>NC_138113.1:25297200-25967200 GCF_964146895.1 Miniopterus schreibersii | reverse complement strand
TAGAAAATCAATCTTTATTTCAACATCTGGTAGTACCATTTACATTCTGTTCTGCAGCATCAATAAAATCACCTGAGGGCTATCTAAGTGTTGTTTTTAATAGTTGAAAGACCATAAACAGTATTTACATTATTATGATTAGGTGATTATTGTTTATCGTAGAGCCGAAGAGAGGTCTATATGGTAACTGCTCTTTCTCCACGGGTTCAATGTTTTAACCTCATTGCTACACAAACTAAATATTATATGGAATCTCCTTTATTATACTCCATCAGTTGCTTAAAATCATGTCATACTCGAACCTGCTTTATATTGAGACAATTATTTTCTTGTACATTTTCTTTGATATTTCTTGTAATAACTCAAAGCCTTTCTCTATTTCTTTGAGTGAGAAGAGATACAAGCCATCAACAATATCTTCTAATCTATTGTCAAGTTTTCTTTTAGAAGTAATATACTTTTTAACAACTACTGATTTCCTTTTCTATTGTGTATAGTTGATGTTTCTTGTTATTTGGATCTTGGGTGATTCTTATCATTTGTTATAGCCTATGTCTTCCTACTTTTTAATTTATCTTCCTCATTTTCCTGGAGTTCATCAGCAAGAAATGGCAGCAGAAAAGGTTCCTTGGAAGCAAAAACAAAAGTACTTATACAAGTAGAAATGATTTTGTTTTCTCTTTAAATCCCATTGATGAGATGATTGACTAAATGTAGAGTTCTTGATCAAAATCAAATTTCCCTCCAAACATTTAACTTGCTCTGTCTTCCAGCATTTATTTCTGTGAAGGAAAGCCTGATGCCATTCTGATTCTTAACCCTTGGTTAGCAACCTAGTATTTTCTTAACTCGTTTGCATTTTTTTTCTTCTTTGGAAACTTTCCTAAAAGTTTCTTTTCCAGGGTATTTACAACATGTCCTCATTATTTCTTAGATATTGGTCTTTCTTATTTCAACCTTCTCAGTATTCAATGAGCCCTTTAACTGAAATACTGCCATATCTCTTTAATTCAGGGAGATGTTTTTGCTTTGTCTCTTTGATAATTCCCTCTTTGCAGTTCCTATGATTTCTCTTTGTGGAATTCTGATTTGAAAGATGTTTGATGTCCTGAGTTGATTCTCTGTGTCTCTTATCTTTATTCTTTTTTTGGTAACTTTAAAAAAAATAATTAAGATATGCCTTTAATCTTATATTTCCCATCTCTATGCTCTTTGGGAATATTTCTTAGATACAATTTTCCAAAATATTAGCAATTTCTGTCATTATCTTTGATTTCTTTTTTTCTGAATTGAAGTTCAACAACTGATGCCTCTCTTTTCAGTCCCCTTTGCAAACTGGGTCTCTGTTATTCATGCTATCTCTGAGTTCAGGGCTCTCTGGGGTCTAGGCTTAGAGGAGAAATTGGCTTTCTTACCTGCTCCATGAATAATCTAGGCTAAGGGTATGTTGCTCTGTTTCATCATTCCACAAGTTTTCATTCAATTGCCATATGTGAGATATTTGTTAAAATCTCTCATCTACTGATAGCCATTGTTCTTCATCATTGTTATTGCCTTCATTATTTTTCGATGATACTTTTTTAATAGATTTACTATTATTTTTGTTCTCAAGAGGAAGAAACACCAACATACGCTTGATCAGCCACCTTAAACTTGAGCTCTAGCTATCCTAATGAAGCAACACAACCAAATGAGAAATTTTATTAGCTACTGGCTAAATTCATTAGTCAATACATCAATAATTGTTCTATAGAAAATAAAGAGACATAAGCCAAATTATAAAAAAGAATGGGTGAAACTACAGATTTTTTTTCTAGTCACAAAGAAAATTCTAGTCAGTATCTAGTCAACATAACCTCTCTGAATTTCCTGGACTATTAAAAAGAATTCCTCTGAGCCTGTCTAGTTTTCTAAGTGGTTAGAGCATTGGTCTGTGGACTGAAGGGTCCTGGGTTCGATTTCAGCAAAGGGCATGTACCTCAGTTGCAGGCTCGATCCCTAGCCCTGGTCAGAGTGGGTCCAGGAGGCAACCAATAGATGTGTCTCTTTTGCATGGATGTTTCTCTCTCTTTCCCCCTCCCTCTCTCTATGAAGAGTAATGGAAAAAACAGCCTTGGGTGAAGATTACAAAAGAAGAAAAAGAAAAAAGGAAAGAATTCTTCTGGGAAGGAATCATTTCCGGTGGTGCTTCCTCCTTCCTGCCTGCTATGGGCACAGTACTTAGCACTTTCAATCTAATCATAAATTATATCAGGTTTTTAATACCCATAATAGCTATGAATTAATTTTATTACCTTGATTTGCTATTAAAACTCTGTGAATCCTTATTAATGTCAAAATATGGCCCTTTACACTTAGGATGTCACTAATTTTAGGGGAAATTGATATACAGTTTTATAGGATGGTGGAAAGATATTATGTTATTTTGTGGGTTGGCTTGCATGTACAATTTCAATCACAGTGGTTTCTGAGAGGCCAATCATCTGTAATTTAGCACAGATTGCAGTGTTGGAGTCTTTCGCAGACTCCATTTCTCTTTCTTTTGAGTGTACTTGTCTACTTGATAAAAAGAATAAAAAGGAAAAGAAAAAAAAAGACATTCTATCTTGTTTCTTAAATTCAAATGAACTGATAATGCTGTTTGGTTTTTCTCCCCTCTGGTGATGGGAGTCAGTCAAGGGTCTGAAGAAAAACATGTGTCAAAAAGTAAGCTGATTTTGCTGTTTTAGAGCCCTGGACATCTGCGATCTTTTCCAGCACAATCATAAGCAAACCTCCTTAGGACTGCCAACTGAGGACTGGCTCATGTTTGGTGGCAACACAGTGTGTTTAAGGACAAATGTGGCCCTGAAATTGGTCTGTGGTTTGGGTAGCCATGGGGTAGGTGGATATACTTTTCCTTCCTTCCTTCCTTCCTTCCTTCCTTCCTTCCTTCCTTCCTTCCTTCCTTCCTTCCTTCCTTCCTTCCTTCCTCCCTCCCTCCCTCCCTCCCTCCCTCCCTCCCTCCCTCCCTCCCTCCTTCCTTCCTTCCTTCCTTCCTTCCTTCCTTCTCTCTCTCTGTTTTTAGTGAAAGACAGTCATCTTCATACAAAACCGGACATGGCCTGTGATTAATGCAGGGCTCAAAGGTGCGGTAGAGGGTTTGATCATAAACTGGTGTCCCTTTAACGCCTTCCCGACTTCTCTACCTTGCCATTACTATTGTAACCTACTGGGCCGTGGCCCTCTTCCTGTACCATTCCGGAGAAGAGAAGAGAGGGAAACAAGAAGTAGTTGAAATGGGTTATAAATTCTTTGAGGCCAGTAAAAACTGAGTGTTGTTTGAGGTCCTCAAAAAGAAAACAACCCTACAGGATTTCACCCTTTCTCCTCTGCCCTCTCCTAAACCACAGAAGACAATTCTAGCAATTAAACAGTCACCCTCAAAACCTCCTCGAAAAGTTAGATCAGAACAAAAATAATACACATACACACACAAAAAAAACCTGTTTTAAAATAAGATTTAAAAATACAAGTTAAGGGAAAAATAAAATGTGAAAATTAAGAATGAAGGGGATTATCCTCAAGTACGAGAAGTCTATGCCACTTTATTTTTATTATCATCACTTTGAAATGACCTTACCTCCCACTCAGATCAGAAGTGCTATGGAGATTTCTTCATAGGTATATATCTTTGCTTATAAAATTTGTATTATAATGTATTATATTATCAATCCGAGAAGCAGAGAGGAAGAAGCAAAAAAAAAAAAAAAAAGAATTTCCAGGAGTCACTGTCCTTCATCTTTGCCCTCTGTTCATCTCTAAACAATCTTAGGGGACATTTTCCAGGTATGGAAGCATATCCAGGAAAGTTTAATTAGAGCTCTAAGATTCAAATCCAGATGAGAGCAGAAGCATACTTGTAGAACTTACACTTCAAGATTTAAAAAAAAAAAAAAAATCAAAACCTGTCGGACACTGTACATTTCCCATGAAAGACCTGAAGCCGGAGCCAGCGCACATTTCACAGAAGCTTATGCTCACCGTCTGTTTTTTATAGCAGTGCTCACACCCCGA
The DNA here is from genome assembly GCF_964146895.1 of Miniopterus schreibersii. NCBI lineage: Eukaryota > Metazoa > Chordata > Mammalia > Chiroptera > Miniopteridae > Miniopterus > Miniopterus schreibersii. The sequence goes on along the minus strand of NC_138113.1, from coordinate 25,963,144 downwards.
TGCTATTTCAGTGGAAAGTAATTCCACAAGCCCCTATAGAAATATAAAGATATTTTTGCTTTAGACTTATGAGGTCTGTTTTTGCATGTATTGATATTCTATGCTTTAATATTTAATATTTTTCCTGTTCTCTTTTGTTTTCTTCCATAGGCAAAGTTCTAGAGAAAATCACCCTTCTTTCTGGCCATTTGACTTCCTTCCTTCCTTCCTTCCTTCCTTCCTTCCTTCCTTCCTTCCTTCCTTCCTTCCTTCCTTCCTCCTTCCTTCCTTCCTTCTCTCTCTCTGTTTTTAGTGAAAGACAGTCATCTTCATACAAAACCGGACATACAAATTCCTCACATAGGAATTCCCTTCTGACCCAGTTCTGGCTAATTCCATAAAAGCTCTATGACTAGTCACCCTTCTTTTACCTTCTGGGCAATCCTTGTTTTTGGGTCGGTGACTCTCACCTCTTGCTTTGGGCTAAAAATATTCAAGTAGTTCTGTGTTTCTATTAGCTGTGAGCCGAATCATTTTCCATGTTTCACCCAAGTTTCTGCCTACATTTTAGGTCTATAAAACCTTACGTCCACTGAAAAGCTACTGCACAAAGCCTTTCCAAAGATCTCTTATTGGAAAATTCCAGTGTGCCTTTCTTTATAAGTCTCTGCTGTGATTCTTGTGTTTCTTTTTACTATGCATGTTGGCAATAGAGTTTCTCCCACCTTCATTTTGTGTGAAGTGAGATTAATTACTGGACTCTGAAGATAAGCAGGAAAAGTGAGCAATGATTCAGCCAAACTCTAAATAAGAAACTGGGATGATGCAGTAACAATAAACATGCCCTGGATACCCAACACCCACTCTTCTCCTTCCTTCCCAACAAGACTTTCATTTTGTAATGTGGCAATCTATCTTTTAAGAAATTAAAATTTTAAATAAAAAAAAATTCACTTTGTTGATCTCTCACATAGGAATTCCCTTCTGACCCAGTTCTGGCTAATTCCATATAAGTGAAAGTCTTCTGGATTGAGTTTCCAGGACAGGTTTTTTACAACAGAGAGACTCGGCCCTCTCCTTGTCACTTTGCCCTTCCTCTTCTTGCCAAGAGTAAAGATGCAATGCCCAGAGATTCAGCAGCCAGATTGTGATCATGAAGATGAAACCCACGATCTAAGGGTGCCAGAGCAGAAAGACACAGGAGCAGCTACATCAGATCTGGAACTTGTTTCTCTGGAGTTATTATAGGAGAAAAAAATAGAATCCTTATTTATTTAAGTCATTATAAGGAGAGGGTTTTTAAAAATAGCTGACACACATTCCTTGCTGGTACAGGAAGTAGAGTAGGTATACAAGTCAACTGACGTAACGAGCGCCTGCCTGAGTTCGCAGGGCTTGCTGCTGTTTAAGGCACCCCGATTTCTTTGAAACATTTCTGAACCTGTCAAGCAATCTCCCTTTCCCTCCAAGGCACTCAGTCTAACTAGTGTAGCCGAGAATTAAAACACATTTTCATCCTGACTTACAGGGTTGACAAGCTCACCTTGTAGCTCTCTGTGCCTCTCTGCAGAGCTCTGTAATGTTGCAATCATTTCTCTGAGTAGCCTTCTGAATAAAGCAGAGGGACTTCTAAAAGAATGTCAAAACTTCTCACAAGGAGAGTTTTTATTTTTAAGGACAAATAACAGATGCTCTAAGTGTAATTTCTTCTTCCAATTAATAGCAAATTACACTGGCCATGTCTGTAAGAGCTGACATTATTGCTCAGTTTGACAGCTCCCTTCTCCTCTAAAGCACAATAGGTGTTTGCTGATTTTCTTCATTGGGAAAAGGCTTCCTTCCACCAACAACCCCTCCCTCCGACAAAAGAAGTTCAAGGCCATTCACACATTATCTCACTGAGCACATTAATCTACCCAATTTCTTTCAAGTTTTCCTTCTATTCCTTGTGTGTTTATGGACACAACATAACCAAAGACTCAGTCTCTTGGCCTGAGGCAAAAGTAAATCTTGTCCTTTAAATTCCAGCGGAAGTGTCAACAATTTGCCTGTGTTATTTATATGAGTCCTTTCACCTTTTGGAAAGGTGGATCTGGTCTCCATCTCATTAGAGAATAAACTGTTTCATTCACATAAGCTACTGTCTTTAACAGGAAATGAGTCCTAGTGATCCCCAGGTAAGTCTCTCCACAATTCAATTAAGGAGCCAGTTTAAGAAGTTGAATGGGCTCCAGAATTCACTGAAAACCATAGTTTCATCAGACATGTAGATGGAGTGATTCAGGCCTTGTTTCTGTCATATATATATATATATATATATATATATATATATATATATATAGACACACACACACATATATCTTAAAAATTATTGAATGGCAGAAGATGATGTGAGGTAGAGCTTGGCTAAAGTTTATCTTGTATTCATTAGCATTTCTTCAAAGTGAAGGTGAATTGTTCAAATAAAACTAAGGGTCATATAAAAGTAAGACATTTTCAAATGTTCTAACTCATTAGAGAAGTAGCCATTTACAAAATTTTTCTTTTCTTATCTAGTCATTAAAACAAGTGACCCGAGGACCTGGTCAGGCAAGGATCTGTTCCATTCCATTTCTATCACTGAAATGAATGCATGTTATCACTGTCTAATTTACACCATTTTTAAGAATAGCTTTCTACCTACCCTTTCCCTTCAATCAGCTCAGTTAATAAGATTCCACTAGTTTTATGAAATCATTCACCATTTGAGGTTGTTAAATGAAATGGTAGGAGGAAGGATGTTAGCGGGTTTTTAGTTTATTTATTCTTCATGATCTGTTTGGATGCGGCCCTGGATTTTCATATTCGTCCCTCACTCTCTGTTCAAGCTCTAGTCTCATTCCCTATGGTCTCTTGCCTCCAGCACCTCCACTCTGATTCTCTGTGTGCCTCATTGCCTTCTTAGAAGTGTGTTTCCAACATGCCTTCAAACTACTAAATATGTTACCCACATCTCAGGGTCTACAGAACACATTTTAAACTCCTTGGGTTTAGAATCTTGTCCCTTCCCCATTTCACCCCAGTCTACAATCTCATTCAGGTTTTCTACAAGGGAATACTTGCATTCTGCTTCCAGGCCTTTAGTCGCAATTCCCTTTTCCTTCTCAGCTCTAAAACTTCTTGTCTTTTTTAGGTAACAACATCCAGAGCACCCTCCAACTCTTTGCCCTGGGCCCTCCTCCTGTGTGAAATCTCAGCTCTCCTGGTACAGAATGAAAGCACTCACTTCTGAACATCTAAAACACTCACCAGCAGAAAACTAGAGTTAAAAGTAGCAGTTTTACAATGAGACAAGCTCATATCCTACCTTTGCCACTTAATGTGGCCTTGGAAAGCTTATTTCCTCTTCTCTAAAATGGGAATCATATTAATAATAAATGTAGTGCACATAAAGCTCTTAAAACAATATAAGACATAAGGTAAACAATCAACAAACATTAACTATGGTTGTTTACAGTCATGATTTTACTTCTCTATTGTTGTTAGTCTTATTTATCCCTGGATATTTTCTCTCTCCAACCAGATGGTTTACTAACTGAGGTCATGACCTCTGCTGACACTTCTTGGCATCCTCAGTAGCACCTACAAGGCACTCTGTCACAGGTATTCAATGTTTGACAGTGGACCAAGACTATAAGTACAGTGCCAAGACTCATCAGCAGAAGATACCACATCACAACCAGCAAAAAAAATAAAAAAATAAAAAAATGTTTTCATAAGTTTCTGATGAAGTGACATCTTTTGGTTTTCATCTCGAACATCTCTGCAAAATGTAAGGCATATATCCAAAGGCAAGAAACTGTTATTTTCAACCAAATGCTCCAAGCTAAAGTTGACTAGTTTAAAATAGCTGAATTAATAGGGGAGTATATTTAAAACGTATTTAATTTTATTATCTCATCTTGTCTCTCAAAAGTATGTTTACCAGAAACTATTTAATATGCAGGGTTTATATAATAACATCCACAGCATATTGCTAGGTATATAACATAGGCAAGTGGAAATAATCTAAAATAGGCTGTAAGAAATCATACTAATAAATCAGAGCGTTTCAAATTATAATTCCATTGTGTATAGGATAAGTATCATTTTGGGTCTTCGGGTCAAAATAAATAGTAATATCTTATGGTAGATAAATTAGGGAAAAAGAAGAAACACTTTGGACAAGAAGCTGTTGCTATGGAAACCTTAGTGTTCACAAGCCTGCTTTGGAAGGCTCTGCTGCTTTGCCAGACATTTACATTTAACTTTCTTTCAAGCTTTTTATTTTTAAAAAAATTAAAAAGCCCTTTTACTGCTGAGACTTAAAATGTGACAATGACAATCTCCTCTCTAGCCTTCTAAGATCCATGTAAATAACTTGTCCTATGCACAGCTGCATAGCACAAAAACAATTTAATTTGGGTTGAAAAAGAAAAGAGAGCAGGGTGTTCAGGCCTGATTTGCCTTTCCGTCCACAGTGGGACTGTGGCAAGGAGCTAGAGCAGGAACTTGCGTCATTTTTTTGTGCCAGGTCACAGAGCTGACAAAGATGGCATTCTAAGCACAGGTTTAAAACCACTTTGAAATATTTCATTGGCACCAAGCTATCCGACCCCCAAAGCCAGTGTGGTCTGAGACAGGGAAAATGGTGTGTTCCCGGAATTCACAAACAAATGTCAGAACTGAGCTTAGAAACTTTTGGCTTCAAACTTTAAAAAATTTATTTACATTATTCCCAGGCAACTTAAATGTAACCCAGCCAGCCACGAAGGGGTCTGGGAAGCTGAGATTTAATGGGGCTTCATTTGCTTCTGCCCTGTGAGTCTTATCCGCATTTTTCAGTTTGTATCTTTGCTCCTCTCACTGCCCACGCGCTCAGTGGCAATTATCCGTTAGGAATGATTTTCTCTCACTTTGGGTCGCCATAGTTGAGATCCACAGGCTAGATTCAGAGGAAGTGGTCACTCTCTGAAGAGGATTCCTTTATGGACAACCAACCAGATGGCAGATGAGCCCCAGGCCTGCTTGCATCTGGGGCTGACATCATTTCCCAGAGTTATTCTGTAAGTGGCCATGCTCCCTGCTGCCTCCTCCCCAAAGGCTGAGCACTAGGACCCTCACAGAGACACTGGACACAAATAAATCATGGGGGCATTCAATTGCAACACTTTTTCTTTAGGGGGAACAGTTCCCTACTTGTAACAATTTGTATGTACCTTGAGCTTCCCACTCATTATAACCTTTGTATTATCTATAGGAACATTATATAAGGGAATATATGGCTCCCATGTCATTTTAAACAAATGGATCCTAAATTTAAATATAACAGAGCAACAGCTTGATGTCTCTCTAGACTACCAAGAGGAAACAAAATGAAAATGAGAACATAAAAGCCTACAGCTCTTTATTGGATTCATAGCAGTAACTGACTCTAAAGTCTTACTCCAAATATCCTAAAACATGCTGCTTAAACTCTCCCCTGAGAAAATTCTCCGACTTCTTTACACTAATTAACAGCTCATCTATGTTCATAAAACAAGATAGGAGTTATACAATAAATGATATTGAATATAACTGTAGTGATTGATTACCATATTGCCTAGTCTTGTGGGTTATCATTTAAAGAACTGTACTTGAATATTTGCTGTACATATCGGTTAAATTCATCCCTAAAATGTTTGGCCTAGAATGGTACCTTAGTTTGTGTTTCTATTAAAAATTAGATACATTATTTCAATCTGCCATGCTTTCTCTAAAAATCGAATTGGTTCTAACTGTAAACTCACATTTATTGTTCAGAAGAAAGGGGCAGACAAGAATATTCTAGTAGGATTAGATCAATAAAATGCTAAGTTTACATAATCAGTTGTCCGAAGGATTTTAGTTCTTACCAACTCATGTGCTTTTAACTCGGTTTTCATCTACCAAAGAAGAGTGGTGCATAATTTTGGCTCTAGCAGTGTAAATTGGGGGTAAACGAAGGAAACTGCTTAGAGAGATGCTACTAGCCTACATTTTTATATTGAATATAAATGATCACTTTATTACTAACTTTGTAGTGTTAATGGGTTCTTTTTACTGGTTTACCTGTTTTCCTCTTTCTAGATTACTTCAAGGTGTATTCATGGTTCCTGGTTGTTTTCTCAGTTTGTTCTCAGTTGCTATTTAATATCTGGTGTTATTAACACCTCACACCTGTCTGCCACTTGATTCCAGTGAGAATTATTTCATTTAGATCTGTTTCTTCCACATGAATTTACCCACTGTCACTCCTAATTCACTTAATGTCATTTAACTATCTGGTTTCATAAAAGAGTATATTGAAAATATAGACAAAATAGGGATAAAATACATTTTAAACAAAATTTTATGTACAAGCTGATAGTAGATATTTGTTTTAAAACATATGGATAAAGTTATAAATTTAGCATCTGGGTCTATTTTTGATCCAGTGTTGACCTATTACCTAATCCTCCATAATAAAATGAGAACATTGTATCAGATCAAACATAGCATAGTACACCTCCCATTGCAAAGATGCTCTGAAAACAAGAAGTGCAACAATCAGCACTGCTACAGGCCTTAAGTGAGGATGTAAAGGCATGAATTTCATGGATTTCTGGTCTCTAAATTGCATGTTCTCTAAATATTTTTTCAACCTCAGCGCTCTTTAGTTACCACATAAGATTTATTGCTATTTTAAATTCTGATTGTGCTAAAGAAAAAAATATTTTAGACTATATTACCCACTATAAATAGCCTATTATAAGAAAATAAGTTCCCTGGCCAGTGTGGCTCAGTGTTTAGAGCGTCATCCAGCACATGAAAGGGTTGTAGGTTCAGTTCCCAGGCAGAGCACATACCCAGGTTGCAGGTTCCATCTCTGGCCAGGGTGCGTGCCTGAGGCAACCAATCCATGTTTCTCTCTCACATTGATGTTTCTCTCTCTTGGTCTCCCTTTCACTCTCTGAAAAGCAATGGAAAAAATATCCTTGGGTGAAGATTAAAAAAATAAAAAGAAAATAGGCAAACTGATGGTTTAAAAAAGATTCTCTGATTAACATTCAACTGTGAATTTATGTTTTACTTCACAAATCTTTGGAAATACATTTCCAAACTTTCTATGGAGTATTTCAGGGACTGGTTATATAAAAATAAATAATATACCATCTTGCCATTATTAAAGGTAGACATTAGTTTTCATAACAATCCTATAGAACTTTAGGAATTATTGAAACAATTTTACAAATGAAGACTCTGAACATCAAAGGAGTTAAGTGAGATACCCACGTGACAGACTTAAAACTTGGGTCCATTGACTTCATTGAATTAGAGTAAGGAACTCAACTTTTTCAAGTAACAGACCAAATTTTTTAAATCCTCTACTAATTCTTGTACTCTGAGAAGAGCCAGTCCTATATATCACATATAATTAATGAGACAATGAATGTGAGATAATTTGAAATTATAATATACTTAAAAATACTGATTGTTCCAAGACTGTGCTTCTTAAAATGTGTCCCCATCTTTTACATTACTTAACATTAGTAGTTTCCTGTTAAAATACTAAAATAATCCCAAGGAATTAATGTTCCCAGTACACATATTCTCTAAAAATAATAAAATAAAATAAGAGTGGTGGAGCTTTCCAAATATGTGAATTCTAATAGCCATTAAGAAAAACATGTTGGCTTAAAGACAGATAAAATTTGAGCTATTACAGCAATATTTAACAACAGCTTTAACCAGAAGGCACATATGTAAATTATATTTCAACCATAAGCTCATATTTTGGAGTTGGTTTTATTAATCCTTCATAAGGGAATTCTTGAAATTTCACTTGATAGGCAACCTAGGGAACCTCCATATGATGTTAAGTGTTCTAACACTTCAAGAAACTGGGACATAAGAAAAGGGATAGATTTGATATGTATGCTCTCCTGTACACAATTTCACTTACTCTACATGATATCAACTTACTTCCTCCTGGAAAATCACAGGGTGTCCTGAATTTGTTAAACCATAAGCACTGAAATCTAACAAAGGCATCTTTAAATATATAGCCACATATTCCCACCTGAGGAATTAAGCAGATCCATGCACAGTTACTCTCTTCCTTTACCTAAAGCTTCTGGGCTTGCTAAGGGGCCTAATTTCTTTCTATTTTTATATCATATTTGAATCCCTTGTTTACAATGTTCCATATTTCCCATAATCTCAATTAACTTGTTACTACTTAAATTTCCTCTCAACAAACTATTTATTATTTTTGCTGATTTGGAACAAATATGATTTTTGTTTCTTTTATTCCAGAAGAGGAAAATTTTGATCCCATAAGTAATTCCATAACTCAGTGAATTTGATCTGGGAATTACTATACCTTTTGGCGGTAGTTGAATTATGGGGTCTGTGCTTTTTATTTGAGACTAATTTTGGGTCTGAGAAACTTGTTGGTGAATTAAAATCTTTATTGTGCCCTTTCTTAAGTAGATGCAGTCAAGTGACTCATCTTTTATTTTCTCCCACATAGATAAGAAAACTACTGGAGGGGTGATCAAGATCAAGATCTTCTTCTTCATCATCATCATCATCATCATCATCATCTGGTAAAGGTAAGATGATAATTTTGAGGAAGAGGCAGGTCAATGGCTCTTCTAACAAATAGGAAGAAGGCTTCTAAAGAACAAGGGAAGGAAGTGGAGAGACAGGAAGGTGCAAGGAGCAGAAACCAAGTTTCAGAATGTGGCCATATAAAGATCTACTTTAAGCACACTGTAAAACTCAAGGACCATTTATTATTTTATTTCTATCAAATTAATAGATGCACACAGCTAAAAATTTAAATGGAACTAATTGGCTTTTAAGGAAACAAAGGCAACATTTTTAAAAATTGCAGTTTCCTGATCCAACCTTCTCAGTTCTCCAGAAGAAGCAATTTTCAAATCATTTAAAAGATTTTTTCTGGTATTTTTTCTCCATACTTATAAATATCAATGCTTTCATTCTTATTCCTTCATTTATCTATTTTAGAGACCATCTATTGACTTCTGGCGGAAGTTGATTTAATTCTCTTGAATAACTTCTTTCCCCCACCTTATTATCTTAAAGAAATGAAAATCTTTGGCTGGAGTGATACAATTTGCATTATCCAAACTATGTGCATATTGTTTACAAAATAACGTGTCATGATTATGTTTTCTTTACTTTAACTTTTTTGTTTTGCTTTTTAAAAAGTTAATAGTATATTACACTTATTTGTAATCTCCTAAAGTGGGGAAAAATTAAATATTCCTCATCTAGTAAATGGTAATCACACTGTGATAAACCCATAAAATGAAATATTACTCAGCAATAAAAAGAAACAGAAGGGGAAAAAATAGAATAAACTACTTATATACATAATAACTTGATGAATCACAATGCTTTAATCTAAGTTAAAAAAAAAGCCAGACTTAAAAAGCTACACACACTGAATGACTCCATGGACATAACATTGAGAATAAGGCAGAACTTTGGAGACGATAGTCAGTGGTTGCCAGAAGCTGGGAGTAGGGGAGGGATTAACTATCAGAGCAATAAGAGAACTTTGGGGGATGATAGAACTATTCTAGATTTTGTGGTTACATGACTGCATGGATTTTCAATTCAAAAAGGTCAAATTTACTGTATATACATTATTGCTTAATACAAAATTTTAAAACGCTTTAAAAATAACGTTCACTTGTTGCTTAAATCTCGATGTGCTTAACATTTTTCCTAAACACCCTAATATATCTGTCAAACAGCAAGAAATATTTTTGCCAAACACTCAATACATCGGATAACCTATCGATCACTTTATCTTGGGGTTCCCCCCTCCCTCTGCCCTGTCTTGTTATTTATTCTGGGATGGACTGATCTCCCTTGGCCTGGCCCATGGTTACTCTGGCTTCTGTTCACCAATATCCTGAGCGGATCCCTTATTTCTGGGCTCTGCTCTCTTCCTTTTCACTGTTCACTGCTCCTTATTTTACCAAAGAAGAGATGCCCCCTGGATAAAAATATAACTCCTATTACCTTTGGCACACAATACACTTAAGTGTACATACAAATGTGAAGTTCAGGTGGGATAAACCAGATGGGTTTGGATAAAAGACCCAGAACTCGAGGCCATAAAAAAATTGGAAATAACAATTGTTCAAGATGCTCACAAAGGGACTTCCAGTTGCTTCTCCTGGAGCATGATATTCATCAAGAATGGAAAGGAGGCCAGGGAAAGGGCTCATCCTCATAACCCGCAGTTGAATCACATAATTAAATGTCATCAAAGATCTGTAGGGAAATAAGCAGGGTCCTGCAAAATGGCTTATCTGTGCTTCAGCCTTTGGCCTCTGGTGGGAGCTTTGTTCTGCTTTACATGAACCACATTTAAATCCCCCCTCCCCGATTCCACGGGCTCTTTGCTCCCCATGCTCCAGCCACACTGCCCTTCTTATTTGTCCCTCCATCTCTACCTCCTGGAAAGCTTTCTCTTCCACAAAAGCCTGGGTTCATTATTTCTTTTTATTCCCACACAAAATTACCTTCTGATTTCCCTGTCCTCTCATGGCACTTTGTTGATAACTATGTATTCAATATATAATTCAAATCCTAACCCAGATGGAGAGAAGTTTAATTTTCTCTGTCTCCAAAAAAATAAATAAATAAAATGTTTAATTTTCTTTCCCTCTCTGGGAGAGAAAACAACAATAATAACAACCAAAACATACAAACAAAAAACCCCCACTTATTCTCACCCTTTCAAGACAACAGAATCACCTTTAAAAAGGTAACTTCCTGCCACTTAGATCCACTCAGTACACTTAGAAGTATTTCGTGGTTCCTTCTTGTTTCCCTTCATGCCCCAGCCTCCTCCCAGTCTCTGCCACTCTCTCTCTGTGAAATTCAGCTGACTTCCACACTCCCTGGGCCTCAGATTTTGCACCTATATCACGAAGACATTAGCCAGATAATTCTGAAACTAACTCCCTGAATGAAAAAAAAAATGCTTCTCAGAAAACATATTGGCTATAAACTAGAGAAATGCTAATTAACACTTAGCTTTGTTAATTACATGGAATATAGAACTACGTTAGTCTACTCTTCAGGCTTTTGTTTCCTTGCCTTCCTCCACTGTTTCTGACCTTGCCTCAGGGCTTTGGAAAAAAATTTCAGATTCAGATCTATGACTGGAATGTTCTAAATAATCAGACCCTTGACTTCATCTCCCAGCCCCCTGGATACCATGTGCTCTTTGCTCGCCATGCTCCAGCCACACCGCCCTCTTTCTTACATCTGTTCTCTCTTTGTGGATGTACTTCTGCTTGTTCAAGTGGCTCGTTCCTTTTTACCTGCCAGTCTTAACTTACAGGTGAACTCCTTAGAGAGAGCTCCCCTGACCACACTATCTAAACAACAGTATCCCTATAATTCCTTATCATTGCACTAATTGTATTTGCTTCATAGAACTTAACACATTAGGAGGCAATATATACCTCATTAGGATGTGCCATTCTGAACAATTTACCAGATAACTTAAAATTGCCACCTTAAAATGGGGCTCAGAGAAAGAAATGGCTCACAACATTGTCCAGGCTCTAGAGCCAGAAGGTTTGCCACTTGGCCCATAGATTCAAAGGATCTATGGAAGATCAAGACTCTCTATGAAATATACAAAAACTCAGACAAACAGGCTTTTAGAGTTTTGGAGCCCCGTAAATAACATTTCTACTTTTGATGAACAGTCCTTGTTGTACCACTAGATCCTGGTAAAGACTGACTATCTGGCCGTTACATACCAAAGGGTCCTCTAACCTAAGTTGCCAGTCATGTTATAGATGATACCGATTTACCACCCTACAGAGTCAGGCATGCCCTGTTGCAGCTTGTCATTTTTTGAAGGTCTATGTGAGACCTGGAGGCAGCAGGCCCTGGAAATATGAGACACATGCGCCAGCTGATGGCTAACATGCCCAGTGCGTGTGCTTCTCACCCTCAACTCACACCCAAGAGATGTGACATCCACTGACTACAACACGAAGAAAAATAGGCATGTTACTGGTAATTGAGCTAACCTAGAGGTCAAAAAATAGGAGTGGTATTTTGGAACTTGAGTATGCCAGGAGTGAAGAAAATAAGAAGCAAACAGTGAAAGATGAAAAATTAGCAGGTATTTTGAAATGTGTAGCATCTTATAACACAGCATAAAAAGTTTTGTCTTTACCTAGGACTATGGCAAGGAAGGGAGGGCTTTACTGGGAGTGAGTAGCAAGGTTTGAACACATTTGCATTTTTTTAAAGATCACTCTTGTAGTTTGGGGACTGGCCTCAAGGGGCACGTGGGACCTGTGAGGAGATGGTTTTCGCAATCCAGGGGGAAGATGAGGGTGTTCTGGGTAAGCATAGTTGTATTGGGGTAGAGAAAAGTGGTTTGCTTCTAGAATTTATTTAGAAGAAAGACTCAACAGGACTTGATGATCGACTGCATAAGAGAAATGAGGGAGAAAGAGAGTAGGTAGGTCTGACTTCTGACTTGAGAGAGTCAGTGGATGGTGTTAGCACTCACTGGTATAGAGATCAGAGTGGAGCAGAAGTGGGCTGGTAAATATGGATGAAGGGGGCAGGGTAAAGGAGGTGATATGTCCAGTTTTATACATATTGTGATGAGCTGTCAAAAGGATGTTCAAGCACTGGCCAGTGTGGCTCAGTTGGTTGAGCGTGGTTCTGTGCACTGAAAGGTCTCCAGTTTGATTACCAGTCAGGGCACATGCCCTGGTTGCTGGTTTGATCCCCTATATGGGTGCGTTTCTCTCCCCCTCTTCCTTTCTCTCTCTCTAATATCAATAAAAAATATATATTTTAAAAGGATGTTCAAACCAAGACTGTTGGATACACAGAGGTCTGACAGGTTTAGGTTGGACATACTTATTTAAGACTTGGACACACATATGCTCATGAACGTCGTTAAAATGAATGAGGTTGTCCACTAAGAGCAGGAGTAAAGTAAGAGAAAGGAACCTAAGAGAGAAACTTAAGGGGTTAAAGAACAGACTTGTCTACTCTTTGTTTTGAGCTGTAAACTGCTCATTGAGTTATATAGACACTTTGTTAGGAAAAGTCAATATGACAGTTGTCTTTTACTAGCAATTTCTAAAATTTTCTGAAAGAAAAAATGTATACTTGATACAATATGCCACTATTATTGAATTCTCTCTTTTGCTGCTTACCCAGCATAATAAGAAAAGAATTTTTGGTCTGTTGATTATAGTTTAAAAAATTATTTTTAAAGGTGCACAAGAGAATTTCCAACTAGACTGAGCAAGTTACAACCAATCAAGAGGGCAAAAGCAAGTCAGGGTAAGACTGGTGTTTAGCATGCCTGACTGCAGCGTCACATTGGCGGTATTTCTTCATAAACAACTGCTTCACCTCGGCACTTTGGGCATTTTTATCTTACTCTCTAAAGGGTTATCCTGCATGGAAATCAATGCGGATTTCACAGCAGCTGCGGACAGCTCTTTCTGGGTATAGTGATGCCAATACATGCTATTCTCCGGTCTCTTGCAACGCCAGGTGAATGTGCCCTGTCAAAACTGAAGAAGGAAATGTGCTCCCTGTGCTGCTATGCTCCTACCTCAAAACTGAAATTAGCAGTTTATTAACAACAAAACAGAGACAGACTCATAGACAGAGGGCAGGTGGGGGGAAGGGGCTGGGGGCTGGAGAGATTGAGTAAAAAAGGAGGAAAGAAAGAGAAAGAACTCATTGACGTGGGCAACAGTGTGGTGATTGTGGGGGGTAGTGGGTGGAGGTGGAAAAGCGTATAGGGGAGATTAGTGGTGACAGAAAAAAAAACTAAAATAAAGAAAAAAACAAAAACATTACAGAGGCAGAAATGATATAGCAAATTATTACTATTATGCTTTCATTTGTATTCATATGTATGACCCCAAAATAATCTAACAACAAAAATTAAAAACAAACAAACGCAGTAAAAATAATTAGCATGTCATGGAAAACATAAGAAGAAAAAATAAAGGCTATGTGATTCTTGCTTAAGGTAAATTCACCTTGAATTCGGCATTAGTGTGTTATCGTTACAATGATTTTCTGTTTTGTAGTGCGTTTTTTCTAGAATTTTATTAAATCTGAATGTCTGTAATAAAAAAACTAGATTTCAGAAACACCATTTTATAGTTCAGATTTTACTACCATTCCTTTTTTGAGGACTAACTGCTAGCTGCTTCTTGGATTCAATAACCACCTCAATAAAAACAAAAGTACAGCTCATATCTCCTGAAACAAGGCCTTATACATGACAACTATTAAAGAAATAAGTGTTCATAAAACATCTGATAAATTCATTACAAGTGAATAGTTTCTACACTTCTCACCTATTCCATTGACGCAATTCCAACACACTCTGCTGATGAGCTTATTCAGAAATGGGCCTTCTGGCACGTGGCTGGTGGGAACGGGACAGGGGCCAGCGCCTCTGGGTGGGAAATGGCAGCCTAGGGGTTTTAGAAGGACAAGAAGGCAGTTCCTGGCAGGTTAAGTTGTAGAAGGGCATTCCCAGCGAGAAGACCAGAGAAAGGCCGCGAGAGTCTAGGTAGGCATACAAAAGAGGAAATCTGATTTTTAGCAAAGTACTTCAAAAAATACATATGAGTTCAATTTTGAACTAATTAATATAGATGAAGGCATAATGAAATGAGGATTCTGAAATTTCACATACATGGGTCTCATAAGTTCTGCCATGTACTAGTGGCTTCGTTGTGAGCAAGACAATTAACTGCTCTAAACCTCAGTTTGCTGCTTTCGTGGGGATATTATGAACTACTCCACAGTAGTTTTTTTAAAGAGAGTGTCTGATGTAGAGTGTGAATGAGCACCCTTCCGTTCATTGTGATGGTCATTTTCTGAATATGTAAGGCAAGGAGGAGAGCGAGGCAAGGGGAGGGAGAGGAAATTGACTCTAGGAACTCAAACTGGAGGGAAAAGATTCCTCTTACTGAAATATTATGTGTACTTCTGTGAATTTATATATGACATTTTTAGTATATCTGTCAGATTCTGGCCCCTTGAAACCAAGTCAAAGCATCCTTTTAGTGGTATTGGAAATATAATTATCCTTCCATTTAAGAAGCTACCATTGACCACTTTAGCACAACACATGCAAGGCGTCGCAGCAAGTCTTTCTTTGAGAGTACAGCATGGGGGAATGGCTCTTTTTTTGCTTAGAGATGTGAAGTAGTCACTGCTATTACTAACTGCTGGGGAGGGAGAGAGTTCCCCTCTTCTACTCTTCTTTAGTTCTTATGGCTGGACTAACAATAGAATAATAAAATTGGCATAAGTCTATATTAATAGGAGAAAAAACCAATTTAATATGTGCACACGGGAGAATTACCATATGATGCTCAGATCACAAAATGAAACTCAAAGAAATGATTGAATGAGGCCCTTTTCACATTTTTCAGACAAAGAAACAATAAATGTGTGAGAAATTGGCAGGACAAAGAAAGTGCTCATTAGAAAGGAAACTAAGCGAGACTTGGGTATTCCTTAGTGAGGAATCTAAACAAAGTTTGACCTTGGATAGTAAAGGAGTAAAAAGATTTGTTTTATACACACCTTTTCAAGTAAGGATTTGAGTTATAACTCTTGTGATAAGGTTGCCTCTCAGTCCTTTAGGGGTGGGGAGGGCTCCTGTCGTGGAGGTTTATTTCCTGCTTTTAGGAGAACGGAGGAGAGTTAAAGAGCTCTTTCTGGTCCTGCTGCTTTTTCAGGTGATTTTAGTTTGAAATAACCAATATGTCATTGGGGTATATCTTGAGGCTGCCTGCTCTGGGCCCCAACGCTGAAATACTGGAAGGCAAGCTACTTCCAAATGATTTTACTTGAACAGGTTCCCAGTGATGTTCTCTAAAATGTGTCACCAAGAAATCCAGCCTAATAAGATCTTGCTATGTTGCAAAGAACACAGGGAGCAGGAAATTGCTTTATTCTGAGCTGCTTACCTCATCTCAGGGTTTTTAAAATAAGGCACATGTTTCCAACCACAGGACAGCAAAGGATTTTGATTCAGGACAGTGCTTGCTTTTACCTCCACCTTATTAAGAAAAGAGAAACAGAATATAGAGGTTACTACTTGTAAACCACTAGGTGATCCGGCTATCTTGCTGAGGGGCAAGTGGCTCTACAACAGTTATTCATTCGCAAAGGCTGCTGTAACTCTATGGACTAGTTCAGTTTCCTGAAAAGTTTCTATTTCCGAATGCCTTCTTCTAGAATGTATATGACAATGCCTACTCCTCCCCCCTTAAATATGCAAAGGGCATCTCTGCAAACATAGGTTCTTTGGAGAAACTCTTTGAAATGGTCTATCTCTTAAAGCCTACTGTCTCTTTAACATATATTACCATGCTGTGTGCCCCTGGTCTGTCTTCTGATCCTCTATTGAGTTCTATAGCCCAACTACACTTTTCTCAAACATAGTGGACAAACACCTGTATCAGAGGCACGAAAATGCATATTTAAAATGCAAATTTATGGACTACATCCTAGATTTTTGCATGATAACCCCATTTCCAAAAGATGAAACCATGCACCCAATGCTTAGAAAGACTCCCTCATTAAATTAGGCCAGAGTCCTGAGTAAACTTAACAACCTGTCTAAGGAGACCCCTGGAGGGCTGGAAGGAATTACCAGGGGTAGTTAGCAATGCTCTCTCAGTAGCAGCTGACATGAAATGTATTTGTACGTGTAGGCTCATGTATTATTTAGGGCAGTCTGATCACAGGAAACATCCTTAACACAAATCCAGAATGCTACTTTGACTTATGTTGAAAATCTCACGGGTACAAAAAGAATGATATGCATGCCAAAGCTAATTTCCCCCTGCCTTTTAGCACTGATTGTGTTAATATGGTAAAAGGGACCCAGCGTTCCATGAGAAGGAAATAAATAAGATTCTAATTATAACTTTTCTTGATAGACTGATTATACAGAGATTTTGTTGGCCGTTCATGTGTAACAGTCAGGAATGAGTATATCTTCATGGCCTAGCTTCCTCTTAATTCCTATTAAAGACTAGGAAGTTTCTCTGGCAAATTAAAAGTTAAGCACCCCAGCTTTTGTATCTATTTGCTCAACCATCTGTCTTGGAGAAAGCGTGAGAATGGGAGGTGGACTGCTTGGTGAGGTAGGGGTAATGGCTGCAATTTTAGGTTTCTCACAAATATTCCAGAACTGTGCAGCCCAATATAGTAAACAGTAGGTACAAATGGCTATTTAAATATAAATTAATTAAACTTACGTAGGACAAAAAATCCAGTTCCTCAGTAACACTAGACACCTTTCAAATGTCAGTAGCCACATGTAGATGGTGGCTACTGCATCTCATGGCGCCGATAAAATGTCTCCATCATCACAGAAAGTCCATTTAGACAGTTATGGTTCACATGATTTCCTACGTCAACATAAGACTTTCTCAGGAAAATCACCCAAAAGCACAGTAGGGCAAGGATTCATTTACTTTTTGTTTAATAAGTCAACTATATCATTATAACAAGGACTTCATCTTAGGCTAGTGCACCAATAGTTGGCTATGCTTAGGTGGGAGTAGAGCAGGGGAGGGAGGTATTTAATTCTAAAAAACTCATTGATATCTGATATGTATGCAGAGCACCAAGAAGAATTTCATGCATCACTCCAAAAACTTTTACAACTAAGCATAGGAGTTAAATATTAAAGATTTATGCAATCGAGTCACATAATGTTAAGCCAAAGACAGATTTTTAAATTCTCGATCATGTTTACTTCACATTTTTTTCTTCCATATTCCTCTGGTGAAATTTCCACTTTCTGTTCTCCAAATCCATATAATTTTTGCCTGAATCTAAACCTTTACTTCTGCTACTTTCTTATCTTAACATTTAGATCTTTGAGGTCATTTTGTCCTTGAATCCTTTACTTAAAACATTAACTCACAGCCATCTATACTCTTTCACTGTTATAGATTAACTTATTTACTTATTAGTAAACATTTATTTAAAACTCACTAAATCTCATCACCATGTGAAAGACAATCCTTTAGGCCAAAAAGACTATAGACTAGTGTAGGAAACAGGGATGTTAACCCCTATGTGAGTACCCTATTGTCTTCCATGACAGGTGACTCAAAGGATATTATAGGAGCCTAGAGCCATGGAAGCCAGAGCAACTACCAAGCAGAAATGATGTTTGAGCTTATTTGGAAGGAGGAAAGTATCCAGACAGAGAGAAATGCATGGAGGAGCAAGGCAAGCTCACTGTGTTGAGGCAAGAATAGACATTGATGGAGGTGGAATGATGGGCATCCAGCAGGATGTAAAGGGCTTGGGAATTGAGCCAAAGAGTGTGAATTCAAAGTTGTGAGCAGACAGACAAGACTATAAAAATTATTACAAAATATGTCATACTGCAGCGCATCTCAGTTTAAGGTCAGAGATCCAGTCCTAAAAACTTAGTGTTCTGGGTAGAAGGTTTATCAATATACTATTTCCCATTATTTTATATGGGAAAATTTATGTCATTACACATGAACCTCAAGTCCTTACCCAATTTCCTAAAACTCGTAAGTATTATTATATACCTATAAATAAGCAGCCTATATGCCTATATAAACTTAGCTAACATCATACTCAATTGAAAGCTTGTCTTTTAAGACTAGGAGCAAGACAAGGATGCCTACTCTCACTACTTTTATTCATCATAGTCCTAGAAGTCCTAACCAGAGCAAGTAGTCAATAAAAACAAGTAAAGGGCATCCAAGTCAGAAAGGAGGAAGCAAAACTGTCTCTATTTGCTGATGACAGAATATCATACATAGAAAACTCTAAGGACCCCACTAAAAAACTGGTAGAACTAATAAATTTAGTAAAGTCGCAGAATGCAAGATCAGTATACAAAAATCAGCTGTGCTTATATACACTAATAACAAGCTACCAGAAAAAGAAATTAAGGAAACAATTTCACTTGCAATGGCATTAAAAAGAATAAAATACCTAAGAATGCATTTATGTAAGGAGGTGAAAGACATATGCAATGAAAAATTAAAGACATTGATGAAAGAAACTGAAGAAGACACAAATAAATAGAAAGATATTTTGTGTTCCTTGATTGGAAGAATTAATAGTTATAATGTCCATATAGCAGGTCCTCTGTAATACTAGTTTGTGATCACATTGCTGAGAGAGAAAAAATGGATTCCCTACCAGGGCCACTGTCTGTGTGGAGCCTGACTGTTCTCCCCATGTCTGGGTGGGTTTTCTCTGGGTGCTCCAGTGTCCTCCCAGGTCCCAAAGATGTGCACTTGAGTTGTCTAAATTGTTCCAGTCTGAACGAGGGTGGGCATGGATGTGAATGCACCCTGCAATGGAAGGGCATCCTGTCCAGGGTGGCTGCCCACCTTGCACCCTGAATTGCTGGGAGAGGCTTTGTTCACTCGAGAACCTTGAACTACAGTAAGTGGGTTGAAGAGTTACAGGCAAACGTCTGAAATACTGTGGGTTCGGTTTCAGACCACCATAAGAAAGCTAGTATCACAATAAAACGAGTCGTAGTCCTTTCGCTGGTGGAGGTTCTTGCCTTCAATTTGTAAATAATACACCTGTGAAGGACAATGAAGCGAGGCTCAATAAAATGAGCTCTACCTGCATCTTGTTTTTATTCATCTTTCTTAAATACATACAATGCAGTGGTTGGTCCAAGAAAAGTCTTCCTCTTGTGTACCACATAAATACTATCTATTGACTGGTTAAAATAAGTTATATATTCTACTACTCTTTTATTACTGGGGGGGGGGGGTGCTAAAGAAGAGATGTTCATTCATATTTCCATGTTAGTGCAGGAAAGGAGGGTCACTCTACCCAAGAATGGAGGAAGGATGAAAGACTTAACTAAGGGTGAGGTTGAAGACTGAAAACTACCAAAGATTTACTCAGAAACATTTACCAAAAAAGGTGATCATAATTTGGTGCCCCCTTTTACTTTTTTATCCTTTCCTCTCTATTACACCCCCTCTTTCAGCCCAAGGATTAATGAATGGTGCAGGAATCTCCCAAGTGAATGATTGCTAACAATAGTGTATTCAATATTTTTCTGATGGTGATGAAGTAATCATTACCTGAAGGATAAACTCTCTCCTAGCTGGATACAAATGAGAAACAAATTAGAGAAGAAAAATTCTGGGTCAGTTCCCAGTTTTATACCCATTGTAATTTAGTTCAGTTCTTTTTTTTTTTCTTTTTCTTTCCATGAAAACTTTATAATTAAGAAACAATTTCCAATTCACTTTTTCTCTACTAAGATCTACTGGATAATTTAAAAATCAGTTTGTTGTTGTTTCAGGAAGTAAAAATTCCAGACATTTTGCATGCTGATTAACATCAAGAAATCTATAAAGTTTAATTAGGAAAAAAATGAACAATAAAGTTTTATTTACCCTACTAAATTTTAGTGGCTAAAGCACTGCTTTATCTTCCATAGCTTGATTTCTTCCCAATGCTAGAAAGGCTTGAATATTCTCATCAGAGAAACATGCTTTAACTTTGCATATGTTGAGTGGTGGAAAGTAAAACAAAAGCTTTAGATTTTTTGTTTTTTATTCCCTTTTTTAATGTCTAGGGTTAATTTTAGCAATTATCCTCAATATTTATTTTTAATAATTTATTGTATCCAGCCTAAAGTTTTTATTAGTTTTCCTCTGTTTAGGTGTCATATCCTGAACTAGAGTGGAAGACCTTGGTGGACCTGTGAGATAATAGAAATATCTATTATCTATCTATGTATCTATCTATGTATCTATCTATGTATCTATCTATGTATCTATCTATGTATCTATCTATGTATCTATCTATGTATCTATCTATGTATCTATCTATGTATCTATCTATGTATCTATGTATCTATCTATCTATCTATCTATCTATCTATCTATCTATCTATCTATCATCTATCTATCTATCATCTATCTATCATCTATCTATCTATCTATCATCTATCTATCTATCATCATCTATCTATCTGTCTATCTATCATCTATCTATCATCTATCTATCATCTATCTATCATCTATCTATCTATCTATCTATCTATCTATCTATCTATCTATCTATCTAATCTATCTATCATCTATCATCTATCTATCTCTATCATCTATCTATCATCTACCATCTATTTATCATCTATCATCTCTTCCCCTGGTTCCTGGCACAAGTCTCCTAAAACCTAATAATTTCCTAAATGATAAGAGCACTAGGAACATCTTTTGTTCTAATATTTGGTCTTAACCCAGTTCCTGTCACAAAGCTCCTGAAACCCTTGGAATTTCCTGGATGATAGGTGTAACTTTTGGTCTAATGAGGTGACTCTGGGTGGGCTCCTGGATGATAGCTGGTCACAGAAAAGACCAAGTCATGATTAGAAGTTCAGAATCTTTAGTCTCCCTCCCCCATTCTCTTGAGAGTGGAGAAGGGCTAAAAACGGAGTTAAAGATGGATCATGCCTACATGATGGAGCCCCCATAAAAATCCCACTAGCATGAGGGTCAGAGAGCTTCCAGGTTGGTGAACACATCCATGTACTGAGAGGGTGTTGTATCCCAACTCTACTGGGACAGAAGCTTTGGACACCAGCCCAGACCCAGCCCAGCCTATGCATTTCTTCCTCTGGGCGTTCATCAGTATCCTTTATCATATCTTGTAATAAGCTGATAAGTGTGAGTATGTCCTTGAGTTCTGTGAGCTGCTCTAACAAGTAATTAAATCCATAAGAGAGGAAGTCATAAGAACCTTTGACTTGTAGTCAAGTCAGAGAGAAGTGGTGTGTAACTCGGGGACCTACTACTTGTGGTTGGCATCTGAAATAGGGGGCAGACTTGAGGGACTGGGCTCTTAACATGGGGACATGACACTATTTTCAGTGTCACTAGTGTCAACATTGTGTTAAAATGTAGGACATCTAGCTGGTGTCTCAAAGAAGTGCTCGGTGTGGAGAAAGCCCCCACACATTGGGGACCAGAAGTGTCAGAAGTGAACTATGTTTGTTCTGTGTGAGTAGTAAAAAAGATACACACGGTGAATACTACTGGTGGTTTTCAACATAGAATGCAATTCGTTTAAAGTTTCTTCAGTAACTTTCAGGGTAGTGGGTATGTATAAGCAGAATGATTTCAATAATGAGAAGTTAGGAAGTGGAAATTGACTAAAATTTCTCTCCCACTATCCAGTATGTAGGGGACTGGAAACACAGAAATTTCTTGATGGGACAGCTGTAATATAAATTTGACCAGAATTCTATACTTTAAAATATACATCCCTGCCTTGTTTTAAGTAATTCTAATTTCCAAATCATTAAAAGCTTTGACAAGTTAAAAAGACCCTTACCCCATTTGTTGGATAAAGAAGCTAAGACTTGAAGAGATGAAGTATTTTACTTGTCTACAAAATTAGCACAGAATTTGAGACAAGAACAAAGGATTTCTAGTTCCAAAATGGTATTTTAGCTTGTTTCTGTGACAACATAAAATTTTGAAACACATTTAGGAGCTAGGGGAAATATGGAAGCATTTTACATCTCCTGGATAACTGAGAATGGGTTTGATTTTAAAATATGAACATTTTATCTCCATTCACGTATAAAATCTACAAAAACTGTAATTTCTGAGGAGTTCAAATCACTTTATAAATTTTGGTGATATCACAGAGACAAGTATTTTGTTGAATGGCAAGGAAAAGAAGGTAGGGTCAGAAGCTAATCATTTCATCTTGATACATGCAATAAAAAAGAATGAGAACCTTCATGTCTCTCTACATATATTACACAAAAGCCTTATAAAGATTTCTCTTCATAAAGATATATTTATTTTCATTCTTTATACATAAAAAAATATTAAAATTCCTACTTCTTAACTAATTGATAGAATTGACTAAGGTTCCAGAATTCCTGGTCATTCATTTAGCACTATGTTAAACTTTATTTAATAATCTTGATTGCAGTGCAGCTTAAGTCAAATAATGATTCTTAGATGCTTATTATGACCAAGACATAATAAACCATAGTTTTAGCATATATTATGTCCAACAACTCTCATAGTCACTAATACATTAGTTCCTTACAAAGCCCAGCTCATGAGTCAAAGGTTTCTTTCTGGACCTCTTCTATTATTTCTTTGTTTTAGGTCTCAAGGTCTCTGAAGAAATATATTCTGTGGAATCCTCTTTTTACATTACAATCAATTAGCTGTAAATGTTTATACCAGTCATATTTCAAATTACCTCAAGATTAAATATAATGTAATATCTTCTTAAGTGATCATGACTAAGTATCTTATATCTTCAAAAGATGGGCAATATTAGACTTTATTGAGAAAACAATTAAAACATAGTGACCTCATCAAAGAAGGATTGTGATGTGGAAGAGTTTATTCACACCAGCAACTTAAAAATGCACTGTGAAGGAAGGTAAGTATTCGGCATTACAAGTTTCCTATATTTAGTGCTCAGTGATGGTAAGATTATGTGAGTGTCCACTCATTCACGGTTAGTGACATTATAAATGTATATAAACTTCTTAAATAGAATGGTAAACATATCAAGAACTGTGATGATTTTCATACCTTTTGATAGAGAATTTCGACTCATGCATTACTTTTAATAAAATATTTCAATAAAAATTGAAAGTGACTGATTATAGTGCAAACTGAATGGTGAAAAAAATAGGAAAATATAACCTTGACAAAAATTATTAAGAAATTCATTATGGTGCAATACAACAAATGATATCCAGCCAACAATGTCTATCGTAAAATATATGAGAACATGAACATTTTCACAATCTGTAATGCAACCATGAAAGAGACCAAGAGCCAGGAACGAATGCATATCCAGGGTTTTATAGTGAAGGACTGACCCCCGTGCTGGGTCTGTTTCCGAGGTCCTATTCCCTTAATCTCATAGCCACATTGGGGGGGGGGGCTTGTTTTCAGTTCTCCCATGTTGATTATCTCCTTCCTGCCACTTATGTCACACCTAAGTAAACACGCTAGTCTCACCTTTCTTTCTTTGCATCTATTCAGCCTTTAAAAATAATAAATACACCAAGAATTTGCACAGGATTGTGATGTTCTCTGCTTTAAGTTAGAGCCCACCCTTTCTCCACAAGGGCCTGTCTAGCCATGAGAAAACATCGTCCCCTCACTCAGAGAAAAGCAAGCCCTGGATGCTAATATTATTCTGATATCCTGTAGAGCAGAGTACGAGCCCTGACTGCTGACATCAGCCTTCCAAAGAGATTTTCCGTATCTGCTGCTGCTTGGTTAGTTCGGAACATTGCTGTGCCCACACTGCGTGACTATCTCTGCGGGCCGCTGATGGCTTGGCTCCCTGCCTGACTCCACAGCCAGCACAGGGGCAGGGCGAGCGTGATCCTCTGGGTGTGAGGTCAGAGCTGTGATTGCTTAAGAATCACTAAGCCCATGAAGAGACAAGTTGTTTTGAAGCTTCTGTGTCTCCCTCCTCTTCAAAATCACTCAAGCTGATCACAACTAGCTTAGGATGACAGGTTCTGTGTTGATTTAAGGTGCTACCCCCAGGAGCTAGTATTGTCATCAGAGATTTCCCTCAGTCACTAAAGGGAGAAATATCAAACTGAGAACAAATTCCTAGCACTCAACAAGTCAATCAGGAAACTCAATGGAGAAAAGGAATTTTTTTCCTTTGGTTGAAAGTAGATAATGCCTTGAATTTCTCTCTGTAAAAAGAAAAGGAAAGATTAAAAGGAAAAGGTTTCTGAAGGGTAACATAATGTATGGAAAAGGAGCGTGGGAGGGGAAGGAAATACAACCTTTCTGCGTGCTTTCTCCGGAAACACACCTCAGAGCCCTCCACCCCAACGCCCAGAATTCTTCCTAGGAGAGCTTGGCATATTTTCTTGACCTACTTTAATCTTTGACCCTACCCTTATGTGAATCAAAAGGTAGGAATCAAGAATCTTTTAAGGAGCCTCTTGCTTTCTAGGTTGAAGTTTGTGTGTGTGTTTGTTTTTATAATATGTCTTTATTGATTTCAGAGAGAGAAAGAGAGAGAGAGAAACATCAATGATGAGAGTCATTGATCAGCTGCCTCCCGCATGCCCCCAACTGGGGATTGAGCCCGCAACCCGGGCCTGTGCCCTGACTGGGAATCGAACCTCTATCTCCTGGATCCTAGACTGATGCCATGTGGGCCAGAACTGGATGAAGTTCCAAGAGAGGAACTGTATCTGCCCTGGTCAACCACTGAGCCATGTGGGCCAGAACTGGATGAAGTTCCAAGAGAGGAACTGTATCTGCCCTGGTCACCTCCCTATGCCCACTGCCTAAAAAGTGTCTGGCACAGAATAATTTCTTAATAAATATTTGTTGAATGAATGAATGAATGAATGAATGAATGCATGAATGTGTTATTAGATGCATCCACCTGCAATTCTGTTGCGAATATCTTTGCTTTAATAATGCATCAGTCAAGGCTTGAAGCAGGTAGTGAAAAGAAATGGAAACCCTATCCCATCCTTCAGCCACTAAGGGTATAGTGAGGTGAGAGACAGAGATAAAAAGAGCAAAAGAGAACTGGTAAATGGAGAAAGGAGAGGAATATAAAGAAATTAAAAGGCAAAGAGAACACATTTCCTCCTGAGTCAGACTCTATAAGTAAAAATTTGTGAGATGAACCAGACTATAACCCATTGAATGCTGCTCTCCTCATTCTTAAATATTATATTCAGGAAGACACAAGTGGCCAGAATAAAGGAGAGGGAGAGGGAGGGGGAAAGGGAGAGGACGGGTAAGAGGGAGATGGGGAGATAGATAGATAGATCCATAGATAGATAGATGATTGATAGATGATAGATAGATGATAGATAGATAGATGATTAGATAGATAGATGATAGATGATAGATAGATAGATATAGATAGATTAGATAGATAGATAGATAGATATAGATAGATAGATAGATGATGATAGATAGATGATAGATAGATAGATGATAGATAGATGATAGATAGATAGATGATAGATAGATAGATGATAGATAGATAGATAGATAGATAGATAGATAGATAGATAGATAGATAGATAGATAGATGACAGATAATCTTCATGAAAACACTGTCTAAAGTTACCCTTTATTCCGATACTATCACTCACCTGGATGCAGATAACCTAAATCTCACATCTCATGTTGCTATTTGCGGTTTGGGTTTATCAGATCCTAATGAAACACATTCTACTTCACCAGAGCTTAAGCCAAAGCAGGTTCTAGTGATGTTCATGAAATTATGTGAATATGGATTCCTCTTATTATACTCAAATGCAAGATTTAAATTGAGTCTCTTTGCAGGCATTTTCCAAGAGAGAAGATTTTCTCTTTTATCTGATTCTTGCCCCGCCCTTGTGACAGATTTAATTTAATTATTGGATCAACACTTTTTATCTGCCAAGAAGCCCTAAGGCCAGTGACAACATTTTTAATAAATCAAAAGAATCAAATGAAATAAATAAATTATTTCAGTGGCAAAGGGCAGAAAAGTTCCAGATGAAACTCAGAAAGGTTCTTGGCTCAGCTCAAATTGGAAACTGCATAATCAGCAAATTTCTGGAGGTTTTCAGGTTATGAGACAAGGTTTTTTGACATTGCACTAATTGCAGTTGGAGTTAGGAAAAAACATAAAACAGAATAAAGAAAAAGTAAAGAACACTGATTGGAAAGTTGGCCACAGCTATCGCTCTCTAAAGCCTCATTTCTCATGACGAACACCAGAGAAGTAGCTCTTTGTGGTGAGTTTTGTAAGACTGGACAATTTAGGAAGATCTGTCTCTTTTTTTCTCTTTTCTTTTTACCATAGTCATTCCTTCTGCTTCTGGGAGGAAAAGTGAGCTTTTTTCATGGGCAAAAGTGGTTTGATGACTTTTTATTTCTTCCAAATGCACTGGCGTGACCTTGAACCATTTCTTGAAGTGTCCTTGTTTTTTTAGCAACACACACACACACACATACTGCTTAGGTGCTATGAGTGCCCAAGGTTTTCACTCTGTGAATTTCTTAACCATCTAGTGTGCATTAGCTCTTACAAGTATAAAGCAACAGCAGCAGGACAGCTCCGTTTATTGCGTCTCAAGCATCGCCTGGTTTAAAAAAGTTTTACCATCTGTTCTGGCGTAAGCCAAAGCTGAATTAAGAGGATAAGCTTTCACTATTGCTTCTGTTACTGTCGCCGTATTATTATATTTTAGGAATCGGGAGGAGGTGAGAAGGCAAAATAAACCTTCATAAAGTCTCTAAAAGAATAGATGAGAATTCTCCTTTAGCAACTAGCGATGCTATTTTTGAACTTGGCCATGAAGGCTACTTCCTTCCTCCTTGATAAATTCCAGCAGGAAGAAGTTGAAATAGACTCAGGGAAGTATCAGTAAATCAAATATCTCCTGAGCTTCAATATTTAACTAGCTTTGTGGTGCTTAAAAGAGGGGTGTCAAACTTAAATTGTAGTTGGGGTGGAGAGATGTATGCACATGGAATATATAGAAAAAAAACCTGTCCAAATGAGAAGAAAAGGCATCCAGACCCATTAACCACAGCGGAGGCTACGGCATGGGGGCTATGGCACTATTAGGTCTATCTATGCATGATACTTTTACTAATATTATTTTAAGCTGTTTTTGGTAGTGTATATAACATGTTACTGGATTTCTCTGATTTTTATCAGGATAAACCAAAGGGAATTCTCTGTTTATAGCCTAGAATGAGCATGAGACAGACATCATAAATCTGATTTTCCCACAGTTTTTATTCTTACACACTTATGACATGTTCTGAGAAAAATGAAAATGGAGGTTTCCATTACAACGTGGCCCTTACACACAAGCTAACCTCTACACATTTTGCTCAAAGGAAAAGTAAATCCTTTCATTGTTGGATGAAAATTAGCTATGTAGAGAAATAATATGTAAATATTAGTAAAAGCATCAGTGCCAAATCAATTGTATTAACTGAGTCCTTCATTAAGAAAATCTGTTGACCAGCCACTTCACGACAGACATTGCCCTTTTGCCACCCACTTTAAAGCAATAATTTTATCTGATAAATAGCAAAGTCAGCTAAAAGATTTACATCAGAGAGCTGGAAAGAAATCAAGTTTGGAAAAGGAATGATGGCATCACTAATGGGTACATTTTGTTTTCTGCTTGCAGAGTCTATTTCTTGGCTAGGAGACAGAGTATGGGAATCGGAGCCAGGGGACCCAGGCTTCAGTCCCAGCTCTGCTGCTAACGGCAGTGTAATTTTGTGTGAGTCATTTCTTAACTCTAAGCCCCAATTTCCTCATCTACAAAATAAGGAGTTTAACAGTCTTTTTTAAGCTTTTCTAATCTGTGATACTAAATTTAGTTCCCCTGGTTTCAGGAGAGACATGACCTAATATATGAGATATTGATTTATTGCTAGAAGTCACTTTACATTTGGTTGCTCAAGCTTTCTGGTTCTCACTGTGACCATTTACAAAATGGAGATAAATATAAATCCCAAGAGCATCTACCCCACAAGAAGATTGTACAGATAAAATAGGATTATAGATTGGAATGTGCTAGCTATAAGAAATATCATTACCACCAGCGCATTACTCAAAGGCATAATTACATTTGCATTCTTTCGCTTCATCATTCTCTCCTTAACGTCTCTTTCCTTAGCTAAGTCCCACACGCATGTTACTGACTTATTTCTGAGTATTTGGGCGTCTGCCCTTTGTTAGCAACCCTCAAAAGAAAGAAAAATGGTGCTATGCCAGTTACTCCAAGAAATATTTTGTAGCATGATAAAACTGGAAAGATCTTGTTCAATTACCATGGATTTCTATTAACCACAAGGACCTTCATGTCCTTATAGTAACAAAATAAAAAAGTTAATTAAGAGCTGGCTAGTTAATTTGGATAATTAACTTTTTTTTTCTTCCTGAGTAATACTTCTGAAACCATTTAACGATCTCTGAAACCATTCTGTTTTATTCTTGGTATTATCGACATATCACCTTCATTATCTATATAGAAGGTTATTATAAAAATTGAATGAAATGGTATTTGTGACAGTACTTTGTAAACCATAAAGCACTCCATGAATGTTTATAATCGTTAGCTATTAAGCCATGTAGAAAATTTTGACTACATGCTTCAGTTTTCACAACAAATGATTACATTCAAAAGTCTTAGCCACAACTCCAAGTTAGGTATTTCATTTTAAAATCAGAAGTTATCACAAATGGAATACTACTCAGCCATAAGACAGAAGGAAAGTTTACCCTTTGTGACAGTATGGGTGGCCCTGGAGAGTATTATGCTAAGTGAAATAAGCCAGTTAGAGAAAGACATGTACCATATGATTTATCTCATATGTGGAATCTAATGAACAAAATGAAATAACAAGCAAACCAGAGACAGACTCATAGGTAGAAAGCTGGCTGACAGCTGTTGGGGAGGAGGGGCTGGGTGAGGGGAGGGGAAGGAATTGAGCCAAAAGGAAAAAAATAAAAAGAGAAAAAACTCATGGACATGAACAACAGTGTGGTGATTGCCGGAGGGAGGAGGGCGGTGGGTGGAAGAGTAAAGGGGGGATACATGGGGATGGGCAAAGACTTGGCTTGGGGTGGTGAACACACAATACAGTGTACAGATGATGTATTATAGAATTGTACACTTTAAACCTGGATCATTTGGTTAACCAGTGTCACCCCAATAAATTCAGTAAAAATAAAAAATAAAA
Source organism: Miniopterus schreibersii (assembly GCF_964146895.1). Lineage (NCBI taxonomy): Eukaryota > Metazoa > Chordata > Mammalia > Chiroptera > Miniopteridae > Miniopterus > Miniopterus schreibersii. Next base: position 25,933,292 of record NC_138113.1, on the reverse strand, counting down.
TAAAATCAGAAGTTATCAGAAGCAGAGTGTCTAATGTAAGAGTTTTGTCCAATAAAAATATTTTGAAACTTAATGCTGAAGCATGGTGAGAGTATTTTGATGATAATAAAAGTGTAGAGAAGAAAAAATAGATAAGATTTACTAGTATGGGGAATAAAACTGGCACAGGGCCACACAAGATCTCAAAATTCCAGCTACTCATATTACCTATAAAAATTTCATTTTGTCAAAAGTAGATCATTTGGACAAATATTAAAAGGTAACCAAGTCAGTTGGCATTCTGGACTTAATTTTCACCAACAAGAGACAATGAAGTACTAATGTGGTGAAGGGAAGTTTTGTGAAATTTATAAAAAAGAAGGAAAGGAAACTTGGGGACTGGTCAGACAAGTGCTGTGGGCTTTGGGAGAAAAATATATATATATATATATTTTTTTAATGGAGAGAAAATATGTGTTATCCAGTAGCCAGATGCTCTGGAGGTAAATAAGGCTGAAGACAAATGAGAAACTCTAAGAATAGAATAGAAACTCAAAAAAAAATACAGTTTTACAAATAATATCTAATAGGAATAAATGGTTTCATATCTGATAGCTCACATTTTATAACCACCCGGAGTCCTGGGCGGCCCATTCCATCCTTCTGTAGGCAGGAATGAAGGGTGGGGGAGGTAATAGAATATAGCTTCTTAAAAAGTAATGAAGGTGTTTTTGTAGCAGGACTCAAGGTCTATAAGAAGAAAGAAACTCTTTAGCACAACTCGTCCAAGATTAAGTGAACAGGTATCTTGTGAGGGTTGTTGACAGAAGACTAACACGTGCAATATGATGTCTAATTTTTTGTTCATATATACATACCAACAAAATAAAAATAGAAAGAAATGGAGAAAATAAAACTGTATCTAGAGTACAAGACCACTTGGATGTCTGCACCCATTTCTCCCCAAACAAAGGACTTGAAACATTCCCCTACAGAAACCCTTAATGGCCATTCCTTAAAACCCATGCCAGACAGCATGGAGGTTTCCATGTCCCAGGAAGAGCAAGATCAGTGAGGCTGACAGGACTGAAGAGGAAGCAGGAAGGTATAAAGAAGGGGCATCTCTGGAACTTTCCAACATACAAGGGAAACCCACACGGACAGGCCAGGTGTCTCTCTGCAGGTGAGATCTCGCACCACAGTCGTGTATGCGGGTAAGATAGCCCCACCAAAGACACCCTCCTCCATCCATGGCCAGACTACGTAAAATTCAGAGTTATTGCTGGGAACATGAAGTAAAGAAATGTTTAAAGCTTTTCAAAGTTTCTTCTGTGTGTTTTTTCTGCAGATAGAGAAGGCATATATCCCACCCCCGCCCCGTCATCCAATGGCAGGCATCTGAGACAACTTCACAGTGGGTGGTGGCACATAACGTGTGTCGTTTGTGAAGAACATACGCACAGGAAAACAGGTGAGTCTGATTTCCTTCTGCCGGCCCACAGAGGGGTTCTACCATATGCCCAGTGGCCCCCCGTTTATGTTCGAGGAGACCTGTATCTGGGTTTTGGATCTACGTTGCTGCATGTGATAGACACTGAGATAAATTTTCCCACTAGATGTGAGAAAAGGATTGATGTTCCCAGACTACTGCGGCTTTGGTAGGAAATAACCGCAAGATGGACAGAGACTAGTGGTCCTGAGAAAACCATCACAGAGCCTCAGGGAAGGTAAAGGTACTTCTCTGAGAGCAGAACCACATGGTTTTAGAGAATGTGCTGTTCAGTTTAGAAGTGATTTTACTAAACAGAGAACTGAATGTACTGAATATAAGTAAACATACTAAGTCACAAATGCATAAGAAACGGCATCATATCAGCAGATGACCCATTCATATATCCTAGCATTCATCCTTCTGGAGCACAGTAACCGAGGGGCTTCCAGCTGCAAACACTTGCAGTTCTTCACTTGAGAGCTTTCTCTGGACCATGGCACATGGTCAGGTTGCAAAGCCACACAAAGTAATTGGGAGTTATAACTTCTACCCTATATAATTTGCTCCCTAGCAGCCCTTTACCAAAGACTGTCCAGAGAACTTTAATGTGATCACAAAATTATACCCGTTATTTTGACATTTTTAGAAAACAATAAGTAATACTAGAAGAATCAAAGAAGAAAGTTTTGCACTGATTTTAAGAGTAATACTCAAAGGACATTTCAAATTCTACAGTGATGAGCTTGAAAGCAAAATTAGAATCATTTTTAAAAATAGATGCTTTGTGGCCAATTTTTAAAAGAAGTGGCAATAATAACAGCATTACAAATTAAACTATTTCCCTTTCTCAGATTCACTGGCACATTAGGGGGTAAATTATCTGTGTCCTGATTGCAAGGCAACTTAGTTTCTCATGATCTTACCATTGGATGGATACATTGAGTGAATTTCCACTTACAAGCAATGGGCAAGTTGGTATGTACCATTCTAGCCAGTTGATATATATTTTGCCTATCAATCTTAGCAATATTAGCATTTTGGACAGAATAATTGTTTGGGGGAAGATTTCCTGTGATTGTAGGCTGTTTATCAATAGCCTGGTCTCCAACTAGCAGATATCCGTAGCACTCCCCACCTGTCATGACAACCAAAACTGTGTCCAGACATCACCAAATATCCCCCTCCAAAAATATTCACACCCACTCCAGTTAAGAAATACTGTTTAGAGGGAGTCTTTTGAGACACGCCTAATATCTTTCCTAGTGAACGTATTTATACTAAATGTGTATAAAACTTGCCAGTGATTTTTATGAGAGGACATTGTGTGAGAGAAAAAAGAGACACATTTATCTTAACTAGTCAGTATTCAAACTCAATACAAGAAATCTCATGGACAGACATAAAGTCCTATATTTAAATTCAAATAATAAATTTCATAAGTACAAGTTAAAGGAGACCTATCTTGGGAAAAATCTGATGATTTTTAGTCCATTACAATTCAATATAATTCAAATAAGTTGTTATATGCTTTTAAAAATAATGAAACCTTAAGTGTCATTATTAGACAGAATAAAGTTCAAGTCGAGGAAGGTGATAAACCCATTATAATCTGGTCACATAAATACTGTGGTTATTTCTGTATCACATTTTGAGAAGAGCAGAAGTTCACTAGACGGTTGTTAAGATTATGAGGTGTTTGGCAGCCATATAGTTGGAGTCATGGCCAAGGGAAACCAGAATATTAAGAACAGAGAAGAAAAAAATCCAGGCAAGGGTGGAGGGAGGGTGATAATATTGGAATTGCTGTCATGTAGAAGATGGAGCACATTCTCTTATGCACAAAGAGAATTAAAACCAATGAGTGGAAGCTATAGGAAGCTAGAAATAAGAAGTCACAACTATCCTACAATGAAACAGACTGCCTTGCAAAGGAACACACAGTCCTTTGAGCTATGGCTAGATAATGCTTTGTCTGGGAAGTTGTAAAAGTGTCATCTATATTAGAAGAGCTATTAAGTTGAACCTTTAAGGTGCTCTTAATTGAAAATATATAATTTTATAATATTTCTACTTTCTTAGTAGCTGTCCAGCACACTTTTGTTACATTGTTAAAGTGGTGAACTTTATTTTAATTTTTATCTTGTAATGAATTTTTGAACTCTGACTACTCAAAGCATTAAGTACATTACATTTTTTAAATTCTTGTGATCCTATAAATTGCTTCATTATCTCACTTTTACATATGAATAAACTTTGTATAATTGAGTAAGTGCCCAAGGTCCAACAGCTAGTCATTTTCAAATGTAGGATTCAGACCCAAAATGCCTTGCTCTAAATTCTGTGCTTGTGACAGATCATTATGGAGTTATTTTATTGAACTGTAAAAGCACATTGTTCTAAACAGTAAACATTTGAAATATCACAAACCAGAAGCATTCAACAAGCCTTCTTTTATTTATTGCTATTTTTACAGGAGGATCAATACTGTGCTCCATATTCTATTATTCTCAAAGAGTTACTTTGAGCTCTTAAGGAAGACGGCTTAGTGGCACCTTATAAAGCATCACCATTTCTTTCATAGGAATGGGATTCGGCTTAGAGACAGGGGATGCAACCACACAAATACCCAGAATTGCTGTCATATTTGGGGGAACAACATTCGATGACAAGAGTACTCACAACAAAAGCGCTTAGATGTACTTATTACAGTTGGTCCAGAGCTGCTCAACCCCCTCGATAAAAGAATTATCAAGAAGTGGTCAAAGCGCTTTCTTTGTGTAACCCTCACGGAGAGCTATTTTCTCCTCTTATTTTAATTAATTTTGAGATTAAGTAGGTGTTTTTATAGTCCATCTACCACTGTCAAATACTGTTGGCCTCCAAAAGATCGGTGCTTTTCTTGGCTAAGATCTTGCTGCTTATTGGATACGTACAACGTATCTTCAAAATACTTAGTTATTTCAGTCCTTCGAGGAGTTTGTTTCAAATGAGTATCAAGTTGTTCAAAAGAGTGCATATATGCTATGTTATCTTTATACCCAATGTCTGTTTCACTGGTTCTTACCTTTTGGGGAATTTTGAATAATATAACCACTCAGAAAATTATTTTGACTAATTTTTTTTTACTTACTGCTGTTTGTGTGAGAGGTAACAATCAGTGGTCTAAAAGTCAGTCTTATTGTGTTTTTAAGGAAATTTTTCATTGGAGCAGAGGAGATAAAATGAAACAAATATCCAGGAAGCTTTAACATTGGGATAAAAAAACAACAACAACTAAAGAAAATATAATCAGTAACATTTTGTGTCAGGCTTTGCTCATGCCTGGTTCTCAATGAACATCGAACTAAAATAGTTTCTAAAGAAAAACCATCACCTATCAAAGAGTGATAGAACAGAATAGAAACTGTGTTAGAGGCAAATCAAATATATAGAAAAGCTGGCCGAGGAGCATGGGTAAACAGTGTAAAAAAAGACGTCAAGGGTAGTCATGAGGTTTGCCCTCCTTGGAGCACGCTGGGCCCGTCTCTTGGACACACACATTTTTAAAACTCTAGGGGGAGGCAGGGGACTTGAAACCAGGGGAACAGTGGGCAGCAGAACCCCTGAACCTGTCTCCAAGGCCCCTTTTCTCTGACTTTTAAGTTAGCTAATAGCAGCCCCTCCTTGGCTCATTTCCTTCCTGTAACATTTCTAGAGAGCCAAAGCAACCCCGCCTAGGCTCTCTCCTGTTGCTGTTCCCATCCTAAGCCCTTTCTTGTTGCACTGTCCCCAGTGTTAATAAATGTAATATCAAAATCACACGAAAAAAGTAGTAATGAAAATACGATGTCCCACAGATCCTTAAGTAAGCAAAGTTCAGAAACAAATGTGGTAGGTGATTACTTAGGGTTCATTTTTTGCTGCTGTTGTTTAGAGGGTAGGTTTTGAAGTATAAGAAGGAAGAAGTTGCTCAGAACCACTTTCCTTTTTTGACTTTTAATATATAAAATATTTTCATGTATATCTGCAAACACACACACACACACACACACATACACATACACACACATATATGCATGAAAACTGATTTTTCTTTAGAGAACATGTAAAATACAAAAAATAAAATGCCCTTGCACATCTGAACTGTTAGTATGTGGAGCATACGAAGTGGATGTTCCACCACGTGCTTCTCTCACAAGGCTCTGCTGATCTGAATAAACTAGCCAATCAGAGCCTGCCTCTTCTTCTCTCTGGTCCATTGATTTCAGCCTGGACATATTGATCCCAGACTTTCTAGGTGGTTCACAAACAGCTCAGGTTAAATTAACTTGAGGACAGTGTTTGAAAATGCAGAATCACTCTCACTTTTTCATGCCTGTTATTAGGTATTGTTTCCAGAAGATCAATCTTTTAATTACATTGAGCCTCCCCACTGGTGGCTCTCCATAACAGGAGTATTGTGCAGGAATTGAAAAAATAAAGAGGTGGAAATAAAATTCTTTATAGCACATTGCCTTTGTAAAAGCAGTACCTCCAAGGTATTGAATAGAGTCCAGTCTTTATCAATATATCTAAGGTTAGTCCTTCAAGCTCCATCAAAAGTTCACCTTCATGAATTCACATTTGGTAAGAAGAATTTATAATAGTTATATGCTAACTTTGTATGCATGTTGTGTAATGGGAATTATGTTAAGCATGTTAAATATTATATACTATGAGACTGGCTCTGTTATCTTTCCCTATTCTAGGAGTGAGGAAACCAAGGCTTAGTAATATTCATTAGTTTACCTGTGGCTTCAGAATAAGTGGCAGTGTTATGTTAAATTTAGTTCTGTCTTACTACAAAAGTAAGGGTATTAACTATCCTTTTTTATGTAAATATTTATTTGAATATCTTAATGCACTGCCATATCTGTTAACTTTTGCATTCTGTCACTATTTCTGGTAAGTAGGAAGGGGTTGGAATCATTCCTACCACTTTGCAGATGGAAAAAACAGAAGCACAGAAAAATCTAGTGGCTTTTACAAAGCACATAAGAGAGGAACAGAATTAAATGTATATATCTCTTTATTGTAAATGTGTTTTAGTTTTTGAGATACTATATTAAAGATACTACAAATTATTTCCAAATCTACTCATTGTAAGGTGGAGTCTAATTCCCCGTCCCTTAGATCTGGGCTGGCCTGGTGACTTACTTGACCAATTTGATTCAGTGAAAGTAATGTTCTTTTACTTTGGGGACTTTAGAGAAAGCTCTGCAGCTTTTGTCCAGTTGTGGTTGAGTTACTCTGGGGGAAACCAGATGCCCTGTGGAAAGCTACTTGGAGACCACCATTGTATGAGCTAGCTGTATGGAGAGGTAATAAAGATAGGAAAAGATGCCTAGCCAGATCTAACCATTCTCACCATCTCACCCCAGACACCAGACAAGTAAATAAAGAAGCCATCTGGGCCTACTAGCCCTAGCAGCTACACTGTGGAGAATAGGGGAATCCCAACCAACAGCCAGGAGCAAAGCCCCAAAGATATTTATCCCAGGAGAGCAAGTCGAGACATATCCAGCCCTTAGAGCCATTCTGCACAGGCCCTCGTCAGCACCACGGAGAGCTCATAGTTGCTCCAGGGAATGCTAGCACGGTAACGCTGCACCATTATGGCTCAAGTTTAGTTTATCTGCCCCAGAGTTGAGGTGATTTATTATGGGATTTAAAGATTTAGCTCTTGAACTACAATACTAGCCACAGATTTCCAGGGGGCATTATCCTGAGTCACTCAGGGCCATGTCACCAAGCCGATTTGAAAATCAAGTACAGGCTTCCATTTCCCTGTGAAGTTACAGAAGGGTCACTGATCCCCAGGAAATTTTAACTTCTCATCTGGTGCTTCTTCTTTTATGATTCAGGCTTGTCTGAATGTAGTGAGCCTAAAAAAATTCTAAGAATCAAGTGACATGACAGGCTTATGTGTATTTTGAGGAGGGACATATGAATGCATGAATATGAATAAACTTCTCATGAAGAAAGGTACATAATTCATACTGTCATATCCACCAGGCGTTCCAATACTTTAAGTATTAATGGTGTGGTTTCAGGTGCACTGTCTCTACATTAGCCTGACCCCACTCCCTTTGAATCATATTGCTCTTTTTCAGGAGTCACTTAGGCTGTTCAGACATTATCGTAGGATGGGGCAACATCGATCCAAGAGAGTTTAGTAGATAACTGTCTTCTTAACAAAAAATGTGAACACAAATTCTAGGCAGGTTTGATTTCATACTTCTAAGCATCTTTCATCCACCCATAGACTTATGAGATCACCCACTGGGTAATACCCAGTCACAAGAGCTAGAGAATATATTTATCTCTCATCCATTAAATTCCTAACCTTTGAAATGTCTAAGACCTATATATTTTTTCTCAGATTGGATAAAGGGCTAAAGAATAGCTCCATGTTATACAAAAAAGAAAGAAAGAAAAAGAAGATGTGATACCTTTTCACCTTTATTATCTATTTATGCTGATTCTAGTTCCACTCAAATACAAGCTGGGGTGAAATAGCAACTTATAAAAGGAACTAATGTCACTGGAAGCAGAAAAACAGACAATGCAGGATTTTTAAGGACATTCCTTTGGAGACTCTGACCTATGCAGAGTTAAATTCTAGTTTTTCTCTGAGGATTTTGGGTACAACTTTTGGTGTATCTCTGTTACTTGGTTATAATCCTCCCCAAATAGCTACTAGTCATTTATCAAAAATCTACTTGGCTTTATGTGAAGTGAGAGCAATGCCCATAGTGTTTTGAAGTACTGAATCTATATTAGCCCCCTGAAAAGTTGTTGATAAGTACTAGGGACAAATATGCTTAAGAACATTTTAGACTAGCTAAATCCTCAAAGTTGCATGATATAGCCCATAGCAATATGCTCTAGTGTTTGTTCCTAAGGATCCACACAGGTGCCAAGCATTAGGAGTGGGAAATATGTAGCTAAGTAGAGTGAGAGGAAAAAATATGCTTTCTTGCTAAATATTAACTTCATATCTAGGTCATTTCAATCAAAAGTGTAAACTTCATTGGCCTCACCAAAATGCCACACAGTGAAATGAACATTTTATTTCTCTAGCTCACAAGTCAAGAACAAAGTTTAAGAATACCATGGCTAAATAGGACCTTAAGAAATGTTTAAAGCCCTGGCTTGTGTGGCTCAGTTGGTTGGAGCATCATCTGTACCAATAGGTTGTGGTTTTGATTTCCTGTCAGGATGAATATCTCAGTTGCAGGTTTGATCCCTAGTCAGGGCACATATGGAAGGCAACTAATCAATTATCTCTCTCTCTCTCTCTCTCTCTTCTTCCTCCACCCCTAAAATCAATAAATCAATAAGCATGTCCTGTGGTGAGGTCTAAAAAAAAAAAAGAAAGAAATGTTGAAACCAACTGGTCTTTTAGATATAGTTTATTTATTTATCTCAAAGGGTGTCCATGAGCACAAGCAGGTCTAAAACACAAGTTACTCATTATGTTCACTTAAGACATTTTCTGAAATTCATCTTAAATGTACATTCAAGAGCTCAAAAAGAAATATATGTAATATAGCCACAATCACTGATGTAGGCAGACATCAGTATTTTAAGGGTTTTTATTTGTAGGGTAATGAAAAATATCAATAGGTAGAATAACTGGTCATTGTGATCTGATTTGAAAACAACTAGATTATCTCCAAGCAGAATTATAATTAAGTTTCCTGATTGAGTTAAAAGCTAGTCTATTTCCCTTATCCTGAGAACAATGACCCAAATCTCTAACACACCCCACAAGTCCTTGTAAGATCTGAAACATGCCCATATCACAAGCCTCAGTCTGTATCACTCCACCCTTCTCCCCTGGACCTGCAGCCCCCATCCTCCTTTCAGTCCTTATAATGGTCCTTTCACTATCCTGAAATAGTCAGTTGAGCCATATTGTTTCAGCCTCAGATAAGTTAAATTTACATATTAAATCTCACTATTCCAATATAATATTGTATTAATTTTTTGCCTCTTTCTTTTTCTGCACTCTCCACCCTGCTATTTATATTAAAATATAGATACAAGATAAATAAACACTGTATTACAGAAACACAAATCATAATATTCTAGATTAAGTAACATTAACATTGTTAGATGGTGAACTCAGTCTTTAGGGCACCCATAAAACAATGATGCTAATACCGCATCTTATGGCCACTATGGCCATACTAGGAGGGATCTATCCAAGAACTACAAAGACTGAACTTGGAAATTGTGACAATATCTTTTCTCTACATTTTAAGTCAGAGAATGATTTATTTCAAGTTGCCTAAAATATTTTCTACATGGCAAGGCAAACCACTAGTACAAATTATACACAGTATATATATGATAATTACTAGTATTTAGCCTATAATTAATCAGTTAGCTGGTCATAAATTAGAGGTAGAACACTATGTGATATGCATGCTATTTTTTATATGGGGGCCCCTGCTGTTATAGAAGGTTATTAATGAACACTTACAATTTGAATGGTAAGGAACCTATGAGAAACTACTGGAATTTCATTGATGAAGGTGATATAAATTCACTTTATGAATAAATTTAAGTAAAAATGTGAGTTAAAGAAAAAAGGCAAATAATGTAGCAAGTTGCAATGGAAATGGGAAGAAGAGTAAAAATAGTGTGTACATAATTGAAATATTAATCCTTTCATTTTTGTCTCAGTCCCAGACACATGGGACTACATTTTTGGAGGTCAATGCCAATCCTTCCCCAACCAGCTGAAATTTCCATTGCCAGTCAAAGCTGAGCTATTTCCTTTTAACTTTCTTGGTAACTAGAAGTCTAAAATTATTTTATGTTGGACATCATGTGTATCTTTGAATCCAGATTGAAATTTTTATCTTTGAATGTGGTTGGATTTGTTCCCTTCTTCCAAGTGAGAAATCAAGCAATAAGTGGGTGGGTTACTCAATCTGTGGGAGCAGAAGGGTCTCTTACATAAAATTTTTGTATGTGGAGCAAAGGAGTGTGTGTGTGTGTGTGTGTGTGTGTGTGTGTGTGTGTTGCAGAGGTAGCTAATATTTACTGAGATTCTGGCCTAACAGGTGGTGAGGTAAGAAGGTAGGAAAGAAGATGGATGGGGAATATGTAGGCAGTGGCCGGAGGTAAATACTAGCAACTAAAAACAGCCTGGGAATCTGCCTCATCAAATGAGTACCAGTGATTGTCTGAACTTATGTTGCAGACCAAGGTTCTGTGCTCAAGGCAACTTTTTTAGATTACAGAACACTCTAGTAGAGGGGCTATACTTACTTAAGATAGGTAAAGTAGGTGGAAAAGCCTGAAATCTAAGTAAATGCCAGCCTTATGGCCTCTGCCCACAGGACATCTATGCCCTAAACTCTCTATCGTGGTGGTTGGCTCTTGATGTTTACTGTTCTGAGCTGCCCTGTCCATAGACTCTTCCATCTGGACTTCACACTCACGTCCTTCAGTCTCAATGTCCTCAAGCATATTGTTTGATCTCTTGTGCTTTCATAAGGCCAAACTTTTTACACATTCCTTCAGCTCACTCCATATCATCCTTCTACTCCTATCAATGGCCATTGTTTTTAAGAAAAAGCCAGTTATCAAACAGCTACAACAGTCAAAACTGTGAGACTGGCTAAGGGTTGGAGTCATAGATCAATGCAACAGGATAGATAACCCAGAAATATCCATACAAATATACACAACTGGTTTTTCACCAAAAATGCCCATATGATTAAGAGATATTTTTAACAAATGGTGCTAGAGCAATCAGACATCTATAATTTTTAAAAAAATGAACCTTGACCCGAGTCTCACACATTATACAAAAATTAACTCGAACTGATTCATGGCCCTACATGTAAAACATAAAACCACACAATTATGATAAAAACACAGGGGGAAATCTTTGTGATCTAGAAGTTTAATGCAAATTAAAAATCACAAGATATCACTACATATTGATCAAAATTGCAAAAATAAAAAAATAATACCACCAACAAAAGTTGGTGAGGGCACAGAGAATCTGTATCACTAATACACTGCTGGTGGGAATATCAAATGGTACAGCTGCTCTGGGAAAGATTAATATTTTCTTTGAAATGAAACAAGCACCTACCATACAAGCAGTTACACTCCTGGGCATTTATTTCAGAGAAATAAAAACTTAGGTTCATACAAAAACCTGTACATAAATTTTTATGACAGTTTTATTCACAGAAGCCAATGACTAGAAAGAACCCAGATGTTCTTCAACAGGTGAATGGTTAAACAAATTGTGGCTCATCCATAACATGGAATACTACATGGAATACAGCAAAAGGAACACTTTACTAACATACCCAAAAGCCTGGACGAATCCTCAGAGAATTACGCTGAGTAAAAATAATCCCAAAAGATTATATAATGTATGTTTCAATGTATATAGTATTCTTGCCATGGCAAAATTATAGAAATGGACAACAGATTTGGGATATAGGAGGGAAAAAGGAGTTGGTGTGGCTATAAAAGGGTAACATGAGGGAGCCTTATGGTGGTGGAACCGTCCACAGTATCAGTGTCAATATTCTGGTTGTGATATTGTACTATGGGAGTTACCAATGAAAGAATATCAGTAAAAGGTACACACACAGTCTCTTTGTACTATTTCTTATAATTTCACATGAATCTATAATAATCTCACAATTAAAAAATATTGAAAACCCTCTGGATACAGTGTGGAATATGGTTCCAGGAATGCAAGGCTTTCGCAAGATGAGGCAGTAAACTAAGGGAGGGAAGGGGTGAATGTGTTTTATGCTAAATCACTGACAATGGTGTTTATGGGGATGTACCCATTTGAAACGTATGGAGGTGGTAGAATCGATAGTACTTCCTGAGTGATTGGATGTAAAGGAACAGGAGGTGTTATAGATGAAGTCCAGATTTGAGGCTTGGGTAATTGGGTGGGGAGTGTTGCTGATAATCACTGAAATAATTTGTTTAAGAATAGAAGCAGTTTCCCGGGAAGGAGACAAGGAGAAGCAGCCAAGCCAATTTTATATATATAATCGGAGTATGGAGAAGATGGTGTTATCATCTTTACTATTTCGGGAAGGAAGAGTACACAACGTTTATCACAAACTCTCTGTAGCTGCTGCTAATATTCACTCAGCTTTGTTTATTTTCATTACAAGCTGTATCACCTAAACCACAGATGTTTGCAATGAGTGTTAAAACTTTGTGTCTTGTTGTTTCAAAGATCTAATTTCATTTGACATACACTAATGAGAGCTGTGAATTATATTGTACAGGGAACAGTTGGGTTTTGATGTTGAGTAATCATCTTCATTTTACCTGTTTTTTAAATATGCATTTTATATGCTACGCTTTCATTAGGCATACATGGTATTAATTTGGCAGGTTGGAAATTATATATATAAATATATTCCTGACACACCCTGGACAACCACACCCCACCCACACACCTCTACTCATCTTTTACGCATGTTGGTTGCTGTAGGGCAGAAGGAGTTCCATCCTGCATCATCAGATCTTTGCTAAGTGCCCTCAAACCGGTGCAATCGAATAGCTAGTGCCTAAATATTTCAGTTCATTTCATTAGTGTGCAATGAGAGAAGGAATGAGCATCTGGAAATTGCAGCTCTCTCTGAAAGGCATAATTTTCCATTAATTTCAGATGAGAGCTTACTGGCTCTCAACTAAAATATACCACTGAGTCCTTTCAACCTAAAGAAAAATAAGGGTAAGACCTTAAATTTGGGGAGCTGATAAAGATTATTTGGATAACTACATATTCTTGGATGAAAGTCATACATATTCTGACCTAAATTTTTTTTAAAAATATGAAATCACCTCATTTGCAAGGGAGAGAGCTAAACATTGCTGCTGGTATTTCATATTGTATTTTCTCCCTCTGCTGGCCAAGTGCTACATCAACATTGAAATAAATACTAAAAAAGGAAGAAATAAACCCAAAACAGGATGTTCTCCTCTGTATGGTATAATTAGGCTCTAAAACTGGAAATGTATATTGAGAGGAAGTGCCATAGAATATCTTTTCTATTTTCCTCCCTTCAGTGCCCTCAAGCATTCTCTACAATCTCCCAGAAAAATTAAGACAAAACAAGAACACTCTGCCCTTAGGAAAGATTTACATTAGTAATGTCTGCCTTGGTGTTTTGAGCCATAGACTCCCTGGAAGAGTCCATTCAATTTCATGAACATTTATTGGGTCTACATGGCTCAGCTGCCCTACTAGTTGCTGGGCACATAAACAAATATTGTCCTTCTCTATCCCCCAGGAACTCACAGTCTAGCAGGAAGGCAGATCCAGAAACAGTTAAAATTCAGCCTAAGTGCTGCAAGAGAGAATTGCATAAAACATCAGGGAATTACAGATGAAGAAGGAACTTGTAGCTTGGAGAGTCAGGGAAAACTACAGGAAAACCAAACAACACACAGTTGTGACTGGGATTGCGAAACAGCATGGGCCAAGGCATGGGGGGGGGGAGGCTTCATTTGGGGCTGATGCCTAGGTGTGTGGCATAGAGTTGGAGTTTGTGAGTCAAATCGCTGAAGAATAAGCCAGAAAACTAGGTTTGCGGCAGAAATTTAAGAGCCTAGGTAGATATTCTAAGGAGTTGAGACCCTGTGTTAGAGCAAATAAGAGCACAATTAACTTTAAGCAAGTGCTTAACATGATTATGTTCCACATTTGCGTCTGTGACTTGTTTTGTTCGTTGGGAAGGACTTTACAGCAGAGGTAGGAAGGAGGGGCAGAGCTTGTCTGACAGGATGCTTCTTGAGCCACTAATTACGCCGGGTGAAAAGCTGGGGCCAGGAGCATCTAAGGCTGAGGCTCAGGTCTTGGCTGCTTTTTTTCTGTTTATTCACATTCACTTTTTGATGACTTAAGGAAAGAAATTCATGTCCGTTTGACAGCAGAAGTGAGAAAGATGGAACGCATAGTATCTCACAGTAATTCCGTACATGCCCAATGTGCAAGTAAATATTTTTTTAAAATGAAAGTAAGCGGTTTCTAATTTTCTGAAGCACAGCTTCAGATGGGTTGCCGCGTATGTGACATGGTTTGCTCTGGACTGCATGATCTTAATTTGCTTCAGAAACTGCACTTTTTATTCTGCGTTGTATTAAAAAATAAATTTGTAACATGCAGATGGAAATGAAGGCAAAGATTCTAAGCTGCTGTTAAATTAATTTTCTAACTCTGAACATGGACTAGATGTCACTGACAGTCCTGGGGAGGATTTTGTTTTGCTTTTCGTTATTTTTGTTTTCTTTTTCCCTGAAGCAGCAAGACCATGCCACATTTCCAAACAGTGAAGTTATTGTTTTATTGAATCCTCTCCTCTTCTTGTTCCCTCCCTTTCTTTCTCCCTCCTTCCTTTCTCTTACTCTTTCCATAGATAATTGGCTATTCTTCTATGATTAAATTAGTATTTTTTTACATTTAATATTATTTTGCATTAGTTTCAGGTATACAACATGATGGTTAGACAGCCATATACTTTACAGTGTTCTCCCTGATATATCCAGTATCTACCTGGCAACATACATAGTTATTACAATAGTACTGACAATTTTTCCTGGGCTGTTCTTTAATTCCCATCACTGTTTTTAACTACCAATCTGTAGTTCTGAATCCCTTCACCTTTTTCACGCAGTCCCCAACCCTCCTCCCCTCTGGCAACCATCGGTCTGTTCTCTGTATCTATGTTCTCTGAGTCTGTTTCTGTTTTGTTTATTCATTTATATTGTTCTTTAGATTCCACAGCTAAGTGGAATCATATGGTATTTGTCTTCTCTGACTGATCTATTTCACTTAGAATAATACCCTCTAGGTTCATGCATGCTGTTGCTAATGGTAAGATTTTGTGTTTTTTTATTAAGTAAGTATTTTTCAGAGAATCAAACGGCCTGTGAAGAAACATCTCTTAAATATGCCTTCAGAATATATCTGATGTATAAGTTGATGCACTGGAGGGAAAAGTTTGTTGTTTTTCTAAGAACAAGTTTCTGTCTTAAGATTTACGTGACTTTCCTCATTCTCAATGATCTCATTCACCAAGTGAAAGGTTTGTGTGAGGTGATCATGGAAGGCTCCTCTGATTCTAAAATTTTGTCCTTTTGACACCCAAAAGAATGTACTGGTTTGTCCCTAAGGAATTACCCCACACTGTGTGGGGAAAAACAGTGCTGCAGGTCTCCATCAGACCATGTCATGGCAGGGGAGCCCACTGCAAACATCCCTAGAGCCCAGGATGGAGCACAAAGAGAGGCCAGCAAAGTGAAAGTGCAAATATTTAAAAGTTGTAAAGACACCTGTTAAAGAAAATAGGTCTTAGACTGCTACCTTAATAAAAAACAGCTTCATAATAAGCTGAAATTTGGCATTAAAATATTAAAAGTGGATGAGGGAGCAGGAAGAGATTAACCAAATGAGTTATATGCCTATATGCATAACCCCTGGACACAGACAATACTGCAGTGAAGGCCGGGGGCGGGGGGCAGATGCGGGGTGGAGGGGATCAATGGGGAAAAAGAGGGAACATCTGTAATACTTTCAACAATAAAGACAAATTTTAACAAATGGATGAACTTAATTACTATTGGCATGTCTGGATTTTTGGGGGGGCATGGCAGTTTTGATGAGTAAAAAATTGAAAATAATATCTTAGTACATCTTTGTTTTAGTAAATTTACTTATTTTGCCTTCATTTCAGGAAAATAATTGATTTTGATATTGTTACAACCAGAATTCTCACAGAATTTGTGTTCTAATAACACCAGTACTATAAAGGATAAAAAAAAAATTACATGTTCAATCTGTATAATGTTTAAATATATTTATAGCAATAATGCAAAGTTAAATAAAAGACTGAAAAAGTAAAATTATTTTAATCTATATTTTTAAAAGTTATTTTTCATCTGTGGTATTCACATTTTTAATACAATAAAAATGCTTTATGCAAATCATAACTGATTAATATAAGTAACTTTAACCAAATTTTATCCAGAAAGATAGGATTTTTATTTAACTTTTTGAAGTAGCGGTTAAGCCTTACTCACTTTTTAAATGCAAATAACAAGAGGTGCAATTCAAGTGTTCAATGTCCATGTAATTGACAATGGAAAAAAATCAGTATTAGGCTTATGCTTGTTACTTCTCACCCACACACATACAAATTTAAGAGTAACATGGTTTATTTAATATTGCAAATGGTTCTCAGCCTGCCTTGTAGCAGTCAGGAATATCACTCTAGCACACGCCTGGTCAGAATCACCAACCACAGTGCCCACAAAGGAAGAAAAAATGGACACTTGGCACTACTTGGAAAAAACGTTTTGTTAAGCAATAATTTACTACATTTATGCAGTCCAAGAGTGCGTATTTAACAAATTAATTAATTTGATTTTTTTTCGTAACCTAAGCACTTTACCCCTCCAATGTAGATATTGGTACAACCCATAAACTTTATGTCATTTGGATGCAGTTGCCGCCTTTTTTTCTTTCCTTGAATGGTGTTGGTCATAAGAATTAATGTTTGGGATTATAGACTGGGCTCTGCCAGACTTGAGCACTCAGTTTCAAGGGGCAGACGCACTCATGTGTCCTTAACACATTTTGGTGAACATGTATGTATAATATGTGTGTCCTTTAAGCATGAACCCTTGCCAGCTCTAAGGGTAGGCTACCAGCATGGTATAAGGGAGTCTTGTCTAATACGTGTTTATATCCCAAATCATTGTCAGTCACACGTTCCTCAGTCTTCTAGTATCTACACTTATTTTTCGGTACATAAGATTTTGAAATTACTTCCTGATGTGACTTTTCTGTTTCCTTTATTGGGAGGGATAAACAAATTGAGGCAGAAAGGGAGGTCATTATGCAAAGTCCCTATTGCCACAGGGTACAGGATTTTTATTAACATGATATAACTATTTCTACTTATATTTCATAAACTATTAAGAAACAAAGTTAGAAAAGAATACTGTTTGTGTTAGAATGGCTTTTAAATAAATTTCTTCTTTGAAAATGCATCATTTTATAGAAGTAAGTCTTCCCTGAGATTGAAAGCAGTCAGAGAAGATATATGAAAAGGTGCATCTTTGGAGTTAAATGATAGAAGGTCATTTTTAAAAGTGATTGAAAGGTTAGAGAAAACTATCATTGAGAAGAAATAACAGAAAAATTAATATCTTTGATCTGGCTGGCCAGTCGGAGGAGAAAAACCTCCAAAATGAAGAAGGGAACTATATTGGGGGTAAAATGGAACATTAGTGAACATGTCTATCACGCATATCAGCCAGAGGAAATATGTTCTTATGTTTATTATGCCAGAAACTGCCACATTTAGGAGTTAGTTTCTGCTGTATTTTGTAGTTGAGGTTTTGGCCAATGACTGACAGTTCCGAGATTTTTAAAAACAAAAAACAAAAGAAGTTAGAACTGGAAGAGACTTAAAGATACACAATCTAGTTTTTTCAGTTTACACACTAGGCAGTTGTAGCTTAATAAGTTTGAATTAATTGCATTTAAGTTTATTTAATAAAGATGTATTACTTTTATAAATTTTGTTCTAATTGGTGATCCTGAGTTGGAAACATAGCTATTTTAATTGTGCTTCTATGTTAATAAATGGTTTCATTTTTATAAGCAAAACGTCTGAACTCCAACTTTGAGTTATCTTGAAATCAAATGAATTGTTCGAAGGTTGTCCTGTCTTTCTCTCTGTATTTTAAAGTAATAGGTACTTGTTCTTACAGCAGCAGTAAAATCTCAGGGTGCAGGAATACTCTGCAGCTGAGATGTGAAAAGCTAGTGTGAAAAGAATTACTCTCAACTCTTAAATATGTAAGTGGAAGCAAGTATGTCTATGAAGAAAATGAGAATAGAAACTTCCACTTGTGATATTTAATGAAGATATGATTCAAATAATGAAAGAGACATTGAAGATAAATAACACATCAGAATATTATTATATCAATAATCTAGTGTCAGTTTGATAATCAAATATTGGCACCAAAATTTGATGAAGGAAGGTTGGCTTAGGTAAGAATCTCAGGAAGGGTCTCATTGCCTTGTCCCTTGCCTGGGGTGAAGCACAAACTCACCATGGCTTTATTTTCAGAGTAAACTCATCATCGGCCTAAAGTATATGACTAAGAGGCAAAAAAAAATAAAAAATAAAATAAAAAGCTTGAGTATTTACTTCTAAACCTCACCAATCCCCTACTTTCCAGGCTCTGGTATCAGCATTTGTACACTCCCCCAGCTTGCTCAGAAACTCGAGTTATTCTAGTCTGCCCCTCTTCCTCACACTGCACAGCCAAGCAGTTGCTCTGGCATTTGCTAAAAGCTCCCATTGCCTTCCCTGCTTCTGCATTAATATAGGTCCATTCGGTCCTTCTTTAATGAACATTTACTGAGGACCTACTCTTTGGCAAGCATCACATTAGGTACAGGGCATGGAAAGATGCATGCATCATAGTCCTTGCACTTGACAGTCCACAACTCTCCAGCTTACTTATTTAAACTATAATATTAAAAAAATACAGATGAAGAGAAGGAAAAGAGGAAAGCTTATATTAGTGAGATGGCTGTTGATTTCCCAAAGGCTTATTAAGACAGCATCCTAATTACTTTCATTATCTCTAGAGTATCTTGCCTCAAGACATTCTTCAGACTGCAACTGGAGTGCTATCCAATATGCAAATCTCTATGTGGCAATCAGCATTCTTCAGTGGGTCCCTATCATCTAAAAAATAAAGGACAAATTACTAAGCAAGATGACATAAAGCTCTCCATTGTCTTGTCAAGGCTTCCCTCTTTATCCTGAACTGCCACTGCCCTACACCTTCCGTCCCTACGACTTCTGCTCTAATCATACCCAACTCTGTGGCTTCTCACATTTACCATGCCTCCACACCCCTGCGCACATGGTTTCTGCTCTTCGTCTATTCCTTTTCCCTTTCTACAGATCTTTTATGACCCACTTTACCTTCTCTGAACCCCCCTTTGTCCCTCCCCATGTGCTGAGAAGGGTGACACCCTCTGTTCTGAGTTTACTGAAATACTTGTCACATTCAGGGCAGTTAACTACTTTTTGATGTGCCTCACTCGCCCACGTGGCACATATCTGATTCCTTCTTCAGAACATTTCCAGGACTTAGAACAACACCGGGAACATAACAGATGCTTTATACAAGTAAGTGGCAGTAATAATACACAAATGAATAAAGAAATTTTATAACACAATTAAATGTCCCATATTATATTTACTTCTGATTAAAAAGAAGGGCAATTGTTTACATGTAACATTATGTTGAAAAGCTATATATTTTATCTAATATTATTTGTTAATTTTTTTAGTTGAGCTATAATATTGATATCTAACATTTTAGGTTGCTTATTAACTGTTGACTAGTATATCCAATGTAATGAGCTAAAATTGAAATATAATGATAAACCTGGCATGCAATAGAGATAAAGGGGCATTAATGCAGGCCTATTCTGAGCTACATCTCAGAAAAATTTCAAAAAGTATTATAGATAATGTAAGAATGCCAAACAAGGCATTCTCATTGGTAGAAGAAAACCTGAATAAATCTAAAACTGCCCAGAAGGAAAAGGCAAGGGCTGATGCCTACACTGGTTGCCACCTTTGGAGTCTTTACAAGTAATGGGAGGAAGACATGCATGGACTTGTCCCTCCAACCTACTTAATTTTAGTTTCTGATAAAAGTAAAAGTCCTAGACTTGATGTAAAATGAAACAGCTTGAGCACTATACTATAGGTATTAGAGGCAGATTATGGAGACAGTATCAGTCAAGGTCCACTCACGTGGTAGAAGCCATACTGATAATTTTTTAAAATATAAGATAAAAATTTTAATACAAAAGAGAATTAACTAGGCATGAAATTACTAAGTAACTGCAGATGGGAAACAAAATAAAGAAACCTCTAAGTTATCAGGAAATAGCTACCACCTCTAGAAAAAAAAAAAAGAAGCGCTTGGAATCATATAAGACTTAGTCATAGGAAAGTCCATGGGACTGAGGCCCAGACCTCGGCATTCACCTGCTGCTGTGGAAGAACTGTTGCTACTGGAACAAGAGGTATTGCTGGGGTGACAGTGACAAGAACAACAAGCAGACAGGAAATAGCCTTATAGACTTTCTCTATCACACCCTATTGGCTGAGCCTAGTTAAAAGCCAGATGTCAAAGCAAAGATGTATTATTATTGTTGTTGTTGTTGTTTTTACAGCCAGCATAGGGAGAGTATAGAAGTGTGGGTTTGGAGCTGAAGAGTGATAGCTGGACAACTGGCATTAATACCTTGACAACAACTGGTGGGAGGACAGGTGGGGTATGGAATGTAAACACGTTAGCAGACCTTCGAGCCTTTGAGCATGGCAAGATGGAGCAGCACTGGCTTTCAGAGCGTGCCCACACTAGTCCACAGCCAGCTACGTCCCTGCTCCCGCAGCCCGGGCTGGGTCACTACTCTGTACTGACAGCCAACTCTCTGGAACGTGTTGGCCTAACACAAACCAAGCACTTACGGTTCTTGGACAAATAAATAATCCTGGGTATGCAGTGATGCCAGAGAAGCGACTTTAAGAGCCAAGTCAGTCCCAACTTATTGATTTAGTGTTCTACAATTTCTGAATTAACAACAAAAAGGAAGTGTGAATATCATAAATGAATCATTATCAAACTTGTTCCTGTCCTGAAGAAATAATACCAGCAATCACTGACATTCTCTTCTAGGTGTGGGAAAGGGGGGAACATGTACACTTAAGTTCCCAAGGAAAGATTTAAAACCCTACATTAACAAAAATGATTAATGGATGGATAACTCACAAACAGGAGAGAGAGAAAGGCATTTAAACCCCATCTTGATAGAATCACTTTTAAAAAATCACTGTTCTTTTCCACTGTTGTGTATTTCTCATTATTTGAGGGTAAGGAGTCACCCAGCTAAGAATCAAATCAATACCTGCCTTATAAGACAACTTAACCTTGAGTACTGCTAATGCTTCTACAAGCCTCCTTTAAGCTAGTTAAATCTGCCAGGTAGTCAGGAAAATTAATACAAGCCTACTGTCATGGAGACGTGAAGAAAGAATTACAACCTAAAGAAGTCAGACAAATGATATCACACCAGTGCTTAGAAACCTATAGTTAAAGTCATTTGAAGGTTTTTACTATCTGATCACAACTTCCCTTTCCAGTTTCATTTTATATCACACTTCCAAAGACCTCTAGTAACTAGCAGATAGGATTCCTCATTTTTTTTTAAGATTAAAATGCAAAATGTTCTTGCTATTCCCTAGAACCAGACTGTCTCCCTAAACCTCCTGTCTAGTGAAATCTTTGTGAACTTTCACCAGTACTTTCATTAAATCAACTCCTCTATGAAGTTTGACTTTGTTTTCTCCCATGATCTTTAATAAGATCCATGTAGCATTTGTACATATTAGAGCTGTAATGTTTCTCAAATCTTAGATGCCATTGATTGTAATGTGCCCATTACTTTATATGTCACCAAGAAAGAGAAATTGTCCTTATTGAACTCTGGTGCCATCAATTTCATGAAGCATCCAACTTGAGGTGAAAGAGCATAAATAAAAGGTATGTTTCAGGATTAATGAAATATGATGTGTATAGGACAGCCTTCCTGCTAAATTCCTAACTGTGAGTTCCAGGACAGCAGGACACTTGGTTCAATATTGTGCCCCTAATGTCAAGTGTACTGTTTGAAACAGCAGATTCTTCAGTAAATGCTGGTTAAAGCATGCCCAAAAAGTTAAGATGCAAACTGAAAATGTACTATTAGCAACACTTTTGTAGCCTGAACTTAGTTCTATGGTCATAACTGATAATGTGTAGGGTGCAAATAAGTGATATACAATCATAGGACCCAAACTTTCTCTTCCCAAAACTTCATGACTTTCAGCCAGGGCTACTTGTATTTGCAGGATGACTAGGCATTTATATATGTAGTCTAATTTTAATAGACATGAGAAGGCCTGTGCGCCTATAATCAGCCATTTGTTGTCTGAAAAATCCCACATTTAGGTAATCCTTCCATTGTAACAAAATGTACAATTTCCTGAGGGGAAATCTCATTAAGTTTTATCAGACAGCATCGTTATCTGAATTAGTTCACTAGGTCCCTCTTCAACGGCAATAAATAATAACTAATTCAAAATAGTTCTGATAAAATAGAGCCCTTCGAGTTTATTTTTAGCATCTCCCAAGAACTGGTAGACTTGGAAAAGAGGCTTCAGAGCTAAGGAGTACAGGGACACTGGGGACCCGCTGTTCAAGAGGCAGAAGTGGAGGCAAAAACTTCACCTGGTAGGAACCGGCGCTTGGCTGGATCACTACCTTTCTGGGGAAAAAGAATTTTATTTCTATTCTATTCTGCAGTCCTTTTCTTTGTTCCTTTTAATTGCTTCTATTCTACATCCCTGCCATTGATGGTACCTATTTGCCTTATGCAGATTGCTCTATGAAGTTCATTTAGACCTTTTCAATACCTCTCTCTTCTCTCCTTTCTTTGTCACCATTCTTCAAGTTTCTTTCTGTTTTCTTTTCTGTTTAGTTTCCTAGATCAAGAACTCTACTTGGAAATGAAGTGCATATAAATCCCATAATGCACACATCCCTGGAAATGTCCGGCTTCTTCCTCCATCGGAGCTCTATTATTGCTGTTCCCTAGGTCAGCTCAAGCTCTGCTGCCTCTAAATTAAGTGAAATAGGGCACAACCTCTCAAGCCTAACTACGGCCTCTACAAAATGTGTGAGCTTTTATTCCAGACATCTTTTGTTTCTCTTTTTGCTTTTACTCTTTACAGATGTGACTGAGTAATTGGACTAAATATGCCCTTTCATGCCATATAATTGGCTTAAATTATTGTTGCTGCACCTGTGCATTTTGTTTCTCCTCTCCATAGTTAAAGTATTTAAATTTAAAAAATACTCTGTTGTTCACCTCTGGCAGCCCTACATATCAGCCAGAACCTCTCGACTCAGGGAAAAGTGTCCTGATGGATGTCTCACATGTGGCCAGAGCAATGCACCTGCCAGTATCACAAACAATAATGCTTTGCGTTATATGACACTGAACTTTTTCTAAATGCTTTAACTTAAAGTTTCAGATTTCACCTCTCTCTTATTTAGTTGAAACTTATGACATTTCTAGTGCCTTTTTAGCCATTCATTTTTGTTTTTTTCTAGTAGTCATTTCATTTTTGACTAGCATTCAGATAGTTTTTATTACTATAATTCTGTATAATCAAACCAACAATTTTGAGATTCTTTTTTTTAATTTTTAAATATATTTCTTTGCAAAACATACTCCATTACCCCACCTCTAAAATGTCTATTTAATTTTGGAAGCTGAATTACTGCCAACATGTCACTCAGGGTTATTCCCAGTAATTTTATAATCATAGTTCTCCCAATGTGATCACAAGGTAAGCATTCTGACTTCTTTCCTATAATTCTTCTCTTGACAAGGTACCATCATCCTTTGGATAATTATTAACTTTCTTTGTCTGCTGTCTTCCCCTCAGAGATTGCTTCTGTTCACCTCTCCCCACCCTCAAGGCTGACATTTCTCTCATAGAATACTTGGGAATCAACAGTTCTAA
The DNA here is from genome assembly GCF_964146895.1 of Miniopterus schreibersii. Taxonomy (NCBI): domain Eukaryota; kingdom Metazoa; phylum Chordata; class Mammalia; order Chiroptera; family Miniopteridae; genus Miniopterus; species Miniopterus schreibersii. Next base: position 25,909,112 of record NC_138113.1, on the reverse strand, counting down.
TTCTAATATTGTGAAGACTTGAAAATTCCTCATTTTCTTCTCCTTTTCTAAGCCATTTGTTTTCTTCCTTTCTTAGATATTAATTACTCACTCTCTGTGGTTCCTAGAATTCTAGCATGGCCCCCAAGATCCCCACTGGTTGGTGTATGTCCTGTACAATCTCCTCTTCAGTGTTGTAGACCTTTGACTACGATGGTATATCACTGAGTGCTATGATTAGGTAATATGGGAAATGAGATTTTGTAGATATAGTTAAGGTCTAATCAAAAGGGAGATTAGCCTGGTACTCCTGACTCCTTCAGGTAAACTCTTAAAAGAGACAAGCTGAGCACCAGATGATTTTCAGTGTGTTTGGAGAAAGCCAAATGTCAGGAAACTCTGGGAAGCCTCTAGAAGATGAGAATGGCCCCTAAATGACAGTCAACAACCAAACTGGATCTCAGTCCTACAAAATGCAAGGAACTGAAACCTGCCAACAGCCACTTGAGCTAGGAAAAAAACCCTGAGCTTGAGAGGAGAACCCGGTAAGATTCACATCTTAATTTCAGCCCTACATAAACACCCCAGCTATGTCATGACCAGATTTCTGACCTATAGGACCTGCTAAAAAATAAAAATGTATGTTTTTTTTCTCTTCTCCTTTAACTGCCCACCTCTCCTTGTGACTGTAATTACCAGTTGTCCTAACAGCAATTTTTAGAGACAAAATGCTTCAAATCCTGCCAACATTCGACCTCTCCTTGGGCTTTTTTGCATTTCTTCCCTCTGATTTTTACTCAATAACTTTTCTTAATCTATTCTTCTTTGCCTCCAGGAATGGTTTTGTTTGTTTGTTTGTTTTTGCAGTTTCCAAACTAATATATTTATTTGCTTTTATTGACAAGTAACATTCCTTTGGCTTACTTCTTATTAGTATTCAAAAGTGAATTCAAGAGTGAGCCTGCTGTAATGACATGCTTCCGGATGCTCCCATGGAGCTGATTGATTCATTCATTTATTCACTCATTCACTTTTTCTTTCAACAGTTAGAATGTCAACCTAAAATGTCAGGTAATCTACCAGGCACTGGTGTTACAAAGATAAATAAGACATAGATTTTGGTTCTAAAAAGCTCAAGATAGGGTGGTTGTCAGAATCAAATAAAATTTTAAGTAGGATTTTTAAAAAGTCTGCAAGTTTAAGAGATTACTATTGGAATAAGATATAAATATACACTTGCTTAAGGAACAGTTTAAGGCATTTATAGGACAAATAGCAAACCAGTTTGAGAAAAAAATTGAAGAATATGAATTCATTGTAGTATTTTATCCCTCAAAATATCAATGGGTGTTTAGTTTTTCTTTGAAGCAGTCATTCGCTGTCATATCAATTATTATATGCAGAACAATGTATCAGGCATTCAGGAATGGGTAGTAAGGAGGGGCCGGGATGAAGGGACATAATCTTGCCACTAAAAGCATACACTCTATTTCTGTATTACGACTACATGGCTTATCTCGATGGGTGACTCCATAGAGTGCCTTGACTTATGCAGACGGACTAATATTTTACATGTGAACAACAGTTCAGGCACAGACCGAGAGCAGAGAAGTGGTGTGGTCGCACCTCATCATTGTGTCGTTTTCTGTCAACAAGCACGATTTGACCTGCAGCACCCTGTGTAGGCAAAGAGTGTGTGAATTACCATAGCCTCGGGATATGCAGTTAAGCATGAAGTTAGCGGAATGAATGTCAGTGAATTGGGGTAAGAAACACTGCAGCCCGAACAGAAAACAAATACATTTCGTCTGAAGAGTGTGACTTTTCCATGGAAATGAGAAAAGAGAATTCCTGAGAGAACTTATTTTCTTTGTTTATTTATTTCTGCCCTGTAGGAAGGTGATAATGGAAAATATTTTAATAACATTGTAGGCTTTAACAAAAGCAGTGCTATTTTTTGGATGATAATGTGCTTTTTTTCTAGAATCAAAATCTCACTTTAAGGATATGTGCATCATCTTGAAACCAGTCTGGCCAAGATGTGTAAATGTCTTTGAGCACTGCATGTGCAGCAGGAAAGCAATAATGTGAGTTGCAGATGTTTGTGAGAACATGTGAAATCACCAGACAGGAAAAGGTCATTTTGTATAGCAAATGTGTCCTAGGTAATAGTTTCTACCTTACTCCTCATTCCTTAATTGTTTAGTGTTGGAATTGCTAATTCCTTTTTCCCTTTCCAACCTAGTATGTTACCAGCAAAACTGCTGCATAAACATTTTTCATTTAGGCAATTCTAGAAAGTCTAAAAATACATAATATTGCTATAATAAATATCCATGGTAAATGTTTAGAAAGTCCTAGTTTATGAAACACTTGATATAACTGAGTTTCAGTATCAAATTTTTTTACAGCTTTCTCAAATTGGATGTAATTCGGATCTGCCCCATTAAAAGTTACCACACTGTTGTTATAGAGTGTGCACAGTTGTCCTTTCTTTTTAAAGTAGATGCTAGTCTGTTTATTCAATGAAGCTGGTTATTTGCTTTTCATGAGCAGACTAAACATCTTCTCAGAGATGCAATCAGAATGGGAGCTGGACAGCCCCAACCCTATTAAAATAGTTGTAACCTAAAGAAAGCAGAGCATGAACTTTATAGATAAAAGATAATGATAGAACTGGGGAGGACTGTCCTTATCAACTTTGATTTACATAGAATCAACTTTTAGAGTGTATTTTGTTTTATTATGCTTGATTTCATATGGAACAAGACCTCAGATTTCATGTTATACCCAACGCTTTAAAATATCTTCATGCATAGTCATGTGTGTACACACACTCATGTCTACATTCACATGATCACATACTCATACAAGGTGTTCCAAAAGAAAAGTATACACATTTTTATTCTGATAGCTCAAATGATGTTTCTTTGTTTTCAGATTTAACCTATTGGAGTTAATAATTATTCCAAGTTCGTATACATTTTCTGGGACACCCTATGTATAAGTCCCTGGTTATACACACCTCAGAAAATGTCATTTTTCTCCCTACTCCACTGCTACCTATAAACAAATGATTCCTAAACTTGTTTCTCTAGACTAAAACTTTCATTGAATATCCAGACTTGTCTATCTTGCTGCCAGTTAAACATCTGCACCTAAATGTTTCCCAAGTATCTGAAAACACATTTAGTCCAAAAAACCTCATGGTACCTTTGAGTCTACCCGTCTTCCAGTGTACCTTATTCCATAAATGATACTATTGATAACCATTTTCTTGTGATGGAAACCTAAGAGTGTCTTAGAAATACCCACCATCAAAACCTCCATGCCTATCATTTACCAGATTCTGAGAATTTTCCCTCTGAATTATTCTCAAATAAGCACTCCCTTCTTCATCTTTATTTTGACTTTTTAAATTTCTATTTCCCTCTATGTCTTAACACACTACTTCCATAGATTACTTGCAAATTCTCCTCTTTCTAGGCCAAGCTTTATTCAAATACTCTTCATTTGAGATTATGTTAGAAATAAATCTTAAAAGTAGAAAATAAAAAGTTTAATGACTCCTCAATATATATACAATAAAATTTAGACTCATTAAGATGGCATATATAATGTCTTCTTCATAATTTCTCCTAATTTCATGTTTAACTTCAGCTCCCAGCCTCCCCTCTTGCAGAATAAAATAAAGTACAATGAGTGTGGAGCCACAGTCAATAAGCAACAACAAAATTTAGAAGGAATAAACTAAAAACAATTACAAAATAGATCTAAACTCAACTATATAAAATTGCATTATATGAAAACACAATAAAGACTCCAATTATAAAGCAAAGAATGTCAGCTTGGCCCAGCCAGGCGTGGCTCAGCGGTTGAGCATCAACCTAGGATCCAGGAGATCGGGGTTTGATTCCCGGTCAGGGCACATTCTGGGTTGTGGGCTCGATCAATGACTCTCTCATCATTGATGTTTCTATCTCTCTCTCTCTCCTTTCCTCTCTCTGAAATCAATAAAGATATATTAAAAAAAAAAGTAAGCTTGGATGAAAAAGTAAGACTTGATTATATATCATTTCTAAGACACATTAAATAAAAAGATGTGGAACATTTAAAAGGAAAGGATGGAAAAAATGTGTCATATATTAATATACATTAATATTATCTCCATGTTAATATTAGATGAAGTTGATCTCATGACAAGAAGTATTTCTAAAACTAAAGAGTGACAGTTCATGATAAAAGGGGCAATTAGGAAGACATCATCATCTTAAATGTGCTTGCAACTAATGGATGAGCTTCAAAATACATGAAGCAAAAACAGACAAAACTGAAAAGTGGAAAAGACAAATTAACAATGATATTTGCATATTGTAGCAGCCTTCTATCAGTAATGATTAGAAAATTTGACCAAAATAAGTAACAAAATAGAAGATCTAAGTAATACTATACTAACTTGATGTAATGGACATTTGCAGGCAACTTCACCAAAAACAGGAGTATAATATTTTTCTAAGTGTCCATGGGACATATGTTTTATCATAAACAAGTCTCTATTCACTTCAAAAGACTGAAATGTTACAGAATGTGTTCTTTAACCATGATATAATTAAATAGGTATAAATTAAATTACTAAAAATAACCAAATATTTAAAAATTAAACAACACACTTCTAAATAATCCAAAGATGTCTCAGGAAAAATTCAAAAATATTTTTAAAACTCAGTAATAAAATAACATATCCAAATTTGGGGGGATGCTGCTAAATAAATGATTTGAGGGAAATTTACAGATTTAAATGCCTAAAGGTAAAAGAAAGAACTAAGTTCATGATCTAACTTTCCACCTTAAGAAGTGCCTTAGTCTACTTGGGCTGCCATAACAAAATACCATAAACTGGGTGGCTTAAATAACAAAAACTTATTTTCTCACACTTCTAGAGACTAGAAGTTCTGATCACCATGTGCACATGGTCAGTTTCTCTTGAGAGCTCTCCAAATACTCTAACACTGGGAAGTAGGGCTTCAACATCTGAATTTAGAGGGACACAATTCAGTTCAGTTCATAGCAAAAAGACAGAGAGCAAAACAGCAAATTAAATTCAATATAATAGAATAAAAACAAGCAATAAAGACGACAGCAGAAATCGGTGGTCTAAGACACTGTGGCATAGGAAGACGCTGAACTAGACCCCTCTCAAGAGCAAAATCAAATATACACATACATAGGCCACAATTACTGCCGTGAGACAACTGAACGCCGAATGAACAACTTCTGACAACAAAGAGAAAGAGACTGAATAGGGAAGGCTGAGACGCTAAGGGAGCCTCTAGATGTGCGACCTCCCCCTCTCTGGAGGAGCCCGTGAGCTCCTTGTTGACTGCCCCTCCGCTTTGATGGGGCAGGCTGAGCTCCATTCCGGGGCTTTGACCCACCTCTGGGTCACCGCAGCTGCAGCTTCACAACTACATTGCCTGGAGCCTTCTGCTGGGAACGAATGAATCTGGCTGAAACAACAGGGTGTCACCACCCCCACTTGGCCTCCCTGCTGGGAGCTGCTTCTGGTCTCCCGCTAGTGCTCCTGGCGCCTTAAGTGCCTGCTCAGCTCCAAGCGGCAAATAAGGCCTGCACAGAGGACCACTTTATTACAGGACCACTTTATTACACCTTGATTGGTACCATGGTCCTCATGTTTAATTGAAGAGATGGGGGGGAGTTTAAACCCCAAATATATATTGAAATAGAGTTTAACTGCCACCTTTACTGTCACACCCATGAGTGGTTAATATGTTTGAAAAGTTCTCAGCCCCTGAAAGTCCTTGAAAATAGTTAACATAAACATTCACAGAAGTTTTCCAAGAACTTTTAAAAATAGTTAAGATGGTCCCAACTATACTTATGGGATATCTAGACATAGACTGTAAGTGGATTGCTGTGTTCATGAGTCTTTAAAATGGACCACCTTTATTCTCGCTCCGAGCTGTATTCCTAAGAAACCTACATAGAGCTCTTTGAATTTCCACAGCATGTTGTAATCACTATCAAGCTAATTTGTGTGGCACCCAGTGAGAGCAGTAACTATTGCTAGCCTTCTCCAACCAATGAGGGAAGTGAGACATAATGGAGGTCAAGTTTCATTTCTAATCCACTAAACAAATTAAAAGCTTTTTTTTCTATTCCTCACCCCTGAACCATCTTAAGGGTAAGCATAGTCTTGCTCTTGTAATATTATTTGTTCCAAACCACTAGAGTCTAAACACAGAAGAGTTCATATTGTTTAGAACATCAGTTCATCAGTGAGAATAATCCCACTAATGGGATTTTAATATGTTTTATCTGTAGAGATCAATATGAGCTCTAGTTTGCTTTTTCAGCATAAAATATAAACAAACTGCTTTCTACACAGAATGGCTCCAGTAGTGCCAAAACAGTTCACCATCTCAGAAAACAAAAGTCCCCCCCATTAAACTGACCCCAACAATTGGCAAGCATTATAAAATAACAGCTTCTAATTATAACTTTATATAATAAAAATCTTACCCTCATTTCTTTTTTTCCATTTATGTAACAAAACCTCAGAGAGTTGGGTTGGCATGGAATATATCCGGACTGAAACTTGATTTTGCTCTTATAAGCTGAACTTATCAACACTGAAGTAAAATATTTCATGCATTTTACACACATTGTCTCATATATCACTTATATCTGATATAAGAAAGGCATATATCACTCTCCTCACATATGAACAGTGAGACTGAGACACAAAGTGCTTATGCTACTTTCCTGAAATAAGCAAGTGCTAGTGGAGGTAAGAACCCATGCCTTAGACTCATTCAAGCAGTGTCTCCACCACATTTCTGCATCTCATGTCTTGGTCGATCTTCCCGAAGTCCAATGGCCACAATTCTAAGTAAAAATTGTCTTGGTAAAAACAAGTCCATGATCACTGTAATATGAGTAGAATTTATTAGCTTAAAAGTAAAATTTCCGAAAACTGTTGCCATATAAAGAAATTCCTTAATATAATAATAATAACAATAAGAAGAAGAAATTCCATAATATAAATAAGTGTCAAATTGAAAGTTTGAGATCGTTATAATACTCTTTGGTTGTACATACCAACCTGATGGTCTGTTTCCAAAGGTATATATATTTTTTCTTCTGGATTCTAAATTTCTACAAAAGTGATATAATCCTCATTAAAGTAGACACATGCTATTTTGTTCTACGATACATTTTTGTATTCCAATTTTAGCAAATGGGTCATTCTTATTAACACCGGAAGAAAAATATTACTTGTTTCTTTATTGCACTCCTTAAAATGCATTTTAGTCATCTCCTATTATTATAAACTCTTAGTAATATGAGGAATTCATGACATCACATCTCTAATGTACATCTAAACCACTCTTCTTCATCAGACAAATGATTTTGAGTAATGAATGGGGTCCATGTTTCAAAGGCACTCATTTTAAGAGATTTTTCCATAACTAAGGTACAAAGCAATTAAGAGCATATCTTTTAGGAACTGATATACTTGAATTACCAAATGTTCCTTTTACCTGAAGTCCCCTGCATATCAATAGGGCCATGGAATTAGTTTAGGTATAAGAAAATAAAGTTTAGAAAGTAAGTATATGACTAAAATATTTTTAAATGTAAGAAGGAAAAGAAAATATTCTAATAGTAATCAGAAAAATAGGTATTTTTTACCTGAGCTGAAAGGTTACTAAGAGCTCATAATAACAGATGAGCAAAGAATTCATTGCCCGTGCAAAGAAACCTCAGATGGCAATAATAATAATAACAAAAATAATTGACATTTAATGAATATGCTGAGCACTGCACTTAGCATTTCACATAAATTATCACATTTAATCCTCACACAAACTCCGTGAGGTAGCAACTCCATTTTATATGTGACAAAACCCATTGCAGTTTGTATCAGTTTTCTTGAGGATACTGGTCATCGTGGATTAGGACACAGCCTAATGGTCTCTTGATGACCTTTGTAAAGAATTTATCTCCAAATAAGGTCACATTCTGAGGTACTGAGGATAGGGGCTTCCACATATGAATTCTGGGAGAACACAATTCAGCCCATAACAATTATTTCACAGTTTTAGTTAATAAACATTTTAAGCCTCTACTATGTGCTAAGAAGTATGCTCAGTGTTTGGGAGAGAAATAAATAATAATACAATCTGTGGTAGAAGATAGAGATACATTATTTGCACCCTCCTTTCATCTTCAGGATGAGGTCTAGGCTGGCTTAGCTGTCTGGATTCTGTCAAGGAGCCATAGCAGTGAAATGATCTCTGGAACAACAGTCAGAACAACGAGTTGGGAACCAGGAAAGATAAGCCAGAAAGTGCAGGAAGTACCTGGCCCAGGGCTTAGAAAAGCAAGAACCTAGGCTGAACTGAGACCCTGTGAGGCCAGGAAAGTGAGGCGGACATCAGAGTAAGCAAATTGCAATCCAACAAAGCTCGAGGGTTCATTGCAGGATGACTTTGACTTTCATCAGCTGCAATACTTATAAGAATTGAGTGATGACACAATCTGTCCTCCCAACAGCGACATGTTTTGGAATGAAAGGGGGTGCTATAAATAGGTCAGTGGGTACTACAGGAAAATATAGACACTGTATTAGGCAACCTAGGGAGAAAGGTCACCCTAGACGTCAGGAGTATAATGATTGAGAGGATTATCCCAGCTTAAAATTTTGAATCATTTTAGAAACAAGAAAACACAGTATAATTCAACTTTGTGAGCACAATATATCTTACATGTGTACAAAAAGAGAATAGGAGATGATGAACAGTGGACAATTCATAAAAGAAGCAACACCTGAGTTGGAGTTTGATTGATAATTCAGAATTTTATATATGAATTAAGATAAGGACTTTCCAGGGAGAGGAAATAGCATATAAAATAGTATGGAGTCAGAAAACATCACAATGAGTTGTATGATTCATTGTTTCATGTAATAATTATAGTTTAAGTACTTATCATGAGAAAGACACCGATCAAAGGGCTACAGAAGAGTAAAATACATATCAGTTAATAATATAGTACTGGTACTTACATTCTATTGTGGGAAGATGAACAATTTTAGAAAATCAGTTCATCCTTATTAGTACCTGAAGGAAGATATGATTTCCTTTATTGATATCTTTTAAAATGCACTACATTCATCTTCCATTATCCTAAATAGTTAGTGATATTAGAAGAATACATAATATCACATCTCTAATACATAGAGCAACTCTCCTCATCAGACAAAATTACTTTCAGTAAACATAAATGATTATATAATTTCAGATACATGAACGTGATATCTAGAAAATAAAGAAAAGTGAATATACATAAAATGTGAACAAATTGGGCTGGTGTTTTAGATGGGTTAGTCAGGATATTTGCCTAACTTTAGACTGCATCCCCTCTCTCTATTATAATATTATTCACTGCAAAGATATGGAAATTATATGATATCAAGAGATTAGAAGAAATTAAATGATGTCAAGTGCCACATTTTCTACACAACGTGCCAAATGAAACAATGTTTAGATATTCCTGGTTTGCTTTATGTGTTCTGCCTGGAAGATGAGTTATTTAAATTGACCACATAGTCTTGCCCTGGTTGGTGCTCAGTTGGCTGAGTGTCATACTGTGCACCCAAAGTCTGCAGGTTCGATTCTGGGTCAAGGGCACATGCCAGGGCTGCAAGCTCTGTTGTAGGTAGAGGGTGTGCAGGAAGCAGCTAATTGATGTTTCTCTCTCACATCAACGTTTCTCTTTCTCTCTCCCTCTCCTTTCCTCTCTCTCTCTAAAAATCAATAATAAATCTTTAAAAGAATAAAAATTAAAAATAAATTGTCCGCATAGTCCTACCAGCAGAACCGGTATTCTTCACTCATGTTTGGTAGCATATAGCAGATATGCTTACTTTCTTTAAGAGTAAACTTAATTTTTCTGTAGTGCAATTCCCACATGACTATTCTAGAAAACGGAAGGCTCTGGCCTTTGATTTAAAAAATCTAGGAGCATAATTTACACATTTATTTATAATGAATCATAACCAAGCCAATAGCCTAATTCCATAGCAAAAGCCTATTAGATTAGTTTATCTGAGATCATTACTTTGTCTCTCCTGCCCTTCCTTCTTCCCTCCCTTTATTTCTTTTCTTTCTTCTTAAACATTGTTTCTTCCTCTCTGTCTCCTTTTTAAAGTTCAGTAAATATATTGGGGAGATCAGCAGATGACAATAGAGCAAAGGAGGGGATTTACACAAAGTATTCATTCTATCATGAGATAAATATAGTGATTTTTGACAATATTTTTTACCTTTAATAAAAAAGTGATGTTTAATGGAAGAAGAACCATAATTTATTAACAACCATCTGTTCCTTTAAGAAGGAAAAGTGGTGATGTGGCAGGCTTCATGTGGAAATTTCCTACATGATTCTCATGATAGATAATAGTTTCTTGGCATTATAAACCATTGTTGCTGCTAGTTTAACTGGAGTGGGGGCCTGACAGGGGCTGGGGCTGAAGAGACTGGCAAGGTTCAGTCATGAAGGCCCCTGAATGTCGAGGGGAGGAGGTTCAGCTCTATAAAAGATGGGAAAACAAGGAAAAGTTTAAAACTGGGAAGAAATAATACAAGATTTTTATTTTAGAAAAGTTCCCTTTGTTAAGAGTATGAAGAATTCATTAGAGAGATAGTAGCCTATTTAAGAAAAAATTACCCTAGACTGGGTAATATAAAATAATGACCTAAACTAAGACGACGGTGGTGGGAAGAAAGATAAAATGGTAGATTTGGGAATTATGAAGTCTTCCTGCTTTCTGCAGCCCCTTACATACTGTCTGGCAACAGACGTCTTCCAATAAATGCAGTAGAATGTTAGGATTTGAATGACTCAGGGGAGATAAAAAGCAGTGAAGGGTTTTAAATATGGCTGTCTTTAACCCAAGCTCTTTTTTCTGAACAAGATTTGGGTTTTAACATCTCGTTGATGAAGTTATACGGACATTTACCACAAATACCATTCTCTTAAGTGCAGATGAGCAACATCTTTTTTGCTCTTGCTTTAACCCAGTCATATAAATAATTTGACAGCTCAAGCAGGAATTATGAAGGCCAAAAGCTTACATAGTCTTTCACTCATCCCAAATCATAGGTGTGACCTGGTAAAATTAAACCATCGAGGCCTGATCAGCATCGGGATTTCTCACAGAAGGTGTCTTTCAACTCTGCCAACTAGATCATAACTTTTAGTTTCCTCTGGAACCAGGCATATGGACTGTGCCTCTGTCTTGACCAGAGTGCTTCTTTTCTTAACTTTTCCCTTTCCTCTTTATTTTCAAATCTTACGTTGATCTTGTGTGAGGAAGTACAGCTTTAGTTTTGTTATTGACTAAACAGACCTTCCTGCTTGTTTAGTTCCTGTTTAACTGCAAAGAAAAGATTCATTCAATGCTATCTCTACATCGTAGTAGTGATAACATGACCATTGCATGTTTTCATTATTTTCTCTGCACATAAATAAGGTGTCAAGAGTTTTACGATGTCATGAACAGCATTCTGTAAATTATAATAATATACTGTACTTTTTTGACCTGTTTAATATTGTGTGCTTTGGTTGGCTGGTGTCTCTATTTATAGCCCTGCTGAGTAGAGGGAAGGATGAATATCCTGCCGTTAATAAAAATATCATATATTGAAAGAGTCAAATGAAGATACTGTCTGGTTCAAATGATTATATTTCACAAGATATACAGCATTACGCATTGTAATTCTGATAAATCATTCTGCTGACAAAAGGTATAATGAGATTAGAAAATTGCCAAAAATTAATTCATTTACTGACAGAATTTGTACCTAGGCTAAGAAGAGTGTGAATTTTTAACAAAATCTCATTAGAATCCCAAGCTTAAAGTCACATTCACTTTAATTCTCTACCTATACCTAAGATGGTCTGTTTGGTACTTACATTAGTAAGTATGGTTAAAAATGATGATGGAGAATATTCTTTTATAGCCTTAAAAAATAATGATTGAATTGCATTTTTTCTTACTTTCATTGGGAATTTTTGGCTTAGTTTTGCCTTTTGAAAGTAAAGAATGCATTTTTTAGGTTCTGTGCTAAGTGGTTCAATGATAGATATAACATAATAGAAAACATTCTGTGAGAATTATCCATACCATTGTCTTTTTGGCTCCATGCATATGCCAACTCATGTTATATTGTCTGCCTAAAGTATATTTAACGGCATTATTAAATCTCATAAACTTTCATTAAACAAATCAGGGTCCTTGCTATTCAATTATTTTTTGGATTATGTTTATACCTTACAGGAAAGGGAAGAAATACATAAGACAATTTTATCCCAAGAGAAAGAAGCTCTTCTGTGTCAATTTGTGTAATTTTTGCCAAAAGTAATTTTTGCCCTGAGAACATGTGGAAGAGAAGATGAGCTCTCTTGCAGTCTTTGCTAATTTGTCATATCATATTAGTGCACACATGAACAGTGTAATTAACAGAATGACCTGGCTCTTTTGGCGGGCATCTGAACTCTGCCCTAAGAACGAGTGCATCACCTCTAACCCAAACTTTGAGAAGCATGGTTCTGCACACCTCCCTCTGTTCTCATTCGCTTTTTCTTTTTTATGCATTGTAAATAAAGAGCTTTCACTTCAAGGAGACCAACAACCTCTTCTTCTGAGAAGCAGCAGAGATCTGCTGCGCTGTACAAGTTCAGTTTCAATTAATGCCTTGGATCTACTCATTTGAAAAGCTTATGGGAAGCCATTATGTGTTAAAGGGTTTTAGACAGGTTAGGTGTGATTTATCACATAAGGTGGAAATAGACAGGCTTAGTTTGATTAAATAGCACTTCTGCTGGGGAGGTGGTGGAAAGATTTATGAAGTAAAATCAAGTCAAAGAGAGAAAAATAAAACAGCTATGTGTGTATAGCATGAAAAAGATAAACGGAACCTATGTGATTGGAGACAATGTTTTCCCTTTATTTTATTTAATTTTTTTTATCACAATTTATCCCCCATATACCCTCTCCCACCTCCACCCCACCCCCTGCAGTCACTTAATCAGATCTGTCATGGTATCTATATGGATTCCTAAAATAGTCTCAGGAATTCTCCAAACCTTGTCTCACTTTATCGTCACAGTGATTCTCCAGGATAATCTTGCTATTCCCATTTACAGAAGAGGAAACTGAGGTGCTAAGAACTTAAGTGACTTTCTCAAGGACAAACAGCTAGGCTGAGACAGAGCCAGATTACTGTTGTTTTACTCCCTCCTGTCTTTAATGTCCATGCTCTTTCCATTTCTCTATAATATTCTTTATTAAAAAATTTTATTTGATTGATTTGAGAGAGAGAGGAAGAGAGAGATTTCTTGTGCCACTCATTTATGCATTCATTGGTGGATTCGTGCATGTGCCCTGACCAGGGATCAAACCCACAACCTTGTCACATCAGGACAACGCTCTAACCAACTGAGCTACCCAGCAAGGGCTTATTACTCCATAACATTTTGCAATTTGTTAGCCTTCTCCTCTTAGACTACTCACACATGGCAGTGTCTTGGGTCTCACCTAAGTGTTGAACACATTTCAATCTGTCCAGGTACAGAGAAACCAGTTGGAATTCCTGCTTAAAGCATAGGTTGTTCACAACCTAGTGAGGGACTCAGAACAAATCACTCAAAATCTATCTTGTCAGCACCTACCATCTAGGTGTGTCTTTTGTTAACCAGCCATCGCAGGCAGACACACATCTGACCAATAAATACCTATTGATATTTATATGTATTATTTATCCCTTGCCTTGAGCCAGAAAGGAATTCAGTTGGCTTCTCCATTGAAATGCTATCTCATAAGGGCTTATTTAATTATTTCTCTTAGAAATACTAAATCTTTCATTTGGATACTGAAGAATTTTGATCTTTACAAGTTACCTGATTTAAAAAGTATAACAGCACAGACTTACAAAAACTATGATAAAGAAGAGATTGATAATTTTTGTCAGCAAAGCATTTCTGACCATGCATAGGAAGCTAATCACCGTGACTCTTTATGATTGGTCTTGCACAATTAACAATGACAGTGAATTTTCATTTATCATAAAGTGCAAGCCACAGATCAGAAGGACACTAGACTAATTCGTGTTACCTGATCCTTTTTTCCTCTACTGCCAACATGGTATTCTATTGTTGGATATAGAAGCAAACTCACAGCTACTCTAAGAATTTACTCAATATCCAAATGATACCCAGGAAACATGCTCATGCTCAAAAAGGTCTTGTCAGATCAGCTTTAGATATACAGCTTAAAAACATATTAAGAAAAACAAATGCTATAATTATCATATTTGCTTCAAATATACAGCTTCTAAAATTAAAAGAAATTAAATATGATTATGCTTTGTTTATTGTATTTCTCTCATGGCATTGATTCCTGCACACACCTGAGATTATTCAGACTTTTTAGTTGTTATGGAATTTCACAAAATTAAGTATTGTTTAAGGCAAATAGGCTATTAACCAAGGATTATAAAGCTGATTTAGTGTTATATGAGGTAATTCCACTTCTCTGCAACAATATTTGAGCTGTGTATTAAGTTGAATCAAGCTATAGTAATTAAAAGCATAGCATAGCATAGAAAAGTCATTTCCATTATTTCTATTAATACATAGAAAAATTCTTTTTTAAATTACAATTTGGAAAATTTTAGCATCACGTGTTGCTGCTATTTTAACTCTACATGGGGGAAGGTGGCTGAAACGGATGCACGTTTTGTGTCCTTAACTGTAAATTTGTTTGGAGAGAGAAAAGTAACAAGACAGAGAATATTAGTTACCTAACTGCATAGTCCCAGGAGGTTGGGCAGACTGTTAAACACTGTTATGTCCACTGTGTATCACACTTGGCTAAAGCATTGAAGAAAATCTAATGGCTATGAGTTCCCAGTGCTTTCTGCTGGGTGTTTCTATTGGAAGATGTTCAACGAGGAGCCCCAAGTACTGAATTATTCAGTAGGATCTCAGGCAGCTCTTGCTTCCATGGTGAGCACAGAAAACATTACATCCCCCTTTCCCTGCTTATGGACTTTCTTGATTGTGGGCTCTGTCTAGTAAAGAGCCCTACAAATTTGGCTTCTGCTGGGGCTTGGTGAAGAGACTGTACACAGCATGGGTTTTTTTGTTCTGTTTTGTTTTAACTGAGCACCCTTAATGGTGCCCACTAGCAGTGTTAGAGATAAGTATCTGCCCGCAGTCTTGTAGACACCAACTCCTGTCGAGATCTATAAATTCACTACAGAAAAAAGATTCCTTGGGCTAAAATTTGACATGCAAACCTCAGTGTGAAGGAAGAGAGGAAGACTAGAAGGGGGACAGTGCATACAGGAACTTACAGTGAACTCCATGTGCTGGCTGCTTTCCCACCACACACTTCCCCAAAAACACCCACAATAATGTAATGATCTTAACCTTTCATTCCAAATTAGGAAACACATAAGAAAGGAACTCAATTCTCTGGCAGATATATTTGATATGCAGAAATAACTATTGTGAATGAATAGAGTTTGAGAAGTGGGATTTTAACTCTTTTATCAATTTTATTATTGCATTGCAGATTCTCCCACCTCAGAGTCAACAGTTGGCAAGTTTATAGTTCAATCACCAATATTTTTGTGTTAGTTTAATGCATGCTTAAGTGTCTAGGTTTTAGTGTTTTGTCTAAGAAGTTCATATTCTGTCTAGAGTAATAAATAAATTACAAAATATAGAAAAATACCCCAAAGTTAATAATATGCTATGAATCTTCTCTTCTTTTCTCCCAGTTATGACTTTACTGTTTCCTCTTGAGAACTCAAAAATCTACTCTATCTTTCCCCCCAATTTCTTCCCAAACTACCATGTTTACCTTCCAGGGATTCAAATGTTGAGAAGTCTTAGGGAAAAAAATTCAGGCCCTTTTAAGTAAATAAGATTGCTAATAAGCCCCCAAAAGAATGACTAGCCTATACTACATTCTCCATTAATGGTACATACTGTGTATGAAAATACACAGGGTATAGTTATAAAGAGATTGCCCCAATGATCCAAATTTCAATGTCATAAAACTTGTACTTTTAGTAAGAGATTTTGTGAGGATATTTTGGGCATAAAAGAACAAAATAAATAAATAAGATCTTAAAAATAAAGAAAACCAACTTTTAAAACTGTCTTTAGAGGGAAAATTCCATGTGCGTTAAGTTCTAAGCAGAACTGAAAATGTGACACATTTTGATTAGAATCAGTTTTTGATGTTTTGTCAGGGAAAGAGAGAGTTCCAGATCCTCGGGTTAAGAATACCTAATGCTTTTTGGCAACAAAGATGAAAATTAAGCCCTTGTTTTTTGAGATCCCTCACTCCAAATTTTACAAAATGATGGATCACCTAGCAATCCATTTCTTTCAAAAGACAAATTAAAATTGTCCTACCCTTCATTACTTTAGATAATCATGATTTATTTGAATATGTTGTGAACATACAGTGGTTTATGCTTATTCATTATAATGGTTTTTGATGCAAACTTAAAAATACTTATACATAATATATGTTTACATTTTCTACTGTAACATATTCAAATGTTGCTTTCAATGCCAATTATATGCATATTTCTTATAAAGAGTGAATGCTATTGGCACTTATTTCCATAGGCTACCAATTTGGGAAGGTTGAAAACTTTTTCATGGGAGCAGTATCAAAATTCAAAGAACATTATTATAGAAATAAAGAATAAAATATGTTATGATGCTATGTTATATAAAATTCACAGGAGAAAGGTTTGAAACACACCATCCCATGATAAGGTACGCATTTATATTCCTAATAAACCCTATTGTTATAGACCTACATTCGTGTGTGTGTGTGTGTGTGTGTGTGTGTGTGTGTGTGTGTTCATGTATTTCTACCTTCCTATCTCCTTGTGGCTCTGGATATGCAAAATAACATAGATCTTATTTTTGGATGGGAGGACTTTATTAAACCACTTGGTTTATCAGCTACCTGATAAACCTCCTTGGGTACACAGAAATGGTCTCAAAATCATTTATCCTTGAAAATGCATGTATATCCCTTCCTTAGAAGAAGAAAGGCAATTTGATGTCTCTGTTCCTTCTTTCCTATCAATAACATTCATTAAATAGCACCAGCACAGAAATCTGTCTGAAAAATTAGTGATGATTTTACAATCATCACTCTTTCAGAACACTGTAGGAAGAGTTTTTTGCTTCTGTTTATATATTAAACAAATTGCATCAATATTAAGCATAGAATAAGCAAAAACTATTCCATTACACTCCTGGGAAAAAATAAGCCTGTTTTCCAAGGATTTATCATATACAAAGATTGTACGAGTTACTGTTGGATCTATGTATATGAGTCCTGTTGTCCTTAAAGAGCTTCGAAATTAGTGAAGATAAAGCACATATGTAAATTACTGTGATGTAAGGCAGAACCTGCCAGTATGAGTAGGTCATATGATTCAAGTTTCTAATAAATGCTATAATACTTTAAAGAAGGAAGGTATCAACTCCAGCTGGGTTTATCAAACAAGAGTCCTTAGAAAAAGTAGGAGTTGAGCTGGGCATCAAAAGCTGGCAAGATTCAGAAAGTTAAATATTAGGAGATTGGAAACTACAGGTTGAGAGATAACAGGCAAAGTCACAAATATGGAAAACGTTTGGAGTCTTGAAGGTGTTAGCCCTACTTGTGCTCCATTCCAAGTATTCATAGATTTAGATTTTGAAGAATTACTTTGGGCCCCAGTGACACCTGGTGCCACATACCACAATTCCAGTTTGACCGCCTTGATTACCAGCTGCCCTTCCTGATTCTGGTGCACACCCTCGGCGTGCGTCCTCAGCTTCATGCTCCATTCAGTCCTCTCCGTCTTTGACCTTCACTTCTGCTTCTGCTGACTTTCTAGCTTATAATACTTATCCCTGAACTACTCCCCCTTCTGTTTACTGTCCTACTGCCTTGTGGTAAACTCATAGACATGATGGAATGTTCCAGGGATGCTAAACTGATTCACTTGTTAGAAGGAGAAAAATTGTGTGGTTGGCTAGTGGGAAACAAGATTGAAAAGTTACTGGAAAACAGTAGACAACACTGAGTCATATGGATTTCATTCAATAGGTTACTCTTACCCTTTTCTGTGTGCTTTCTTACTATATTTTACTTATTTTTTCTTTAAGTTGAGTCATTTAAAATTATATATTTATTCTAAGCAATACTACCCATATAATTGCTATTTGAAGTAATAATTAAATTTTATGCCAATTATTACAGATATTAAACTACTAAAATAATTGTTTTCTCAATTTTTAACCAATATGTCTCATTCTTTGGTAAATATTGTTATAATTAATGGGCAGCTATTAAAGCTTTAGCCAAAAATTTTTAGCAGGATATACAGGATGATTTGAGGTGGGAATGCAGAATATTAGGGCAAATATATAAGCTAATAAATACCTGCATTAGAATCTTCACTGAGGAATAGAAAAAAGGTAGTATACAAAAGATGTGATAGGAAATCAATTTGAAGTCATTAGCAAGTTTAAAGGGTTAAAATGATGCCAATTTTTTTAGTCTTGGTGCCTGGAGAAATGATGATACAATTAATAAAAATGGACTTGTCTGGAGGAAGCAGTGGTCTGTGAGAAAAGATGATTAGTATACTTTTGAAGTTATTAAAACTAAGGATGGTAGACAGGATATTGCAAGTCAAGGACTAGTGTTCCTGACTGATGTTGGCTTAGGTGTCAGTTGCCTAGAGATGATGGTTGTAACCATGGGAGGAGCTGAGGCCTCTAAAAGAAATTCTGTAGCAAGAAATTAACAGACAATTGAAGAAGGAACCATGAAGGGTGGTCTCTATTTATTGGGTGGAAGGAAGAACAAGAAGTAACAATGGTGACAGAGAAGCATTGATCAGTCATGTAAAGAAAGACTTAATCTGCACACTGAGGGAGGATATCGTCTAAAAGTGTAGTAGTGGCTAAAAAGAAAATGCCTTATGTTTTGTGAGTATTTGACGGTGTTCAGAATACTTTTCAGCAAATTGTTCATCAGGATGGGAAGGAAAGGGATCCAATCAGAATATAAAGACTTGATCTAAAACAGAATCTGGAAAAGTTGCTAACAGGCAGTTGATGATAAAAATATCTGGGAACAAGAAAGACGTTGGCTTCAGTTGAAGAGGACACAGAAGAATGGAAATGCAATCATGGTAGTCCACTGTGTCAGTGACCATTGTTAGTGCACAAGATCCAGGCTCGGTCAAGGAAACAAGGCTGAATTCTATTTATTAAAACTGAGAAATAAGGCCAAGACTCTCAGCAAGTTTGACTTAATACTGACACATGTGGGACACTGAACTTACTTCTCTCCCCCAACTAATGAGATTTCCCTAGAACCTGGAATGGTGTTTAGAAGATAGGTAAGAATCTCATGACTTACATAGGGGAAAGGATTCTGCATATGCTGGAGACTCAACTTGGAGATGCATTGTTTTATTTTATCCCAATAGCAGCTTGAGGTGTGTAGTTAGTGTCAGAGCCAGAAACAGAAACTGCACTTTTCAGCTCCTTCTGCGGTGCTCACAAGAGCACAATGAGGTCCAGGAATATGAGGTGGCTGCTCATGAATGGTGGTAATTCCTGCTGGGGATCTCAGAAAGAGCAGATTTGTGGGAATTCAGGTAGGAAACTGCACAGAAGTTCAGAGAAGTGAGGGTGTGAGGGCTCCCCCAGCCCCCAAGGGGTGAGTAAATATGTTAATACATTAATGAATCATGAATAAGCGTTTCCAAAATGTGCTTGAAGCCCACATAAAAATGTGGTTTTTGTATCTTTTGTAACTCCAGTGCTGTTTAAGCTTAAAATCACATTGACAGAATCATTTCCAGAAGAAAGACTAACTTGAATACTTTCTCCCCTCATAGAGACTACTTGGACTTAGTTGGCCAATCCACGGCAAATTTCTGTGAGGTAGGATAGCAACTGCCCCATTATTACCATCCCATTACTAGTTTCAGTACATATTTTATTAATCAAGTGCCCATAAGATAAACTGTGAAAAACTAAATTATGTTTCTCTGGACTTTGTGCATGTTTAGTCAAAGTCCTTTTCCTTCCAAGAAGAGTGCTGTCCTCCAGCCTCTGGAACCAGAGCTGTGCCTGGCCTTTTGTCTTCTGCCCGCCTTGAGTTAGTTCCAGAAATAATGGGAAGGAAACGTGCTGCCTCTTTGGTGTCCCTCACCGAGTCTCACGTAAGGTGATGTAATAAAGTCGCACAAGTACCATGTTTGGACTATTCTCTGAATAACAAGCCATGTAATAAAAAGGTCCTCAAGTCCTCCAAAATCCAGCTTGTCCTTGGTGAGCTTCCGCCCATCTGTAGAAGCCAGGCTACATCCCCTGCTGCTAGGGCTCCAGCACCCCTATCCTGATCCTTGGAGGAGAAGTGTGATCCCAAATCACTGTGCCAACCTGGACAGTGTTCCCTCTCCTAGTTTTCACTTGTGTCATGCAACTGCTAAACACCTGTCGGTGGCAAGAGGAGCTGGTGGAAAATGTACAGCTCCCTAAACACTTCTAATTCTTCTCTAATCCACCAACTGGGCGACTGATAAATCATGTAAAGAGTGTTTGGGCCAATTCTGTGTAGAACAGGGAACACATGAATGAGCTCATGCATGTTTTCCAATATGACTGGAACTAAAGAATGATGAAAGCTTATAAAATATTGATCTTGTTATCTTTGTTCTCATGGTTATATAGAAATGAGACTATTAGCATGACTTAAAATATAGTGAATTTTGACAATGAAAATAAACTGCTTTTGAATTCCCCCATCACTGGGATATTGGTTGTGCCTGGAGATAAAGAGTCGGTTAAACACACACAGCAACAAGAAGATTTTAGAGTACCAAAGCCATGCTGAATTTATTTCTTTTAATTGTGTTTCCTATTTTCCTTTTATGAGTATTCCCATATAAAATGGTGCATAATATTTAATGAATACAGGCCTATAACATCTTCTGGACTTAAATTCTACGTATGCACATGAATGGAGTTCAATAAAATTATTTTATTGTGCAAACGAATGCATCCACAGATGCTTTCCTACTTCTCTGCAGTTTAATTTTTTTTCTTTTAACACAGAATCTGCTCTTGGAACAGAGTAATTAATGTTGCCTGTCTCACAAACAAAGTCTACTCGCCAAATTTACAGCTAAAAATGCAGCTCCAATCAATTCTTACTGTGTCTTAACATCATGTTTTTCATCCGTATCTCATTCTTTTGTTAATTAAATAAGATTTGTTATTTTCTGGCTCACAATTCAAAGCACTCACAGAACTTCGCTAGTTCAAAATTCAAAGGCTTTGTACTACTTTTATATTGAAAAAGAATCAATTTAGTTGAGTAAGAGATTATGTGCAGAGAGTAATAGTCTAATCAGAGACCTGAGGGCTTTGAAATATTAAGTTACATTTCTGTTTCAAGTCATTCCTCTTATCAGTCTTTTTTCCCTGCATTGAACTATGATCAGAATAGAGAATGTCTTTTATAAACGATTTAAATGCCAGGGGATGATCACTAAGAAATGCAAAAACTGATAAAACAACATTTGTGTTGATGGGTTAACTACCAAGTAAAAATCCATGAATGCATTTTAATAATAAATATTCGGTTATAACTCACCTTGGCCGCACCATTCAGTCATTACACGACAACGGCAACACGTGCACCTGTTGCTTCAACAGACAACACATATGCCCTCCTCAAACTGCTTTGTTCAAACAATACCATGAGGTCATGTGTCAAGCGTGCTTTTAAGTACCCTAATCCTCTTTGTTCATTCAGGGATCCAGACTCCCCAACCTTGTCTGCCCTTCAATTTTTTTCCTAAGAGCTCTTGCTTAAACTTAAATTTTTAATGTATTTCACCCATTAAGGCCCATGGTCAGTGCTGTGAATCGCAACTTGATTTTTAAATAGAGTATCTATTAAAGACATAGAAGTAAAATAGAGATAAATGCTCCTTGAAACCAGAAGACACAGTCCTTTGAATATTTTGTGGGGGGTAAAACAAAAACCATTTACTATATTATTCGCATTTAGCTAAGAGCATTTTACTAAAATGCCTGAAAGTATCTTGGGTGAAAGGAGTATGAAACTTTCAGAAACACTGGTGATATAAAAGTGGCAATAAAATAAATTTTCCTCTAGCTGGTTTGTCTGTTGAGCACATGCCTCAGTGTGTAGTCAGAGAGGTACAGCCACCTTGCTCCATCTGAGAAGAGGTGTATCCAGCAGAGAACTGGTATGTGAGCTTGGAGGTAGAGCCTTGCATAGCCTGGCAAGTTGGGTCAGACCTTCACACCAAGTGTTGAGTAATGATTAGTTGCATAATGGACATCTCTAAGTGGGACTGATGCAGAGGAGAAGTTAATAGCTGATGAATTTCTTTCTCCATTTCCCTGACTCTGCAAGCTGACTACTTGGCCTGATATCCTTCCTCTGCCCTGTTTTTTTGATGGAGGAAGGACGAAAGGGTATTCCTTTTTGTAGCCTGATAGCAGTAAGGAATGAAGACTTGGAACACAGCCATGCCCATCTGTTTACATATTGTCTGTGGCTAATTTTATACTACAATGGTGGAACTGAGTAGTTGCAAGAGAAACCAATCACATAGGCCGAGAAACTTTATAGAAAAAGTGTGCCATTCCCTGCTCTAGAGGGCTTGGACAAGAAGACACAGAGCTGAATTATTTCCCCCCTCAATTTAAAGGATGTGTCATGTCTCCTCTTGAATGGAGGAGGCCATTCTCAGGCCAGAAATGAACTCCATTTTTTTCTTAAAATAATTACTAGATAATGCATAGTAGTTCTTGGTCATAATTGTATTGCCTATTTGTTACACTTGCATATTTTGTGCTTCTAATTAAATTAATTTTGCTTAATTATTGAGAAAAATTCATTATGTTAGTAGAAGAACCAGGATAGTTTTTTCTACTCAACTGGCTTATAGCAAATTGAATGCAAAAGTGATTCTGTTATCAGGAGCTTTCACAGAAAAACTCATATTTTCACTTTCTCTTAAAATTTAGAAGAGAGGACAACCTAGGCCTAAATTCCCAACTGACAACAACTGATTGGGGCTGAGTGGGCATTGCCCCCTTGAGCTTGGCCTGTGCCTTACAGCATGCCGTGGTCCTCAACACCTATTCCACATATGCATATGCACTTTTCATTCTGGCCCATGTCACTAGTCCTGTGGGCATCTAAGTGTGGGGTGATCTCTGCTCTCTTGTTGAACATGTGCAGAGCCTCATGTGTCAGGACTAGTATACTAAATAGATACTTTAGAGCACTCCTAGGCCTTATAGCTAACACACTTTAGGGAAGCCAAATTTTGACCTCTCGGTATTATCAATAAGCTTGATGTATAGCTTCCAATCAAACTAAAGCAATTATGAAAAAGATCCTTAACAAAGCCAGACTCTGAAATACTAGACTCGGTTGTAAAAGTATTTTGTTCTAATGAGCTAAAGAGGAAATAGGAACTGTTAAACCCAAACCAGCAAAGATGTGTTTTACTAGCAGGGCAGAGTAGAAAATGGGAAACTATGAACATGGGTATTTATGGCTGCAAAAGTTTTAGAAAGCCTAGAAAGAATAAGTGAGCAGACATGCTGCCTGAAGCACCCCCAAATTAAGTGCTCTCATTCCTCTGAGGAAGGAAGATATTATCCAGGGAATCCGTAGAGCTGTTCTGTGCTTGCTCAGTGGGGCACAGCTCTGCAGTCTCCAAAGGGGCGCTGACTGCTTCCCTTGGCAGCCTTTCTTTATTCCTTCCACTTCGGCCAGCTCATCCATGTGCTTCTAATTGCTCATCCATTGGCTTGGCTTAAGTAGGAGGGTGTATGTGGGAGGAAGAAGGGGTGGGACTGAATTATTTTGCCTGCTTGGGGGAGATAAGTCTTGCAAACGGACAAAGCTAGGCAAGAAGATTAGAGTCAGGAAGAGCTATGGGGACATCGGGGAGAAAAAAGAAACAAAACGAAGCAAGAGAGAATGTTTCTGACTCCTTTTCAATAATCAATGTCCATGTGTTTTAACTAATTGGCAGTAAGGCCAAATCTAACTCTGACTCCCTCACTTTCTCCCCCTCTCTCTCCCTCTCTCTGTTCCTTTCATTCTTTGTCACACACACACATATGCACACACACACTTTTAGAGCAGAAGAGAGCTAAACAGCAAATAGAGAAGAAAGAAAGAAAACCCAGCCCTCAGCGATAAGAAGTTAAATGGTTTGTGTTTAAACTCAAAAAAGAAAAAAGAATACTCAGGGTACCTATTTTTATCCACATCTTGTCCGTTTTCAGGTTAAAGATTTCCTCTTGTTCGCGGAAGAATGCTAAAACATCGTTACTCTTCCAGGATGCAGAGCCCTCTTCCAATACGGAGGAATCCACCTCATGATCCTCAAAGGGTAGGAATCTGTCCCCTTTTTTATTTTCTTTTTTTTGTTATCATCATCTGAGAATATTTTTTTCATTGCTTTTTAGAGAGAGTGAAGGGAGGGAGGGAAAGGGAAGGAGAGAGAGGGAGAGAGAGAGAGAGAGACATCAACTGGTTGCCTCCCACACGCGCCTCTACAGGGGGCAGGAAGGGAACCCACAACCCAGGTACATGCCCTTGACCAGGAATCGAACCCGAGACCCCTACGTGCATGGGCCGATGCTCTAACCACTGATCCACATGGGCCAGGGCCATCCTTTTTTTCTCAACAATACTTATTTGTCTGCTTCTACTTACACGCATATTCCTATTCTCTATCTGGAACTAAGTTTTTTGAAACCTCTTGTGCTATTTTATAAGCACACTGTGAAATTGTGTATATTTCAGGCTGCAACAAGTATCTTAGAATAATAAAGGGAATGCTATGTGATGAAATCTATTTTATGGAATGTTATGAATAAAATAATTAGATCTAGAAAAGACCTACATGAAAAGTTGCTCATATTTCACTTCTATGCTCACTCTCAAAAACATTTCACAAGACCTAAGCACAGAGAAGCCAAATAACAGAGAACTGATGGGCCTGAGACCACTCCCTTGACTATTCCATATTTGAAATTGATCCCAGGAGAAGCTAGCGGAAGACGCTTCCATAAGAAAGAATGTCAAGTGATTGTGATATTATGAATGAAAATGTTTCCCAAAAGAAGAGTGTTACATTTTCTCTGAATGAGCTGTGAGATTGGGTAAGAACATTGGCAAGATGTGGCTTGCTGGCAGCCTTGGTAAGAACAGTGTCTGAATAATGGGGGAATAAAAGGTACTGGAATGAATTAAGGGGAGAAAGAGATGTGATGGAGTGGAAATATCTAAGGCAAAAACTCCTCACCTTCTCAAGACATTTTGTTGTGAAGGGGAACAAGAGCATAGGACATAGATTAAGGGAAAAACCGAAGGGTTAAGGAATTTTCTTTTAATGTGGAAATTACAGAAGCACTTTTGCATACTAAAGGGGATAAACCATTAGAGAGAAATAAATGAAGAGTGCAACAAACTGAGGGTGGTAATGGAATGAGTTCTTGTGAAGGCTGGTAGGGGTGGAATCCAAGACAAATATCAAGGAGTTGGCTTTAAATGAAAGACAAAAATACTGCTGTACCTGGAGGGAAATCAGAGCCGATGGTTATGCCAGAGTGATCCTTTTAAAATTGTAATTCAGATCATATCACACTTTTGCTCAAAATCTTCCAGTGAAATCTTCCAACCTTCTTATGTGATCTTCCTCAAGATAAAGTCCCTACTATGACCCACAAAGCCCTAGAAATTATGGCTTTCTGTGAACTCTCTGACCTGACCACTTACAGGACCCCTCTCTCCTAGTCTGCCCTAAACAGGCCAACGTTCTCACAGTCCTTCAAACACAGCAGGCACGCTCCCTCTGCATATATCCTTTGCACTATTGCCTCTGACTAGAAAATTCTTTCCTTAGATATGCATATGGCAATATATTCTCATCTCTTTCAAGTCTTTCGTCAGTCAACCCTTTTCAGTTATGTTTTAAATTTAAAATGTACTGTGTGTTCCCTCCTTCGCATACACCGCTCACCCCTGGGACTTTTACTTAACCATGCCTGGTTCTGTTTTGTTCCCTGTCACTTTCCGTCTTCTGTGTACTATACCTCCCTTATTCATTGTTTTTTGTCTTCCTTTCCCTCTAGAATATTAGCCCCATATGAATAGATTGTCTCTTCCTTTTTGTCTGATGTACTCCCAGTGCCTGAAATAAGTTAAAGTAAAAAGAATACTTGTTGAATAAATTAATAAAAACGTCAATGCCTGCATAGTATTCCACATTGTGATTAAAGCTATCCATCCTTTACTTGCATTCTCAGGTAACTGTAATAAGCAAACTCAGATGTAAATATGCACATCTCTAATTATCACCTGGATCTGTGTAGTGAACACTCCCTACTCTGCTTGGATCAACCTCTGTCCCTTTGTCATATTCTGTGCTCCTCTCTCCCAGCTTCACTGGGCTTTGCTTACACCCCTGGCACCTGAGATTCTTCTTCTGCAAACTGCCCTTGGGCTCCTAGAGCTGCTTTGCCCAGTTGGAGCAAACAGCTAGCAGTATCTTTAGCTAATGCAGGTGTGGGAATACGAAAGCCCAGCTCCCTGCCTCAGGCCAGGACAAACTTAGAGGCATAATTTATACCACAGAGTCCCCCTGTGTCATCAGGCTGTTACAAAGTGAGACTTCGCCTGATTCCACCCTCTTGCTGTGGTCCTTTCCCTTCCCTATTCCTCCTCTGTTCTTTCCTAGTTTCTCCTGGGGTGTGTTCATATAAAGTCACTTCACTTACACATGTATTTTTTTTAATATATCTTTATTGATTTCAGAGAGAAAGGGAGAGGGGAAGAGAGAGAGTTGAAACATCAATGATGAGAGAGTCATTGATCTGCTGCCTCCTGCACGCCCTACACCGGGGATCGAGCCCACAACCTGGGCATGTGCCCTGACAGGGACTCGAACTGCAATCTCCTGGATCCCAGGTCGATGCTCAACAGCTGAGCCAGGCCCGGCAGGGCTACACACATATTCTTATTTCAGAGGCTGCTTCAGGAGCCTGACCTAAGATATTCTATCTAGGACTGACCCAAGGTAGTCTATCTGCCTAGACTATTTTTATAGGAGAATAAATAGTTGTTGGATACAGTAGAATTTATATTTTAAAAGTTCATGACCCAACCCTAACTTCTAATGAAGCCTCAGCCTCAAGGAAAGAAAGTAAAAGCAACTACATGATGTCTATTTTACTTGGTTGGCAAAGGCACAATGAGTGTCATATGTAGTAAATGAGTATTTCAGATTCTCCATAGTTTCCAGTCTTTCAGAAATGAAAGATTTCCTGATTCCTAAATCCAAAGGATTTTTTCTGTTATGTGTTTTTCTAATTTCTCATTCAACAAACAGAGCTTTGACAATAACACACACAAACACACACGTTCTCTGGTTTCTGTTTATGGGAACCTTTACAGTTTAATTATGGAAATGAATGGTCAAGAGTACACTTAAGCAAATGACAATAAGTTTGTCCTTATGATGGTCTCTCCCTAATAGAGGAGTAAAATCAATATTATTGGTGATATGGACCTAGAAGGAAGCCTAGCCAAAGGATGAATAGAAAAGAGGTATTTATTTTTAGGCTAAGTGGCTGACCTGGAAGAGAAATGGAAAATATATTAAGGAAATCACAACTTCTCTGAAAAGTCTTTTTTTGGAGACTGGAGAGAAAAAAAGGATTCTTATTGCTTTTCCCTGAATAACTATCCCCTGAATGATCTCCCATTTTTAATTCTTTGAGCACCTATGTAGCTGCTATTATCCCTACGTAGGTAAGTGATATGCTGAGGTGGAGGAAATGGTATGGTGCTACCTATTTTTAAATAAGGGTGCTTACAATATTTTATAACTGACTTTTTCCCACACACCATGTGAGGATACAGCTGAATGGCTGTTAAATGGAGCAAACAAGAATGCCTCAGCTGCATTAATGAGAATGTTTCCTTTTAAAAATAAGCTGCAGAATTACTCTTGTACCCACTTCCCAAAACCAAATCTACTTACTTTTCACTAAGTATTACAGAAATTTATTTGTCTACAATTAAAGTAAGAAGACCTTTTTTTTTGTTCGTGTTGCAAATATCTGTTTGTTCTTCACTGAGAGCCACAGTCTTGAAAGCCCAGAATACATGAAATATTTCTGTGTAAGCTTCTCTGCTTAGAACTGTTCAGTTGATATGATAAGGCAATTGAGAAATATTTAACTAAAACGACCAGAATTTCAGCCATATATTTAAAATTTCTAGGTATTAATTCCACTCATTAATTCCCATTAAAATTCTAGTGCTTTAAATTAATTCTCCTAAGGCCATAATGCATTAAGCAAATGTGTAATGATGTGCTTCTGTAACAATTCAACATAGCATATTTGGTTCCTCTCCCTCTCTCTCCCTCTCTCTCTCTCCCTGTCTGCCACATTAATTATGTGACCTTGGGCAGGGTACTTAATCTCTTTACACTTGTTTCCTCAGCTCTACCTACAATGCCAAAAGTAGTAGTACAGTTGCTGTGAGAATCTATTCTATTTTAGGATTTACTATTGATCAAATTCAACATCAATCTCTCAATTCTTTATAATTTCACT
The DNA here is from genome assembly GCF_964146895.1 of Miniopterus schreibersii. Classification (NCBI taxonomy): domain Eukaryota; kingdom Metazoa; phylum Chordata; class Mammalia; order Chiroptera; family Miniopteridae; genus Miniopterus; species Miniopterus schreibersii. Next base: position 25,880,315 of record NC_138113.1, on the reverse strand, counting down.
AATTATCTCTACAAAGACCTTGGAAGCCAATGGCCAAGAGAGACTAAGAAGGAAAGACAGAAAACAATAATTTCACATTTTCCCTAGAAACTCTTAAAAGCATCTCCCATTTTGGGAGCTCTTTCAATGTCCCACTCATGCCCCAAGGTTTTCAGTGGTTCCTCATTTCCCATAAAGTACAAATGTATAACTCTATATGCAAAGATTTTATTAATATCATTTCCACTTATCTTTCAGCCCTACTTGCCTTCACTCTTCTGTGCTTTTTTCAATGAATTATTTACTGTATTCTGATTTTTTCCAACTGTACATTCACTTCCTGGCATCTTTTTTGAGCCCCTTTGTTAAAAAATCATACTCATACTTCAAAACTCAAACTAGATTCTCTCTTCATAGAGGTGCAAAGACTTATTCCAGTATTGACAGATTTCCACACTCATTTCCAGCCCCCCCCCACTTAGCAAACACAAATAAATTCATTATTACCTCTTCATCAATTGAAATTCATAGCAATCTTGTGCCTATATTATTGTGACTATTTGTGCCTAATTCTCTGTGCCAAATTGTGACTAAATCTTTGCAGTGTAGTCATTTATATTCTTGTATTCTCTCCTCTATTAAGTTTAAAATTCTTTGAAACAGAAATGATGCTTACTCATCTCTGTTTCCGTGGAAATGCCTACCACCAGTCCCTTGTTATAAGTAAGGCCATCATACATATTAGGTAATTAGAATGAAATAGAACCATTTTTCTCCTCCCTGAGCAATTCAGAGTCCAATTCTGCCCACATCCGCCCTGCACCAATAATGTACCAACTCTGCAAACTGAAAACGAAGTCCCTATCCTCCCCCTCCTCCCTCTCTGCTCATGTACTCAGAGTGCGTCAAGAGCCTATCTGCAGAATAAATTGCCAGAAGGGGAGAAATCCTTTGATTGCAGTTGTCACTTTTTCTCTTTGTTGGTTTCCACGGGGTTTGTGTCTTTATTGAGGCATTCTCCCAGGAGTCACATCCCCAGCTAATGTTTACCCTTATAATTATTTATGTCATTAGCAAATTTATTTCACCTCTCATTAGCACAGAGTAAAATGCTCATACTAAAAGAGAACAACCAAACCAATAATACATCACACACCATCCATGGAGACACTCTGGTAAGAGCAGAGGGGATCGAACTTCAAAGGGAAGAAGACAACTGAAGTTAAGACAATTCTGCCAAGTTACCGTGTTGTCTTTGGTCATTTGTTGGAAGAGAATGAGTGCTGGCTCTAAAGCTGATGCCATGGAAAAGGAAGTGAGAATTAATCATGGGAGGATGTCATGGTGCTGGAGAAAGCAGAAACCAAAAGGGGATTGACATTTTTTTCCAAAGGAGCCTCAGATTATCTATGCCCACGGGGAATGTGTGGGATTGAAATCAGGACCTAATAGCAAGAGTGACATTTCTTTAAAAAGATTTCATCCCCTTTATTATCTGAAACTCAGGGGTTGGATGCTTCCAGACCCTCCAAAAACTGTGGCCCTTCAAGGGAGAAATAACTCCTGAAGTCTTTCAGCAATGTAAAGAGGCGACTTCATTGATTTATCTATTCTTGAAACATCTAAAGAGAATCTTCTATAAGCCTGGCTCTCATCTAGGGCTTGGGTGACACAACAATAAACAATATACATAAAATTTCCTGTACGTTTAAACTTCCTTTCTAATGACAGGAGACAGATAGGAAAGCAATATAAATAAAATATGCAATATGTTAGATAAGGATGGGTGCTATGCAGGAAAAAGTAAGAATAGATTTTATTAAGAATATGACAGTTAAGCATATATCTGAAGAAGGTAAAAGAAAATGTCGTTTGCATAACTAGGAGAAGAGAATTTCATGCAGAAAAAGTGTCAAGGATCTGAGGAGTGAATGTGATTACGTTCTACAAGGAAAAGCAAGGAAGCCATTCTGACTGGAACAGAGCGAGCAGAGAACAAGAATGGTAGATGAGGCCAGATCATAGAAGGTTTTTAAAATCATTGTTAGAACATTGGCCTTTGTTTGACAGAGATGGGAAAAGAAAATTTTAAGTAGAGTGGTATGACATGATTTATATTTTAACAGAATCACCATCTGCTTTGCTGAAAATAGACATCAGGAGGGTAAGGGAAGAAACAACGAGACATATTAGAAGGTTATAGTAATCACCTAGGCAAGAGAGGCAGTGCCTTGCACCAAGTTTGTAGAAATGGAAGGGGTGAGGCATGGTTGGAATCTGGATTTGTTGATGAATCTGACCACTGGATATAAAAAGGAATTCAAGGATGGTTTCATATTTTTAATTTGAGCAATTAGCAGTGCTGGTATACAGAGTTCCTTTTACTGGGATGAGGAACATGGGTAGAGAAGAGAGTAAAATAAGTTTGAGGGGAAAAAATTGCTTAAGGTTAGAATGTTTTGGGTTTGTACGGGGAACCTCAAATAGTTCAATTTAACATAAGGAACAGTGGATGTGAAAGGAAAAGACGGGGAATAGAGTTGAACAGGTAGCCTGGGACTACATTCCATAGGCACTGGGGCCACGTTGGTACTGGGGTAAGCTTCTTGGGAGTCCTTTACAGTTTCCTAAAAATAGGGACGAATTTTCTTCATCATGTGTTTCTCATGGGGCTTGTCTCTTAAATCAGTGAAAGCCTCACTTCAAACTGAAACTGGACCTTCATTTTCCCTGTTAAAGACCCCAGGGGCTCTGTCTCCCCTGCATACTGACCTCGGGGCTACTCTTTTCTGAAATTTGGCTGTGGAAGGGAGGGTTGCTTCCAGCTCTCTATTCCCTTTTGTTGCTATCAGAGAAAAGAAGAGGTATCTCACATTTCAGAATTAATCACTACGGTGAAACAGCTAAGAGGCAAAAACGAAACAGAACAAAACCCCCCAAAAGTCAAAGTTAAAGAAATCATACAAAGCTTCTAGGTATGATCTCTGCTTTTTAGCTTTGACTTCCTTCTGAGATAAGTGGAGATGAAGCTGAGACTCATTATGTCTGATGCACCCCAACTTCTGCATTGACTTGAGATGTTTGGCTACAAGGCTACAACACCATGATGTACTGCTGTTTTTATTAGTAGTGAAAACAATAATAATTCACAATAAACTGTTTTCCCAAATAACAGGGAGGTATGGCCAGACCTAGAAGCCAGGTCCACCTCCCACCTGGCCAATTAGAGAAGATGGGTGTCCAGGTCGGAAGCCTCCAGCAGAGTGAGGGTGACTGCTCAGGTAATGTGGATACGGGCCAGATTCGACCTCATTATTTGAGAGCGTACAAGACTGATCAGACTCACAAAGTGTTCCTTAAAGAAACACACTGACAGCTAGTTGAATTTTAACCACGGGTGAGTAAATTTTGAAAAATAAAAAATAAAAACACATTCATTCAAGTAGGTAGGATACAATAAAGCTTGCAGCTTTCAAAAGAAATTAAATGCACCAAAATTTAAAGTCAAGGCAATGAAAGGTAAGAGTTTTAGAACTGAAGGACCGCTATTGCTGGGGGAAAAACTTGTTTACTTTAACTTCTCATTCGGAGCCTGTCTCTGCTATTGAGCTGATGTGTGACCTCAGTTCAGGCAGGTCACCTCCCTCGGTCTCATCATCTTTTGAACTAGAATAATAGCATGAATTTTCCTTTAAAGGCATGTTAGGCAGAATGGATGCTAATTATGAAGAACACTCGGTTACTGAAGCACTGCTTACATGAATATTTTCATGAATAATTTTGAAGAAACACTCTGAATGATAAGCATTTGACTTTGGCCTTGGAAGAATCTCTTAAGTTGTCTATAGCTCAGTAGCTGAATCTGACTTTCCCACACCAGTGAGGCCTTTTTTGTTGACTTTTTTTTTTTTTAGCTGTGGCAAATAATCATCTTGTAAGTACTCATCAAATAATCATATGATGACTGATGAGGCTCACTGAAAGAAAGAGTACAAGACTGAGTCTTATCAGGGGATCTAGGTTCCACTCAGTTGCAAAACACTTCTTTTTAAAACCCCTAGTGGCAATTTTCTCAGTAGAGCACTGTCCACATTTCCTCCGTGTCATCCTATGCCCTTCATGAAATAACAGCTAAATGAAATAGCAGTGACTAAAATTTAATGAGCACTTGCTATGTGCCAGTGCTTTACATATATTTGATCTTAACAGCAATTGCACTATTAATTTTTCAATGTAGAGTTGAGGAAACTGAGGCACAAAGGGATTAAGGATTAAGCAACCTGCCCAAGGTCACAGGGCTAGTAAATGGAAGAGAAAGGTAGAGCGAGGAGAGGGAGAGGGAGTATAAAATTGCTGAGCACATAGGGGATGTTTGATAAATGCTTGCCTCTTCCTCTCTCTCCCATTCTCATTCCTTTCAACTCACATATTAATTTCTGTGGCATTTATTACTTATTAATTCACCCATCTATTCATCTATTTATTTGTGGCAAACATCTTCTGAGTTCAACCATATGGCAGGTATTGTGCAAAGCACTTTGCAGAATTTATTTCATTGAATCTTCACCGCTCTTCTGTAACGAGAATCCTACAATTGTCTCCATTTTATGGATGGAGAAATAGGCTTACTGATGTTAAGTAAATTGTTCAAGGTCATAAAGCTAGCAAGTGGTGGCATCTCACTCTTACCATTTTATATTTGCTAAGCACCATTTGTGCTTTTGTTTCTTTTCCAGGGTACTGTCACATTTGTTACATTGAACTGAAAACACCAAGGTTGCAAAATCCTCCTGGGACGGAATCCTGCCATGTACATCTGTAGCATTTTGTGTGTGCCTAGGGTAGGTGCATAGCAAACTTTTGCTGATTGAGTTTACAGAGTAAATATTATCCTTATTACATAACTGAGGGCACCAATTGTTAAAAATTTTTAAGAACTTCCTTATCATCTAGAAGGTTAATATGGTATATCACTCAAACGATGACATTTCTGAAAGTAAAATGCTACCCGTATTTACACAGGGCAACTGGCCTAAACCGAGACTGTTGCGGGCTAATCTAGATGTACTTACCTCATTAACATCTCATAACTAATTAGTAAAAGAGCTTTCAGAGCCTAAACATTTCATACAGGAAGGATTAGTGGGAAAATGTTATTTCAAAACCTTACCATTTCTTTTTCCACAACACAAAATCTTACACTTTTTTCTCTTGGCAGAAGTAGGGATAGAGAGTGTTAAGTTCTCCAAGAAAACTTCTTGAATCTTTATAACTTAACATTTAGTAACTACTGATGCAGACATACCAGACAAATAATTCCTATAGGCTGAAATTAGAGACTAAATGAAAACCTTCAGCCTGTCCAAGGTTTCTAAAATGCCAAACATTTGATAAATGGATATTGCCTTTATATAAACCATTTCAATTTCTTAACTTTCATTTTTTATATTCTGTACACACACAATCCACTTTATCACCTATTTATCATCTATTATTTATCTTCATAGCTAGATAGAAAAGAAAATGGTAAATCTGAGTGTGCAAATTGAGTGACTACCAACTAAATAAAGCTGGAATCATTTGTACATTGGAATACTCAGGTGTTCTTTAAAAAGATATTTGAATAATAGGCAAAACAAAGGTCAGCCAGTACATGCAGGGTTAGTTTTCACTTTGCAGGAGATTCTGCAAAAATTTCCCTGAACATCAGTTATGCCAAAATGATTTGATAGCTTGTAGAAAAGTGATCTAATTGTGATTTAACAGCAACTAATGACCGGTAAGGGTTCCATTCGATAACAAATGTTCCTGGTATTATTGCTTTAGAAACTACTGCAGGCTTAGCTTATTAAGTAATTAGTCCCTGACTAGGTAAGCACTAAAAGCTCAATCATTGTGTGATGAAATAGTTATTTTCATGTAGCTGCAGGGAAATCCAGTAAATCTAAAAATTTAGGAGGTGATGTGTGGAGGAAGGCAAACTGAACATCTAGTACATTTAAGCTACATAATTTGAGATGAATTATGTCCATTGGGAACCTGAAAAGACTAAAAAGCTCAGAAGTAGGCATACACTGGTGTGAGCAAGAGTAATACCCTTGTTTGTACTTTGTGTTTAATAGCTGAGTTGCATTTAGGGAAACATTTATAGTCTTTCTGTGACAGCTCAACTAGAATTTGTGTACAGAATGCCTCTTATAGGTATCATACCACTGACCCCATAAACACACACATACATGGATACACAGGCACATGTGTGTATGCACACACGCCTTACACATACATGCACATAAGCATACATGAACACGCATGTACACATACACACATGTACCTTATATGCCTTGGAAATGTTTCTCCATTAATAATAAATCTTAGCATTAATTTCAGAGATAGAAAGAAAAATATTTTCATGCGGACAGTTTATTTATGCCCAATGTTAATGCCACCCGTGTCTTCCTGTCTTGGTAGAGTGCATAGATTAGCACTGGGAGGCTTATGGGGCTTAACGGCCATGTTATGGATAAAAGTTTCCATCTTTTTTGGTAAGATTAATAGCCTCATTCCCTACACCATTTTTAGTCATTTAATATAAATGCTGTTAACAGTTAGGTGTTTATTTTTACTATTTTTTTGTTTGTTTGTACAAACATGTAAAAATACGTATTTGTGTGGAAGTTACATATTTTCCTTTTCAAAAACTTTGCTTTTTATTTATTAATAAACTATGGATATTCTTTTGAGTTATGGCATAAAATTCTACTTAATAGTAACAGCATAGTACTTCATAGTCTACAGTAGATATACCATATGTACCATAGTATATAACAGATATACTGCAATTCTTTCAATCATTTCCTTATTGATGTACATTCAGGTTGTTCGTTGCTGTTGTTATTGTTAATCCTCACCAGAGATTTTTTTTTCAGAGACAGTGGGAGGGGGGAGAGAGAGAGGGCAAGAAAGAGAGAGAGATGTGAGAGAGACACATCCAATGGTTGCTCTTATTCTGCCATTTTCCAGATGAGAAAACTAATGTTCAGAGAAGGTAGGTGTAGAGCTAACGAAGTTGGCGCCTCCACCCAAACTGAGGCCTCCGGTCTTCACACTGATGCTGTTAACTGCTATATACCCACCACAGCAGCTCCCGTGTGACCACGGCTCCCACACGGAACCCCTATCATTCGAGAAGGATTCTCTTTGTTTCCTACCCACATGCTCCAAAGCCCACCCGAGCTTCTCCTGCCGTAGGTAATCCTTTCCCGGCCGGGAGCTCCCGCCTGCCGGCTCCCACCCATGCTTTTGCAGGTGAGGAGGCTTATTCTGGCTCTAGCTGTGGCCTTTTCCTCTTCAGGTGGGAAGGAGGGAGGGAGAAAGGGAAGCAGTCTCTCTTAGAGATGTGAAAAGCTTTAGTGCCCTTCTCTCAGTGCTACCTGCTGTTTTGCTTTTGTAAAAAATCACCTCCAGCCCAGCAACATCAACCTGTAATCTACAGTCACAATCAGATCACACTTTTATTTCCTGAGGTTCTGAGAGGGACAGAGGCTTCAGAAAGTTATAAATATAACACTTTACAAACTGAACTGATGCCCAGGGAGAAACCCCCTGCAATTAGCAACAGGACCTGTGCTGATTAGATACAAGGCTTTCAAAGAGCTCAGAACACATGTTGTCCAGGGTTTATCGCATATCCCCTACCCTTCCTGAAATTATTCTCATCACACAAAAGACATTAGATACAAGTTAGGTTCTTTCTAATGACCTCACTTTAAGTTATATTTGTAAAGTATTTTGAAAGTATTGGATCCCTTTATACTTACATGATTTTATCTAATATTCATAGCATTCTGTGAAATAGGCAAGACAATTAATTGCATGTATGTATCCCTTTCCATAGATGAAAATGTGGAAGTCCATCTTTACATAGCTAGTAAGTGGCAGAGCCAAGAACAGGATCCAAGCTCCAGGTTCAATTCAATTCTTATTTCCCTACACCATGTTCTCATCATTTTCTCTTTTACTCCTCCCCACTTCCCTGGAAGGGGTGAAAGGAACAGGAGTGGAAATAGGCTCCACATCAGAGGGCTATCTTTTAAAATAAAGCTTCCCAGGACAACATAGTTACCCAAAGTATATGTGCATTAGCCTGGTCCGTTGTACTCAATAAAAATTTGTCTTCCTTTTCCAATTATTGGCATAATCAATAAATATGTGTTGTCAGCCAACTTTCTAACAGCCCTGTGCAAAGTGCTAGAAGAGATTGCAAAAGAGGAAAGGTAAGGCTACTATTGTCACAGGGCGTATATTGAATGGGGAGAAAAAGTGGAATCCATAGAATGTGAGAGAACCCTTATTTTTTAAAGAAATTATAAGGGCAATGGGGTATTAAAGAATGGAATGAGTAGAAATGTGGCTTGAACTGAGTTTAAAGAATGTACGTGAGGAGAAAGAAAGAAAACAGGCTTTGCTTTGCTTTGTTTTTAAGTCGAGGAACACCTTTAACAAAAACCTGGATGAGATCAAGTCTGCTAACAGCCATCATGAGGTCTGGCAGCTTTCTAATTTTGAGGAACCTTATCCTTAGATCCATCTTTCACCTTTGAGTAAATGACAAGGCCTCAACTTACACCCCTGCAAAACTTTGCTGCTGAACTCTTGCCAATAGTCTGAATCCGAAATTCCTCAATTTTGAATGGGAGTCCACGTGATAGTGCTGCCCATCTACCAGTGCTTCCGGTCCTCATACATACGCATTCTTGGATGGAGTAAGATTGCTTTTAAACGTGTAATGCAATGGCCTACCACTTTCCCAGAAAATGTAAACACATGCCTTAAGTAAAAACTTTGTTATACACATCTTATATAAAAATTCTCAGTGCACTCATACGATGGTAGACTTGCAATGCTTATCTATATCTACATTTACTTTCTTCTTCCATTCATTGCCCTCTTCTTGAAATCGGCTAGGCTTGTTCTGTCCAATGGGTTATAAGTAGAAGTGACATGAGCAATGGGTGTCGCTTGTAGATCAGAGCGCTGAATTCAGACATAAGACCCTCAACTGTTCTTCTTCACCACACCCACACAACTGCCAAGCCCACTTCAGCTCCCAGAATGAGGATGGCATGTTGCTGATGAACATCTACTGTGAATGAGAGATTAACCTTTGTTGCTTAAACCACTAAAATGTTGGAGTTGATTTATTTTGTAGCATAAGCTAGCCCATTCTGAACACCTTACTTTAGATTTTTTTGAATGAGTAGGTGGAATAAATTCAGTCTACTTCAACCCAGTGACTGACGCTTACCAGCCCCTCTTTATTTTCCTTTAGGTCCTTGACTTGTATGTTCATTCTAGTCATGATGGGTATGCATTATTTCCAGGCCCTTGCCCAGCATGGCAGGCACTTTTCTGAAGTATTTTTGTGGTAAAGAGAATTATCTTGTCAAAGAAACTGGACTAAGCCCTGGGAGGCTGGGCCATGGAGCAGAAGGTGAATCCCCTGCTGTGAATCCCCTGAATGACAGCACATTGTTGCATGTTTCTAGATCAAAGGGGCTGATCCCTCTTCCTTCTGCCTGCTTTTAAGATGTACTAGATTTTTTTTAAGTAGTATAAAACCTTGGTTTGGTTTGTTAGAATACCCTAGGAATAAGTTAGCCAAGATACAAGTCTAACTTTTCTAAATGGGCCAATATATGTAGGCTGGAGATAGAAAACTTTTAACTTTTGGTGAATTTTTTTCTTCCTACTTCTTCCAGGTGCACTTCCTTTTCCTCTCCCTTAAAGTTCTAGCTGCTCCTGCTTGTTAGATACCATCTTCATTATTAGAGTACACTTTGTTGCCATAGCAATTCCTTCCTACTCTCACATTTTATTGCAGTTATAGTTGCTACGGGCGAAAGGGAAGGGGTGGGGGGAGAGCATGATTTTATTTTCTCTCAAGTCGCCAGGCCTTCTCTGATCTGAGAAACTGTTCACGTGCCCTAAAAGGGAGCAGGGTCATAGCCAGGAATAGCATAGGTGGTGGCACTGTGAGGCAGATGGTTGCTCCCTAGGCGGCAACTCGCACAGGCCCAGGTAGGATTACATCATTCTTTATTAACTCCTTCCTTTCAGGCTTCAGCATTTACACTAACAGAGAAAGAAGCAAGGAGGCTCTCAATCAGTGACAAAAATCTAAGAAGTAGCAGAAGCTGGAGGGTTCTACCAAAGTATCTTTCAAGGTCACTGAGGACAGGGTCTCAAGGGGACTACAAACCCCAACATTGCCGACATCATCATCTTATAACTGCATAATGCCTTTGATCTTCTAACATGTTTTTACACACATCACCTATTTTTACTTTTTTTGTTGTTGTTAAATTGTACGTACCTCCTTGATGAAGATTTCTCCGTTCACTATCTTTCATACTGACATCTTAATTCATCAATTTTGTCAATTTTTCAGCAAATACCCTCATACCTACTGAGTTATTATTTGTATAAAAAAACCCAGCATCTTAAACTATCTGATTGTGCTCCTATTTTTCCTATGTACATTAGTCTTATCCCACCAAAAAGGTCGTGCCAAAGGCAGCCTTCATGTCCCCTATAGGGACTGCTCCAATGTGACACATTCTGTAAACTTTGCAGGTTGAGATTTAGATTTTTATGCAGTATCTTCACTATGAATCGTACACTTAGAACTTTGAAGTAATCTGTATGCCATAAGCCAGTGACTTTATCTGTATATTAATAAGTAGAATTAAGTTTTCCTCTCTCAGCATGATATTAAACATAATCAAACTTTATAAATACTTCATAAATATTTTTGCAGAAGAAAAATCTGCTACTTTCAACTGTAATTTTTAAATGTTCAATATGTATAGACAAGCTGCTGTATTTTATATAAATGAATGTATTCATAGAACAAACTTTAAATTTCAGAAAACAACACAGATTGCAGGAGTTTAAATTCCTGTTCATTTTCCAGTAGAAATGAGTAATGTGTCCATTTTGGGAGTAGTGGCAAATGATTGAGGAGGAGTGCATTTGTACACTTGCTTGAGATTGCTATTTTGTGGAGAAGCATTTGTGGTCTGAAGACTTAAGACTGAGAGAGGTAGGTAGCTCCCCATTCTACATGCTAAATTCTGCTTCCATTGCTCCATCTGTCCTGAACTCAGGCTGAGATCTTGTCTAGGTAACACTACCCTCTGCTGGGTGAAACCAGAACTCCTCCGCAATCCTTTAACCCAGCAGCAATGTGTCCTGGAATTTAGACTCTATGAAGTCTTTCAGGATTATTTTACAGATGAGGAAACTGAGATCCAGAAAGCACCATGGTCAGGGCTGTGATTCCTGACAGTTTACAGAGACCAGTAAAAAGATCTCTGCTTTTCATAGTCTTAAATGACTATTTATTCCCAAAAGTGCAGAGTACAATTGAGGCTCTGAACACAACACACAATAAAAACTATAAATGTCTGACTTGCAGCTATAGAAACATTTGTTAAGTAACCAAATATCTATTGCTGCATGAATTACCTGTGCTATTTAAATCTAGGTCAGGTGAATTATTCAAGATTTATCATAGACTTTGGCAATATTCTTAAAACCACTGCAATGTACTGTTTTATTTTTTCTTTCTTAAAAGAGTCTCACCATTTGCTTCCTCAACAAGAATGTGTTTTCAGATGGAACTTTGTCCTAAGGGGCTCTGGAGATTTTGTTCATGGGTGCATATTAAGAGCAGGGTTTTTCTAATCAAAGGACTTTAATTGGTGGCTTTTCTTGTTCTCGTGCCTTTCAAGAGGTAATATCTGTTTAGCTCTACATGCATAGAGTTGGTCACATGAATAGATAGAGGAGGCAGCCATCTACATGGAAATGGGGAGTTGAGGGGCCCAAAACACTATGGTGACAACCCATCTCTTCCTAATTCAAGGGTATCAATATTTCTTTCCTAGCCCATACTTAAGAAAGAAACTAGAAGTAGTCTGTAAAGACAATAAGAAAAAAAATAGTGTTACCCAGCTTGTAATCTCTTAAGAGTGGCCTTTGTGTCCTCACTTAAGGTCTACATTCTTTTATTTCACATAAATCCATTAAAATCAGTTCAAAATATATGAAAGCAGCAAATTATAGGTTGGGGGTAGTTGTGGTGGTGAAATGAGCTGTTACAGGCTTGTATACACATAGGAGTACAAAGTAATAGCTGGTGGCGTGATGGGAAAGAGGAAACAAAAGAAATAGACATAACTAAAAGTATTGTGGCCTCCAGATCGCTAACCCTGTGCAAAGGAACCAAAATTCACACACACCTCAGAAGAGTTTCATAGTTAATTTTTAAATAATGGCTTAGAATGGTTAAAACAATGGCCCATGTTTCATTTAACCTAATAGACAGTGAAGAATTGAACTGTTTATTTCTATTTCTATTAAAAAGAGTTAAAATTAATAGTGACTTTATGAATTCATCCTCAGATATTCACACAATTCAACTACCTAGAAGAAGTTAAAAAATAAAAGAACTTGCTGAATTCTTTTTGACTGATTCTTTGCAATTACCATAATAAAATATAAAATTGCTTTATTTGAGTCATGCAACCAAAATATATCCAGTGCCTAGTCTACCATGTGCCAGGCAATGTTCTACTTACTAAAGATGCTGCAGGTACCAAAGAGACACAAATTCTGGACCTCACTGTGGACCGGCAGAGGAAGAAATACAATAAATAAAATAAGTAAATAGACATACAGAAAATGTGAGATGGCAGAAAATTTGGGGGGAAAATATAAATGGGGAGACCATGTACCAGTGAGGCTGGAGAAGATTTGCAATTTTAAGTAAGCTAATGAGAAGTTTCCCTGAGAAGAGCTCTGGGGAAGAAAACCTGAAGCAGGTGAGGGAGCAAGTCATGCAGGTGTCTGGGGAAGCCTCTGCAGGTACATCTTATACCTTAAGCTGCATTATCTGCCGTCCCTTTGTAATCTCAGCTCTGAACTTCACATCTGACCACTATCTCTTTTATCTTTAGCTCTCTTTACTCCCAGACTCCAACAGCCCTTGCATCTGATGCTGATCCTACCTCCTTTTCACTGTCTCACAGCCTCCTCAGGTCCTCACTTCCCTTTAGATTATGTGGTCAGCCATTATTACCACTCCCAAACACTTACCCTAAATTTTCTTCCAGCCTCTTGCTTCTCTGTACTTATTTAGTATAAACCTCAGCCCTGGGGAAATCCAAATTGTATTCTACTTTGTGCTGATTGCCCATCTCCAAATTAAAGACCACTAACCTCGACTGGGCTCTCAGTGCTGCTCAGAAATCATGCCACAATACTCTAGTCCATTTCCTATTCCACATCCTCGATGAATATCCCACGCCCTTTCCTGTCTCATTTTAACTCCAGCTTACTCTCAGCCTTGTGACCTTGCTTCCTATTTCACTAAAAAAAAGAAATCAATGAAAAGAAAACTTCCTCAAGCCCCACCACCAAACCCGCCCAGCAACCGGCATCCTGCTGCCTCCTGGCCTCAAGGTAGACGAGATGTCTGTGCTGCTAACACCGACTTTTTTTAATATCTTCACCTTATTTTATTTTGCCTATTCAAAGACACTCCAGAAACCTTGTTCTGCATCATCAGCCTACAAAGAACTTGCTTTTGAGTCTAAGTTTCTTCTCAGCTACAGGATCATTTGTTGGCTCCTTTACAGCAAAACACCTGGCAAGAGTTGCCTGTACTTAATGTGCCTGATTCCTCTTCCTCCCATCCTTTTGAAATGACTCTAACCAGGCTTTGCTCTTACTAGCTTCCTGAAACTAGTTTCTCAGGCTCACCAAACTCTGCTTTGCTAAATCCAGTCATTACTTTTCAACCTTCATCTCGATTGACCTAGCTGTGCCATTTGACTTAGCTTTCATCGTCTATTAATACTTCTTCTCATTGCCTGTCACCTGTAGGTCCCAAAGGAATTTTAGTGGAAGTGCACTGGAGTCTGGAATCCTGAACCTGTAAGGGCACTATAATAAAAATTACATTTGTATAGCACTTGACATTTTCAAAATATTCTATATATCATCTACTTGAATATTTAGAATAATCCCAGCAGAAAGGCATTTTTCAGAGAAATATTAAGAAGGAAGAGATGACACAGAAGATTACGTCCAGTTATGTATCTTCCTGGAGGCAGACGTGAGCCTGTGCTGGGTGGGGAGCATCGGATTGTGGGGGCTGAGGAGAGGCGGGCAGTGCGGCAGGCTGGAGGGGATCTCGCCCAACCAAAGAGAGGACGTTCAACAAAAACAATAAAAGGATGTAAGAGGCTAATTTTGTCCTATTTGTCATTTTATGTCCAGTCTGTTTTAAAGTATAAGACATGCTATTAGGAAAGTTTAAATAGGGAATAATCCTTGAGGTTGATTTTAAGGATAAAATACAAAGCCACTGAGCTCTGCTCTCACTCCTAACGAGAAATCGCCAACGATGCTCTAAATCCCAATTTTTGCTCTCCTTGCAAATACCCATTGATAAAAAAGAGAGAGGACTGTTATGGGCTAGAAGTTTGTGACCCCTCCAATTTACATGTTGAAATCCCACCCCTCCCCAAGGCTCTTGGGGAGTGATTAGGTCATGAGGGCGGAGCTCTCATGAATGGGATTAGTGCTTTTATGAAAGAGACTACTCTACTATGTGATGATACAAAGAGGAAATGGCCAGCTTCCCAGAAGGGGTCCTTTGCTGGAAGTGGACAGTGCAGTCACCCTGACCTCAGACTTCAAGCTCCTGAGCTGTGAGAAATAAATTTCTGTTGTGTATAAGCCACCCAGTCTATGGTACTTTGTTACAGCAGCCTGAATGGACTAAGACAAGGACATTATAATTTAGTCCATTCAGGCTGCAGTCACAAAAATACCATAGACTGGGTGACTTAAATAATAGAAATTTATTTCTCATAGTTCTGGAGGGTGGGAATTCCAAATGCAGATTCAGTGTTTGGTGAGAGCCTGCTTCCTGATTCATAGACAGTCATCTAGCTAGGTCCTTACGTGGCCCAAGGGGGAGGGATCTCCCTGGGGTCCCATCTATAAGGACACTAATCCCATTCATGAGGGGTCCAACCTCATGACCTAATCACCTCACAGAGCCCCCACTTCACACTGGGAACTAAGTTTCAAAATATAAATTTGGGGGGAACACAAATATGCATTCTACAGCAGTGCCCAATGTTTTTTATCCCGTCTCTAACATTCTGGAACTCTTTAGATTTCTTCTCAGAGACTGACCTGAGAAGGTTGTCACCACCGCTGTTTCTAGAGTCAGTCTTTGGACACGAGAAAGTCTAGGCAATATCTAAAAGACAAAAAAAAAGCTGCTTGCTAACCATCCCCAGCACTCCTTCCTTTCTCTCATCTCTCTCTCTCTCTTTCTCTCTCTCTCTCTCCCTCTCTCTCTCTCACACACACACACACACCATGGCTGTTGTGTGGAAACAATAGCAGTTCAAGCTGGTAAACCATTCCTCTGAGAATCCTTCCACACAGATTAAACCTTTATCTTTCTTTGATCTGAAGCTGATAGAGGATACTTAGATGAACTAAATAATAAAGAGATCCCATTACTGTCATTTATTTCCATACATATAAGGATAAAAAGGCCATCCTCGCATGAAATTGTAAAGCTGATTACCTTTCTCTGCTCACTTTAAATCTAATCACTTAGCACAATCCATCAGCATTCAAATACACGGAAGATTGCAGTCTCATAAATTGAGACAAAACAATTCAGTGCTTTGACACTGCGTTTGCTATCAATTATGGTAGTCATAATCTCAAGTATTAGAGGAGGAATGGTATATTAACCTAAATACTACTCAAGGGACTGTGCTGCTTTTACATTTTTTTAAAAAGTTTAAATTATTTTATTTTATGCATTGTACTTCTGTAAGCCTAGAAAGAAATCAGTAATGCAGGTGCAATTACCCATTCTGGCCTCTGTCTCTTGCCCACTATTTTAAATCCTACTTTATCAGTCTTTTTCATGATCTGTATTCTTCATATATCCTGTCTATTTTTGCCTTGTGTTCAAAGACTTGTTTTAATAGAGATATACCACTGATTGTATGTAGCAGTGTAATTGACAGAGAAAACTCATGAGTGTTTTTAAGCAAGTTACTTCTCTGAGCCCAAGTCTCCTAATATATAAAACGATAATAATAACAGCCAACTCAGTGGGTTGTTATGAGAACTAAAGAGGAGAATATAAGCCAGTGAACCTTATCTTCTCTTTCCCTCACCTGGGGTTACCCCAGAACTGTCCATGTAAGAATAAAAAAATGTGTTTTAGTTAAAAATGCATCTTTCCTTATGTCTCCCCTTTTTTCCACAGAGATGTTTATAATGAAAAAGAAATAATAAAAAAGATACATCACCTATCATCTCATTATTCATAATATATCAATTCAACAAATATTTATTAAGCATCTATTTTGTACCAGGTATTTTTCTAGGTTTGGGGACTACAGTGCTAAATGAAACAGACAAAAATCCTTATCCTCCAAAAACTTACAAATAGCTTGCAATATTTTTAGCTTCTTTTTATCTCTTCTCTATATACAGACATATCATATGTGGTTGCAATAACAGTAGCCACACATTTTATTCTGCTTCTCTCATCTAATATTAGAATTTTTAGGCTTCCATGTTACTAAACTTTATAATTTTAGCATCAACATAATATTCATTGAAGTTGATATACAATGATTTAATTGCCCAGTCCCCTAATGTTGGAAATGAAGCCCAGCACCCACCACGGACTATGGTGAACGTCCCTGTGCATTTACCTTTTTCTACTGATTCCCTTTGTTTAAATACATCAGGGTGAGCTTACTGGGTCAACATATAAGAACATTATTAAATGATACAAGGTCATTTAGATGGAAGTAAGAAAAAAGTCCAACTCATCATTCTCTGGTGGATTCTCTCTACTTAGTTTGGTGACAGTATAAAGTTTAGTACTCGGATGTGTGAAACAAACATATAATGCTATAGGAATTCAAGCTACATTCAGGTAGAAGAGGAAGAAATATAGAGACAAATTTTAGGGACACATCTCTTAGAAGCAAAAGAAGTGGAATTTCCAATGTAGAGGGTATATGTGGCCTCATGTGGGCAGAGTAGGCTGAGGTTATGCCATGGCCACCAATGTGGAATGGATAAAGTTGAACATGATTTGAACATGATTGAATGGAAATCACTGCCACTCCTTCAACAGGAGAACGGCGTGAAGAAATCAGTATTATATCACTGTAAAAGCAATATTGTCTTGCTCTAGGGAAGCTGAGGAACCTGGGTACTGCATTTTATTTCACTGAGCTTTTACATTTGTTAGTAAACCCAATAGCTTCCTCTCACTGTTCCTCAGGGCATGAGGAATATAAAAAAAATCCTAAAGCAGGATCAAGCCCAATGTGCTGATAGAGAATATCCTAAATGGGACATGCTCGGTCAGCACAGCCCGCTTGACCCTCAGATGATGATAAAGCAGAATCAATAATCCCCAGGAAGGGGGTAGCAGCTCTTTATGATGAACATGTTCTTCCAGCTCCAGCACTATCCCAGTGCAGTCCCTCCATTCCAGGTAATTAGACGTCTACTCATTAAATGAGGCAGCATTAATAATCCGCTGACACTTCAGCCCAAAGGCCAGAGGGTAGATGAGGAGCTGCTGCTTTTTGTGTATCTTTGGCTTCTCTTTAAATCAAAGGTTATTGAAATCGACAAACAGGGCAGAAGGCTGAAGAGTGTGCCCAGGTCCCTTTGGAAGACTTGGATGTAGAGCGATTAGACACCACTCAGGCTATTTGTCTCCAACTGGTAGAGTAGAAAACAGACTCGAATTAGCCTGCAAATGTTTTGAGAACTGGATTTCTTCACTTTATATTTGTTTTCCTCTGGTATAACTGGAAAAGTGCCTGGGTTGGTGCCTACCACATAGTACGTGCTCAACAAACATCTGACTAGCAAATGACTGAGCCACATATAATAGTTTTTCATTAAATATTTGGAAATTGCTTATTTGCTTTGTTTAGAAGTTTTCTGTCTCTGGATCTTTGTGACTAGGAGTTAGTCAGGCATAAAACTGATTTTTTCCTTCCACTAACATGAAATAATTTTTCGAGAAAGAAAGGAAAAGGGAAAGCAGTGTAAACTTCACCTGGGGAGATGTGACACAGGGGCTTTCACTACCCTTAGTTATTATTGAAAGGTCTCCAGTCAGTTGTAAGAAGAGATAGTAGCTAGGACACAGGACACATCCGTGCATATCTGATGAATGAGTGATTGAATGAATGGAATGTGACCCCTTCCTTCAGGGGTTTTATAGCAAGGGTATGAGGCAGAGCCCCACAAGAGCATTGCAGAAACTTAGAAATCTCTATAGCCTATTATTCCATTAGTGGTCAGTTCTTAAGAATATTCCATCAGTGATGAATCCATCTACTGAGCCATTTTCCAGAATATACACTTCAGTGTCCGTAAGGATTTCTTAAAAACTGTGGTTAATTTCTAACCCTGTATCTACCTCTGTGCAGGTACCAGCAGAGTGGGAGAGGTTTGAAAAGAAACAAGCAAAAGAGCAAATATTACTCTCTAGTTGGGGAAATAATACATATAACTATAAAATATGAGCAAATAAAGGCATAAATGCAAAATCTCCCCAATTAGACCTTTCATTCTTAGACGACTGCCCCGAAATACATGACCAGAGCTTGGGAATAAGCGTCACATTTGTGGGATACAAAACTAGTTATAGCCTTAGACGCTCTCGTTTTGCAAAATTATCTTGCAAGCCTAGCTCACTACTGAGATATCCTAGGTACCTAAACCAGATGGCATAAGGTTTGAGACTTCAAATATGCAGCCCACATGTCCACTGAATTGTATAAGGGACTAACTGGGAAAGTTAGATAACAACCCAAGCTACGTAAACACCCTTGAAATCATAAAAAACTGTACAAAAAATATGTAGCTTTCTAAAGATTTTAAAAGTTTTAAAACCCCTTATGAAATAGAACACATGCAAAATAAATATAAGAAATGTTAAATTTGCCTTGGATTAACATGCTATAATGCATTAGCAAATAAATTCCTTGGTATCTGAATAATTAAAAGCCAGGGTAGGATTTATAATCTAGGACAACTAATACACAGAGCTATAAATGCTGGTCTAGCACTAAGAATTCAGCATAACTGCATTGATGTCTTCCTCTGGAGCCTTGCATTTTTTTCTGCTTTATTTTAGGACAGAAGAGTACATAGATATGTGAATCAGAGATTTATATTTATAGTTCTATTTATATTTGATACCACATCTTGCATTAGGACAATAGCAAACATTTTAAAAGGCATTTTGCATTTTGAATTCTTAGTGTTCAACACTAAGAACACTTCTGTGGGATATCGCTCCATGTTCATTGTATCTTCCCTCACCAATTAGCTACTAAATTAGTTAATTGATTCAATAAACATATATTGAGTTCCTACTAAGTGCAAGATACAATGCTAGACTTTGAACAGGTAAAATTACTGAGATATAACCCATACCCTATTGGAGTTCACAGGCTTTTCGAAGTTCTGAGTGGTGATGCAAGAACAATGTTAGTATGTTTAGGTAAGAGCAAATCCTTTGGTGTGGTTGCTATGGACACAAAGCATGAAGGAAATGTAGAAAATTAAGCTGGAAAATTATTAGACATTTTCCTGTTAATGGATGATCAGTGGAGAGATAAATTTGAGTTTTAAGCTTGGGTGTGTAAAATGAAAAATAATGAGGTTACATTTTTAAATGATGACCTTAAAAGTGATGGAGAGAATGGGTTCAAAGAGGGAGGGGCCAAAGTCAGAAAGACCATTGAGGAAAATGTGGAAATCTTCCAAGGGTACTGAGAGTTTTGGACTAAGGCTAAAAAAGTGGGCATGGAGAAAGAGATATTTAAAAAGCAGTTTGAGGCAGTATCGACAACAATATTATGATTACAGTATGGAATTAGTAAACCAGATGTGTATGGATTATGACTAAATGTATAAGAGTTGATGACATTTTAAATAGAAATATATTGCACAGGACGGGGGTGGGAAGGCCAAGGCTGAACGTAGAGAAAGCCCAGTATTTAAGAGCATAAGAAGAGAAAGGGGAGCTACTAAAGAATCTGGAAAAGAACCGCATGTGTTACTGTGCTTTATTACAGGTAAACACTGTAGAAGAAAGCACAAAAAATTAAATTTAAGGATTACTTAGTAATTAAAATGGGAAGAGATCTTCCACAGTATCTAGTCTAATGGCGTAACTTTGAAGGTGAGGAAAATGACTTGCCCACTGTACTTTCCCATTTTCAGTGGCAGAGCTGGGACTTGAATTTAATGTTTTGACTCTGCAGCCAATTTTCTTTTTTTTATACTATACATCTTTCTTAATATTTAAACATTAATGTTGCCTTGCTCTCAGATCTTTCTTTTTTCCTCGTGTTTTATCTATATCTTCTGGAAATCAAATTCTAATTTAATATAGAATTTTCTTGACAGACTCCAGCCAGCCTTGATCTGGGATTTAGGAAATCTGAGTTCAAGACCCTGGACCTGTTTCTAAGTAGCTCTGCAGCTTAGTTCTCCAGGTGTAAAATTAATGACTGGCCTAAATGATGTTCATAATTTATTTTGTCTCTGGGATCTTAGCTAGCCAGTAGTATATTGATTAGTAAACATCACAGGTGTATCCCAATCTGTGTGCAGCCAAAGTAATGGGAAATAGTCCACTGACAAATGAAAAGCATCTCTGAGACTCTTACAACTGTGGAGGATCATGCTGTGGACCTTAGAAATATTAATTCTCAGACTATATCTGGGGAACAGTCTGTAGTCATTTCTTCTCATATGAGCTGGACAGCACTCATAGGCTATTTTGCCATGTCTACTATTTTCCTATTTCTGTGTCTTTGGGGAAAAACCTGACCAAATTAGGCTTTCAGCATATTTTTCAAAATTTGTGATAAAGCACAGAGCTGCAGCACTGCCCCAATTTCTTATTCATGACTTGTTATTGAAAAAGAGCTTGCATTACTACACACAGTGCTAATCTTTCTTAAAAGGGAAGGAATTTGGCCACCTATGTCTGACAGACTGATTTGTCAAAGAACACAGCAAATTTCCTTTGTCCACTTTCCCAATCCACCTAGGCCCTCTCTAAATGTTCCTTCCAATCCATGACACACTGGAGAAAACCAGAGTTTTAAAAATCCTTAGAAAGGTTATTGTAATAAAGAGGGCTTTTCATGATGTTTTCACATTTTTCTAGGTGAATACCTTGGTAAGACAAACTGAGGAATGTTCAGGAAAGGATATGGGAAACTTCAGCTATTTGTATATGAACAACCGGTAAGTATTTTGTATCAATGAAGTGATATATGATATAGAGAAAATAATACATTTAATACATTTTTAACTATAACACATTTTTGACAGTATTGTAATCTCCAGTTGTTTGAGGTCTTAAATTGAATGTATAAACCTGGACCGAGGGAGTATCTGTTCCATTAAAAATGGTTGAAATAGGCTAAATAAATTAACACTGACATTTAAAAAAATGTATTAGAATTAGATTATCACGTGAAAAGGCAGAGTTTCTTTCCCTGGAGATTTTAAAAAATAGAGTGAGGACTCATCTTTCTAGAATTATTTAGATACCCTCTTACCTGAACGGTAGCAGAACCATTTGACCTTTACCATTTATTCTAATATTTGAAGTTTATGATTGCACATTAATGCATCATCTCATTTAAAAATCAGTTTAAAATGTCCCTTAAAAAACACATGCCTTATATGTAAAGGTTTTTCTGTTTGAGGCCTTGGAGTGGAGATTGAAATATAGGCTCTTGTCAGCATGAAAGAGTCAGGGCTGTGTTGCTGAGGCAAGAGTGCACAGAAGTGCCATTAGGGAGAGCGAATGCCCTAGCAGTCTGCTCTCCTTATGCCTAATTTGATAGATGGTAATGTGCATCTGCTAATCTCCAGTGTAATGGGAACCTATTTGTAGTGATTATAACCTGGAAGAACTTAGGGTGTTTTGGGGTGGATGTGAAAAGAAATTTCCACCCTTGCATCATGAGCACTCACCCATACATGTGCAAGTACACATGCACACATGTGCACACACACACCTTAAACCCTAAATAATAATTAATAAAGCAGTTGCAGGGTCAAATTGATTATAGCTAAATTCAGTGGCGAATTCTAGTGAGGCAGTGATATCGTATCTGAGAATGCCTTCACCTCTTTCCCTCTCACACAGCACTTCTCCAGCCAATTCTAGATGTAGCCCTTGGCAGGTGATGCCGTTTGCAAACTGATGTTGTCTGGCTGGGAACACTGCTGTCCAGGTGCCGTGTTCCATGCTTGGCTGCCAGAGTAGCAGAGGGTGTAGCTTAAACTACATGCATTGTCGTCCAAAATGGCTCCCTGGCATCCAGATCCCCCCTTCTTTGCTGCATCTGAGGGAATGCCATAACTTAATATCTCCAATAGTTTCAGTAATGGAGGGCAATGCTTGACAAGGGCCAGCTCCCTTGAGGGAGAGGTGATGATCTTGGCTGGAATTACATAGCTACAGGTGTCAACACCTGCTGCAGAGTTACAGGCCGTCTACATGACTGCTGTTTACTGTCATCTTGAAACAGGTCATTTGGTGCTTAAATCAATGGAAACAAGGTCTTTGGCTTTAATTTGCCTTCTGTGATAGGCAAGCAAAATACAGGCCCAGCAGAATGAACACAAGACCCCTTTGGCTTGCCCATTCAGAGAAGAGGTTTACATGAAAATTTGCGTTAACATTACAAAAGCTAATATTTTGTAAAAGAAAATGCAGTTTAAATTTTCAAAAGAGGGGCATGAGCAGCATCTTAAAATTTCGTATTCCAAAATAAATGTAGCCATGGCCTTTAATTTTGCATCATTGTTGTTGTTTCATTTTTACTTGTGATTGAATTCATATAAAAACTTCTAATAAGTAATTTGCTATGAGATGTCTTATGCCATAGTAAATAATGTTGAATGGATGAAATCTAGTTTTTGCTCAACAACTTATTGAACTTTATTGCAAAGCCCAAGTCTTCTTGATTCCCTTTTTCCAGAGGCTAGCTCAGGGTTCACATTTCTGAGAATATACTGCTTATTGTATATTTCCATACTGCTTCACTATTTTCTCAAGTTCCTATACGGCTACTCAACCCGTGGTTCAAAGACCCTCAGCATCAACATCAGCTGGGATAAGTAGAAATGCTGATTCTTGGTACCATCCCCAATCTCCTATTGGATCAGAATCTATATATATTTTTAACTCCTCTGAAATTTATATTTGCATTCTATTTTGAGAAATACTGATCTGACACATTTCAATTTTACGATGCAAATAAATGATAGATGATAGATAGATGATGATGATAGATGATAGATAGATAGATGATAGATAGATAGATGATAGATAGATGATAGATAGATAGATGATAGATAGATAGATAGATAGATAGATAGATAGATAGATAGATAGATGATAGATAGATAGATAGATAGATAGATAGATAGATAGATGATAGATAGATAGATGATAGATAGATAGATAGATAGATAGATAGATAGATAGATAGATAGATGATAGATGATAGATAGATAGATAGATAGATAGATAGATAGATAGATAGATAGATAGATAGATAGATAGATAGATAGATAGATAGATAGATAGATAGATAGATAGATAGATAGATAGATGATAGATAGATAGATAGATGATAGATAGATGATAGATAGATAGATAGATAGATAGATAGATAGATAGATAGATAGATGATAGATAGATAGATAGATAGATAGATAGATAGATAGATAGATAGATGATATAGATAGATAGATAGATAGATAGATAGATAGATAGATAGATAGATAGATGATAGATAGATAGATAGATAGATAGATAGATGATAGATAGATGATAGATAGATAGATAGATAATAGATAGATAGATAGATGATAGATAGATAGATAGATAGATAGATAGATAGATAGATAGATAGATAGATAGATAGATAGATAGATAGATAGATAGATAGATAGATAGATAGATAGATAGATAGATAGATAGATGATAGATGATAGATAGATAGATAGATGATAGATAGATAGATAGATAGATAGATAGATAGATAGATAGATAGATAGATAGATAGATAGATAGATAGATGATAGATAGATAGATAGATAGATGATAGATAGATGATAGATAGATAGATAGATAGATAGATAGATAGATAGATAGATAGATAGATAGATAGATAGATAGATAGATAGATAGATAGATAGATAGATAGATGATAGATAGATAGATGATAGATAGATATAGATAGATAGATAGATAGATAGATAGATAGATAGATAGATAGATAGATAGATAGATAGATAGATAGATAGATAGATAGATAGATAGATAGATAGATGATAGATAGAGATGGAGAGGTAGATATGGCTGGCTTCCCCAGGGAATGAAAACTTGAGTTCAGGTCTTTGTTTATTTGTTGCTACCAATTTGGCTACCTGCTCCTCAAATCTCTACTCTTGCAACTCCTTTTGCAGGGTCAGTCCTGCCCTAGGCTGTGGATCAGATCTTACCCATATTCACCCAATAATCCTGCTCCATCTCTGTCCCTTCCAGTTTAAAAGCTCAGGTTTTTGTCGTATTTCTGAAATCAAGTCTCCACTTCCTTGCACAGTTTGGTAACTGAATATCTGTATTTTACTCCTGGGCCTAATTTTCTCCTGCAAATGTGCCTAGTGATCCAGGCCTTCTAAAAAGTAGGCTTTGATTAAAAACTGCCTGAGGGCAGGAGCCAGTCTCATTCTATTCTCTTTTCACAATGTGAATATAGCAGGTAATGGCGTACCAAAAGACCCTTGATCAATGATTTTTCACAAGCTATAGTATCTTCAATCAGATGCAGCTGCTTTAGTGACTGTGTTATCTCTTTTAGGCCTCTAGCATTAAGTAAATAATTGCTCCAATGCATAAAATTCGTTCTACCAACTTGAAACAATGAATGCCTCTCCCAAGCAAAACTAATTTATCCAGGTAATGTGCAACTCACTTAACAGATTTAGCTCCTTATGTTGCTACTGAATTTAGATTCATTTTGGCAGAGTTGGAAATTCCCAACCCTGCACCAACTGATATTTGAAGCTCTTTGGTGGCATGTTTGCTCTCTGTTTTGCAAGAATTTTTTCCCCTGCCCTTCCTGGCCTATTAAGGAATAGAAATTGTGAAAAAGCTAAGGGTAAGAGAAGCAATATCAACTTTTGCTTACTAATATATTATACTTTTAGTGATTTCTATTTGCTCACTTCAGAGCTCTTGTGGGCCATCTGCACTGGAGGGAGTGGCCCTGGGTATATAATGATACCGTGGTTTCTTCTGTTTCAGTAAAAGTGATTTGATTGTGCCTCTAGCTGGCACTATTGCTGAAACAGGGGTGGAGGTGAGAGTAGATGTAGACATATACCCAGAAAAGGAGGGAGAGTAAAAGAGAGACAGAGAGAGAGGGAGGAAGAGATCAAGTGTGACAATGAGAGAAGTTGGATGAGAAATACACAAGCCTTTGTGGTCACATAGGTGTGAATCTTAGCTCTGTTGACTTACTAGCTGTGGGAACTAGAGCACTAAAAAAATCCCCTACATTAAAAAAAATGTTCCTAATATATGGGAAACTTCGAATCTCTCATCCATATAATGGAAATAATGGAAGTCCTATGCCTAGCTGTATTCATAGCCACCATATACTTGTGCGGGTTGTGTACGGCACGAGGTACCTGTTGAGAGGTGAGTGTGGATTAAAGTCTAGCTCTACACTCACCAAGGCCTGCAGCCAGGCACAGGACTTTCTCTGCCTGGACAAACAGGCAGATTTTTCTAATTATCACAGAGGTACCTTACAGGCTTGCTCATAAGGTGGCCTTGCTCATAAGATTTCTTGTGAGGGTGAAAAAAAACAAAACAGATGGTATGTAGAAACATGAAAAAGTGCTTGGCACTCTCTAAATGTTTTGCCATTTTCCAGTCCTTGTTTTGCCTCTCTCTGAACACAGATTTCATTCTCTGTATCTGACTTTCTCCCTCAGGCTAGAACCAAGCTCTTTCCCCAAGGAAGTAAGCTGTCCCCTCAATTTCAATGTGAAAAATCTCTGGAAAGGCATTTGATTGACCTGAATGGCGGGGCATTCTCCTCATGAGTCCTCACCACTACCACGTGAGAAGCAGGGCGAGATACAGAACTCTAAGGAGCAGTCATCTCCCCCCACCCCAGAAGATGAGTGTTATGAGAGGAAGTTGAAACAAGTGTTCCATCACAATTCATATCAATATCAAGCACTTCGTGGTATGATTCTACTCCTGAAAATTCTAGTGAAATACACAGAGACAGAAGAGGTGAAATTTGTTTGAAAAGATAGAACACACAATGATTTAAGAATACTACACCAGATAAGATAGCAAATACAAAATAAAAATTACAGTGCTAATTAGTGTTGCCCTTGGTGGAGATCATTTCTCTTTTCTGAGTCCCAGTTTCCTTCTCTGAAATATGAGGGGTGTGAATCAAATCATTGTTAGGTTCCCTCTGACGCCAATGTTTATGTCTCATCCATCCATCCATCCATTGTTGCATCTGTCCACCCATCTCTCCATCTCTCCGTCACTGTGCTAGGTACTTGAGACACTTAGATCCTAAGTCAACCAGTGCTCACCGAGAGCCTACAAAATACAAGGTATCACTTTAGCCACAGTTCTATATGCAAAAAAGTAAATGACAGTCCTACAGTCCTTCTTTAAACCGTTTCCAGTCTAGCTGGAGTATACAGTATGTGTAAAGCAGTAATTACGTCATAGAAAGAATTATGTAATAGAAAACACTGTAATAGAGGGAAGGACGGCTCAGGAACACTTGGAGGCTGGGTGGTAAGGAGAATTTGGACTTCAGAGTGAGCGGGTGGAGATGGCTCCATGGAGGGGAGAAAGTTTTACCTCATCTGGGGACGGAAAGAGGCCATTATTGACTAGGCAGAGAGGACAAATGTGCATCTTCTAAGCTGGAGAAAAGAACGGCATACTCCCTCCCTCTAATACTAACATTAAATTGTTTTGGCTTATAGTGTTTTTTTCCCAAATGTTTTACTGTTTTGTTGAGTTTATAGTGTAAAAATGGAAAATGCTGACACATATTGTAAGTATATGTCAGAAACAGAAGTTACCTGAAAACATTCAGGGTAACTCCTAATTGCATTTATCTGCTAATTAGCACTTTCTTTGTTACTGATTATAATACCAGATTGGATTTCCCACTGAGAAATAGAAATAAAACAAAAAACAAAAAAATCAAGGAAGTAGAATTCCAGTTGCTAGGAGGATATTAGGGACAAAGATAAATGAGAAGTGAGGGTGTCATGTTAAGATTTGAAGGATGGTGGCCAATGAGGAATTAGACCTACATATGTCCAAAATAACAGCAGTAGCTGCCTTTTCATTTGACCAGCACTGATCCTAATTGACTGCAGAGCCACATGGAACTAATAGCTCACTAGGAATCAATTGATATCAGAATGAAAGTGGTAGAGGGAGGAGAGGAATCAGCTGAGGGAGGAATGTGCTTACTTGAGAAGCTCTAATGATGATGACAAAAGAAAGCCAAGCTTTTTAAGTAATATTCTAAATATGCACCTTATTAATAGTTATTAAACACAGGAAAGTATTGGTCAAAGCTCTATAGAATTCTCCAAGAATCAGGAACATCCTACAAGCAAATGTATTCAAACAATACAACAGTAACATTATTAGATGAAGAACTAGGTTCCTGTTGAAAGTACCTTATTCACAAAACTATTTTTTAAATAGCTTCATTTTTAAAATGGAGACATATTTCACCTAACATATATTTTAAATTAATAAAAGTCATCATTTTGGGGGACATAATTCCCTGGATTTAGTTTACTTACTAAATTGTGTAACCATCACTGTTATCCAATTCCAGGGCATTTTTATCACCCCAAAAGGACCCCCCCATACCTGTTAGTAGTCACTCCTTCCTCCCTCTCCCCAAAACTAGCTTCATTCTTGCCAGTTTACAAACAGCTTTTATTAAACCATGTCAGGTTAATTTGAAATAATAGTGGAGAGTAGAAGATTATAGTATCAGTCTATGACATGGGTTACCTGCCCATTGTAATAAATGTAACATAATTTCTTGAACTGCTATAAAATGTTTTTTCCTTAGGTAGTCACATAGAGAGGTAAGAGTGATAAGAGGTTTCAGTGCCAACTGTCTAAACTTTCTCTGTAACCATCACCAATCTAGAGTATTTTAGAAGTTTGAGAGTTGAGCAATGTATAGAAACTTCTCTTCATTACTCATTTACAATGCAAATACTAGAAATATTTAAATATTATGTAAAAGTATGCATTTTAATTTAGCTTGAAGAAGTGCCCATTTGATAGGAGGGCTGTGTAATAAAAGGAATTCTAGACGGATGTGCTCTTGGTGTCTTCTGAGAACATCTGTCCCTATCTCCACGCTGGGTTGTTTTGTCTAATCCATTCTCAACAAAATGGAACCACCCACACAGCTTTTAGATGGGTCTATCTCTGGAAATTTGATATTGTCTTGAAGTTAACCTACTTCTAAATGTTCAGTAATCTATTGTTTTTTCTGTGTAAAATGAAGTTTTATTAAAATGTCCTTATTTGTATTTTACTTCCTTTTATGCTGTTTTGGAAACTAAACATCAGGCTATAGGAAGAAATCATCATTTGCCAGAAGGTAAAGAATTGGAGTAAGACAACTGTATTATTTAGTGATTTGTAGTCCATAAAAAGTAGTATAAGTGCAGTGGCTTTTGTGCACATGAAATCTCTAATATCTTGTAAATGATCTAAAACAGAGTTATTAAAACCCCATTAGTGTTTTGCATGTTATCGAACATTTTCCCGAGTGCAATATAATATATTTTTATTTCAGAAATCTAAATCCATGAAATAGAAAGAACAATTATTATACTTTTTGCAAGAAAAAAATCAACAATGTAAAAAAATTGTATTTTCTTGATCGACTAATAAAATTACGTTTGAATCCTCTCTGTCTACAATTAATGGGCCTTCTGCATTTGAGTGTGTGTACAGGACTGTGTGAATGGATTTGAGTGCATGTGCATAAATAAACATAGATACACACGTGGTTGTAATAAATTAAATAAAGATTATTACTTTCAGCAGAGGAAAAACAATTAGGTGACACTTCTGTCATAAAGGATTAGAATTTGTCAGCTCAAGAAAAACTGAGTTTATTATAGTTAGCAATTAGATGCTGCCTAGGGCTGAATACATGATGTAAAATATAATACAATGTGAAATTGAATCGTACCTATGAGATGTAAAAAATAAAAATCCATTTGACTACTAATATACTTATAAAAGTAGGAATGCTGAATTATAACAAGTCTGGGGCTTGGTGAAAAATATAAACAGACCATATCTGATGACCATTAATTGTTTATAAGTGTGTGGATATATGTATCAATAAATGTGCATATAAATGTATTTATAATAGCATATGAAAAGAAATGTATTCTACTGTAAGAAATGTATAATAAAATTGTCTGAAAAATTATCAGACAATAATTTTCAGGAGATTCAAGTACTTGCCAAGGGTAGAGTTGAGAAGATATACTTTCATAACATATTTCAATACATGCTTATAATTTGCTTGATTTTATTTTGCAAAGTCCCCCCCCCCCCCATATTTACAAAGCTTTAATGCACATTCAAAATGTGTAAAATCCATCATGGAATTCTTCACTTTGTAGTAGTAGAATGTCAAAGAAAAAAAACTACTATGAAAACTAAAGTTCACTCTTTTTATATATATATGGGTTTTTTTTATTTCAGAGAGGAAGGGAGAGGGAGAGAGAGAGAGAAACATCAATAGTGAGAGAGTCATTGTTCCTCTGCCTCCAGCACACCCCCTACTGGGTATGGAGCCCAAAACCTAGGCAGATGCCCTGACCAAGAATCAAACTGTGATCTCCTGGTTCATAGATCAATGCTCAATCACTGAGCTATGCTTTCCTGGCAAGGTTCATTCTTGATATATATAAATCTCCAAAATAGCATTGAAATGCCATAGTTGAAGATCTAAAATTGGTGACATTTTTAATTAATGAGTATATTTACTGTCTTGGCTATCCCCTAGTAAAAAGAATGTTAACTTAACCGTACACTCATCTAGACTTCAATATATGTAACTTTTTTTTTTGGTCAAAAACAGAACCCATTTAATCATGGGCACTAGGAGAACTGAAATGTGCATCTGCAAGCAGGGTTTAGAATCAAAGTGAACCAAGCAAGAGATTCTACAGTCATAAATAGAAGTCTACTTTTTCCATATCCTAGAAAAACAAATTTCTCTGGCCTTCTGAAAGGACTGACAGTTTCAAATAGTATCCTGAAATGATCCAGATGCCCATCTCCTGGCAAACAGTCTGATCAAATGGTTCCATGCATGAGACCACTTCTCAGGAAGATCAGATATCACCCCCCGCACACCTGTGGCCAGGCCTGTTCAGATCTGTGTCAGGAGAAAGGAGCCACTGGTACATTTGAAGCATAAAAGTGGCAAAAACACTTTCAAAGTGTTTATAATTATATACCAGTATTAGAACATTTTTAATATTTCAGAGTCTCATAACAATACACATAAAAATATCGCCAGAAGTGTTAATGCCACGAACCATCACCAGTGAAAAACTTAGAGGAATGTCTGTGTATCTCAACAGGGATGCTCTTACCATTTTTATTTTATTTTATTTTTTAATTTATCTTTATTGTTGAAAGTATTACAGATGTCCTCCTTTTTCCCCCTATTGATCCCCTCCACCCCGGCATCCATCCCTGCCTCCCCAGGCCTTCTGCACACTATTGTCTGTGTCCATGCATTATGCATATATACACATAAGCTCTTTGATTAATATTTTGACAGTTTTGTTGTGGTATACTTGACATACAATAAACTTCACAAACTAGAATGTACAATTTGATAAGTTTTGAAAAACTATAACTGTAATCAAGACAGTGAACAGATCCATTGCTCCCAAAAGTTTCTCCAGTCTTTGAAATTCCTCTATCTTATTCCTCCCTGTCACCCTCTCCCGGGCGATCATTGTTCTGCTTTTTGTCACGATAGATTAGCTTTCATTGCCTACACTGTTATATGATTGGAATAATTAATGAATCTTGTGTGTTGTATTATTATGCTCAATATAATTATTTTGAGACATTCATCAATGCTATTGAGTGCACTTTTTATTGCTGAATAGTATTCCATTATATAGATATACCACAATTTATTTGGCCATACAAGTATTGTTACACATTCTGTTTGCTTCCTGGTTTGAGCTATTACAAATGAACCAGATATGAACATTTGTGTTCAATTCTTTACATGGAAATATGCTTTCTTTTCTCTTGGGTAAATACCAAGAAGTAGAATGGCTATTTCATATGGTAAGTGTACACATTTTAAGAAATTGCCAAACTATTTTCCAAATGGTTATGCTAATTTACATAAACACTAATATTTATGAGGGTTGCAGTTCCTCCATATCCTTACCAACACTTGGTATGATCAGTCTATTTAATTTCAACCATTCAGCAGGTGTGTAGTGGAATATTACTGTGGTATTTTAATTTGCATTTCCCTAATGACATATGATATTGTGAATCATTTTTGCTGCTTATTGGCCATCTGTGCATCTTCTTTGGTGAACAATCTGCTCAAATAGTTTGCCCATTTTTTAATTGGGCTGTTTTTTATTTTATTATTGGTTTTGAGATTTTTTTAAAATATTCTGCAGTCAAGTTCTTTATCAGCTATGTGTTTTCAAATGTTATTAAATTGTGTGAAGTGTGACTGGCTGAGGTCCCCAATTCAACAGCTGAAAATTTTCACTAAAGGCTGATCTCTCTCTTGCAAGTCACCGTGAATCAAAAGGATTTTAAATCTGTTAGTACTGAGTGAGCTAGTTTTATTTCTGAGTCTATAGCAAAGTATTTTTCTGTAGTGTAGTGATTAAAGGCAGTTTCTGGAACTACTCTGCCTGAGCTCAAATTCACTCAGCTGCATCCTAGGTGTGTAATCTTGTGTAAGTTTAACTTCTCTATTCCAGTTTTGTAAATGTGATAATACCAGTAGCTTCCTGCTAGTGTTGTTGCAGGGATTAAATGCACATAAAGCATCGAGTGAATGATCAATACATATTCACTATTGTTTAATACATCCTTACTGTTCACCCAGTCCTGCTCCTTCGATCCACCTGCTATAACACCTCATTTAGCTTGGTCAGCCTATCAGGCTGATTTCTTTTCCTAAGAGGAATGCTTCAAAGGCCATCAGCTGTCAGGAGAAGGAAATTATGCTCTTGAGGTTTGGGTCAAAGAAACCGTATGAATGAGTGGAAATCTCTGGCTGCTGAGGAAGATTAGGGTATCTGGGCATGGGGGAAGCAAGGGTGGCACATCAAGGCAGTTTATTTAAATCCATCAATTTGCTCCCACAGCTAGATCCTGATACTGAATTTAGTGGAACTTACAGATCTTCGAAATGATAGTATGTCAGTCAGAGTTGGGAGAGTGCATAAATAAAGACCTTCACTCTTGTCTTAATACGATTAAAACAGAAACTCTCCCAAAGCACTTGCTGACTGATTCTTTTTCTCCAAAGAAGATTCCAAATTATCCAATAGGTGGTTTGTGAAAGCGATACTCTCAGGAACTTCACATTTGGAAAAAGTGGTGACTTGCCTTGGTTTGAGCCCAAATAAAAAAGATTTTGAAATGCTTCCTCCCTCCCCCCCCCAAAAAAAAAAAGTAAGAAGGGGACAATATATTTGAGGTGAGCCAGGCTTGGGTGAGAGCCGTAGGAAAGATATGGAAGACATGAGCCTGACATTTGGAGAAACAGCAGGAAAAAAACCACAGTTTTAATAGTCAAATAAGCTTTGTATTAATATCAGGAAACACTTTAAAATATGTCATTCCTAGAGACTGTGAGTGGTGTGAGGACTGAAGACCATGGCCATTTTACTCACCACTTTAGTTCCAGTGCCTAGCACAGTGGTTATTACATAACAGATGCTCAATAAAGATATAAAATGTGTACTTTCAAATGCTCACCCTCATTCCTGCCTCTCCATAAAGCAAAATTCAGCTAACTCCATTTTCCTTCTCGTCACAAGTCTTGACAGATTAAATGAGGTTGGTCTGGGGGCAATTTCCTTGGCCCTGAAACAACTACATCATTTTCTCTCCTGGACTAAACACTGCCATGGCCAAGCCTGTACGATTACTTTAGGAACCCACCTGTTTACATATATTACTAGGATTGTAACTGCTTGTTTAGATGATACCTAATCAGCACTCTCTACACCAGGATGAGAACATTTGTCTTTTCATTTCACTACTTTTCCTCCTGTAAGACTGGTTATGTAAAGCAACAGAAGCTCAAATTTAGACATGGTGACTAGTTGGGAAGTGGATGGTGCCTATAGTGAGCTGCTCCTCCCCAGGCCAGAGCACCTGCCATCGGCAGAATACAGAGGGGACCCACATCTTCTGGATAACTGTACATATTTATACAGCTGCAGGCTCAGGTGGTCTCCGCTTTTGTATGTGAGCACTGTTGATGATCTAAAAGCTTTTAACTATACCATGGCTTAGTATTTATTCAGTGTTATAATAACAGAGAGGGGGCAGGAAGGCAAACTAACATATATCCAGTACCTACCATGTGAAATGCATGATATTAGGTACTTAAACAGATTTTTAAAAGATTAATCCATCCAGCAGCCCTATAAACTTTTTTTATTAATTACTATTTTATGTATGAAGAGATTGAGGCTTAGAGAAGCTAAGTGAGGAGCCAGGAACACCTGTGAAATTAACAGGTAGATCCAGATTTCATATCCAGGTCTATCTGACTCTCTTGACTCGTGACACTGTCACTGTTTATTAGATGATATCTAATAAATGCCAGGAGAGACTGTAAGGCTCTCATAACTGTCAGTTACAGTTATGTCTCTTAACTGTTATCTGTAAATTGATTAACTTCATTTTTTCTAATTCAAGTGACATTTTTAAGGCACTGTAGAGAGCATAATTAGAAAAATTGGACTTTTGAAATAATACACAAGTATTAATTTTATAATTTACAACTTTTTAAACCTGGGATTTATCAAAATCATTTTGCTTAAACCTTGTTATATTTGTACTAAATTGTACATCATTTTGGATGGTATAATCAAAGAGCTTCAGGTACATTTGACATACATTATCTGCACACATGTGCTCTGGATATAGACAGGTAGGTAGATAGTTATGGACATCAAATTAAAATGATGTGCTTATCCCTTTCTGTGAACATTTAATGTAACTTTATATGTAATGTGCATCTTTAAAGTCTCCCTGAAATCCATTTGTGCATTTAATATTTACAGATGATTTGATAAATCCGAGCCATAGTTAATGGCTTAAAGCAAATTTGCCAACAGACCAATTATGTGATTGTGGAAAAATGTGATTATATTTTAGATGGTGTAACAAACAAAAATGAAATTGTCATAGATATAAAGGTGAGCTGTCCTCTGACCAATAGATTGTACATCAACTCAGTTATAAGGAAAAAGTAATTTTCTTCAGAATGCTGTTTGTGGATTCATTTCCTTATACTAATAAAATATTTTAAAATGTAAAAACTATACAGGAGTGCTATGGACAGAACTGTGCCCCCCCCCCCACACACACACTCCAATTCATACATTGAAGTCATAATCCCCAATGCAACTGTATTTGGAGATGGGGCCTACAAGGAAGTAATTAAGCTTAAATGAGATCATACAGGTGGGGTCCTGATCCAATAATATTACCATCCTTATAAGAAGACACAACAAAAGTTCTCTCTCTTTCCACCATATCAGGTCACAGTGAGAAGGCTGCCATCTGTAGGGCAGGAAGAGAGTTCTCACCACAACCTGATTATGCTGATACCTTGATCTCAAACTCTGAGCCTCCAGAACTTTGAGGAAATAAATTATCTGTTGTATAAGCCACTAGTCTATAGCATTTTGTGATGGTAGCATGAGCAGACTAATACAAGGACTTTTCATACATAATATCTCTCTCCAAAATTTCTGTACATAGCAATCCAGTTTGATTTCAGCTAGGGAAGAAATCATAGAGATAGATGGATAGATTATATATCAACAGATTAATCAGTTGATAGATGATTGCATGTTTCACTGTGGGCTCATATGAGAGCTTTAGTGACTTTGAAAATGTCTTAATGTTATGATACCAAATATGAATGCAACTCAAGTTATTGACCAACATACAAGTTCAAAAGTTGCTCTCAAGTATTTGATGGAGGATATATCAACAGCTCATATTCTCCATAGAGGTCATAATGACCAACTGAAATAACAGTATTTTCAGGATTTAATGACCTGCTGAATTGGAAGAGGTGCTGAGGTACAATCTCAGATCTTTTAAAAGGGGTTAGTGCTACCTAACCTGAAAGGCATTATTATGTTTAGAATTTGTAGACATATGAAAAAGTAAAATAAAAATGTTGTTACCTATTTTTGTGCTACAGAGTACAAGGGTAAGAAGATACATGAATGGGTATGAGAACTGACAGTATTGCAGAAATCAGTTCAAGTAAGCAGCAGATAAAGATTCTTTGAAATCAACTTCCCATCTAGCTACAAAAACAATATCAATGTTATTTCAACATATGTGATGAGTCCCAATAATGAAACTAAATATGTTGGACAAAGGGGAAAACTAATAAACAGTGGTCTTGGGCCTCAACTTATTTACCAACAATCTATATTAAATGGTTCCATTTGGAAAGCTTCTTAAATAATATAAGAGGTTGCAGGATCCCCAAGGATGGTAGAAGTTTGTACAACTGTTAAGTATGTGGCTATTTTCATGTACTTATCAAATATTGGTGACTGTACATTTAGTACATAATAAATGATGATGTGAGTATTATTTTATTTTCTATTTAGGCAATTCTGAGAACAACCCATAAACAGCTTCCCCCAAATCTCCCCTATATTATCATCCATCATGCTTAGCTATTTTAATTTGACACTAGCTGCATCTTGCTGCCAAGGAGTGCCTGGGTAATTCCACATTGACATTACTAATTTCTAGAATCTAACCACAATGTTTGACACGAGGCAGTCAGGCAGAGATCAAAAGCATAGTTTCTGATCTCCCTCATAAAACCTAGGTGGAGATCAGGGATTTTAAAAAACATACAACCTGGCCAGGCTTGGCTCAGGGGTTGAGCATCGACCTAGGATCCAGGAGATCGGGGTTCAATTCCCGGTCAGGGCACATGCCCAGGTTGGGAGTTGGCAGCCGATCGGTGACTCTCTCATCATTGATGTTTCTATCTCTCTTTCTCCCCATCCTTTCCTCTCTCTGAAATCAATAAAGATGTGTTTTAACAAATAAATAAATAAATAAATGAACAAACATACATTGTTATTTCCCATCAAAGATAGGAAAAGATAGGTGGGATCTCAGTCATTAAAATAAGAGATAGAGTGTCTTAAAAAAATCCACAAAAAACTCACTTCAAGTTAGAAAAATATGCCAATATCTTCATTCATTAGTGATTATTTACTAAGAACCTATATGTGCCAGCAACTGGGCTTTCCTCCTCAGTTTAATCTATTAATTATATACCTGATCTACTACAGATACTATATGTAAATATTATCTAGAAATTATCAAAATTCAATGAATCGTCCTCCCCTCTCTCCTTCTTTCTCTCTCAGTGGTAAAAGGCAGAATAATAAACTAATCAAAGAAAACAGATAATTAGATCATTCTGATTTATAGTGGAAAAAGAAATGAGCTTTTAAGCAATGAACATACATTGAGGAAACTTAAATCCATGTTACTAAGTAAAAGATGCCAATCTGAAAAGGCTATATACTGTATGATTACAACTGTCTGATGTTCAGGAAAAGGCAAAACCATGAAGACAGTAAAAACATCAGTGATTGCCAGGGGTTGAGGGTAGAGTGGAGGGATGAATAGGCAAAACCCAAAGGATTTTTAAGGCAGTGAAAATGCTATGATACTATACTGATGGAGACATGTCATACTTCTGTCCAAACCCATTGATGTACAACACCAAGAGTGAATCCTAATGTAAACTGTGGACTTCGGGTAAGGTAATATTGTTGTGTCAATAGGTTCATAAATCAAAACAAATGTATTACTCTGGTGGGGGATGTTGATAATTGGGGAGACTATGCATGGGTGGGAGTAGCAGATATATGGGAAATCTCTGTAACTTCCCCTCAATTTTTCTGTGAACCTAAAACTGCTCTTAAAAAATAAAGTATTAATTTAAAAAAGAAAAAGAAAAAGCATTGGCTTAAGGATTATATGTCCTGTCACTTACCGGGTGTGTGATCTATGAGGTCACTTAACTTGCCTGATGATGATGAAACAATACTCAGTAATTCGCAGGCTGCTTTGAGACTCACAGATGATAATATATAATATCTGTTCCTCAACCAGCATATGAACTGTATAAGAGCAGCTTATTTCACTCACTGTGATGAGAGAGAAGCTTGGAGTTAATAGTAGGCAGATGGAAATGTGGAACTGGGAATCGGGGACTGGGAATGAAGGCAAGTCGAACATGCAAATAAAGAAGTCATCTGCACAGGAGAAAGTCATGGAACCATGAAAGGTGAGTTATTGAGAGAATTATATGTTGTTGAGAATCATTCCAACTCTCTGAACATTCATTCCATGATAGATGTAATGAGGGGATGAATTGTTCTTTGATGATAAATAGTAGTAAAGGTTCTTAGAGTCATCACTCTGACAGCCTATTCCAGTCATCAATGCTCGAGATAAAGCAGGTACAGGATATTGAGATTAGCATGTACTAGCCCAAGATACAGCAAGTTGTTATGATCCAACAAATAACTAACATGTGTTCCTTTTCATATAATTTACCTTTTTCTCAAAAGTATGGTTTTTAAAAATCTAAGTATTTGAAATTTTTGTATTGAGTTAAGGTTGTACTACAATAAAGAAGAAGAGAAAATATTTTAGATTAAATCCTGAATATTCCCTTGGTTTTATAGGAGCAAAAAAGGCTGGACTCTTCAGGTGCTAAGCATAACTGCCTGAACTTTGCAACAATGAGAGAGAGAAAAATTAAGAAGAAAGTTGTTGGTAGATCCCACTTAATACCTACTAGTTAAATGCTTAAAACAGTTGGACTCAGCCCTCATCATGGCTGGTATCCCTTGCCACTCTGCTGTGAGTTTTTGATCCTTTGTACAGATATCATTTTTAAACACTTAATCAAATACATACTGTATTCCCCAAAGCAAGGTACTTGGACCATATGGTTGATGGGTTTTCCAGAAACATTCACTTATTTACTTAATTTTTTATATGTGTATGGCAGAGGTGGCTGTCATACCAACTGACTAAAAAGGAAAACAGATGGTA
This sequence comes from Miniopterus schreibersii, assembly GCF_964146895.1. Lineage (NCBI taxonomy): Eukaryota > Metazoa > Chordata > Mammalia > Chiroptera > Miniopteridae > Miniopterus > Miniopterus schreibersii. The sequence goes on along the minus strand of NC_138113.1, from coordinate 25,841,665 downwards.
AAAGCCAGATTATATACAAAGGTTAAAATATTCATGACCATGATTCCTCATGTGACCAGACACAAATCTAGACAAGGTTTCCTGAGAGATAGTCTGACGTTGGAGACTTGTCATCATCCCTTCTAAAATATTTGTTGGGTTACCTCCATTTTCTCCTGCTCATGATCCAGTCAGACTGGCTCCCTCACAGTCTGCTGATTATTCCTTATATATCCCTGCCCTGATGTTTTTGTTCATACCATCACCTTTGCTGGAGATGCCACCCCTTCACATTCTTGCTGCCCAAATCTGACCATTTTCCAAGACCAAGTTCAGGTTGTAGATTTATTGAATCCTTTCCTGACCATCTTAGTCCATTATCAAATTTTCCCTTTTATTATAGACACAATAGAGCTCATTATCTATATATGTGTTATTTGGTAACTGAATCATCTATTTTATATAGTTAACTTTTTTATTCCCAGGTTTTCTCTTTGCAAAATGATTGCATTCTTTTGTGTTCTGCCTTTTAAACCCTGATTCCCATTACATGCCTAGTCATTCATGTTGCACACAGCTTGCATTCAATAAATATTTGTTGATTGGTGGAAAATATAGTTAGCAGGATTTATTTCTAATGAAAGCCAACTATGTTTAAGAGAATGTAATGATTTCTTCTTAAACAAAGCATCACAATGTGAATACTGTTAACAGTAGCACTAGGGGCTACAGTTTTGTACTGTATTATTTTTATGTTTAAAAATTAATAATCTTGTACCATAGCTGCTGCCTATTAAAATTTATTGGCATTGATTGGAGTCCACTCTGGGCTGTGATGAACAGCTTTGATTTGGGGCTTGGTGCCACAGTTACAGTTGAGGGTAGAAACAAAGTGAAGGCTTTGTCCATAGATCAAAATACTGAGAATATAAATAATAGATTAATATTGTAATTTTTATCTTCAGAAAAAATGAGGACATATTAACAAAGGCCATAGGGATCTCAGGAACTGGTGCACAATCATTCAAACAAAGAAGGTACTTTTTTCTAAGAAGGCATTTTTTGAGACATTGACGTGTAAGAATTCAGAATCAGTATTTCTGAATATAGGCGCCTAAGTATATTTAGTATACTAAAATCTTTTTTTTTAATGTATCTTTACTGTTGAAATATTACAGCTGTCCCATTTTTTCTCTATTAACCACTTCCAGCGCCCACCCACTCCCTGCCCCAGGCCTTCACCACACTATTGGCTATGTCCATGGGTTATGTATATATGCATATAAATTCTTTGGTTAATTTCTCCCCACCCACCCACCCCTACCTTCCCTCTGATATTCATCAGTCTTTTTATTATACTTACTAAAGTACTTTTATTATACTTACAAAATATAAAATGCCGGAGAATTTGTCATACATCCATTTACCTGCTTTCTTTTGTAGTCCCCTTTTCCCTAGGGCCCGGTCCTATTTTTGGATCATTTACTCCAAGCTCCCAGTGCCCTCTGGTGCCTTCCCTGAACCCTTATAGATGCCTAATTCCATGCCTAACTCCACACACTGAGAGCAGCTGCTCTTTTCAACATCTGCCAGTTTGATTTTTTCCAACATGGGGCTGCTTCAACCAACAGCTATGTTCATAGACTACATGTGCTGCAGCCCCCAGGAACATTTGTCTTTATTTTCCAGAATCCAGAGACTACTTGATAAACTATTTTTGAATTGGAGAATAAGAGGAGGGAACTTTTAGAGATTCCCAGGTCAGTGGAGTCTAGGAAATTTCCCCTGTAATATGTTTCTCCCTCCTGCCCATGTTGCCCCAGTTTCCAGCACTGGGATTTTGCTTTGGTTAACCTCGACCCTGAACACATTCATGTCTGCTTGTCAGCTCCCTGTGCACAGCCCTCCTGAATGAAAGCCACTGCCCATCTGGTTTCCAGCCAACATTTCTCTCCAACCCATTTTTGTCTCTGTCTTTTGTCAATATCCAATTGGGATCTTGGATGCTTCCATTGCCAAAAGCACATATAAACTTGGATTTTGTGCCTGGAAAGCACAGAAAGGATGTTAGTGTTGGTTTAGCACCCTGATCTGCTCCAAGTCAGCCCTCCCTCCCTTTCAGCCACCATTATGTTGCTCCATGAGCCCTGAAATAGGACACAAAGCTCCATCAGACCCCACTGTTTATCTAGTACTTTTATTGTGCCAGCTCTTTTCCTAAATATTCAATGGTAAGGAAATAAAGTTTTTCTACTAGATATGTGCTCAGAAATACCCAAGAAAGTGACACTCAGTGATGATCATCGAACTGATTTCTGTGGGGGGAAAGCTCGTTTTCAACCTATGCATTTCTAAAAAGAAAACCATGTTGTGAAGAGCAGATCTCTAGCTCAGAAGGTCTCATTGCAGAAAACATTTGCTATGGAACAGTCAAACATAGAGAAAAACAGAGCCAGAGGTGACCTTAACAATCATCTAATCCAAACCTTTCCTTTCATAAGCTGAGGCCAGAGGTATTATGCAACAGAGCCAGTATAGAGCCCTAGTCTTCTGACTCATAACAAAGTATAATCATACTTACATATTTACATTATAGGTATATAGTTCATTTCGAACAAAAGTTATAAGGATGAGCGTAGCTAACATTCTTTGATCTCTTACTATATGCCAGGCCTGATACAAAGTATTAGACCCATTGTCTCATTCATTCCCATATTACAGATAAGGACATGGGCAGTTTGTGTGCTATGGCTATTATGAGTGGTAACCATATCAAAGCATTAGTAAGAGATGGTCATAACTCAGAATGAAAACCTAGTTTCTTTTTTATCATACAGGGAGAAGGAAGGACTAAAAAGCAACAGTTACAGAAGTTTGAAATTTATATTTTATTCCCATTTACGTTTGTCATGACAACTCACTGGGTTGTCATGGCATGGGAAAAAAATGAAGCTGAAAAATGCCTTTGGTGATCACATTTTAAAAATTGCTTTTCTTTCTGGTTTGATTTGAATTCAATGAAGAGACAGAAGACCCTGATGACTGCTTAACATTTCTAAACCACGGCACCCAGGGGTTCACATTCTTATTCATGTTTTTGCTGATATTCTTATTTACGAGCTCCCAAGATCTCCTTCCCAAGCTCCCCATCCAAGACTCCTCGTAAGTCAGAAACAGATTGACCATGAGGAAGGTGCACAGTTGTGGATGAGTACAGTTATCACCTGGAGTATGGTGAATGCCAGCTTTCATGTCCCAGGGGCCTGGGGAAGAAATGGCTGTATGCAGCCATTCCCATGAAATCAACAGATCATCTCAACCACCTCCATCACCATCCACAATTAACCTTCTCTTCATTTGGATGCTTTTTATCTGGCTTGACTGTGTTTCTCCTTTAAACTGGCAGTCTGAGCATTTTGTGGGGAGAAGAGGCAGGAGAGAGAATATGACTAGAAATATGGTTGTGGGTGTTTTTTAACAAGTTTTCTAAAAACCTTAAAAAAAGACCTTTTAAAAAAAATGTCTGTGAATTACCTTTTTTTGCTTAAAAATTATAAAATGCTCAGTGTTCCACACTAGTTCATGAGATGCACCCTTTAAGGTAGAAAAGAATGATCTCATTTCGGGCACACAACCAAAACTGAACAACTTATTTATTTAAAAAGAAACTTCTACTACTAAAGTTGAAAGTATGAGAACACATGGAACATATTGATTAGACACATTAACACAAGATTAACAATTTCTAGACTTTTAAAAATATAGCTTACCTATGTAAAAAGTTGTAGAGGAAAATTTATCATTTCAAAATGACATCTTTAATCTTTTCAAGTTGTGTGTGTGTTGTTGTTTTTTTAGTTGTCCTTTACTTTTCTTCCAAGAACACTAGAAAATTGTCACTTTGAAAGTCAATTTCAAAACCTCTTCAAGTTGTAAACCATGGGAAAAAGCAATAATAACCTTTAAGCAGAGATCAAAGTACAGCAAAGAACCCCAAACAAAGCAAGACCTATGCTTTGGTGTTGAATTCTAAAATGTCTTTATGGGATTTTAAACATGTTAGGGATCACTTGTCAGGGATTTCCCTTCATTCATTCAAATCGAGCAATCATCCCTCCAGCTGCACCATCTGCACGCATGTTTAAAGCCATCTTGGCATTCAAGTCAAAGATATTGAGGTTCCCACTGCCTGTGTCCACAGTATGGTGGGCTCAGTTCGGAAAAATAAAAAATTATGCTACTGCGAAGTCAACATACGATTCCCTCATAATGTAGATATGCCCAAATATTGCAGAAAGCATGTAGCATAAGAATGCTGTAGACACAGTGGTAGAGGCAAGGAAAAGAAGCTGACTCTGGGCTGACTGCTTTTCCGTTTTCTCTTATATAATTTGGCCTTATACACACAGGCACACTAACTGAAAAATAAAGTGTACCTGTTCACTTGCGGGGTAGCTTCCTGATCCCTCCTGGAAATGTCAGAGAGAAATAAGATGTATATACGGCTTGATAAAGTACAGCATTTTAGAAATCGTTTGAGTGCATTATTTAAATTGGGCTAGTGGACAATTGGGGGTACCTTTCTAATTCACGAGCCATTTACTTTTTTTCCAATAACTGAACTCTGAGCCATGGTTTTGATTTCTACCAACCATGGTCAAATTTAAACTATGTGAGTCCGCATCCCTGGCCACAGGTGATTACCCAAGCCGAGACGATCTAATCCTCTCTCCCAGAAACTGAGAATCGGGGTTGAACGGGTCATTCATTCTGAGTATCGCCGGCACTGAATATGGAAACCTGGAGTGTGTGTGGTGGCCAGGATTCCCTGGAAGAACACGGAGAGAGAGCGCTACAGAGAGAAAAACAGATTTTTAGTTGTCCCGGTCCTTGCATGAGACCCAACTCCAACCAGCCTTTATGCTTCATCATACACTACATCGTATGCTACTTTTTAAAGAATCTCTCTCCCTTTTTGCTTACACAGTCCTTCCTCTGACTGAAAGAGTCTAAACTAACACACTCAGTGTATTGAGATTCTAAAAGGGTATAAATTATAAATACCAAAATGGAGGGGAGAGGGGAATAAAGGTTTTAGCCTTTAAGAATTTTTTATGCTTTTTCCCCCTTAGCTTTTAATATACTGCTCTATAGTATCTTCAACTAAACCATCTTCAAAAAGAAGGAGACTCATTGGGGAAAAATATGTTCTTAAACTTCTTTTTGCACCTCTTTCCAACCCCACCCAGCATAACCCTGGGATTCATAGGACGACAACATAATTTTTTTTTAAGTTTGCAGTTTTAAAAAAAAAATATGTTTTTACTGATTTGAGAGAGGGAGAAAGGGAGAGGGAGAGGGAGAGAGAAACGTCAATGAGAGAGAACCATCCATCGGCTGCCTCCCGCACGCCCCCTACTGGGGATCAAGCCTGAAGCCCTGGCGTGTGTTCTGACTGGGAATCGAACCAGTGACCTCTCGGTGCACAGGAGGACACCCAACCTACTGAGCCACACCAGCCAGGGTGGGATAACCTATTTTACTGTTGATTTTAAACATATTTTTTCACAATGATTTCCTATAACTCCAAGTGAGGTGATTTCCATTTTTCCCTCTTGCTCCACATCTTCCACTGCCTCCCCCTCCCCAGGTGGGGAGTTAGGGAACTGCAAAAACTGTTGGACAGGAGGCAAATTGCCTGTGTAGAAAAAATGCCTGTCCTCATAAGGAATATGTCACTGAATTTATTGCCCAATGGTTGGCCATTCTGGTAAAAGTCCCTTGTGATATGATTCAGTGGCCATTAAAAACAGACTGCTGATAAATAAATTGAAAAAACAAAGCAAACAAGAGGCACTGAAGGTTTGCAGAATAAATCTATGAAACATCTATAGTCTATTTTGCAAATGAAAAGATGTTCTTCCAATGCCAAGACTTCTTTGTAAAATTGAATGTTTCTACACTTTCCTTTTCTGAAATAAGAAACTATGTCATAGCCTAAATAGAGAAATTGCAGCACAGGTTCATCTTCTTAGTGGGAGAGAGACCCCGGATGAAATTCAGAAAATTTAGAGAGAGCAGCAGAACAAATGGGATATTATATGAGTGACAATGATCTCAGCTTTCTTTCTAATATGAAAAGACAGCTGGATTGAGGCACTCAGGCCACACACTGTGGAAAGAAAAATGCTTGCATCCTCAATGCCTTTGATTCGCTAGTTTGTGGAGGTGAGAATGTAGCTCTCACAGCATGCGCTGGGGGAGTACATTAAATTTCACCTGCTTGTCGCTTCCCACCCTTCGCCTATAGAACATTTCTAATTGAAGTCTCTCCTAAAGAAATGTCAGCCTAATGCTTACATTGAAACTTTATTTAGAAGTTTTTGTGGGGTGTTGAGCTTATATTCATCCCATAGAGAATGAGATATGCTTTATAGTTTTGTTGGGCTTATTTTTTCTGGGGGTTTTTTTCTGTTTGTTTTGTATCTATGACAACAGTGGTTTACAGTGTGTTTCTTCCTAAAATATATAAGATAACATCCAAAAACAATGAAAATACTCTGATATGGTTATTGGGTAACTGCAAACTATAATTCCTTAGCTATTTGTTCATCCTCACTCTAATAAATGGTGAAAAGCACTTCATCTTAAAAATAAAGGATTATCGTTTCAAATAAATAATTTCATTTCTTTGTCTTACAAGTATATGCTTTTTCTCAGAAAACCTTTTTGCCTCAAAACATATTGGTGACTGAAGGATTAGAGGAATATATATATAATTAGCTCTTTTAGACATAATCAATGGATGAAATGCCAGACAACACCTTTAATTTTTGCCTTCAACCCTAACTCTTCCTAATTACCAGTTTACTCATGAGCATTTTGTAAGAACACCATTTGGACAGTGATCTTGGTCTGCCCCTTCGATTATTGCTTCTAGGCATCTTCTTTAGTTTGGCAGCAACCTACTCTACACAGAACCAGCGCCTGATATTTTTTTTCAGATGGAAATGCAGACTTTCACACAAGAGGAAGGGCACACCTTCACACAGGAGAAAGATTCACTTTTACATAAAAGTCATAAGGTCAGGAGGAGGAAGGTAGCCGATGTCCCCCAAGAGCCAGGCCCCAAACTGAGTCAGTAGTGGTTGAACATGGCCTAATTCATGTTCTTCACATAAATGAGCCACGAGCCAACCTGAGGCAACAAAATGTTTCCTAAGAAATAATGTCCTAAAAATGAGAGCTACAGTGATATTATATGGATATGCTCAGTGAGAAAGTCCTAGTATAGTGCCCTCTCTCCGTCACTACTGCTTTTCTCAACCCAGGCTTGCATATTTGCAGTAGCTTCCTGCTGGTCAACTAGGCCCAGTGTCCCTACTGGTCACCCACCCCACCATTGCCACTGTGGATTGCTACGAAGCATATTTGATAATGTCTATATCTCTTTTGATTATAACCATGGACTGTCTCTCTAGCACTATCATAAAATCAGGGCAAGTGGTGCAGATTCTGAGGGTTCAAAAACCTGTCGTAATTTGTCCCCAAAGCACAAAATCCTTGAGTGCTCTCTCCATACAGGTAAAAACAAGATATCTGAAATTCCTACTTGGCTTCTTCTAAGGGTATTCCCTCCCTTCCCCTTTATGTGCCTGAGGGTCCTTATATACCTCTACTGATGGAGAAAAGCATCACTGGATTAGTCCAATGTCATCACACAGAATATAGTGAATGGATGACAGAGGCTCAGTGCAAACTAATATAGGGGAGGAAAAAGAATTTTCCCTCTGCCTTTCTGAGTTTTTAGCCAAGACCGCTATAATAAAAGATTAATAAGAGAAAAACAAACATAAGTTTGTTAATATGTATACCTCATGGGTACATGGAAGATACCCAGGAAAACTGATTAACTCCCTTAGGTGGCTAAGAATTCACCATCTTAATAGAGAAATTGGAGAGGGGATGATATGTGATTTTTAGGGGACATAACTTGGCCCTTAGAAGAATAGATGGGAGATATGGTAGTTTGTGACAAAGTTTGTCTGGGAGTGGTGTCAACTTCTTGTTTCTTTTACTGTGATGAGTCAATCCTCCCTGGTTGATGAAACTCCTTGGGAGGAGAGAAAATTTATGACAATTGCATTTTTTTCTGGAGGATCTATCTTCTGGCAGATAGAGGGAGTTCAAAGAAAGCCCCTCCTTGCATCTACCTCCTTCAAGTGCCTACAGTTCAAAAGAATTAAAATGTCAAAGGGGCGTATTTTGGGTGATATTTTTCAATCCTTCTTTAACTTGACAATTTGGGTCCAAAGCAAAAAATTGACTGTATCCCATTTTCCATACCAGTTACCTGATACTAAAGCAGTGTCATCATCTATAATAACAAATGTCATGGGGACAGATAATCATTCCCCAAGATAGCTGGAGTCATTTGAATTAAAACTCTCTTGATCTCCTTGGCCTCATGGGGATGACATGGCAGAGGTCAGTCATTATAGCCAAGTGCTGCTGAAGCAAAGTGGCTCAGGAATGAGGAATCCTTCTGACGGAACAGGGAGGCAGATGAGGTTTTTCTACAAAAGTTCTGGCCTATAGGAAGATGAGGCACTCCCCCAATAGGTCAGGCTGACCTTACAATTTTGGTCCAATATTCAGTAGAGGAGCCAAGAGTTTTTTCTCCTGCAGCTATCACCAGTGAGGAGTCAACAGGGTCAGTCATAGGCTCTCAAATAAGTGCTGTAGATCTATAAATGAATTTATTTTTCAAGCACATTAACTCTTGGCATGCAAATCAGCCCCATGAATGCTGGAAAGACTGAGTCTAATGTCTACCATGTCACAGAAGTGAAACTGCAAGCCCAGTGATAAACACCTGTAAAAGAAGAAAAACAATTTTCTCCTAAAGATTGTGACTGTTTTCCTACTTCCTTAACCTTCTAAGTATGGCAAATGTCAGTGATTCTAACATGACATCTAGTCCCCACCTAATCTTTAGCAAGAAATGGCAGTATATGTTGCTAATAAAGAGACCAAAAATAAACCAAAGAGATAAAAACAAAATAACAACACAAACTTGGCACAAAATAACTTTTAAGAGCTTTCCTAACCTACAGCTTAACCTTTGACTGTTGTCAAACCTACAGTTCAATTCTGCTCTTCAATAATGGCATTATCTGTAATTCCACAAACAAAGGGTCCTATTATTGTCAGAATTGCTCCTTTTGCTCCCTAGAATGTCCTTTTTCATTCCAACACCTGGTGTCATTTCACTTATTTTTCAGGAGCTTATTAAAGGACACTTTCACCCGTGACTCAAATTCCAACTTTTACTGAGGTCAGATCTGAACACTCTCTTTTTTGTTACTCCTGCACTGCCTCTATCAATGCACTTCTGTTGTGTTGTACCTAATTAGCTACATGTCTGTAAATTCTATGTGATAAGGACTTTCCAGACCAGGGAATGAGTCTAATTCATTTCTCTATGTCTGTTATAAAGATAGTACTTGGAGCACAATGGAGCTTTAAAAAGAAATGTTTATTCAATCGAACACCTCTCATTGATTTAAAATGGTTGAAATGGGGAGACATTCAGGATAAATGATATTCTAATTAACTTAGTAACCTATATACTATAAATTGATTATGATTGTTCGATTAAATGTAATTATCTACATACAAGATTAAAAATACTTGAAACATCACTTTACATTTCATTAATATCAAGCAAGCGCTCCAGGATGCTATGGGCCTTTGGTGAACACTGTATCTTCCAAGTCACATCTGGAAATAAAAACAAACCCTGCCCCTGTTGGCTGAGGCCTATAAGACAGTTACTTATACCAAATGCAGTTGAAGATTAAGTCTGCTAAAGGCACTGTCTCCATCAGCTCCCTTTGTTTCTAGCCCCTCAGCTACTAACGTCTTATAATCTCTGTATTGTTGGTCTGCTCTCTGAAATGCAGCAAGGAGACTGCTGCAATGGTCCAGTGGAGCCAGGAGTTGGTTGGGTAAGTCTGCCTAATTCATGGGTAAAGCCTTAGTAAGGCCCTTCAGCTACACCTCAAAATCCTGTCTTCCATTCCAGATTTGGTCCATAATAAAGGCTGTTGGTTTTTCGGTGGTTGTTTGGTTTGCTTGTTTTAAAAAATCTGTCTGCCTCTTGTGTCTATCTTTACATTGGCTTTGAATTGTGGAGAGGAAAAATGATTGTAATTCATTTACCCTTCCCTCGAAAACCTCAACAATTATTCCTTGGAGCTCATAGTGAAGTAGTTTTCTTTGGTTTCTACTCACTATTTTGTTCAGTCTTCTCTCATGTCTCAAGAGGATGGATTCCGTGCTCTGCTTCTTGATGTAACTTAGCCTACTGGCCTTGGACAAACTTGGTCATCTGGATTCCCTCTCCATTTGGCCATCTGCAAATGGAACACCAAAAGGTTTAGTTGCAAATTCTTTGCATATGATCAAGTCTACCAGAATCTCCAGCAAGCTGCACAGTATTAAACTGGTGTTGCATAAGAGAAATTGACAGAGCATGTCAAAATGCTTTAAAATATCCTGAATATTTGAACATGCTTGATTGAAGGAAGTAATAGATTCATTTTATTTTGTGAAAATGTGTTGTGCTCACGGGGCGTGAAGAAAACTGGGGTCTTAGAGAATGTAGAATGTAGGTGGAGATGCAGAGGGCTGAGGTCTGGAGGCGCTGCAACAACCCTCCTCACCCTCCAGCGATTTTTACTGTGAGCCACAGAAAGGCAGGTGTGAGAGACAGTGATCAGCAGAAACCATAAAATGCGCAAGAACAAGGGGCTTTGTTCTGTGCTAATGCTTCACATTTGTCCTTAAGGCCGTAGCTCTCCTGGGGGCAGGCTTCCCAGAAAGATGAGCATCTGTTTTCAGTTCCTGGCAGAAATGTTTCCCTTGTTTTCGAGGGGATTGCTGCGATTCTGGGAAGCTTGCTACCCAGCTCCTTCAGAGTTCCTTTGTTGTTTGCTGGCCTTTTCCTACAAAAATGGGTTAGACCATTATTGTTAATGGATGACTATAAAACAACAATTTCAGGGTGTAAATTTCCTAAGCACCTTATAAATAGGGCAGTTACTGTTCATCTTACCCCTCCCCATGGGGGCCCTCTTGGCCAAATAAAAGTCATTGGTGAGTCTGATGAGCATATTCCAGTCATGAAAAGCCATTTCCTAAGAGTAGAGTCACACTTTTGTATAAATTTTCATAGAGTGGATAGCCTAACCTAAACAATGTTAGCTTTACCCACTCACCTATCACCATGGGGTGCCTTAAATAGTCCCTAAAGCAAAGCCTCCTTTTCTTGTATGGAAAAGACTTTAGTGTTTCATCAAACTAGCTAATACATTCATCTCAATCTTATAAACCTCATCTCCTTGTATCTACACGAGTGATTTCTGGATTGCTAGCTTCTCCAATTCCTTTTTTAATGCAGCTTCTCCTGTCTTGTGAGACACCATGAGCAGGAAGGTGGTTTTACGCGAGTAGAGTTACTGCCATTTCCCAAACACTGAAAATTTCACTGAACATTTGGTGGAAGAGAGAGACCGTTTGTGCTCTTCCTTGGGGAAAAGCAAAGCCCTTTCATTCTTAGCTTCTTTTTGGACTTCCAAATGTGTCTCCTTCAGTTGCCTTGGTGATTTCTTTGCTCATCTGTCATCACAGGCGGTCCTTACTCTTCACCTGTTTCCTCTCCCTCCGTTGTTTACTGAGTGATGATGTAAACACAGGGCAGGCTTCAGAGGTCACAGATGACTATAGGATGAAGGTGATGGAAAATTTCCTGTAAGAACTTCCACTTCAGTGAGTAGATTTACAGGAAGACAAGGAGTCAGTGGAATGACTTTTGATCAGACCACACTGCTTCCTAAGCCTTATGGTGGTTGATTTCATTTGCTTTCAGATGAAGAGAAAGCTATCTATATTGAAGGAAAATAGAAGCGTTGAGGGCAACCATTCCAGGTCTTCTTTGCAATTGATATCAAGATTTCCCACATCAATATAACTTAATACATTGAATGTTTTTATGTTTATGAAGACAGCCCTGCACTTCAGAGCTGGTATTCTCCCCTGAGAGCAAATTCTAAATAGAATATCACTTTTTATTCACAATGACTACCCAGTGCCCTTCAGCCCCTGAGATAAAACTTGGCAGTCATGCCCAGCATATCTCTTTCCACATTCTACTGGGAAGCCTTCCTGAGTTTGGCATTGCTTTCTCTCCCCTTTGCTTAGTTGGTGAATATGGAGAAGCATTTATTATGCAGATTTTCAAGCTGTAATCTAGCCTTGCATTCATCATCCCTGCTGCCTCTATTGCATGATAATGTCACATGAACCCTATTTAGCATATTTACCTGGTTTTTAAGTTTTTAAATGTTGATGAGTGTTAGTAGCAATAGAATTGCTGCCTGACAAAGTGTGATGGTTTAGGAACTCTCTACCTGCATGCCTTTTTCTCCCAAGCAAGGATTTGAAGTATTTTCCTGAGGAAGCATGGAAAAATGTTTTAGTAAGGTTCCCTGTGAATGTCCTTGACTAGTCTCTTGCTGCCATCCTCAGTTTGACCTATCTTTATATAGAATTCACTTGCCCCTCCATCTAACAGTGCATTTAACACTGCTTCCACGTCCACCTGTGAGAAGGCCATTCCTTTGGTCCACAAAACATCTCTTCCTTCATATCGTTGTTTGTTGGCAAGTGTCAGTTTGCTTGAAATTGACTCTTGTACTGGGAACTGGGTTTGGTTCTTGTTTGGTTTTAGCCTATGAGTGAAAACCCAACCCCAGAGAAGGTCCTTTTTGTTTTGGAGCCCACTGAAGAAAAAGAAAAGAGGTTTGGCATCCAGGATCCATATGTCAGGGTCCTAATGGAAACCTCAACAAGCTGCATGACCTCAGTTAAACACTTCACCTCTCTTCTGAGCCCAGAATACTCCTGTGTAAAATAGGATATTGGAAGATATGGTTTCAAATGCTTATTCTCATTCTGCTTGTCTAAGTTTCTAAGTGTGGCAAAGAACATTAATTCTTTATAAATCAAAACTATCTTTGCAGAACAGTAAAATTCTTTTGTATGCTGACTGCTTTACTACAATAGAGAGTACATTATCATGTGTCCCAGGTTGTCTCTTAAGTATATAAAACACACTCTAACACTCCAACAAAACCAAGCTCTAACATATTTCAATCTGTTATCTCACATGCGGAAAATTCTCTTTTCACCTGAAGTTTTCCTCATTGGTTTCTTATGATTTTGTGTAGGAAAGTACCAGGTTATGTAATGTAGGCAAAAGGGGTGGGGAGAGGAAGGAAATTCTTAATACAAATTATTCTTTTAAGCAGAGTAATTTCTTCAGATATTCTAGCTTTTACAAAAATTCTACAGGTGAGAGTTCTGTTTTGTTTCTCTAAACAGTAATTTTATAAAGGCTTACAATATGTTATTGCTTATCATATTAAACTCTCCAAAAATATGTTAAGCTATGGAAATTTCTAAAATGCATGGCATTATATTTAAGGACACTAATAAATTTCAAAAATTTGCATCAGGTATAATCAGGTATAAATTCAGTTGGGGATAAATAGAAGAAAAGGAATAGGTTGAGAAAGCAATAGGTTGGAGCAAGGAATGAATAGAAAGTTCAAACCCCCCCTGCACCCTTCACCTCAAAAATTACCTCCAGAGGTTTTTAGAACAATAAAGGAAGCTGAGAAGAATACATTCAAACCATAGGTTTTTGCTTATGCTTCTCTAAAGAAGATTATATGTCTAAAACCATGATGGGACTCAGAAAGCAAAGCCAGACAAGCAAAAATTCATTAACATCTGGATTGCAAACTAAACTTGGAAAAATGTCTTTGGTGCATATGGTATGTACAGCAAACCAAGACAGGTCTTCATGTTCACAGTGCAAACTGGAAGAGAGACAACTCCCAAAAGATTTCTGGTGAGCAGTCTCAGTGGGAAAGAAAGCAGAACTGCCACTATTAATGGGGTGCCATGTGTAAAATGCCATTGAAAATCTTCCTAGTTTTCTGTATATTTTCTCTTATTTTAATAATAAAAAATATTTGATGCTTTTCCCACTCGAGTGACTCTGACTTTATTTTTTTTTATAAGATTTTAAATTCAAGCATGAGAATGGAAACTTTCGTTTTTAAAGTGACAATAATATTTTATAAGTGTGTTAGTCTGTTGAGTTTTCTGTTTTGTTTGTTATGGCTTTTGAGCGGGGGGAGGGGAGTGTCTCATTTGACCCATTAGAAAAATCACAAGAAATGGGATTATTATTTTTTTTCTCTCATATGAGGAAACCTACAGCGATAAAGGTTAAATGACTGGTCTACAACTTGTCACAAAGCTAAGAAATGACAGAGATAGAACCAACATCAAAGTTTCCAGCTTCTCAAACTAAATACCTTTGTTCCTTTACCAGGTACGTTCTTCCCATCAACATTCTAAAAATCAAGTTAAAACATTCTGCACTTCAAATTCAGAATAACCAGAACAGCTCTGCTCCTTAGTTTTTCAATAGAACCTCTTTACAATGTCTTTCAAAATCATCTGCTAGTTGTGTTATGGCAAATTACACTGTCCTTTTGACTTTACGTCCTGAATCTACATCACAGATGTTCTACTAAGTCCTGTGAGCTCTTGGAAAGTCATATAAGCCCCCTAAGTTTTAGTCTCTTTATCTGTAAAATCACAATCAAAATGTCATGCCCTCAAGATTAATGAGTATTAAATTAAACAATGTGTTTGGAAACCATTTATAAGCCATAGGATATCACTAATAATTTATCATGTATGCTTAAGTAATTCTTTTTTCAGAAAACTTCAATGGCTTCCTGTTACTTATGAAATAACAAGGCATTCAAAGTCCTCTTTGACATTCATTTTCAATCTTTTCCCCCTGCTAATAATAATAACTAATATAACATTTATTGAGCAATTACTCTGCACCTGGAATATAGGGAAAATTTATTATCTCGTGTAAACCTCATATCAAGCCTATAATAGAGACATCATTATTATCGCAATTTCATAGCTATTTATTGATACCTGGAAAGCTGAAGAAACTTGCCAAACTTCACACAGAGAGAAAGGAAGGATGGAGCAGGGAGTCGAATCCTGGCTGTCTGATTCCAGAATAAACTTAACGATCATGTAGTATTGCCTCTAAATATAGCATTTTTTTCTTGAACATTACCCTACCATAAATCACTCTCAACTCTGTAACTACTTTAATATACTATGAAAAAATTTGCTATAGAAACTCACTTAGATCCTGGACAATCACACCACAAAATTATCTTTCTGTCTCCTTCACTAGTTGTTTGACGTGGTGCAGATCTCAGCCCAATCTGAGGGGGAAGTAATCAAATAGTACAGTCTCTGCGATCAGATGGCCCAGGTTCAAAACTGCTCTATCCCAGATAACACCATGATCCTGAGAAAGTTGTTCTGCCTCTGTTCTTTCATCTTTAAAATGAGATAATAATAAAACTGACCCCAGAGTGTTGCCGTGAGAAGTAAATTGAGTATATATAGGTGCAACTCTTAGGATAATGCCTGGCATATAGATAATAGCTCTACACAGTGTTAGAGGCCTCTGTTTCTCCATTACAATTATTCCATCCCATGTCATGTCCATGAAGTTTCATATCCTATTGTTCTTCACACCACGGAATCATCTCACTTTGTCTTCTTCACTAGTTCATTGACCTAGTTAGTTCAGATCTCAGCCCAGAACCTTGCTTCATTAATGAATTGGTGTTTGACGTGCCTGCCACATCCCCCTTTCTCTTGCCCCCTCCACTAATTCAAGCTCTCTTATTACACTCACAGTTCACTCTAATGTCTAATGTCTCTTTGGAGCATTTGTCATAGTTTTAGTTAAATAATGAATTGGACTATTAGTCTCAAAATTTCTGTACCTATCACTATGAAAGCAGAGGTCATTGTGCACTGGGGTCTCTTACACAGTAATGAAAACCTACTGAATGAATGAATAATAGCTAGAGAATCTCACCTTCCTTTGTTTTATCACTTTAATTTATATACTGTCTCATGGGTTCAAAATCCATCTTCTTTGCCTTTTTCCTTACAAATTTGTCCTGTCCTTATCATGAATTTTCAAACTTCCCGGACAACTGTAACTAACTGAAAATATTTATAGAAATTTCCCACAGCTATATCTATGCCAGTCTATTCTTTAATAAATTACCAGATTCTTCCTTTTTAAATATTAGATTTCTGTGATACAAGTAGATTAACTCGGCAAAGAAAACAAGAAATAGGAATCTTTTCATGTTTTGCTCACTGCTTTTAAACTGCATTTTGAATGTGCTTCTTGAAATTTGCATAATCATTCATGAATCGCCTTTCATTTGAATGCCACAGTAATGACAGCCTGAGATATATTGTTTGCTGTTTATTCAAAACATATTTCAACGATCAAAGTAGATCTGTATGTATGCACCTGTTTCCATATTTGCTATGGACTCAATTAGTAACACAATAATGTATGCTGATGCTATTTTGAAATTGTGACTTAAAATATGCCGTGGTCACTCCTGCAATATTAAGGAGCTAGGCTCTTTTGAATCCTGTTAAATTATCTAGGACGGATTTTTTAAAACCTGAAATTTCCAGTGTATGCCACACTAAATTTGTCAGTGTTTATGATGTATACAGGATATCTCAATAGATCGAGGCTTCAAAACATTGTGGAAATAAGTTTGGCTGAGTGCCAGTTCTAACCAAAGGTGAACTTTAATCCCTGGGGAAATCTTCCTGTTCCTATGAGCTGAAAACACACAGAAGTTGCATCTTAACTGTGCTCCAATATGTATAAAAATATTTTTTAAATTTTTATCTTGTAGTGAATATATACGATTCTGTTCATCATTTAATTCTACCATCTCAGTGATGCCCAGACAAAAGTAAATTCTCCATTTTAGAGTATTATGAAGTTATAAACTCAGAAAAATCTGCTCCAGCTCTACTCTTTACTAGTTGAGTAATGCCAAGTGCATATAACTTCTAGAACCTTCTCAATCTCTAAAATGGGGATATCAGTAGGTCATGCCTTACAGAATTTCTATGAAGATTCAATGTCATAATGCCTGGAAGAGTTTAGCATAGATCCGGGCATATTGTAAATGTTCAATAGCTGTTAATCATCAACATTTTATTACTGTTATTATATTTATGTGTAGATTCACATGGGCACTTGCAGCCTGTTCTTTCTACGGGTGTGTAAGTGCGTTCTCTACACTGCATGGATATTGGTGCCTGGTTGGCAGCATTGTTCTTTCCAGTCTTCTGATTGCCTTACACACAGTAAGTGATTATTTCACTGAAAGTGATGTGTTGGTTTACCTTTATCTGCATTATAACAACTCACCTTCCATAAATGTCAATTGAGCACTTTTTGCTGTGTTACACTCTGCTAGGCACTGGAGAAACAGAGGCAGATAATGAAATATTATAGATGGCATTTTTTGAGATTTTTTATTGATATTTTTAGAGAGAGAGGAAGGGAGAGGGAGAGAGAGAGAGAAACATCGATATGAGAGTGAGACATGAATCACCTGCCTTCTGCATGCCCCCCCCCCCCGGGACTGAGCCTGCAACATGGGCACATACCCTGACTAGGAAAAGAATCAGCAACCCTTCAGTGCACTGGATGATGCCCGACCAACTGACCCACAGTGGCCAGGGCTAGATGGCTTTTTTCAAAATTTAACCCCAAACCTACTGTTTTTAAAGCATGGCTAATGCCAAACTCAAAAATAAAGAAAAAATAGTTCTAAATAATATTATACCTTAAGCATTTATGCCAAATAAGGTACTCTCCAGTTAATTATCTAATCTAACGTAGTTACAGTTGAATAACTTTAGAAGTAACAGGAAACAAAGCATTAATAAGGTGTGTGGGTGTGTATGTGCGTTTCCCTGAATAATAGCCTCTAACATGGGTAATTTTCTTTGAATTTTAAAATAAAGTTAAAATATATACATGTTGAGCCCAAATCACAAAATAAAAACAATTCAATTATATTTCTGTGTATTTATGACATATTAAATAGTTGATATAACAAATCATGCCACAATTGAGTTTATGGTACTGGAGATATCCTAAAATTTGGCACATTTCTTATTTTATTTCTTAAATGGGTATTGATGGGAGGAGGGGAGAGGTACTTTATTAATTTTAGAATCAAAATAGTGGTCCTATTGGTTCCTTATCATTTCAGTTGGCTCCCAAATGGGTCTCACTGAAGGAAAGTGTCCTGCAAGTGAAGGAGCTGTATAATGCAAACCGAGCAGATGGGAGTGGCAGGGATGAGGCTGACAAGGTGGGCTGCGGTCAAGTCATTAAGGACCTTGGATACGTTTTAAAGAGACTGAAGGTGGTGCACATTTGAGCAGGGTAATAAAATGATCAAATCTGTGTTTATAAATCACCTTGATGCCTTGAATAATGGACTAGAGTGGGAAGAAATCAGAGGTGGGAAGGATAATTTGGGAGTCAGAACAGGAGCTAGGGCAGCTGGAACTAGGGGTATGGAAGTTTCAATGGGGAAGGAAGGTAAGGAATTAAAGGATCTATTATTAGTTATCTTTGCAAGATGAAAAAAGAAAGGGGTCAAATTTTTCTAGAATTTTGTATATTTCTAATATACAAGATGCTTACATATCTGTATAAGTAATAAAGTCTCAGCATAATAAAGAAAAAAATAGGCATCAAGGAACCTCAACAAATGAAGGAAGAGAATTTCAGGAAATCAACACACTGCCAGAATAAAGACTAGGGGTGAGGGAGATAGAGAGAAGCAGTGTGTGTGTGTGTGTGTGTGTGTTGCAAAAGAACGTTGAACGTGCAGAAGTTTTCCAGCTTCAAATGATTTAATGGGCAGTGAGAGAGCAATTTAAAAGGAAGTAGACTTGATTCAGGAAAGAGGAAGTGATGAGTTTCACTTAGCTAATCAGTGGCAAAATGTTTTATTATTCATTATTATTATTACTTACAAATGGAGCAGAAGAGCATAGATGTAGATCTTCTAAATAGTAGGTAAAAGATTGTGGGAGAGGCAGGGATAGAAAATGAATGAAGTAAAAGTTTGGTCTCTGAGAAACCTCATCATATTGACTGTATATTTATGAAATAATAATAACATTTCAACATACCATAAAGTTGAAAAGGTATACTGCATTGATTGATTGATTCACTGAGTCACTGGCAAAGTCTTTGTTTTCTGGTTTAACTGGTGTTTTTAAGAACATATGTCTTTCCTCAAGCATTGATGGAAAAGAGCTGGGAAAAATCAAACTCTCTTTTCCTTGAAACTATGGAGAAGAAAAGCTTAATTTAGGGAAAGAATAAAGAGAAGCCTATTATCATGCTACTTTTTCAGAGTAGCCAAATCCTGGAAAATTATGATGGCAAAAGACATGAAGGATCTATTGCTGCACGCCCAGAAAAAAGAGAATTGGTACTTTAATATTATCCAATCTATAGCCAGATGATTGGCTATGATACGAGTTTTCACTTCATTTAAATAGAATTGAACACTTCATTTTAATTACCATTAATTTATCACACACAAATAGCCCCTTAAAATTATTACATAAATCAACAAAAACAAAACAAAAAAACAATGTGAAAAGCTGTACAATGCACACACACAACCTAAGGGCTAGATATATGATGCCAAAGGTCAGACTTGGGTGGGAAAGAGAGAAAAACACAGCCAACTAAAGACAGAATAAGAGAAATGTGAAAGCCAGAGAGTCATACAAAATAACATTTCATATATAGCATTGAAAATTGTCTGGCATGTACAGTGTGGTGAAAATTGAATTAAACTGCTTTGAGAAAGAGTTCAAAAATTCAGTCCAAGTTCCATTAGTGGCCCCCAAAATGACCTCGTACATGTCTTATAACTCAGTTTGTTCATCTACCTAAAGAGTACAAATGTTCTTGGAAGTAGAGAATAAACCACAGAAAATCATCAGTTATTAAGACGCATTTGGGAGGGCTTTGGAGGTCAAGGATTTTGAAATTCTACATCTTATACAGAATCCGAAAAGAAAAAAATAAGGTGTTTTTTTCTGCTGGTCTAATACAGTCATCTAAGTATTCACCCTCCCGCTAAATACCCAGACTATTGTTCTATAGCTGCCCAAGGTTTATTCTGTGCAGACACTTTCTCATTTTCCTGATAAAATTTATTTTTATCAAACATTACACTTTGAATTTATGTATCCTCTGGAATCTCAACACCAAAGTAATATTATTTCCAACTAGTCATTGACTGAAGAAGGCACAAAGATTAGTGGTAGATGAGGAAAGAGCTTTGCTGCAGACTTTATCTTAAATGCCAGGGGTTGGTTCCCAGATAGCTTGACTATAATGTGATTTATCATATTCAGTACCACGAAGAGCCTAGAGATTTTACTAAATTAATGGAGATAAGGCAGAAAACAATAACTACAATAACCACTGAAATAGAGCCTCAAACAGGGTGGGGGACTGTTAATGTGGTAAAAGAAATGCAGTGGACGGAAATTACTCCAGGATGTGTTCTTGGGGTTTTTAACATTGTATCTGTTTCACATCAAAAGGGAGCAGGGATTTTCTTCAGGAATCCCTTAATCCCTTAAAATGCTGTTCAAAATTTAAATAATAAGATTCTAAATGTGTGGAAAGAACAGTGGAAACGTTTTCAGTTACATACACACAGACATCGTAATTACTGCCATTAGCATTATACCAATTAGGATATAGATTCATTTCTTGTAATGAAGACCAAAATAGGAGTTCGTGCATCTCTCACGTCGTAGTCCAACAATAACTAGTCTAGGGCTTACACGAAGGTTTCACTGCGTCAGAAACCAAGGGCTTTAGTTAGTGTTGCTAAATCATCCTTATTAGATATCCGCCAATCTTAGATAACTTCGCCTCTGCTCCTGCTAAGTCAGTTCACATTTAGCCAACCAGAGGGAAAGGCAATGGGGAAAGGAAAGGGGCAGACATGCTACTTCTTTTACACACACAACCTCAGCAGTTATGATTACTTTGACTTATAGCCACTGGCCAGGGCAGAGGCCCAGTCCATGCAAGGGAGTCTTGCAATTGTCTATATAGGTGCGCAGCCACATGCTACTAAAGTTCTCTCGCTGTAGAAGGGAGGGTGGGTAGCTGAATGGCACCTCTCAGTCCTTGCCACAGTCCACTACTTATCCCTCCCCTAAAAACTCAAATCCCCTCTTCCTACACACCAAACCACAACCTCAGGAGCCACACCAAGACCTGAGGGGGAGGACCACGCATCGCCTGGAGATGAACTCTGAACTGAATTCAACTTTGGAATTGTCTGTCATGTAGAGGGAGGGTCTATTCCAAGGGAGACAGTTCCTCCCTGATGTGGCTCGGCTTGTTCAGGATATTAAAACATGAAATGAAATGTCTTTGTCCCTCCTCTACAGCAACATAAAATGGTGGAATGAGAATAGCACAGATGCATTTAAAACTCTTTTTTGGAAGCATGAGAAATTCAGAGCAGTCATCAAATCCCATTGGGCAAGAGGGGTGAAAAATCTGTTTTGTCACGGAATTAAGTTCCATGGTTAACCCATATGGCAGCACATCATAAAGCCCTCTGGATATTGTCACCGTAGTCCCGGGTTTTGTTCTTTGGGAGCCTTTCTTTATCCTTCATAATCAAAACATGAGAAAATATGTTCTTTTTAGAAGCTGGGTAGCTTGTGTAGTTTGCATCTTGACAGTACAGGTTTGGGGCCAGAGTTTTGCTTTAAGGTTAGAAAAATGACAAGCTTGTGTAGGTGGTTTGTGTTTATTTGGAAATACAATTCCTTAAAAAAATTTTAGTAGGTTTCTAGTCAGTTGTCTGCAAGTAATTATAAGCAAAAATCTCATCAAAGGTATATTTTTATACTTAAACGTACTGGTCTTTAATTTAGTGGCCCCTTTGACTCTACCTTTAAAAGACTGGGAGCTCACATCTCAATCTGATTTTTACACATATTTACGTATCTTAATCTGAGTTTACTTTCGTTATCTGGCTAAAAACTCTTCATAGGAACTGCTTGGGAAAGACTTAAGGCTGCAGTTTTATCTGCTAAGCCTGCCTCTTCAGAGCCTCTCAGTCTAACTAGCCTACGTTGCAATATCACTGTTCACACTGAAAACATAAATGAATCAACAAAAAGAAGCTAACACAAAGCAATATTCTCAGGTTTTCCAGACAATTCCACTCTAGTTATAAACTCTAATTGCAGGTCTACTTTTCAAGGTATCTCAACCAACGGTGTAACAAAATGTATGTCTGTGTAATGAAATACTTGTCTGCCTAACAAAAGTCTGGCCCTGGGCAGCTTGCCTTTCCTTGCTGACTGCTAACAATCACAAAAAGAGAGCCACATATTTTAGGTTACTTGTTGTGGTGGTTATTTTTTTAAGGTTCGCATTGCTCTTCTAGGTACCATCTGTGTTATACAAATTTATAAATGTTAGCAACAGAGGAAATTAAGGAATAGAGATATTTATATCTTTCTCAATAACTGTCCAGACATTCAAAATGAATACAGAGAAAGAAGGAAATAATAAAAATAAGAAGAGGAATGTATTAAAAAGAAAATAACCTAAAATAATAGAGAATATTAATGAAGTCAAATGTCATTTCTTATAAATGACTAATAATATTGACAAACCTCTGGTAAAATTTAGTGTGGCAGAGAAGAGAAACATGACTAAAGATGAGAATTTAGTATTTGACATAAAAGATGTTGCATATATTAAGAGGCAGTAAGAACATATTATGAAAAATGTCAGTCTAATACATTGCAAACTCAGAGGCAATGACCAGATTCTTAGAAAAATTAACATCACTGACATTAATTCAAGAAATGGAAAACTTCATAGTTCTATAACCAGTAAAAAAAAAAATGTATTAGTCAAAAATATTTGCACAAAGTATAGGTGGATTCCCTTGGAGAGTTCTGTCAAATAGTTAAGAAAAAAATCAAAATCTATAAAATCTCTTCTAAAGAATAAATAAAGAAGTAAACTACTCGAGTCATATACCAAAGCTTTGGTTCCATTATCTAGGTCCCGAAACTGACAAAATCATTTTGTGACTAAAACCTACAGACCAATTTCACTTGTGAACACAGATTAAAATAAATATTAGCAAGATATGATAAATATAATAATTTATTATGAGTGATAATTGGTTTAACATTATTAAATTAACAAATGTAATCCTTTATTATGTATATAAGAAAAAATTAAAAATATGGTGAAAAGAGAACAGTTTTGCTCCACAATAAAGAATCATTGCTTTCACTGAATTCTAAGACCTGACCTAATTCATAGGCATGAAATATTGTGCACAAAGAGGACACTGGATCTTCTTGTCATGGGTATATCCAGTAATTTTCTTTCTATCTTTGTGCTAAAAGACCTGCAATTATTTACCAAGCTGACTGGACCAAAGGAAGAGGGAAATAGACTTTTCTAGGATCAGATGGTGATTCTGAACTGAGGTAATTCTTGGAAAACTGAAATACTTCTCTGGCCTACCAATCAGAGAGGATACTTACGGGAGTCAGAAAATAAGCAAAACTTTGTCCTAAATTCATTATACAGTGGACCCAGTGAGTTTGCAAAGCACCTGATAGTCATTTCTTCAATTCCTTGGTGTATTCAAAACATACCCATCCATGAGGATAATCCCCATGCTGTCTCACTGACCTAAGGACAAAAGGCTGCTATGCTAGAAAGAGCCAAGTAAAATAATGGGAAGTAACCCATCTTTTTTAAAAAACTGGGACCATTTTGTTTTATTTCTATATTACAAACGTAACACACGAATGCATGTTTATTTTCCAAAATTTAAGAAAACAACATTGTGTATAGAGGAAAAAGTGGAAACACCCTTTACTACCCCATACCCTACACCTCTTACTCCACACTGGGCAACAATTAACAGTAGTCAACAGAACTGTGAAGCATAGGCTCCACACTTCTTTTTATGTGGTACAAAACACACAACATGAACTCTACACTCTTAAAAAAATTTTAAGTACACAGTACAGTTAACTATACATACACTGGGACATCTTCATTTTGCATGACTAAACTTTATGCCCATTGAACAGCAACTCTGTTTCCCCCTTCCCCCAGCCCCTGGCAGCCACCATTCTTTCTGCTCCTATGAGTTTGACTACTTTGGATAACTAATATAAGTGGAATCATACATTATCTGTCCTCCTGTGACTGGCTCATTTCATTCAACATAATGTTCTCAAGGTTCATCCACGTTGTGGATTATAACAAGATTCCCTTCTTCTTCAAGGCAGGATAATATCCCATTGCATGGATATCACACATTCTCTTTATTCATTCATTCTTCAATGGACACTTAGGTTGTTTCCACCACTTGGTTATTGTAAGTAAGGCTGCAATGAACATGGGCATGCAGATACCCCTTCAAAATCCTGATCTCAATTATTTTGGGTAAATACTCATAAGTCAGGTTGCTGAATCATGTAGTAGTTTTTTGTGGTTTTTTTTTTTTTTTTTTTTTGAGCACTCCTCATATTTTCCATACTGACTACACCATTTTACATTCCTACCAGCAGTGCACAAGAGTTCTGATATCTCCACATACCAACACTTATTTTCTGTTTTTGCTTTGTTTTCTGTTTTTCTATAATGGCCATCCTAACATGTATGAGGTGATATCTCATTGTATTTTCTATTTGCATTTCCCTAGTAATTTGTAATGCTTGGCATCTTTTCATATAACTTTTGGCCATTTGTATGTCTTCTTTGGAGAAATGGCATTTGAAGTGCTCTGTCCATTTTTTAATGAGGTTATTTGTTTTTGTCAGAAATAGCAGTTTATCTGCACTGTTTTAGCTCAGAGCTATACCAACTCTCCCATTCTACACGATCATCAGATTCAGGGGAATCCTTGCTACCATGGGGAAGGACATTATGCTTTTTCACTACATTGGTAATATCATGCTGACTGGAGCTGGTGAGAAAGAGGAACCAAATATCTTAGATGCCTTTGTAAGACATGCATATGACAGAGAATGACATAAAAGCCATGAAAACTCAGGAATGTGCTGCTTTAGTAACATTTCTATGTATTTGGTTGTCTAGGGTAGGAGTCAACAACCATTTTCTAAAAAGAATCAAATAGAAAATAGTTTTGGCTTTGTGGTCATATGGTCTGTATCACAGATACTCAGGTCTGCCGCTGTAATATGCACGCAGCCATAGACGATGGGTAAATGGATGAGTAAGGCTGTATCCTAACAAAACTTTATTTACAAAACCACTTGTTAATCCAGAATTAGATGTTTGCTGACCCCACTGTATGGCAAGTTAAGATAAATGCAAAGTAAAAGATCTCTCATTATCGCTTGCACCCATTTATTTTCCCTTATTTATGTTTGGTGCAATTGACCTCTCAAAGACTGAGAGGAATGTGTTTATTCCACAAATATGTTTCTAAATTGTTTTCCCCCCTATTTTCTTCAAAGATTAACTGAAATTTTCTTTATTGATTTATTGCCTCTCATAAAGCAATTTCCTCTTAATATACCCAATACAAAATTTTAACTCTCCCTTTGTGCTTTTGGCTTTCCTACATTATTTTCTTATCTCTGACAACTCCATTTTAATTTACGTTTTGTGTCTTATTTATTAGACTGTATTTTTCCTCTATTTCATTGAGAACACAAAGCACATGCAGTCTAAAATTGTCTCTTGCTTCCTGCATGGTACTTTTCTCTAGCATACTTATTCCCTATAACTTCCATAGTTATTATAAAATCTTTTGCATGCTCCATGTTGTTGCTGTTCTTATTTTCTCTTCACTCTTGATTGAAGAACAAACACATCTATATGCATGCAGGCTCTATTCCAAACTTTAGAGTGAATGTATTCTCTTTGATTCTTATAACTTAGTCACCTGAGTGCCTCAGAAACACCTTTTAGATCTTAAATTCACGAACAAGGTGTTCACAGGCTCTCCTTAAATGTCCGTTGTCCAGAAAGCATTTACCCAGTGTGGCTTTGCTGAAGCGTGATGTGTTCACCTGTTCCCATTTCTTGTTTTTCAGAGTGTCATGGTGGAAATTTATTCATGGATAGTTTGAAATAGTTTGAAATTCTTTTTTTTCAAAAGTAGTTTGTAAACAGTGCAAGTGTCACAATTAAATGCTCCATATATTCTTTATGACTCAACCACAGAATCCCTAGCAGGCCACAGTCAAATATCACCTCTAGGAGTTGATGGCTCCAGAATGGATGTAAAAAGTAAGTTGTTGATGAGACAGAAATGAGTCCTGGCAGGCAACCTCTGGCTGTCTCATAGGCAGCGTGTGTGAAGTATTGGATTATTGCCAGATTCTCTTTTCATCTGCAAGGATCCAAGGCTCTGATAGTAATTAACCATGTTTATGTGTGGAAGCCAGCTATTATGCACCTTCAGTCTGATAATGCTTCTGTTTCATAAGCGTGAGTCTCCTGGGAAGCCCTTCTCAATTTGGTTTATCTGCTATATAATTAGAGGGTTGCTTCTATATGAACAGTGCTGTACATATAGTAGATACTCAAAAAATGTTAACTGTTTGCTATTGGCATAGAATATATGATATCCTTAGTTATCAACACTTTGAATTTCTCAAATATTTTCTGTGTGTTTTTGATCTTTCCATGGGACATCCTCAACTTAGATAAGTGATTCTCAAATTTACATACATGAAGCAGATTAAGTTCAGGTTCTTGGTCTCTACCTTTGGAATGTCTGATTTAATAGAAATGAATGAAACTTAGAAACAAGTATTTTTAGCAAGTCCCCCAAATGATTCTGAGATTGAAAGGCAGGGGTCCACACTTTGAAAAATGAACTTAATTTTATGATATTTTGTAGCTCCTGGGTGTTTCATATCATATAGAAAAACATCTTTACTGAATATATTTTTCCAAGTTGCTTCAAGATCTTGGGTTGTCAAGTAGCACAGCTTGAGTATAGACAGGTATGAGAACCTCCTACCTTGTACCCAGAAAGTGAGTTCTGCCACTCATTTTAGCTGCAGGCAGTGCTGTCAAAAGATTAGAAGTAGTAATTATTATTCCCCTGGTCTGAAATGGTCTTTTTCTATAGCTGAGTAGCTCTTAGGAAGAGGTTGAATTGTCACTATTTTTTGAAAGTAATAAACAGAAAATGTTCCTTGTTTGAGCTTTAGTGCTGAACTTCTATGGAACTTTAGAATCAAAGGGCAAGTATGTTAGACTGGGTGGTACTTTTCTTCACAAAGTGTGGCTTCAGATGCAGGAAAGTGGAGAGTAATGATAAGCAGTGATCCCTGAACTGACTCTCATGCTATCGCCATATGCCTGTACAGCATGCCGCTCCAGTAAATGAGGCTAAATCCTTTTTGCACCCATTCCTATTTTCAACTCATATCCAGAGTTCCAAGTTTCACGTATTTACTACTTCCTATGTCAAATGGTATTTTCTTAAATTTTTCCCCTTTTACTGCTTGTACATGGTACATGTTTCAGGGGTAGTACTCTGGAAATTAGTATGATGCCTAATTTAAATAATATTCAATGAATTTTGTTTAAATTCTAAACAGCATCTGTCCGCCATTTTCTGGAATTCTAGAGCATCAAGGCTACTTTTGGGGGATTCTATTTATTAAAATGGTCTTTATGAGATAAACTTCTCTCTGAATGAGAAAAGCAAGTCTTATCTCTTGTTTATATTTCACCATAGAACCTTGTACATTGCTTTGAAAAAAGTTGCTCAACTAGTAATGGTGACCTAATTCTTAATTATACCATTTCAAATAATCACTGTAAGTTGACTACACTTTATTCATTTAGCAAAATGTTGCAGCTCATAGTACATACATTTCATTCTATCTTGCACTACAGTTATTATATCTTCAGCCTTTTCTTCCTTACTAAATATTGAAGTCATATAATATCTTGATATTCTTATGTTTTTCCTGTATTTACATGGTCTTTTGCATATGGTAGATGCTCAATATATATTAAATGATTTGACTGTGTTTACTTCCATATTGATTTTATTGTTATAATGATGTTTCATGTTTTAAAGATTTTTATAGAAACTCCCATTATCATCATTACAAATTCTCTCTAAAAGGAAGATCAACTGATAGTTTGATTAAAGAGAATGCCTCTTATAAGTGGGAGCTAAATCTGCCATATTTAGTTACAAATATTTGAAGAACTAGACATTTATAACTGATTTCCAATTAAAACCATAATATCCCTGAGATAAATGATAATATTTATGAGAAAAAATAAGGTCAGATTGTTTTAGTTTATTGCTAAATAAAGTTCTAATTGATAGAAGGATAAAAAATTAGAAGTTAGTAATATCTTTATTTTTAAATCTATTTTACAGTTTACAATCTCACATAGCACATCTATTCAGTGTCTTATTGTTTATTTGAACATAACACTGTAGATAAAGGAGTAAAGGTAATTATCCATTTATATAATGGGTTATAAAATGCATCAATATATCACCATCCATAAACACTTATTAGCAGCTAGATTCTGGCACAGCAACACACAGTACTATGATACAAAGAAGTGTCCATCCACCAGCTAAAATCCTGTGGAACTGACTCAAAATGAGTGCTCTCAAAATACCACATGTATGCCAAGGCTGGTTTGGCTTAGCCTGGCAGATTTCATTTTGAGACTCAGGCTTTGTCTTTGTGCCTTTCAGACTTACCCTAAGTAAGTAGCTTCCTACTACTGCTCTCTGTATGCATGGTGGCTCTGCCCTGTTTGCAATTCTGTTGTAGCAGGCACTTAATAAAGCCTCTTTCCTGCTGCCTTTGAGCCCATCAGCAGCAATTGTTAAGGTATTCTGTTATCATCAATCTCCCCATAGATCCTACCAAGAAGAGTTATACTTTAATACGCATTGCTTCAAAGTGGATAGACTGGCTGCCCTCCAGGATTTCATTGCCAGTGATTCCTCCTCGTCATTTAATTAAATAGAACTTCCCAATGAAGCTCCTTTGGAAAGCATTTATAGAGTTATGAGCCATGAGAGCTCTTGTCAATCTGTACACAATGAGAAATCCATAGATCTTCAATTTCATTCAGAGTTTGGGGCAAACAGAGCTACACGTTGCTTTCCCTGCTGAACACAAGATACCATCTGACTCCTTTGTGTGAATAATTCCTATATGTATACTAAACACCAGTTGGTGTCAGATGTGTGCTATATGTTTGGGATACTCAAATATAAAGTATTTGCCTCAATGACCACATTGTCTTATAATTATTGTAAAATGTAATTAACTGCTTTAATAGAGGTTTGCAAAATATATTTTGGAAATACAGAGGAAGAAGGAGCTCTGCCTAACACATCGAGTAGAAAGAAGAGTGAAGTGAAAGTGAAACGGGCATTTAGGAGGTATGCAGGGTAAAAGGTATTGGCAAAAAGGCCCATTCCCACCAACAGGGAGAAGTAAACTCTAAGAAAAAATGTGTACCTGGTGAAAATTCAGCATAAAAGATCAGTAAAGAAGCATGGATTAGCTCTTCCAGACCATGATTTATCTCAATCTATTCATATCAGAAGAGTCCAATCCCATAAATTTATCCATTAAGACAAATGTCCAAAGAAAGTAAGTGATTTCCCTAGTACACAACTAGTTAGTAACATCTTTAGATCTAGAATGCAGACTTCCTGACTGAACTTGGGTTGTAAAAAAGGAGTGGGAGCCTATCTTAGTATTAGAATGTTCTGAACTGTGTAAGTCTCCCTCTTGGCCTCTGCAGAGACTTTTCCTAATAAATAATATATAGGAATCAGAATTTAGAATTATGTGATTTCTCACATACTGGCACTGGGACTACTAAGCATTTCTGATGACCCAGCCTTTCAGATTATAGTGAGTTGACAAAAGTAATGACATTAATTCCTTCTTTAGTCATGAGGACCATTATACATACCAAATAAGGCAAATATCCAAATTTGAATAGTACCTGTAAGTTTTTTATAGGAACCAAGCAAATAGTTAAAAATATCATGTCAGTGAAGAATAGTTTTAATCTTAATTATTTAACTTCTCTGTGGTCTCTGAATACACATGTCTTCCATTTTCAAAATTGTTACTTATATTTATATTTTTGATACCATTCTACTACTCTCTCCTGGGTTTCTCTTACCTTCTGCTTATGCCTTCTCACTAATTATTGAGGGTTCCTCTTTCCTTGAATCTCGGTATTAATCAGGTCTTCAACCTTAGCTCCCTGCACTTTTTTTTTCCACTTTGGGGATCTTACCGAAATATGTAGCTTCTGAATGTGTTATTTACAATTAGACCACTTGGCCAACACTAGAAAGTATCCAGCTGCCTTTTCTACTTAAATGCCCAGAGGGGTTCTTAATCCAAACACGTTTATACCTAATGTTGTCTTCTTCCTCAGACTTGCTCCTCCTTCAGTATCCCCATCTTTGAAATAGCATCAACATTGGCCCTGCTGTCCACATTAGAAATTGGGGAGTCATCCCAATCACCTTCCATGTCTTCACTCACTGGTCACCAGTGCTCTAAATTCTATCTTTGCATGGTTCTCCTAGTTTCTATATCCATTGTCACATCTTTTATTCGTGCCCTAATCCCTTCTTGCCTGGATAACTTGTCTTCTTCTCTCTGCCACTCCTCTCCTCTCCTTTCCCATCTTAGCATCTGCAGAGACCTTTTCAATACATAAATGTGATTATAATTATTCAATACCTCCTGATTGCTGCCAGCCTAAAATTCAAATACAAGGGCCTTGAAGATTTTTCTCTGACCTAATATCCCTGTACAACCTCATTTGCACCCTTCATCCCATGCACAGGAGCTGCTTCAAGATCTCTAAATATAGGGGACTACCTCCTGCCACCACTACTTTCATTTGTTGCCTCTTCTCCGATGCCTCTCTCTCCGCCTGTGTTGCCCTTCACCTCCTTCCTCAGCCAGGTAACTTCTACTGACCCTTCAAATCCCAGCATAAATGCCACCTTCTCAGGGAAACCTTCCATGATTTAGGAGCGCTGCCCCTGTGCCCCAGGTGCATCTGGTCCTTCGCTCCATCACGTTGTGTATGGTTCCCTTCATTAGTACACTACAAGCTCCCTGAGGTCAGAAATTGGTCTTCCTTGGTTACTCTCCGTTCATAACATACAGCCTAGATTATAAATGAATGGAGATCTCGTTTAATCAAGAACGATGGAAGAAGGAGAAAAAGGGTTATAAAAATGGATTTATTTCAAATTCCTCTCGGACATTCAGGTAGAAAGGAAAATGTGAGATTGACACTAAGTGGAAAAAGTTGGCAGGTGATGCAAGTTGGAGCCATTGTTTTTTACAGAGACGATGTATGAAGAGGGGGAAATGCTTAAATTTAGCCCTGCAGATACATAGTGATTCTAGGTAATTAGAGGGTCCCTTGGGAAATAAAATATTTATTTTAATTTAAATGAGCAGGAATTTCTGTTTAGAGCAGCTCAATAAAATTTTTAGCCTCTTCTGTATACCAGGCCCCATGTTCTTCCCTGGGGATACAAAGATGAGTAGGATAGACACTTACTGTCAACTGGAAAGAAAGACACTTGTACACTGCAGAATAAAAGGCAGCGGTGTGATGAGTGTTAGGAATAGTGGTACATCCAAGATGACATCGAAGCTGAGAAATGAGGCAATGCTTGTGGATGGAGGAGGATGGCTGGGAAAGTATTGTTAAGGAAAACCTCATAGAAGTGAGGACCTCCAGTGACCCCTGAAATATAATTAGGGATTTACCAGTTAAAGAAGGGGGAAAGGAAAGGAAACCACCAGAGAGAAGACAAGCATATGGCTGCATGTTGTGTATAGAAAATAGGTACTTTAGTCATTGAGAGTGTAACTTATGATAAGAACGCCTGCTGTTTCCCTTTCACAGTCTCTAAAGAGTTAGTGGGGATCATACCATGAAAAATTGCTGTGCCAGGCCGAGAAGCTTGGGCTCAACAGATAATTAGTAGATAGACACAAGAGGGTTATCCTGAGGGAAATGGCAATGTCATATTTGCACCTTAGAACAGACCACTCGGGGTAGAGTGAAATGGGTGGATGAGAGACAGAGGAAAGAAGCAGAGCAGACTAGGGGGCAAGAGACCTGTTAAAAGGCTTGAGATTGGATACAAATAGAAAGAGTGAAAAGGCTACTTTCCAAAAATATTTAGGAAATAAAACCAGCAAAAATTGGCCACTGGAATTTCTAATTTGTATTTATTTCAGCATTATATCTTTAGCTAAGAGATGTCCTTTTTGTTGGGAGAAATTTTAACTTTGTAAAATAAAATAAGAAAGGATACTAAACTTTACTAGTAAGCATGGGTCTTGTTCTCCTCTCAGATGGGATTCAGGCCGCAGGAAAAACGTATTGTGCAAATCATTATGAAGTATTCACGGCACACCGCAGCCATATGGCGAGTTCGCCCAGAATTGACATGCTTTTGGGCCCTTAATTAGATGCACCTGATAGGGTTTATTTTTTAAATGAGGAAATGGCTAAATGGCTCCTGGGAAATAACGCAGGGAGACACGCTTGCCACATCAAGCACAATGTACACTGTGCTAATTTAAGCTGGTGGTTTTACGTCCAGACTGATTTAATAAGTGCAAGTTATTCTTTTTAAAACTTGAATATGTACTATATTAAATATTTATATGTTTATATGTTTATATAAGATATATTTAATTCTTGACCAAGTGACAAAGAAAGAGCAGCAAAGATTTTATGTCTCAAAACATTTTAAAGATCTTTAATCAAATGATAATAACGTTTTATAATCATATTTTTTCATGCCTACATTTGCTTTACTTCTTTGTGTACATTTTAATTTTTTTATTTCTTATTTTTTACTTTTGAATATTTTTTAGATTTATATGAGTTTCAAAGATAGTGCAGAGAGGTCCCATATATCAATCACCCAGTTTCCCTAATGTTACTACCTTACATTAACCATGATATATTTGTGGAAAAAAATTTACACCAGTGTCTTACTATTAACTAAACTATAGGCTTTATTCAGATTTCACCAGTTTCTCTGGGATGTGATTTAAGACACCATCCTGCATTTAGTCGTCATCTCCCCTCTGCTCTGTGGCAGTCTCTCGTCTCTTCTGTTTTTCATGACCTTGGCTATTAGTAGTATTGGTCAAGTATTTTTTAGAATGTCCTTCAATTTAGGTTTTCTGTTATTTTTCTCTCATGATTTAACTGGGCTTATAGGCTAGGGGAGGAAGACCACAGAGATTAAGTGCCCTTTTGCTGGCATCCTACCAGAGAATACATCATAGCAACATGACTAATCCCTTGGTTAACGTGGTGTCTGCCAGGATTCTCCACTGTAAAGCGATTATTTTTCCTCTCCATACTCTGTTCTTTGGAAGAAGTCACTAAATGCAGCCCACACCCAAGGTAGAGGGAGGGATGTTCTACCTTCTAGTGGAGAAAATACCTACAGAAATTAGTTTGAATTTTTCCCTAAGGGAGCTCTGTCCTTTTCCCTCTTTCATTCATTCAAATATTTATTCATTTATTCATTCAAATATTTATATCAGTATGGACTCATGGATATTTACTTTATACTTTGGGTTATAATCCAAATCTATTTTATTGCTCAGATTGTTTCACTTTTGGCCGTTGGGGACTCATCCAGGTTGGCTTCCTGCTCTCTTTGGAATGCCCTATTTTTTTGCTTTTTGAAAACTTCATTATTTTCTGGCCTTATAAGATGCCAAAAGTTCATTTGTATAATCTCTTCCCCTGCCTTAGAATTCACCATTTCTCCAAGGAGTCCTGGTTCCTTGTGTTGGAGAATGACATTTAGCTATCAAGATCTGGACTACATTGCTTTTTGAAAACACTTTGCCTTTCTATTGCTTATCTTGTATTCTGAGAGCAAACCACAAGGTCATTCTGTCCCATCATTCTTGTTCAAAGAGCAGTGATGACTTGGAGAATTTTTAAAACTACAAACTTCTGGTCCCCATCATTGGGGACTGTGACTCCGTAAGCCTGCAGTGGGCACTGGCCTGGTGGTGTTGATGTTGGTGTTATGATTTTGTTATGAAAAATAGTTCAGGGATTACTGTATATATAATTAACTCCATTTTACAGTGGAACTAAATGAGGCCCAGAGAATGAAGCACATGTCCAAAGACACCCAGCAAAGGAAGTTATTTCTTCACCCCTAATAAATGGGATATTTTCCATGCTCACACTTTCAGTGTGTGTTTTTTCATACCTTTTGGATCAGTGAGTCTCAACCCTGGTTTCCTCTGGGGCAGCTTTAAAAATCCTTACACCCAGATCCCACTCTTAGAAATTCTGATTTAAATGGTCTGGACTGGTACCTAATAACTAGGATTTCCTTAAAGCCTTACAGATGGTACAATAAGCAGAGGGGATGAGAATGACTACTTTAAATGAACAAACCCAATCCCATCAGGGTTTGGATATTATAGATTATGTTTTCTTTGTGTGATGTTTCAGAGTAATATTTGATTTATGTTGTATAACTTGAGATCTCAGGTTCATCAATTTAATTCAACAAACATGGGTAGCATTTACTTTGTACTTTGCAGAGTGACGGACTCTCTGGGGAGGGAGCAATTAAGAGCATGGATCAGTTCTAGTTCCTTCCATCCAAGAGCTTAAACTCTAATAGGGGGACACTGGTATGGATACAAATAAGTAGAATAAGTAGAGACAGGTGAACGCTGAGAGGAGCATAAAGTGCAAGGTAGGGAAATGGGGATTCAAAGGAAGAAGGAACTAGATCATGTTGACGTAAATGGACAATTTCTCTCTCTGGCTGAAGCAAGTGGTACCTCCCTTCTGAGACTTCATTGTCCTCCATGGATGGCCTTTGCCAAAGCTGTAGCTTTTCAGGGAAGCCAGAAATCATATTATTTTGTGTGAAAAGTCTATTAGCATCACACATTAGCTAACATGGTTATCGCCCAGTCTTAATTAAGCTCCCTCAAGCAGGATGCTAAGCAAACCATATTAACAATGAATCCAGCTATAAGAAGGCTTATGTTATTGTTAGGCATCTTGACTGCAAATTGCTTTGTCACATCACTGGGCAATGCTCTTATTACTGTTTTTACTGCTGGTAGATTAGATTGCCTGTTGTAGAAATTATGTATAACTGCACTGTTTTTAATATTTGCTGCTGTAATCATTTCTGTAATTATGCTACGGAAGCTATGGCTGCAAGCTGTTTTCGTGGATGGCTACTTCACTGAGTTCCAGTGATGGTATCTACTGGAAATTCTATCTGCAAAGGCCCTGCTAGTAAGTGCCTCCCTGGTGATATGAAGCAGATAAGCTTTATCAGATGCTGTTAATAAGCTTGATTTATGATGGTGGTGGTTCAATCTGACAGGTTATTTTGGGTTTTAGACATTTACATTCCAGTCTTTATATGTTCTCCCCATCCCTTGCAGAAAAAAAGAAACCTGTTAGAATTTGAAACTACCAAGCATTGTAAAGTAATATCGTTCACACAACACATTTTCCTATAGAAACTGTCTTCTAGGTCCAATGTCAAGTCCTGTATTACATACCAAGAATAATACATATGAAGCTGTTAATTGAATAAAGACTAATTATTAATGAGGAAATGGTTTCCATGTTGCCTAAAACACTACAGTTAGCGAGTCTATTACCAGTTTTCATAAAGTGAGGTGACGCCCCAGCAGCTGCTGCTTCCCTGGTTGAACTTATGCCTCATCATCACTTCCTGTTCTGCCTGATTCATACTCTTGTCAGAAAATGCATGTGTAAACAGCATATAAGCACATCTGTGCCAAATTAAACCCAAGTTAGCCTTATGCATAAATAAAGAGAGTAGTGTCCCACAGTGGTGTGACTTGTGGGGTCTCCAGGAGAGTTTCCTCTTCCCCAAGCCCATCCTTCAAACACCAGCCCAAGTCTGTGGTGTCTGGAGTTCTACCACCTAACCTTTGGGAGTAACTTTGCTCCTTCCATCCTCCTGTTAAAAAATTCAGATGTTGTGGAGACTAACACATTAAGTTCTCACAAGTTTATGAATGAATGAATGAATGAATGAATGAATGATGTCAACTTGGCCAAAACGGGATTGACTGCCTTGCCTGTAATTGTAGTGAATTTTTCTACATTGAAATGTCAGAGCTAGAGGCTAGAGGGGGTTAGCAGGTGTTCAGGACTTGAATTGCTATTAGAGCACTAAATGGTGTACGTTTTCCTTCCAACTCTGAGTTTTTATCATTGCACTAGTCAAGAAACCTCCTGGACTTTTAGCCTTACCTATAAATAGACTACTAGATTATCTTCATTTTCTTCAAGCTTCATAATTCAACCCTCATTACATGGGAGAATGGGGTAGGCTGATATATAGGAGAGGACAGCAGAAGAGAAGAAAAGAGAGAAAGGATCTCTGAAGAAATGCTCTACCCCCATGGTAAAGGAGTTGGTATGATGTCACTTTGGTGGGCAGTAATTCACCTGGACTCATTAGAGCATGGCTGGCTGTAGAATCCTCTGAGCTTGAAGGCCAAATTCCCTGTCTGCTGTTTGGCCAGCCTGGGAAGTGGTGTGCTACGAGTCTCTCTGCCAACACCTAAAAGTCCTCCAAATGAGACAGAAACAGCATAGGCACAAGACACTCACTCCTCCCAGGACTATTGAAGTTTGATAAACTTTTGAAACTCTTACTCACCGTTCCTGCTACCTCTTCTTTCTCCCTAATCCCTCTTTCATCATAATCTGAACAGTGGTCAACCCAGTTTCTGATGTTTTCTGCTGTTTTCTCCACCTAATCTCTTGGTTCCCTTTCCTCCTCTATGTTTTTCTCTATATCTCTTTGTATACAGATCTCTGGTTAAGAAGTAGATCATGACATCAAGGTGAAGGTGCATGCAATTTTTTTCTTGGAAACTATTAAGCATGAGGTTCAACTGGAAATATAATTAAGAAAAAAATATTTTAAATAGAATGCCATCTCTACCATTCTTCCCCTAGAAAACTTTGCTTTCTTTTTATGTTTCTTTACACATACCATCTTCTTCATTCAGCTTCATAAAATTTTGATGAGGGTATTGACTCTACTAAAAGCAAAGGTAATTGAAGAAATTCATTTGAGCTTTCACCTTCTAATTCTCATTTTGAGCACCTTGTTTATTAAGAGGAGCAGCATTCTTCTGGCCCTCTTGATTTTGTATCATTAGCTAGTTTTTCTCTGTCTAACCATAAGAAAACTAAAAATGTTTCATGATTTAGATCACTTTAACAATGACATCATT
This sequence comes from Miniopterus schreibersii, assembly GCF_964146895.1. NCBI lineage: Eukaryota > Metazoa > Chordata > Mammalia > Chiroptera > Miniopteridae > Miniopterus > Miniopterus schreibersii. Next base: position 25,804,219 of record NC_138113.1, on the reverse strand, counting down.
TGAACACTGTCACCTAGGTAATGGAATAATTACCATAGCAACAGAGCCTTTATCTTTCAGCAGCTTTAAAATTTTGACAGATGGAAGACACTGATATAAGATTTAAAGCAAGACATAAGTATAGTACCTTACAAATTGCTATATTTTCATAAGTATTAAATTAAATATGAGGTGTATATATTGCTATTTATTTGCAATGTTAATTTTGCTTTTGACCAAAAGGATATTCTCTTCTTTGAAAAATTGAGATTAGATTATTAAATGCAGGGACATTAATAATACAATGTTTAAAATGATAAAATGTTAAGAGAAGAGTAAAAAGAAGACTACTATAGAATGATTGGGCTCTTATTAAATTGACCAATTAAACATTTGTAGTTCTTGTAGCTATAACCTGTATCTGATGAAAAATTCTGTTAAAATATATTCTCCTTTATTTTTAACTTTACAATTATACCCTTCAATTGACTTAAATCTTTGGTGTGTTTATGGCTGCACATTTGCAGGTATGTGTTTGTATGTGTGTGTGTGTACAGTGCCTATATGTTTTTCTTTCTTCTATAGTTAAAGTGCATTTTTTAGGTGACACATTGTTTCATGTAGACAGCTTGAATTTGTCACCTAATTAAAGGGAGTTATAGATCAAAAGGCCATTTAAGTATTTCTTATTTCTCTACCAAAATATAAAACAAAATGTGGATAATCAACCTTGTTTCTCATTTTTAATTCACTCATCTCTGAGGAAATTATTATTTAGTAGGAGAAGTGGACTCAGCAAATTGTTTTTGTTGGACCTTTCCAAGCTTGAAAAATACCATGGATTTCATGGCCAAAAAAGTACAGGGCATTAGGGCAGAGATTTAAACAAAAAGAGAACACTTACTTAATAATAATGAGTTCCTTGGCCTTTCCAGGGACTGAGGAGTAAGTTTACTAATAAAATCACTTAGGCTATAAAAGTAATCATCTCTATTAATAAATAATATGTACATATACATTTTCATGTATTCGTTTATCAAAGAATGAATTGTCATAATACCCAATCAAGGCCTTGGGGAAAAATCAGCATTAGAATATATTAATTTTCTAATATTTATAGACAGCATGCATTCTCTTTTTTCATTTCTTTTATGAATAACTTATTAAAGAGGTAAAGGGGGAGGTAACATGATCTTAAAACAAGCTTCTTTTTCCGTTTTGTCTGAGGCTTGAGACAACTAGAGCAGACCCTGTATCTAACAGCCAGGTGCTGGATCACCTCAACAAGGCTGGGAGGAAGGGGATAGAACACTAGCAGCTTATTCTCTTTAGCTCAGCTTTAACCTTGAGCATATGTAAGAAACTTGAAATGCCAAGAAAGAGGTGTATTTTCTGAGAAAATTTCTTCCTAGTATTTCCTTGTGGGAGAAGGAAAGAGCCTGCTTAACAATCACCTTAAGTTGATTGAAAGGAGCTTCCAGAAACCTCCCTAGAGAATTTGGACTGTATTTGGTGGACTTTTCAGGAAACAGAAACAGGTACCAGAACCATGTTTTGTTTTGTTTTACTAAATAGCAAAATAAATAATTGCACTGGAAAGAATATGCATGTCTTAGATGAGTCAGATCAGTGTGTTATCAGGACCACATGTGGATCCCACCATGGGGCAGGTCTGGAGTCCTTTTAAACTCCCACTCCAGGGTTTTGCTTGATGATAGGACCCAAAGAGATGATTTGGATGGGCAGAAACACAGGGTTTAAGAGAGGAAGTAAAAGTAGCTACTAGAAAATTATACATGGAAGCATTATGGTAAATGTAAATACAGGTCCCAAGTGAGGGGATTCACCAAGAAATCCAAATGTGCCAATAAACTTGCTTTATGATTATACTCCACCAACTTCTGCTCTTTCAAAATAATTGTGTCATTTATGATGACTAATGAAATAATCTCCAGCTCTCTCTCATCTTTAAGGAGATTTGTAATGAGCCTCCTACCCAGGCAGAAGATTGGAGGATCATTATCTTTAAAAAATATAATTACGTCAGAGGTATTGCTTATACATTCTGACATTTTGGGTCCATCAATGAAATGTCAGCACCCCTAAATGGTCATACTCCAAGAAATTTCTCCGCTCAAAAATCCTCGTCATACACACAGTTTAGGGCTTTGGTTTCCTTCTTAGGTATGAAGAGCAGAAACGAATCATAGGACAAAGAAAGAAATCATTAGCATATAAGACAGAGGAAAAACAAGTAAAGTGGGGAAAAAAGAAATGCAAGCAAAGTGACAGAAAACATTCAAAAAAGAACTGCAATTATCAGAGATAAAACAAAAATAGGACAATGGACAATTATAGAACAAAAATCATTCTTAGGAATTAAAATATATGGTGGAACCAATTTCATAGATTGCTTAAATAATAAAGTTAAGTAAATTCTCCAGGAGTTAGAACAAATATATAAAGAGATGAACAAAGGCATAAAAAAAGACAGAGGTCAAAATTATTTACAGAGGATTATTTCTAGAGATTCAATATCTACCTGAAACATAATATTTTCTGAAAGAGAAAGAGAAGAGAAAATGGATGAAATTATAAAATGAATTAATTAAAAAATTTAATTAATTAATAGAATTGAGGAGCTTCAATTTTTAGATTGAAAGTGTTCTCTAAGTATCTAGCATCATGAATGTAAATGAATAAATAACATGACTATAATCCTCATTGAGGGAGGCTGACTATAAAAGCCATTCTGGGAAGAAGTGGTAAAACTGAAGGCTTGCAGATTAGATAATACTATTGCATTAATGTTAATTCTTTGCTTTTGATAGTTGTTCTGTAGTTATATAAGAAACTGTCTTTGTTCTTAATAATTACACACTGGAGTCTTTCGGTGCCACAATATAATCTCAAATGGTTCAGAAAAAATACGTCATATATATATTACATAAGTTCAATGTAGATTACTTATTAGTGGTGTTGTTGCTGTTTACCAGTCATAATCAGATGAGACAATTCAATTCCAAAGGACAATATTAACAACAATTAGAAAAGATGAAATACAATAAAGAATAAAAAGATAAAGTAGTAGCTTTTAAAAATTTCATATTGTCAAAATTCAACATCCGTTTATGATAAAAACTCTCAAGAAAGTGGGTACAGAAGATATAGAAGAAACTTACATCAAAATGATAAATGATTTTTCTGCATCTATTGAGATGATTTTTATCCTTGATTTTGTGCATGTGATGTATCACATTGTTTTGCAAATATTAAACAATCTTTGCATCCTTGGTAAAAAAATATATATATATATTGAATTTTCACTAAGGACAACCTTGAGTACTTAGAACTAAAAGTTTAGAAACAATTTACTAGGCATCCTGAGCATGCTAAGCATACTTGGTACATGCAGAAGAAAAATAAAATTATAGAGAGCTGAGTCCTGGGTCAAAACCTGGCACAGGGTGCTGAGGCTTAAAAAAACCCTTGGCTATTGATACCCGACTGAAGAGAAGAACACTTCAAAGGCGAGCTGAGGACTCAAGTCTGACTGCTGCTGCTTGTTCTGTTGCACAGAAGTACAAGCCGGGCTAAGAACAACCCACATGTCCTGGGCTAACTTTATACACAGTGGTTACCTCTGCCAGGTACTCTCAGTAATAAACCAGCCAAGAATGAGCAAGGGTATGACGGTGGAGGGTGGGGAGCAAGACCTTTACCAAATGCCATTTGTTAATCAGTGTGAAAGGTGATGTTAGCCCTCCAGCGCTTGGTGGTCTCCAGGCCACAGTATCATATGGATAATTGACCAAACCCTCCACATTTATGGAGGATTTATGTAGCTATATGTAGATACAACTTCTTAACTGCTTTCTACTTTTATTTTCTTTCTATGTATATTAAAGCATCATCAGGCATTTGGTATATTTTCACCTACAACTACAGTGGCTTTTGGTCTTGAGAGTTACCTTCCAGTGAGTTGAGAAACCATAGCTTAGCAACTGACAGATTTAACAAAATGTAAGTGGCCGATATAAAAATGCACAGATGGCTTCTTAGCGATGCAGTTCTTAAAATGTGCCTAGCTGTTGTTTAAAATATAAATTTAAGAAACAAAGCCTCAGAATTGAAAATTATCATAATTTTGCCTGTGTAAGCAGCTCTTAGTCAAACGGCACATAGAGGTTAAGATCTTTGTTAGTTCTTAATTTTATTCAAAGCATCTGAAACATTTTTTCTTGTAATCATGGAAATTTTTAATATGCGACAGTATTTTATATTGGAATTTGAAAAGTTAACTTTCAATATACCTTTTAGCTTTCTCTTGGTCATTTTACTTTGTAGAAAACAGGTTTTCCATGCAACTTATACCAAGAAATTGATTAATTTGTCCCTGTTGGAATAAAAATGTTTCCCACGTTTCTATCTCACTATTACAGTAATTTCATGTGAATAACAAAAATGTCCCAAATGTGACTCTCACTTTCCCAACATGTGCAGAATGATTTAGAGGCACTGACATATGAACAAAACTCTTTGGTACAGCTCATTGTACTTAGATAATAATCAGTCAAAATTAAATTAGAGCCCAGAAAGAAGCCCTTGCATATATGGGCAATTGACTTACAACAAAGGAGCCAAGAATATAAAATGGGGAAAGAATAGTTTCTTCAATAACTGGTACTGGGAAAACTGAAAAACTGTATGCAAAAGAATTAAACTGGACCCTTATCTTACACCATACACAAGAATCAACACAAAATAAATTAAAGACTTGTACATAGGCCGGAAACTATAAAACTCCTAGAACAAAACATAAAGAATAAGCTCCTTCATGATTTTTTTATTTGACACCAAAAGCAAAGGCAATAAAAGCAAAAATAAACAAGTGGACTATACCAAACTAAAAAACTTCTGCACAGCAATGGAAACTATCAACAAAATGAAAAGCAACCTATGAAATGGGAGAAACTATTTTCAAATCACATATCTTATCAGGGATTGATATCCAAAATACATGAAGGACTCATACAACTCAACACCAAAACAAAACAAAACAAAAGACAAACAAAAACAAAAATACCAAACCCCAAACAACACAAGTAAAAAATGTGTAAGAGGATCTGAACAGACAAATTTCTAAAGAAGTCATACAAATGACCAACAGGTAGATAAAAAGGTGCTCAGCATCACTAATCATCAGGGAAATGCAATTCAAAACCACCATGATATCCTCTCACACCTGTTAGAATGCCAATTATAGAAAGAGAGAGAGAGAGAACAAATGTTAGTGAGAACAGAAAGAAAAGAGAAGCCTTGCGCACTGTTGGTGGGAATGTAGTTGATACAGCCAACAGCATGGAGGTTCCTCAGAAGGTTAAAACTTGAACTCCCATATGACCCAGCCATCTCACCTCTAGCTATACAGGGGTGAGGAAAAGCAGGTTTGCAGTTGTGAGTATGTGAGACAGTTTATTCTTATATTTTTATTTATTGAATATTTTGCATATGAACAACTGTAAACCTACTTTTGCTTACCCCTCTATATCCAAAGGAAATAAAAACAGGATTTCAAAGAGATGTTTGTGCTCCTATGTTCATTGCAGAATTATTCACAATAGCTAAGATATAAAAACAACAGAAATGTCTGTTAATGGGTGAATGGATAGAGAAGATAAAATATATAACATTATATAGTATTAGTGTATAGTGTTACATATATATATTATTATGTACTGAAAGGTTATCCAGCCATGAGAATGAAGAATATCCTGCTGTTAGTGACAACAGAGATGGACCTTGAGGGCATGATGCTAAGTGAAATAAGTCAGGCAGAGAAAGACAAATACTGCATGATATCACTTATATGTGGAATCTAAAAAGGGCAACTCAGAGAAACAGAGACTATAATGGTGCTTACAAGGGATTGGGGGGTGGGGGGAAATTTTACCAAAGAGTATAAACTTCCAGCTATAAGATAAGTCTGGGTATTTAATATTTAACATGGTGACTATAGTTACCAATACTATATTATATATTTGAAAGTTGCTAAGAGAGTAGATCATGCCTGTTCTCACCAAAGGAAGAAATGGTAGTTATGTGATGTGATGCAGGTGGCAGCTAATGCCTTGGTGATAATCATTTTGCTATATACAAGTGTGTTGTACACCTTAAACTTACACAATGTTATATGTCAATTATATCTCAATAAAGCTGGGGGAAAAAGGAAAAAAGTAAGTTAAAAGCTGTGCGTCAAAAGAAAAAAAATTATTTAATTAAATAAATATATTTTTATAATGTATGAAACAGTAACAGTTTTCCTTTAATATGGCCACAATGAGTGAACATCACTCAACAATATATATACCTTAAAAAACTACAGTGTGTTATTACAGATTGAGACAGTTCTCTCTTCCAAGCAGATTACAGGTTATTTAAGCTAAAATTTGTACTGCTTATTGTCAGTATTCCAGTATGTGTTAGATAAATTAAAATAACTAATAAGAAAAAAGGCAGTTTGGGTATCCAAAATTAGAGCTATTATAAGGTTAATTACTTCTCATGATTAGAAAATTTGAAATGGAAAATGCAGTCTACTTTATAATACAGACATAATTTAATGCAACAGAGAAGTAACAAAAGAAGAAAGAAAAGAAGTCTCAGTAGAGAGACGATGAATTTCATATCCTGATAGAATCTTTGCATTTCTGAGTTGGAGGTTCCCCCATTCCATGTATTTCTATTTTAGAATACCATATCTAGTAAGCTGATATTTTCTTTTCCAGTTACTTTCATAATTATAATCACATTTCATGCTCACTACAGTGCTGTTAGAGTCTTAAGGCAAATTTAAGATTTAGGAGTAAATGAGAGAACTGGAATGTTGTAGTGGAAAGGAACTTTTGGCATTACTTATTGAACTATTTTTCAGGTTATTTTTCTACAACTATCCAAATGAGTGGAATAGCTATAGACAGTATGAATAGAAGTAAAACCCTGAAATTAACTTAAACAAGCAGTTCCTTTTAAATTGACAATTTGTATTTGTTAGGACTCCTTGAGATCAAGTACAATGAACTTAAATGGACCATTACCAGGATGGAAAAAAGAGGGTGAGGTTACTCCAGATGTTAGCCAGTTCTCTGTAGCTCAGAGTGCCTGGATATAAAGGTTTACTGTAAAGTGCTTCCTGCCTAACCATTAGGACATAGGTAAAATATTGCATTTTAGTTTTCAGAAAGCATGACTGGCCCTTGCCAGAGAGAAATAATCCTCCTCTTTGAACTCTCATTGCCCTTAACCTCTACTTTTCTTACAATACCCTTCACCCTCTGATATAATTAGGACCTGAGCTTTGGTTAGAATATAAGTTTCTGATCGCAAGGACAGTATGTTTGTCATCCTCGTATACTCAGAGTACCTAGCACAGGGACTTCTGAAAAAAGCAACAATTGCTGAAACTCTTGATGGACTATGATAAATGGGCCCCGAACTAGCTCTCAGGCTCCATTCGGCAGCACAGGTGTATGAATGGAGGAGGCCACGTCCAGCTATGGTTTTTCCAGTCTGTGTTTTCCCTAAAGGAAGCATTTTTAATAATCAATTGCCAGGTCTATGGAAATATCTCATAGATTTTTCACATGTCTGAGATGCATACGGGCCAGGGACTGAAAATAAACCCAGATAACAAATTTGGAGATCATGATAGAAAGAGGCTTGATGTAAGAGATGTTGCAACTCAAAAGTAGAAAAGAAAAGGGGTGGAGGAGACTAATAAAAAGATAAGCTCAATGTGTTAGCAAATGGCAGTGTGATAAAAATTTAAAAAATCCTCCCAATTTTATAATATGGGCTGTAAGCTTACCCATGAGACTTCAGGAAAGAGTACTAGGAGTTCAATGGTCTACTAGACAGATTTTACTCTTTCGTGGCCTTTTTTGGAAAAAGAAGAAAAAAATAAAGCTGTGAGCATAATCCATGAAATAATCCATAATTTATTGAGGAGTAAAGCAGTGAAATATCAAGAAAGAATTGGGGTGAGCAGCAGGCATATTTCCTTTGGAATAGTGCAGGATGGTACAATGTGTTATTTATAAAAATACCGTGTTGTCACTTGAGCAGACATCACATATGAAGAAAAATGGCATTTAGTTGTGATAACTCATCCCCTAAAAATGTAAATTGTAGAACTGCCATTTGGAAGTTCTAGGTCCAAAATAAGCTCTTGTGTTATTTCCCGTTACTCTTTGATCTTCCACTAAAGGTCAGACATTCTTCATATACATCGAAGGCTTAACGGAAATGCGGGCCACTATTTCCTTGCACAAACCCCTTTTTTTCCTACAGGACTGATCCACTCACGCACCTTACACTTCTTACTTTTTCCAACACTGTGCTTTTGGCCACACTATTCCCAATGATGAAATGTTCTTTTCTCCCTTTCCTATAAATACACCTATAGCCATTTTTTATAATTGCAAATCTTATCTTCTCCTTGCAGATTTTTTAAAACTTTTAAAGAATTTTTACTTGAATACATTCCTCATATCGTTGCTTTGGTGTTTATCAGTGAAGTGTTTTGTAAGTTGTTATTTCATTGTCTCCTTACAATGGATCTCAAGCTCTTTGAAGAAAATGGACTGTGCCTTCTAACTCACGTGCACGTCAAGATTACAATTCCCTTCACTGTCCTGCTGTAGAACCGAAAAACAAATTATTCCAACATTTCATTGTTGAGAGCATTCTCAGGAGACTCGATTGTCAGGAAGTCACCTCTTAGCCATAACTTCCCACATACACATAGTACTCAACTAAGATTTGATGGTTGCTTAATAGAGAGATTGTGGACCTTTGGATCTGGTGAGGGAAGCGGCCAGAGTCACTGCAACCAACAGTCACTGGTAAATTTACCAGGCACAGAATCCTGGGTCTGCTGCTTCCCAGCACTGACTAAGTGCTCACAGCTGCACACGGTTAAATGAAACACTAGAGAAAAAGCAAAAATGATTCCATGCTCTTATGATATTCTTATCTAATTGGGAAAATCCAGTTTTATACATATGCAAAAATGCAGATGAACACAAATAATTGCATGTAGAAAAAAAAAGAGCTGAGGGAGATTTAAGTTCCATGGGTTTGGTAAATAGCTTCTCAGCATCAGTGTAGGTTTGACTGCCTTGGTTATTTACTAATTCACTCTTTTTTATCTATAAGTATTTATTAAGTCGACTTCCTACTGTGTGCCAGTCATTGAACTAAGCATAATTTCATTTAAATTTTGGAGTTAAGCTGGACAAAATTAAGCCTTGTTTGTACAGTAAACAACAAAGCAAGTTAACATTTTAAGTCTCACTTTTCCATCTGTAAAATGGAGATAATCCCAGTAATTATCTCATATAATTAACCTGAGTATATAACAATATAAATAAATTTTAATGTGTATATTTATAAGTGCTTAATAAAATAACTATTGTTTTTATTATTTCTATTATTGTTATTTATATCATTGACTTAAACTTTCTATTATTATTATTATTGTTATCATTAATTTGAACTTTCTATAGATGTATCTATATTCTTCTCTAAATATTAAGTATTAGTACAGCTATATTATCAGAATTATGCACTGAAAGGAGCTGATTGTTGCCCTTTCAGTAATTTTAAATATAGTCTTAGTATCTATGTTAGATATGCACAAATTCAATTATATTATAAATGATGGGTATTGTTCTGGTTAAGTGGAATAAAGACTAACCAAATGAGAAAAGCAAAAAGTATTTATTCAAAGTTTGCTGTAGTAAGGAAGTCAGCCACTATCACTTGTGTTTTGACAGAGACTCAAAGGCAGGCAGAGGAGTGGGAACCTTTGTAGTGAGAAATGGAAGGGCTTCTGATGTGCTCTGATTGGAGGCTGTTGCCTGGGGAAGCTATAGGTGGGCTACCTAGAAATAGGGCATGCTATATGACTGGTTAGGGTACATATTTGGCTTTCTCTTGTTGGTCCTAAATTTGTAGTGGGAACAAAAATGTGGGAAGTTGTCATGATAGCTATTTTAGGTAACATAGCCCCTATGACACCGGGGTTATTGTTGGGCTACCTGGATTGCTACTAGACATAGCAATCAGGCTTCCTACAAGTGTGATTTTTAGCAGTCTGGCTTTCTAGGATGGATATTGTAGATAATAGGTTGGTTTCCTGTGAAAGTTACTGAAAATTGTGAGTCAGTGTTCTATTTATATATATTCAATGGGTATAACATATTATATTTTATATATAGTCTGGTCATTGTCCATTTTCCTATTCTGTCTCTCAGAAGCATAGGATCTGGAGTTAGAGTACACACCTTACTAAATGGTTAATCTCTCTATGCCTCAGTTTCCTAACCTGTCAAATAGAACCAGAATAGTCATTAATTTATTTATTGTGATGATTAAATGAATTGACATATGAAAAACACATAAAACAATGCCTGTCACATAGTAAGCACTAGATTTTATTCTCATTATATGATCGATGGAATAGAGGAATATCTTGTCAGATGTGATTCATAGGATACTACATCCCTTCACCTGCCTCTCACATTACAAAGTTTCAAGCATTTTTCACCAATACAAATTCTATTTCCATTTAAGCTACAGTATTACCCGCCAGTAAATTCCCACTAAAGACCAAATATATTCCCTTGGAAGCTATGCAGACTTTCAATTCTTCATTATTTTTCTGCCACGTGACCTTCGAGTGCACTCTAGTGGGTAAAGTATATTTCATTATCCCATTTATATTGAACTTGGTCATTCAACTTGCTTTTGCTAAAGAAATACTTCTGAACACTATGTGAGCAGAGGCCTTAAATGTATTTGCACAATTCGGCTTAGCCTCTTGTTTTCCTCTGAGAAGTGCGTGTCTCAGAGAGCCGCTGGCCTTTCAGCCTGAGCCCCAGAACACTTAGAAGCAGATCTAAACCTGACCAGAGCCCAGAGCCAAGCCCGGCTACCCTGAAAACATCTCAGCTGATTCTCAGATCTTTGAGGAAGAAAAAGAAATGCTTTGTTACAAGCCAGTGGATGTAGATTGTTAATCAGCATTATCACAATGCTAACAGACTAACAGAGAAGAATGGTAGGTTAAGCCTCACACAGATATGTCATGACTGGGTAAAATGAGCTGTTTGTCTCTTTAATGAGGGGAGTCTTGAGAAGTTGAGACAGAATAGTAATGTTTTGAGAAGGCAGAGTGATTGAGAAAGTTGAGGTTCACGAGGCGCTGCCAGAGAGATGCTTTGCTGGCTGGGTTGGTGGAGGATCCAGCACTTTGAGGCGTTAGAGACACAGAGGGAGAGTTATACTGAGAAAGAGAGATCGAGCAGAAGCGTGGGAGGGGAGGGAGTGAACGTGCATTTCACTTCATTGTTGTGAACAGGATACATGAAAGGGTTAATTTTCCTCCTCAGAGTGAATATTTCCTAACAGCAGGGGGAAACCCGTACTTAGAAATAAAAAGTATTCATTGCAAATATGTCAGAAGTCAGTTAGAAAAATATACACTTTTGAAAAAATCTCAATGTCATGGAAGAAATTCAACCAATTGAATCACACTGGCTGTTAGCATTTTATATCTATGAGTACACGAAAGCATGGTCTTTAGAAACACTGTATGCATTTGAACTGCTCTTGCAGTTCTAGCATCAGATTAAAATCTAATTCCATGCAACTCCTGATGATTTTATTTAGAGTATCAGCCTTTGCAATGAATTCTGTCCGTGTGGTGCAGCAAAGGCCTTCTTGTGTTTCTGTGAGTCACACGGAGGTAATGCTTCTGCGTGAACCGTTAGAATATATGCAGACAGAAACATTATTTTCTTGGCAAGGCAGAACCACCGCCATATGCTCCAAACCAGGCAAGGTGTGCAGCATTATTCAAAATTATCTTTATTCGTCAGAAACCTCTAGATTTCATGTGGTGTCATATTTACCCGGTGGGTGGGCCTGGCTGTCCTCCCACCAACCCTAACTCAGTGAGTTTCTCTCAACCATCGTTTTTATTTGGCAAAGCAAGAAACTCAGTGGGTTCACTGTCAGCACAATGCAGGGCTTAAAATAAAACCTGCATTGTTCTAATTCCTCACCTACTTACTTCAGACAAAGGATCACTAATGAAAGTGAGAAAATGACAAAGGGAAACACAATAAGGATTAGTCATAATTATAACCAAATGATTTAGTTTTTCAGAAAGAAATGTTCTGTAATAATGGCTGTAATAATAGCCGGAATTAGAAATATACTATGACCAAAAGGTGTAACAAAAGCTTCCCTACCTGTATTAACCAATACCACCTCCCTTTAGCTTTCACTTTTCTTTCCTTCTAGTATCCAATGCTTTTTGAAAAAAATTATAAACAAATCTACTTTGCAGTCCCAATGATTGGTAACAACTTACTATGTGTCCCACTAGGGGCTACTTGAGCTTTAACAAAAATCATTGTTTTTAATCACAGGGAATGAAGCGAAATTGGTGGTACTTAACTATAAAGAATTGCTGGGTTGGATGTTCTTTGGTGAAACGTTGGGGCAGAACAGACCTCCCTAGCATATTTTCAGTCAGTTCAAGGGCTTACTATCATTTACTGTTATACCTGAGTACCATCTATAAGTGCAATGATCCTTTCCATAAAATATTGGTAAGTGCAAATAAAATCTATACCTCAGATTTGGTTACTTTAAGCAAAGCCATCTATCCCACCACCCCATACCCATATTTTTCTTTTTTTTTTTTGATCAGGTAAACCAGAAGTACAAGGTGCATGTGTTTACTCTGTGACACCAGTTCCTGGTCACTACTTACTCGGCCTGATTAATCTGTAATTACTGCTCATTATTCTTTCACATGTTACATATTTTTATAAGACTGTAGTCCTAGTAGTGGGATTCTATGCTAATTTTATGTTCTTTTATTTTTTTCTCAGTTGCCTGTGTTTTTGTTTTTTTTACAAATGAGAATATATTTTTCAGACAGACAAAACAACAAAACCTGTTTCCATATTTATAACAATACTAACTTTTTAAAGGCAGGCAAAACAAAAAGATGTAATAATGGTCCATATCTCTCTTGATATTATTTTAAATCAAGCTATGCTTTTAAAATTCAAACAACAAAAATATATAAATAAAAAGTAAAAATCTTCTATCATCACCTGCCTTTAAAAATAACCAGTTTTCAATACTTCATATATGTATATATATATACATACACACACATATATATGTTCATATATATATATATCCAGAAAATAATTTTATGTACTGTATATGCCATTATATATGTGCATGTTTGAGTATGCATTATTTATTCATTTTAATATATCTTAGAAATCTTTATTCATGTAGGGTTGTAATATGCATTTTTTTAAATGCATAATTTTATTGTACAGTACATTCCTATTGATGGTCATTTAGATTTTTTTCCACTCTTTATTCTTTATAAATATTTAGGTAGTCCTGGTTTTGTATCCCAGGACTAAGTGATTCCCAGGTAAAGTGAATATCCTTGTTTATTTCTTTTGGGATAACTTGTCAACCATATTATAGTTATCTTACTAGCTATGGAATCCTGAGTCAAAACGTATATGCATTAAAATGTTTCATAGATATTGCCACAATGGCTTCTAAAATGGTTACAGCAACATAGGCTGCCATCAACAATACATGCTTCTCTATATACCTGCTCAACACTGGCTTACACATTTTTAAAGTTTTCACAAATTTAAAGGTAGAAATTTATCCCAATTTGTTTTGAATTTCTTTAATAACAATTGTAGTAGAGCATATTTTTACAAGTTTATTGGCCTTTTGTATTTATTTTAAGTGAACTCAATGGTCATATTTTTACCATTTATAAATTATATCCTTTTATTAATTCCTAGAAGTTATTTTCATTTGGGAAGAATTTGGAAGGAAGGAAGGAAGGAAGGAAGGAAGGAAGGAAGGAAGGAAGGAAGGAAGGAAGGAAGGAAGGAAGGGAGGAAGGAAGGAAGGAAGGAAGAAATTAACTCACCAAAAATACAACTTTCAAACACAACATCTTAGCATGAGCTGATATGTAAAGTCACTCCAATTTAGACATGTGTTTAGAATGTGTGCTATTTGGAAAACATGATGTTTGGTGCTATAGGGTGGAGATAGAAAGAAGACTCAGAGAAACAAAGAAATTGCCTAGAGTAAAAATATGTTTCTTGCCTTAAAAGGGCTGGGCCTTGGGAGAATATACCTGACAATTCTATCTTTCTTTGAGTAATTTAATATATTCCTTTTAAAAAAAGAAAGAATGACTTTCTCTTTAAGCAAGACTGTATTATTGTTCACCTTACCCACTGCCTCTCCCTGTGGTGGCTGATGCTACACCCTCCCACTGATGGCAAGCTTGACCTTGTGATCTGCACAGCCCCATCCTGAAATGTTTAGACAGTTCTGGAAGTATGGGTTTCAGAGTGACAATAGGATGGAGTACAGCCACAGCTAAGCCATGAGGGACAGATAACTGAAGGAGAAATTAACCTGTTTGGTGCTAAGGCCCTGGGATTTCTGGGGGCAGTTATTACATCGCCACACTTTAACCTAAGCTAAAAGTTTACTTCTGGTTTAGGTTATACGGAGCAATGAATATAGTTGCTTCTTCTCTGGGGAAACTCTGAAAGACAACATTCAATAGGCATGGTAGTATCCAGTTACTGAGAGCCTTTGGAGCTAGTTTAAATAATTTCAAATTTCTCCCAAAAGCCATGGAGAGTCTGAGGTTTATAAACAAAGACAGTGTATCTCCCATTTGGAGCCAGTTTGTAGAGTTGATTAGGAATGATAGTGTGAGAAGTTGAGAGAATACTTATTACAATATTACCTATGAAACTTAAAAAGGCTGATTTAGGGTAGTGGCAATAGAAAAGAAAAAAAGAAAGATCAGGTAGAAAAACAAAAGCAAAAACAGATTACTAGTTATCCTCATTTGGCTTTATGCACTGGATAGAAGTTTTAGCTTAATAATAATTCTGAAAATCTCCTAAACTGGATCTTTCAGATATAATGGCTACCATCTGTAGCGTTTCTTTGAAAACATCTGGATAGTGATTAAATATCGTAGTTTTCCAGTAAATGTCTAGCATATATATATACAACCTCAGAGTAGATTCGCAATCAATTTCAAAGGAGAATAAAATTAATTCCCAGGAATGTTTAGCATTATGAAATTAAATGACTATAAATCTCACATTTTTTTTACTTTAACCCAAATGTGAATTTTATATATGTATACATAAGATATCCAATCATCATATGTTTTGAGAAAACATTTTCCCTGAATCATTACTGGTTTTATCTTGACTTAGAACTACAATCATATTTTTTGTTTGTCTTTGTTTTTAGTGTGTGTGTGTTTTATTTTATTAGAAATTTGATTCAGTGCTTTGAATTGGGAATAGAGGGTCAGGCTTTGGAACTTGTATCTTGCTTGTGATCCCTAATTTATTCCCTCCCTCCCTCCCTCCCTCCCTCCCTCCCTCCCTCCCTCCCTCCCTCCCTCCCTCCCTCCCTCCCTCCCTCCCTCCCTTCCTTCCTTCCTTCCTTCCTTCCTTCCTTCCTCCCACAAATGTTAGTTAACCACCACATGCCATGTGCTATACTAGGCAACAGGGACAGAGCAGTGAACAAAGCAACGACTGTCTTCTTTTGTGAGGAAGACAATAACATGCATACAAACATGGAACATGATAACAGAGAGTAAGTCCAGAAAAGAAAAATAAAGCTAAAGGGCGGCGGTGAAGTGCCATTTTAGAGGAGACAGCGAGGAAATTCCTCTCAGTGTATCATTTGAGCAGAGGCTTGAACGAGGTAAGGGAGCGAGCCGAGCAAGTACCCGAGGGCAAAGCGCTTCAGGCAGACGTAGGGCAGTGTGCGGGGCCTGAGGTCACAGTGCCCTTCACTTTTTGGAGGCAGCGAGGAAGGCGCTGGAGCTGAAAGCGAGCAATGAGGGGGACACTGGGTGAGGTGCAGCCGGACAGAGCCAGGGGCTGAGATTACCGAGCAGTTAGTAGGATGTGGCAAGAGCCTGGATTTTCTTCCAAGTGTGGGGAGAAACTGATAAAAGGTTCTGAGCAGGAAAATACATCTGACGAATGTTTTAAAATGCTAGCTGTGTGGCACCAGACCAGATGCCTGTGTATGAATGAATGCGAGCCCTATGTCAGGTTTCTTAATTACTCTCAGTCTGTTTCTTCATGTGCATAGAGCAGTTAATTATGGTAGCTCTGTAGGGATGTTATGAAGGTTTTTAAAAAGGTAATTCAAATGAAGCTCTTACCACAATGCGTGAAACACAGTAAATCTCAATAAATATTCTTCCTAGTTTTTGTGATTAGTATTGTTGCACAAGCATCATTATTATTAAGTGAGTCTATTGAAAGTCTTGAGAGGAAAGGAGAGAACTGAGTCAGAGAATGTAGTAATTTAAAGTACGGGGAAAATGGAAAAAGTGTTGGATTATGTGAAAGGATGTAATATCTAACTATTAAAATGATAAATTAAAAAAGAGTGAAGTCAACAAGCAAATTAAAGTTTTGCTTTTGTTGTTGTTAATCCTCTCCCAAGGATTTTTTTCCATTGATTTTTAGAAACAGAGAGAGAGAAACGTCTGCCTCCCGTGTGCACTCCGATTGGGGCCAGAGATCAAACCTGCAACCCAGATACATGCCCTTCACCAGAAATCAAACCTTTAACCCTTTGGTGGGTGGATCAACGCTCCCACAACTGATCCACACCAGCCAAGGCAAAAATGTTGCTGCTTTTCCGCCCCCTACATCCAGAGATATTTTGCATCTGCTTTTACTTTTATTACTTTTGCCTATTTTTTATAAACTGTATTAGTGCAAAAATCAAGTGGAGTAATATATGATCTTTGACATAACTTCTATAACACATTTAGTAGTCTTATTTAATTTACTGCAGAAGTGTTAAAAACAGGAATATGTGTGAAGCAATTAACCACAGATATGTGATTACTTGTCCTGGCATGGTCCTGAAGTAAGAGTACTGAGTGCTATTTTAGTTAGATCTATTTCTCTCACTTTATTTGTTAAACTTTTTATCAAAATAAATTTCATGATATATAGTCACTGTCAGTGAATTATGAAAATGGAAGTTTCTTTATAGCCACTGTTGATAAAGACAGCTCTATTTATTGCATTTTTAGTTCAGATTCTAATGTTTATGTTTAAAACTCTAGATCAGCCAAGAGTAATAAATTTAGAGAATGTGCACTAGCACTGAATAATTTAGTAGGCTGAAAGCCTTTCCTCATTTTCCTATGAAGGCCAATTAGAAAAAATTGGAATTCCTCTTTAGCAATGTTGTACATTATCATGATACCATCTGGAGCCAAGTTGTGCTCTTAGGTTGTCCATTTGAATTTTATACAAAATTAAAATGTAAGTAGTTTCAAGTAGGATTATAATGCTTTTCAATATTTGGGTTTGATGACTTGGATTCAGGGCCAGAGGTGGACAGGGGGATGAGGGAGGGTACAGATTAAAGGAACAGGGTGATACGAAAGCCTATTGGCTAAAATTTACTTGTAACAGACTGAAAGAGGTTTTCATACCCAAAAAGTCATCTGGCCAGCCCACCATGCAGCCATTTTACACGACCATTTGAGATGTCAGAAGAGCAGGATCTCAGCCAAGGAACAGTTGCTGACTAGCAGAAGCACCAGCTCCAAATGGAAAGCACATGGGGAAATAGACAGTCTAATTCTTAGCAAGAGTGTGTCAGCATGTTCACCAATGAAAATGTCTTTCATTAGAGTGTTATTGAAATTTTTTTTTTTAGTATTTACATTATTAAGAATACCAAGAGAGAACCATGTTTACTATTTCTTTTTGACTTACACATTAGGAAAACAGAAAGCCTAAAGTCTAACTATATAAATAAATACACACACACACACACACACACACACACATCTAGACTCACTCTAGGTATAAAGATGTATGCTTTTGCCAGGTATTCTCTTTCAAGACAAAAGTAAGTGAAAGAATTTACAGTAGTAGTAGGGTTCAAATCATATCCCTTCCAACATCTGAAAGATGTCTTCTGTTGAAATCAGCCTAATTTTGTTTAAGGAAAAGCACCAAAGGCAATGAATTGAAAGGTAATATTTGCTAGACTAAAAGGAGATACATAGAAATATGTATCTATATTTGAGGCATATTTATTAATATATGTGGATAAAGGTAAAATATTTTATTTTTATATAATTTTGAAAACCAAATATTTTATTTTCTTTCACCTTTTTTGAGGTATAATTGACAAATAAAACTAGGACATTTAAAGTGTACATCCTGATGATTTGATATATGTGTGGATTGTGAAAGGATTCCTTCCATCTAGTTAATTGGAAGACTATGAATAAGAAATTTCTATTTACATAACAAGATTCTGTACAACAGAAATGACTTCTTTCAGGAATCTTGTTGCAGAATAACACTGAGGCCTTTGAGATGCTTGAGAAGTAAACAAAAGAAATAGGCACTGAAGCCTAGGGTGCAGAGGTGGGAAGGGGAACTTCCCATTTTCAGAAGAAACTTATTTCTTTCTGAGGAAGCTTCCAGGTTGAATTCCCCGGAAATCAAAGAGCTGTGCACACACTCTGCATTCTTTATTCACCATTAAAAAATTCATTACTAAGATAAATCTATAGATGCAAACTAGAAACACAGTGCACTTTTTCATTTTCATACGGGTATAAAAATAACCCATCTACCTATAAGGATGCAGTGATGTTGCAGAAACTTACATTGAAGAGAACTGTGAACTGTTGGAATGAAGAAATTGTATCATAATAAGTTGGGCCAGGGCCTAATTGGTTTTGAAAAATTTGTTTATTAATAAGTCTTTATTGAGTCCATTAGGTGAAGCAGAGGAGGCTTAGTATAATGATCATCATATCTGGCCATCCTTGAGTATTCTTTGTTACTCCTTCTTGAGCAACAATAAAATATATCTTTGTTCTTTTGTTGGGTGAACTTTGCTAGTTTTCCACTTGAGGCTTTGCCATTGAATTGCAGGTAGGTTTGTGAAATAATTTACTATGATTGATTTAGCAAGATTGATGTCTGACATCAAATATATTAAACCTGTAATTGCCTCTGCATGCAGCAAAATGTATATCTCATAGTCATGAGGTTTGTTTGTAAATTAACCTACTATTTCACCATTAATATATGGCTTATCTTAGACCACAGGCTTTCCATACTAAAGTACTAAAACTCTTACTGAAATTTCTTTATAAAACTTTAAAAGCAAGCCTACATACCCACAAAAAAGATTAAATAGAAACCACAAAATTTACTTGATTCTCCATGTCTTAACTTTATTATGTTAGTTTGCTTCTCTGTCTTCCCCCCCTACTGAATTCCTGTAAGCCATCAACCTCATCTTTTATGTTTTATTGATGTACTCAGTTGTTGATGCCAACCCAATGATTTTTTTAAAAATTTATACTTATATTTTTCTCCCTAGCAGTGCTGTTAAATGGACCTGCTAAATTCTTTAATTCAAAGGCATGCATGCTCAACTGCTATGCTCTCTTTATGGACTGAATCCTGAGAATATTGGAGTAGAGTAGACAACATTAGTTTTATCAGTCTGATTATATAGGTGACTTATTGAGACTTGGCCAGAAAATCCATTGCTTGAATGCCTTCTCTGAATAGGCCTAGAATTTGAGAAATTTGTAGTCAAAGTGAATGTGTTATCTTTCAAATGTTATAATGATAGGATATAGACACAGAATTAAAAATGAAAAAACAATAAAGATATCTTATGATTTCCTTAAAATATTTTTCAAAACTAAAAAAAACAAAACCATTAATCTCTTGCTTCATGATTTTCTACCTCATTTCTAAATATGTTTTCTCATTAAAATCCCACGTTGGTATCTTGAAGAAATTGAGAGTGTTACCATATTAGTTAGTATTTTTGGATATTAACTTAATTTGTTAGAAAACTAACTTCTGAAACATTGCCTTCTGAGATTCAACAATTATTTTCAGTGCTTTACAACTCTTCTCTTATGTCCTAAATCTTTCATATGAGTATAGAAATGTAGTCTTCTCCTGAGTTGCTCACAGTTGCAAAATTGAGCAAATGTCCATCCAGTTAATTATTAGTGGAGATAGGACCAGTTTAAGAAAATCTACTACATGCAGAGATAAAGTTACCTAAATGATGTGAGAAAGTTAGACATACAAAGTATCATAGGATTTTTAACTCTGTAAAATGATTCATCTTAGAGTTTTATTAAAATATGATGGTTTCTTAAATGTGCTTGAAAAATGATTCAACATGCCAAAATTTAAAAATAATAATAACTAAAAAAAGAAAGCATAATACCTATCCATTCATTTTTATAAACACATCTATAAACACATGTATGCTTTTCAAGTCAGGGAGCTTAATTACTAATTAGATGGGTATTCATGAAGTTATGTCAAAACACCTTTTCCCCACATCATGTGAATACTTTAGGCAGAAGCATCCTGCTCTGAGTACCTAACTTTTCATATTTTGTTTATATATTTTGAATATACAAACCAATACACATAAGTAATGTTTGAAATTTAATAGAAATATAGAAAAAGCCGTTTGACTTTAACATGGTTTTATTTTTCTTTAATAGTATATTACCATGTATCTCAGTTGTGTGTTTTACCTTTTTTTTCTTTTTGGTCAATGACTTTAGGTTGTTTGGTATCATTACCTATGATAATATGATTTCATATTCTTACTTTCACAAATTCAGAATACTTTCCTATTCATTTGGTGTTGCCATTTCTTTCATAGTAAGGGCCATTCAACATTCGGTGCCTTACCTTGCAGCTCTGGCAAAACTGATCTACTCATTACTTCATACACTCCCATGTACAGTCTCCACTTCATGCTTTTCTTTATTCAAAACATTTTCCTCCTGGGAATTCCCTCACCAAATCTCTTTTAGATGTCTGTTTCTTCCTCATTACCTCAGACTCAGCTTTCACATCTTAAATGCTCGGATTTCTGTGCTGCCCATTCAACTATTAGCTTCTCTGGTGCAAGCATCACAAGATATTTATCTATGTATTTCCAGGGCCAATACAGTGCCTGACACAGAGTAGACACCAAGTAAGTGTTTTCATTAAGTTACTGTCACTTTAAATTCATGTTACCTTTTCTTAAAAAGTGATATTGGGTTAACATTCACCTTTTCTCTATTAATAAAATAGATTAATTACTAAACAGAAAGGCGAACAGTTTTTTCAAAAATGAAGATTTCTTGGGAAAAAAATTTTACCTATTGTAATTTTTTTAGATAGTCCATCTTTTGTCACATAGTTACCCTTCCATATAAGTATTTAATATATAAGATGAGCTACTTTGGTAGAAGATCTGAGAGTTTGTCTTATTAGAAATTCTGAGTATAGCCTCCCATTTATATGTTTACCAGTTAAGACTTACAGTTTTGCTTTAACTTTACCTGGAATCAAGAATGATACAGTAACTGAACCCAAAATACGAGTGTCCCTGTCCTCCAGATACTTCATTAATTCCTTTGTCTAACCATACTCAACCAATGGAAACATTTTTTTTTAAAAGAAACTAGTTGCATTAATTTTTAATTTCTTATAACTTAAAAATTAGCAGGAAATTTTTTAAACACATACAAAAATAAAGAGAACAGTACAACTAACTCCTATATATAGCTATTATTCAGATTTAACAATTATCAATATTTTATCCTGTTTCATTTGTGATTTTTCTTCCTTTGTTTTTGCTAAAATATTTTAAAGTAAATTCCAGACTTTATGACATTTCACCTATACATTCTTCAATATGCATCTATGAGGACATTTTCTTACATAACCACAATGTCATTGTCAAACAAAAAAAAAGTTATTTCTTCAGACTTATGGTCAAGATAGCTGAGGAGGTAAATGCTGTGCTCACTCCCTCCCACAACCACATATAAATGACAAATAAATTATAGAACAGTCCTGGAGAACCACCTGAAGACTAGCTGAATGAAAATTCTATAACTAAAGATCTAAAGAAGAAGCCATGTGGAAACTAGTAGGAGAGGCAGAGATGCAAAACAGGCTGGTCCCACACCCAATTGTGGCAGTCGATAATTGGGAGGGATATCTCAGCTGCAGAGGTGCCTCCTGAGAAGTGAGGGGTCCCAGCCCCACAACAGTTTTTAATCCATTTTAAAAATGGACAGAGGACCTTAATAGACATTTCTCCCAAAAGGACATGCAGATGGCCAATAAACGTATGAAAAGATATTCAACATCACTAATCATTACAAAAACGCAAATTAAAACCACAATAAGATGCTTGTCAGAATAGCTTGTCAGAATAGTTATCATCAATAAATCAACAAACAACAAGTATTGGCAAGGGTGTGGAGAAAGCAGACCCTTGTGCATTGATGGTGGGATTGTAAATTGGTGCAGCCACTGTGGAAAACAATATGGAGGTTCCTCAAAACATTAAAACTAGAACTACCATATGGCCTAGCAATCCTACTTCTGGGTATTTATCTAAAGAAATTCAAAACTATAATTTGAAAAGATATATGCATCCTTGTGATCATTGCAGCATTATTTACAACAGCCAAGATATTGAAGCAACTTAAGCGTCCATCAATAGACAATTGGGTAAAAAAAAAAAAAAAAAGTTGGTACATATATAAAATGAAATATGACTGAGCCATAAAAAATAATGGAATCTTTCCATGAGAGACAATATGAACGGAACTAGAGTGTATTATGCTAAGTGAAATAAGTGGGACGAAGAATGACTAATACCATATGATTTCACTTCTATGTGGACACTAAAATCAAAGTGAAAGAAACAAAACAAAACCAGACTCAAAGATGCAGAAAACAAACTGATAGTTGCCAGATGGGAGGAGGAATCAGGGGATGGGTGAAAAATGTGTATCGATTAAAATGTATAAGTTGGTAATTACAAAATAGTCACAGGGATGTAAAGTGCAGCATAGGGAATATAGTAACAATGTTGGAATAACAACTGTGGTGTCAGGTGGGCACTAGACTTTATCTGGGAATAAATGTCTAACCACTATACTGTGCGCCTAAAACTAATTAATATAACATTGAATGTCAATGGCAATTAAAATATTATTAAATATTATTTAAAATATAATTTATTGATATCAATATGCAATTCATGCTTATATGTCTGTAATTTTTAAAACAATATCATTTATAATTGGTTTGTTCCTATCAGAATGAAGACAACGTTCACCATTTGAGTGTCATGTCTCTTTTAATCAAGAGTTGATGTCTCCTTTTATTTTTTTAATATTCTTGACTTTTCACAGAAGCCATTTCAGTTCCATTGAGAGTCTGTCATTTACATTTGTTTCTTAACTTCCTTTTGTTGTAGTTTAATTTATTTCTCTATTCGTTATACATCCTATAGAGGTTAATAATATAGTCTTGATTAAATTTGAGTTTAGTTTTTTTGTTTTGTTTTGTTTTTGGTCTGGTCAAAAATGTTACAAAAATGATGCTCTGTGCTTCATGTTGTCTCATATAAAGAGAACAGCAATATTTATTTGTCCTACTTTCTTTTTTAAAAATATATAGGGTTTTTAAAAATTGATTTCAGAGAGAGGAAGGGAGAGGGAGAGAGAGAGAAACATCAATGATGAGAGTAACTTATCAGCTGCTCCCTGCGCGCCCCCTACTGGGAACTGAGCCTGAAACCCGGGCATGTGCCCTGATGGGGTATCAAACCTCGGCTTCGTGGTTCATGGGTCCACGCTCAACCGCTGCGCCATGCTGGCCGGGCTGTTTGCCCCACTTTCAGTAACGCTAAGATTGATGAGAGGAATCAGGTGGTGGTAGACCGATTCCACCATTATGAAGTTCACTATCAATATTTCATCAATTATTTTCATTCATTGATAATGATTGCCAAAATTAATTGTTTCACGAGAAGTTGAAAATGGTGTTTTCTTGTTTTATCATTCTTTTCAGTGTATAGATTTCCTTCAATAGCCTGGGCTATTAGGTTACTAAAAAATACAACTCATAAAGTAAAGACAAGATAAATATTTAAACCTTTCCTTTTGTCAATTTTCTGATTAAGAGGTAGATATCCTAGTTGCTTCCAGTCGTGTCCTTGGTAGTTTTGTTTTCTATTTTTGTCTTCCCTATTGCCCTTATGTAGCATATTGAACACATGAATTTTTATATATTCAATCTGGTAAAAATTGATCGCATTAATTCTTTTTTTAGTCTTTATTGGTGCTTTATTTAGATGGTTGGTGTTTCTTTTTATTAAACTAAGCACATATTTATTTATACACACTTCTTTCTTTCAACAAAGGTAGAATACTTCATTTATTATTCTATGTCTTGCTTTTTTTCTATTAGAATATATAATGAAGATCCATCTATATCTGTGCATAGAGATCTTCATTCCTATATTCTGTTGCATAGTATTTCAATGGGTTGATGTACAAATAATTTGTTCAGTTGTCTATTTCATGCACATTTGGGTTATTTACATTCTTCCACCATTATGAGTAATGCCAGAATAAAACATCTGAGCATGAGTCTTTTCATATATTTTCCAGTGTAACTTGCTATAGATACTTAGACATATGTTTGCTAGGACAAAAGTCAAAGGCATAAGTTACTCTTCTAATTATTGCCCAAATTCCCTCAATAGAGTTTAGATTTTGAACAATGTTTTGACAGTGAAATGTACACTGCATGATAAATAGTGAATTGAATGCCATGAAGGGACTTACTCAAGCTTAGTTTTGTGGAATTTTTATTATTTTCATAGTAGTAGTATCAAAATTTTTCCATTTTCACATGTTCCGGGTTTTCTGGTAACTGGTTTGCTACCTGATGGAATAGGCAGATTTTAATACTGAAGCAATTTTCCAGAGACTTGGTTTGAATGACATTTGATTGTTTAAAAAGTTGATGCTCAAGAGTTAGTATTATTTATTTAGAGGTCAATTTAAGTCTCTCTTTGTTTTCCAGCTTCCATTCAGATGACTGGCTAAGCAAAAGCTCTTCCTATTACTTCAAAAGGTTTTATTATGGGTTGTGTGTGATGGATGGTTTTGCCCTTCCTGTTGTTTCTAAGGCATCAAACAAAGGCTGATATTAAATTCTTATCCCTTGAAATAAAACTCTATTTTTTCAGCACTCTGCTAAGAAGCAAAGATTTTTATGAATGACCCTAAAGGGAAAATATTAATTTCCTTCCTAGCTTCCTTTTAATTCTAACATTCAATTTCCCTGGCATCTCTCATTGCAAAAAAACACATTTGAAGCCTGACATATTATAAGTAGGAGATAGATCCTTTGGGGGATCGTTTCTTGATAAGCTTTGATAGGGAAAATACTTTAATAGAAAAATAAGAAGAATACACCCTAATTGATTGAGCCTGATCTCATGCTGCATCAGAGGGCTTTATTTTTGTATTGTTTTCTAATATCTCTTTCTATTCTACCTGTTAGAAAGAAGGCAAGGTGGGAAGCAGTTAAGGATTTTTCTTCTCTCTGTAAAACCCTATCTTGTGGCAAGCATGCTTCCCAAGGAAAAAGAAGAAAATCACCATCTATTTACAGAGATAACAAGACAAAAACCTTAAGTCTGTTTTGTTCCCACAGCTTCATTAGTGATGGGCAGAAAACCTGAACAGAGAGAAACACACAGGAATTCCTGACGCTGAGAAGCAAAACTGCCTGGGTACAGGATGTGTTTTGACCACATCTATTTTCAAAGATAAAATAAATGAATTTACCATGTGGTTCAAAAGTGTTGTTGTCAGAAGTTTGATATTAAGGATTAATTCTAGGAAGAAGAGATAGATAATTAAATCACAAGTAATAATATATATATCTTCACTAATTAAATAAATATGGTATCTGAGACGGCTAAAGCTCATTTCCTTGTTACCCGCATGTGGTTTGGTTTTGTATAATATTTCTTTTTATTTCTAATCCTCACCTTAGGACATGTTTTTATTGATTTTTAGAGAGAGAGGAAGTGGGGGATTGAGAGAGAGAGAGAGAGGTGCCCCAACTGGGTATCGACCGCAGCCTGGGCATGTGCCTTGACTGGGAGGTGAACCCTCAACCTTTTGGTGCATGGGACAATGCTCCAACCAAGTGAGCCACCTGGCCAGGGCTAAAATATTTCTTTTAAACAAATTGAGCACATAGACTTTTGAAGAACTGAAAGACTATGCCTCTGTTAAGCAAGAGGGCAGATTATGTGTCATTAATTGAAATACAGGGTAAATATTGAGAGCATCTATCAAAGGAAAGAGCTAACCATCTATGATTAATATCAAACAGAAGATTATTCAACAATGCACAATATTATTTATGAAAAAGCAATTTTATAGCATGAAACTACTTAAATATTAGGAAGGAGCTATCTTTTTAAAAGATTTATTTGTATTTTATAGAAATGTAATTCTTTTCAGCCTAGTTTGGTTATTTTACACTTTGTATATAAAATTTGTTTATGTATTCCTTGTACATATTAGTGTTTTGTAATTTTTTTATTAATAATAAATGTATTTTATTTCACTACTTAAATTGATGAAACTGTTAAATGTGCCTTAAAAGAACACTAAAAGCTACAAGCAGTTATACAAAAACTGCTATTTTTCTTTTTGATCATTGAACAATTGAACATGTAACAAAACTGACTTCTCCAAAAGAAACTTTCTAGGGCTTTGGATGTTCCCCACTCTCACTTCTCCAACTGTATTTCAGTTGACCTTGGCACCCGCACAGTTGACAGGTAAGAAAGCTATCAGTCACGAGCATGTTAGGTTAAAGCCTTTTTGAACACAAAGAGACCTCACACCAAACTAAACTACCCAGTAATCTTCCTATCTTCCTTGATAAATTAGTACCCCTATTGGTAAAAACTTTATCTTAGGGATGAGATTTTACACATATCTAAGTCATAAATATATCCTGTGCTTTATTTAATCACAAAGAAAGTCAATTTTGAATTCAGTTTCTGTTAAGTATTTGTCAGTCCATCTTCAAGACAGCCATCTCTAAATAGGGATTACAAACAAGAATATCAAGATACGTCTCCAATATGTGAGGACTGTCAGGTGCCTGGATCACCTTGGTCCTGTTTAGCTCTTATATCTGAATTTGTAATGCAAGGAAGCCAAGTCTAAAATGAGGTAATGGTTGTAAGATTAATTTTGTCAACTAGAAAGCACTATGTAAAACTCAGTTAATATATAACTAAGAGTATTTTCTATTATTATTTATTTTAAACCTTAACTTCTAACTATTTTGTTCTGGTACACAATTAAGTTACTTGGGAAGGTTTGATCTTTTTAAGGTTTGCTTGTAATCTCTGGTCAGTGGAACCAGAGGGAGCCTTTGGTCTTGGGCTAATTTGTCCCCACTACTGAGTACTCTGTCTGATATTCTGAATATTACTAGGTTTTTTCACCCTGGTTGTGAATATGAACTATTCCAAGCTCTGTGAAAACATTAGGAATTGTCCCACCACCCCTTTATGATAGTCCTTTCCTCAGCTTTGGGCAGTTCCCCACAGGCACGTTCTGATCAATGCATTGCTGCACACTCAAGGGGAACCCCCTGTTTATCTCCAGAGCTCTTTGCTCTATGGCTCTCTCTTCTCCAGTCTTCTGCCCTATGAATTCTAGCTCCTCTGTCCTCCATGGAGACTCAACTGGTTTTCTCAACCCAGGCAGACCACCAGGCTCTGTTTGATTTCCCCTTCCTGCTTTGCAGCCTGGAAACTCTGCAGGCAGTAGAAACTGGAATACCGTAGGGCTCATCTCAGTTTTTTCCCTTCTTTCAAGGATCACTCTCTTGTGCAGCCTGTTCTCCACGTCTGTAAAGTATTGTATACATGTTGCCTGTTTTTAAAAATTTTGCTTAAGATGATAGGGTAATTCCAGTCCCTGTTACTCCATTATGACCAAAAGAAAAAGTTGTCAGTTTCCTGTTAATGTTGAGTATATCTATGAAAATTTTCCTAGATAGTTAAATTTATCAGTATTTGTTTCATGATTTTTGCCTTTGGTGACACAGATAGAAATCTCCCCTCTCTGAAAAGTTATAAAAATATTACCCTCTATTTCTCTTGGGACTTCTATAATTCCATTTTTAATATAGTCTTTAAGCTACTAGGAATTTTGTTGTAAAGTATGAGGTGCAATGAGATTTTTATATATTGTTCGTGATTACCTAGTTATTCTCAAACCTATTTTGAATAATTCATTATTTCCTAACTGCCAAAAAAAAGTCACTTTTATCATTTAATTTATTCCTTACAATAACATTTCGGTCTCTTTCAAGATCCACAATTTTGATTCATTAATGAGCTTGTGTATTCTGATATTATTTATATGCAGTATTTATTATTATAGGATTATAATATACTTTAAGAGTTTTAGTCTGTACCCTGTTATTTTTCTGGTAAAATGTTTAAAATAACTTTTACATTTATTTTATTTTATGAATTAGATAGCTTTTCCATTTTCTTTTACTGATCAACCATTATTTGATATTTGGCATCAGATAGAAGCTAGCTTTGCAAAAATAAGTTCCAGAGTTTTCATTCCTTCCCTATTCACTTTAACTATTAAATTGCCTAAAATTTGGAGTCCTTTTGTAGGTTTAAATAAACTTGTCAGCAAAATTATCTGAGACCATCATGTTAAGAAAGAGGAAAGGATAAAAACATAGGCTTTTCGGGTTTTTTGTTGTTGTTTATTTGTTTTATAAAAATGTTTTCAGTATTGTCCAAGGTTATGGTTATTTTATCTTTCTATCTCTTCTTGACTTAATTTTGACAATTTGTGTTTCTGTAGAAATTAATTTACTTTATCCACATTTTAAATGTATAATTATAGAATTGTAAAAGTATTTTTCAAGTAATTAAAAGATTTTTATATGTAAGTTGTTATATCCCATCTCCCTATTTTTAATTTTTAAATATTTTCTTTTCTGTTTCTTTATGAGAGTAGGTAGTAGATGATTGATTTTTGTAATGTATTTTGAGTTGAATTATGAAATCAACCCTATTCTTTTTTTTTCTTTCCTTATTTTTGTTTCAGATTTTATTGCATCAGCACAGTTTACAATAGCTAAGATCTGGAAACAGCCCAAGTGCCCGTCAGCAGATGAGTGGATAAAAAGCTGTGGGACATTCACACCATGGATACTACGCAGCTGTAAAGAAGAAGGATCTCCTACCCTTTGGGACAGTATGGATGGACCTGGAGAGTATTATGCTGAGTGAAATAAGCCAGGCAGCGAAAGACAAATATCACATGATCTCGCTTATACGTGGAACCCTATTCTTTTGAGACTAAAATGACACCCACAGGAATTTAGTCACTTGGTTTGTGAAAACATTCCACTTTAGTACATTACTGAGATCAGGGTTTAATCAATAATTGATGCTTGGTCAATTGGCTATCATATGTTTTAAGCAGGACATACACACACACATATATATATCTACACACAACAAACCAAAACACACACACAAGCACCGACCACACAGAAAAGATTGATAAACTGGACCTCAATAAAATGGAAAGCTTCGTTAATAAAAAACAAAACAAAAAAACACAAGAGTGAAAAAATGAGTAGAAAGTAGAAAATATTTCTAATATAAATAACAGAAAATGGACTCATTCAGAATATAGAAGGAACTATAAAGCAATAACAACAGAAAGCCAAGACTTGGACAGCCAATGTCACAGGAAAAGTCAAGGCTGTACAAGTGTTCAATAAACATATGGAAAGGAGCTTTAACTGATTAATCATCTTAGTAAACCCAAGTTCATACCACAGTGGGAAGCTATTACACAAGCACTAGAATGAGACATATTAAAACATACACATAAACAAGTACACTGCTGACATTAAGCATTGGCAAGGATTTGGAGACCCAGAATCCTCACATCCAGAGGAAGCATAAACTTGAGAGCCCATTTTTGAAAACTATTTGTTAATATCTACTGAAACCTAAAAGATGAATACCCCATGACCTAGAAATTTCAATCCTAAATGTTTACTTAAAAGATAAGCATGCATCTGTTCACAAAAAGAATGTTCACAGCAGCAATACTGATAAAGCCAAAACTTGAAAACAATGAAAATGAGCTGAGTAAAATTGTGATGTATTCATACAATAGAATACTACATAGTAATGAGAGAAAATAGTTTCATGTAGCATGGGCGAATCTCATAAATATAAAATTCTGAGTGAAAGGCGCTGGAACAAAAGAATATACTCTGTGCGATTATATTTGCATCAGATTAAAAAGCAGAAAAAAAACTTTATGGTGAGAGATGTCAAGATATCAGTTACCACTGTGAAGGCTGTAATTAGAAGGGGCACAACTGAGATTTCTAAGATGCTGGAAATGTTATGTTTCTTAATCTGTGTGCTGGTTCTATGGTCTATTCACTTTGTAAAAACTTATCAAGATATATGCACATATAACTTGTACACTATTTTTATGTATATATACTTCATTTTAAAATTCATTTACAAAATAATTGGAGTTAGTTTAGCTCAGGATCTTATCACAAAAATCAATGGATTATTTGAGAAAAATTGAATCAATCCATGAACTTAAGCTATATACAGATTTTACTAACCCACCAACTCACAAACCAAGCGCATCCTATCTTGAATGAAGGTATATTTATAATTACTAATGTAAACATACTTGTCTGATAGGCACACGCTGACTTATAGGCAACATATAAAACATATTATCCATCTTTTAAAGTCCATTTCAAGTCAGTACTTTTTCTATGAAGACTTCTCAGCTGTTTCAAACACTTAAATCTGTTCTAAGCTTCTCCAGAACTTATCAATTGTATCAGTAACTGCAAAATTTAATACATGCTGTCTTATAGTGTTCCTTAGACATTTCATATAGGCTAGCCTTATCTCCCGTACTACACATCCCTGAGTGAGGAAAGATATTATGCATGCAGCACAATTATGTATTTGTTGTCTACCACAGAACACAAATCAATGTGTAAAATATTTTAGACAGATGTCATTGACAGTATGTTTTACACATAACACGCTAGTGTCAAACGCTGCCTAAGCCCACAGGCACACACACTCACAGGACACTCACGTGCAAACCTGACAGTGCACGGTTCTGCCTGTTTTTGAGGCCTAAGGCATTGTGGGCCGTGAAAGCCTCCCCCTGGAGAAGTCACAATCAAATAGCTCTTTCACTTGGTCTCCCGGTAGCCAGATCAAGGTCCAAAATGCAGGCAGCAATGAAGCAAGGACAGAGGACCCTTTCCAGCACTAACGGTGACAGCATTTCTACAGGCAGTGGTGGCTGTGAAGAAGACCCCTGTGGCATGGTTTTGGTGACGGTTTGTACCTCTTAGTGGCTGATTCCTGGCCTTTTATTGCTTAAGCTTCCTAGGGAATCTATGACTCATCTGGTATCTTTTCAACTATTCCTCGTCTATTTAAATTAGAATATTTTCTTTTGATTGAAAATCAAAACTCTTAGGATATATTTGTATGTGTGTAGGTATATATGTATGCAGACTTGTATCCATATAATCGCATAAAAAAACACATTTCCAAAAACAAAGGTGTATGTGCTTGTGTGTGCGTGTTCCATGTCAACGCCACATAGTTTACATTTTTAGCAACTGAAAAGTAGAGGCTATTAATGACTTTTTTACTTCCATCACCATTTATACAAGCAGTTCTTACTCTGTTGTTTACTAAATAGGCTTCATTGCTCTCTGTTTGCTTATTTATCTTAATAAAATTGTTATTAGCTCATCATAGCATTGTAGTCATTTTCAGAATGACTTTTTTCCATACCTAAAATGTATAAATACTTGTCTATAACTTCTGAACAATTTTGGTTTTATTTTTTTAAATTTTATTGATTCCCTACACAGTGTATGGTATAAGGAAAAGATTTCTAACTGTGTTTTCTTAACTGAGCAGCCAGTTGCTTGATAGTAGTTATTCAATAATTTTTCTATTTCTAATTTATTTGAATTTCCATCTTTATAAAGTATATTAAATTTATATGGTTATCTAGACTTCCTTAGAGATATTCTCCCCATTTTCATTTGTCTGTAAGTTTATTCCCATACTTACTTGTCCCCATTTAATTATTGCAACTTCATAATTTGATTTATTTCCTCGTTGAGCAGATGGTATCCTGTTTTCACTGAAATGGGCTCTTTTGTGTCTGCAATTTGTATCCACTTCCTCATTCGAGTATAGTTTTCTTTTTAATTTATCTCCTTTTTTCCAATTATCTTTGTAAGAGCTTTATCTGCAGTATTGTTCTTTTAAAATAACTACTTCTTGAATTTACTCATCAATCTTATGGTTTTTTATCTACTAATTCATTGTGTATTTGAATATATTTTTATTTAAATAACAAATATCTGTTACAACTAATCCTATTAACTCTCAGCTCTTTGGGGATGGCTCTAATTTGTTGAACTTCAAGTAGGCACATTTCATACTCCTTCATGACCAATTTCACATGTCACAAGGAAGCCATCCTCCTCTTCTTAGGCTGAATCCATTTAGCATAATTCTTTGCTCTTACACCTATAATATTGTTTCTTAATCTGGAGCATTTTTTAAATGTATCTAGCTCTTCTCTCCTGGTACACTGAATTTACTGGAAACAAGAACCAGCTTCCAAAACAACTTAGCCCAGTAGTCAACAAAGACATTTTATGAACTATTGACAAACATATATTCATCTATTTTATTTTCCTTAGTGCTCTATCTTTTGATACAAATAAGGTACCATAATAAAGTTAAAAATATTTTATCAGTAGGTTAAAATGTCAAATCAGTCAGATCCTAGAGGAAAAACTGAATAAAATTTTAGATGCAAAGAAGCATATATATTTACAAATATAAGACGTAAATTTAGTTTGAGGTCTCTCAATCACAAAAGCAAAAATTGAAGAATGATTGGCATTTTCCAAGAGAAGAGTGTGCAATGTATTTAGCATATGATGCATTGTACGTGGAAACTGACATGTGTATAAGTCGAAATTTTTTATGTTAAAGGTCTGACATAGTAAAGAACACTAGGGTGTGTACCTTAGAGAAAGAAGAAAAAAAAAAATAAGTGGCTCTATAATTTAGGCAAATAAGTGGCCTAAAGCACCAAAGAGAGCAAATCATTAATGGCCAACATGGTGGGAAACATATCATGGGTCATTTAAGTACAATTTCACATGGACCTCTAGAGGTTAAATCTCAGATAAGTTTATTGTCATAGTAAGAATATTCCAGATAAGAGGAATACTAAGAGTCCTGTTAAGATGAGCTACACCTTTTATATAAAAAGCAAGAATGGTCATATGGATAAACCCCATATAACCCATATATGGCTGTGACATGGGTAAAATAAACAAAGCTGTGACGCCATTCCTTTCTTCCTTTCTCACTCCAGACATTCTTCTCGAATATGGGTTGTTATAGGTTTAACCCATGTGGGACATGTCATGATGCTGCACTCATTGAGAAATTCCCAGTCCAATTGAAAGACAGGATTGAAGCATTCTCAGATTTCAAGAGAACCCTTCCATAGAGTGCTTATTCCTGACTGAGAAATAGACTAGACCTAAAGCTCATACATTTTTGTGATTCTGATTTGTTAACCTTATAATTAGCACAACATCTGGCTTTAATTTTCCTAATATTTCCACATGAGAAGTGAAAGTATCGGGTGGATCCAAACAGTTAAGTTACCACTACATGCAAAAAGAATTTATTCTCAAAATGCATGTAATTTATTTATACTCAACAAAAGGCCATAAAGCATTAAAAGAAGTAATCCAGTATACAAAGGTTTCAGTTAGCTGCGATGCCATGAAGTCAAACAGGCCTGGAAGTGTTTAAAACCCAGAAGTAAAATGGTCAGTAATGTCTGCATGGAAATGCTTTGAGTGTAATCAAAGAAGGCCCTTCAGCAGTGCAAACACAGATAATGAGGTGCTAAATCTGAATTACAGGCTTCTGCCTGAGTATACTGGTTTTGCATTCGGGAATGAAGTATCTTCATTGTTTGCCTCCTCTTCATGGGATGTTAAACATTCAGAACAATTTATGAAGCCATAAACCTACAAGATTTCTTTTCCAGCTGAAGCTAAGTCAAGGCAATCTTTATTTTTACTTGTCTAGTCCACACCACTAAAATCAGCTTATCACTGACTGAAGTGACCATAGTTATTCCCTCTGGGGTACTATTATAATGATCCTTTTTATTTTTATTTCCTACTTTACTGTTTTGCTAAAATCAATATTTGAGGCTTCATTAAATTGACAACTAAATCTGAAACGCGTTTGCTATCGTTCAAAATGCAAATGACTGTTTGGTGCTCTTAGATCTAAAAAAAGGAAACGTGCCAAGGATATTATGAATGTATATATTTATTTGGAAATTTTTTACCCAGCAGGTTTCTTTATACTTCTGTAGATAAGTTTTTTATATGAATATAAATTAGAAAATATATTTCTTGATTTAGCTTGCTACCATTATTTTTGCAAAAAGTAAAGAAACAAAATTAGAAAACAGTCAATGCTGATGCTATATGAACTATGTTTTTACAGTCATGTACATCTCCTGAATTTGTTCTCAGTTTCCCTGCCATCGTGTGAATTTGAAAAGGAATCTGAAGAACACAAGGTGAGAATGGGCCTTATTTGTCACCACACAGCTTGGTTCTGTCATTTTCTACATTAATAGGATTTTGTGACTGAATGACCTTGTTAATACAGCAATATGTTTCCTGCTACATCATCAGTAACAATCTTCTAAATAAGGAAAACTACCATTAAAAAAAGTCACGCTCGACTTCACTCCATTGTTTGTCTTCCTTTAGCAAAAGCAAACAACTTCCATTATATCTTAATGCAACAACTACCATTTTTTAAAAAGCTACTATGAGTGTTGAAAATCCAACATGTTGAAATACAGGGCTAAAAACCTGCTCTCCGACACGCAATCAGATGGAAACATCTGGATCTTTGGCAAAATGTTAATTTTTAAAAAGTGGTGATAATATGGGAAAAACATTTTCTACCAGACATAAAAAAATGCAATGAGGGGACCTGTATAAGATGTCAAAAAATTACTATACCAAAATAAGTTGTATTAAGATGGCTAAAAGTCATTTTATCTCTTTTTCAGATCTTTGAATCCATATCATGTTATGTTAGTTTCTGTTAATCCTACATGATCTTGTCAATTTTGGCTCCATAATTTAGTTTTAGAGAGGTTGTCTCTTAAGCAAAGTGTGCTAAAATCAGGAAAGAACACAGTTTGCTAAAAGGTGATCAAGCATCCCAGTAATCTGTCTCTTCGGATGCTAGGAACTTTTGCTCTTCAAGAGTTAAATAACCTGCATTGGGAACATTCAACCTGTGCTTCCCTTGCTGGCCTCTGCTTTTCCCATTCCTACCAGTCTTCACCCCCAGATCCTTGTGCTCTCTGGAAACTGTCTACAAATATAATTTCCTCTCATTATCACTCTCAAGGTAATTAATTACTTTCAGGACCTATTCAGGTCTCTGCTCCAAAGGTCCTTTACCCTCACTAGCATCCTTAAATCAGCCTTATCTCCAGCCCCCATCCCTTTCATGCAGCCTCAACCTTCCCGCCCTCCTTTCCTCTCCACCCTATGTTGACCCTCATCTGGCTTTTCATTTTAAGTTTGCACAGTTTCCTTTTGATCTCACTGCAATTGATCCAAAATCCCAGAAGGGTGGAGAGCAACCCATAGGAACAGCAAAGCCTAAATGTAATTTTTCCTTAAACAGAATGATGGACAAGATATAAGTCTGATTAAAAGCTTTAAAATTTTGCCTCAGAAGACTTAAGCTCCATTTACTTTTTCGTTTCTGCTTTGAGCTTGGCCTCAAAGTGTCTCGGTGTAATTAATGACCATGAGGTCCGCAGAGATGGCTCTGCTTTATAAAACTATAGGAATCACGCTGCGCTGCACTCTCCCGGCGGAGCTGCCGTTACAGCCACAGACTGGACGGCTGAACCCAGAAACCTACTGCCCACAGTCCAGCGGTGAGCGGCCTGCAACTGGGGTGCCGGGAGGGTTGGTTCCATTGGAGGGCTGTGAGGAAAGGAGATGTTCTAGGCCTTTCTCCTTGGCTTGTAGATGGCTGTGTTCTCCCTCTGTCTCTTCATATCATCTTTCTATGAGTTTCTGTCATGGACTGAGTTGGGATCCTCCAAAATTCACATGTTGAAGCTCTAACCCACAATGCAACTGTATTTAGAGACAGGCCCTATAATGAGGTTATTAAGGTTAAATGAGGTTATAATCTGATAGGACTGGTGTCCTTATAAGAAGAGAAAGAGAAAGAGATCTCTGTCTGTCTTTGCATGAGCACAGAAGAAAAGCCATGTGATGACCATGGCCATCTACAAGCCAATAAGAGAGGTCTCCCCAGACACCATTCCTGAGGAAACTCCATCTTGGACTTCTAACTTCCAGAACTGTGTGAAATAAATTTCTTTCGTTTAAGTCACTCAGTCTGGTATTTTATTACAACAGCCCAAGGAGAATAATGTCCACATTTCCCCTTTTTATATGGAAACCAGTCGCATTGGATTAGGGCCACCCTAATGACCTCAGTCTAACGGTAAAGACCCTATCTCCAAGTTATGTCACTTTCAGAGGTTAGGACTCCAACTTATTTTGGGGGGGACACAATTCAACCTATAACACACAGCAAACTTGAAACATACTTCTCACTGTTTAAGGAACCCTCTGTTTGGAAAATGTCTAACTCTTTAAATTGATGTATAAGACTACTAAAAAAAAAAAATCCCTGAAATAATTGACCTGGTTCATATGAAAAGGCATTAGCAAAAGCCTAATGAGTAGGATTATTTGAAAAACTGTATTAGCAATACCAGTACATGACACAATTCTTCTGATTTTACAGAAAGCGTCAACACTCCACAGTGAGGTGATAAAGAGCACCTAAACTTCAAACATAGAAGTATTAGAGGAATGAATGAGGGAATCTCATGGGTAATGGAAAGCTCCTTCTCTGTGGACAGGAGATGAAGCCAAACCCCACCTACCAGTGCCAGTACAGCACCTGGCGGGTCCTGCTGGAAGGACACTGGGAGTGTCTTCCTCCACATAACCCAAAACAAGGGACTTCGGCTCTTAGTGCAACAATCCTACTCCTGCCAATTCTTTGTTACACACTCAATTCATCAATTCAACATTATTTGCACAACTTCTCTCTTAAGCACAGTAAGTTCACATAAAACATGAATTCTCAGTGGGAGCACTATCATCCCCAAGGGAGTGAACATGGTGGGGGGAGGTAAAAAAAAAAAAAGTCTTTCTTTTTTTATGTATAAAGCACAGATTTTTGTACATATAGTACAAAAACAGACACAGTAAATCTATGGTATTAAAATTTCATTGAGAGTGAGGCAATGATTAGAAAAATATATATATATCTACAAAGACAGAAAAATTGCTTCAGGTGATTAAAAAAAAAAAAGGTTGAAAAACACTAGAATGCAGCATTGACATAGCCCCTGGCCATGGCTCCTTTTAAACATCAAACATCAAATTCCAACCCCCAAACACCAGCCCCTCACTCATTCCCCTTACCTAGCCTGTGCCCTGTCCTGCTCCCGTTTCCGGTACTTCTTTTACTGTATTAAAGATGAACATTGTAAAGGAATTCTACAGTGAATGCCTTTAAAGGGAAGTTACCTTAATGTATTTAAATGTTTCTTTATACATGATTAATGATAAATGGCAGAATAAACAAGAGGACAAAAAATGCATAACAAGTTTTAGGATATACCTTCAATGGAAGATGAATTTAAGAAGAAAATAAAATAGTTCTATTTCAATATTAGGAAAATTTAAAAAATAATTTGTTTTTATAAAAGGTATTTTACATGACTTCAAGTTTATTCTCTTAGCTCATATTTTTAAACATGTTTAATATGTATCAGTGTACATATTAAGACAATGTTGTATGTATTAAAACTATATTGTAAATATTTTTTAATTACTTCAATGACAGTTGTGATATATCCACAGAAAAGCAAATTGACATATAAGGGCAAGGTCATTCCAAGTGTCCATTGAGTGTTCTGAGATGTACCCCGGTTAAACAACTTTCATCTTCTAGGCTCTACTTTTTAAATCTTCTAACCCCTGTAGTTATCAGCTGCATGTACAGCCTTTAGAAATTAGTATGCTAAGCTGAACCAACTTGATGGGAGTAACTATCCGCAGGGCTTGTTTTCCAAAGAAAAGTACTGTCAAGAGTGGCACAATTATAAGCCAACCTAGACATCTGTAAAGCCCTTTCAAAGCAACTCGGTGAGTTTTGTGAATGGAAACGCAGTGCTCAAGTCACATTCTGCTTTAAAATGCTGTGACATCTCTCTCCCCCTCTCCCTTCCTCTCTCTGAAATCAATAAAGATATATTTTTAAAAAATAAAATAAAATGCTGTGACAAATACAGTTGAGGTAAAGAAGAATATTACCAAAACCCACAGACAAGAAAATACTCCTCCCCACTGCCATTCAATCCTGGGAAGAAAACCATGTAAATTCCACAAGTAACCACACTAACACATTTCAGGAAAGGTGCTGAAATTTGAGTAAGGTCAGGGCCCGCCTTTAATTGTTCCTTTGTTTTTCTGAAAAGAAACAAAGAAAACACATAGTGGCTTTTTAAAAAATTTAGCTGCTTCCTTTTCCTTTCTTTCTTTCTTTCTTTCTTTCTTTCTTTCTTTCTTTCTTTCTTTCTTTCTTTCTTTCTTTCTTTCTTTCTTTCTTTCTTTCTTTCTTTCTTTCTTTCTTTCTTTCTTTCTTTCTTTCTTTCTTTCTTTCTTTCTTTCTTTCTTTCTTTCTTTCTTTCTTTCTTTCTTTCTTTTTTTTTCTATTTATTTTTCCTTAAAGGAACCAAGTTTCTGACTTATTACAAACAAGACTTAAGAATCAACCCATTTAGTCTCAATCTCAGTCAAGCCTAAGAAGCAGGGACTGTGGCTGTTTAAAACTCCAAAAGGTTCCTCATGAGCCACCCGTTTGCCAGCTCTCATTTGGCCCAGGAATGAGCAGCCAGCAAGGTTGTTTAAAGCTCAGATGCTGTGGCGAGGGCATCTGTCTTCCAGGCAGCTCTAATCCTGCCTGGTTCACTGGCTCTACCTTTATGAGTTCTTTAGATTGGTAATTGAGAGAATAAATCTTTGAAGGACTTACATGAATGCAAATATATATATATTAAGGTTTCAGTAATAAAATACCTACCAAAGTGTTTTATGTAGTCTCCTTTCAGGACTCGGCCATTTAATTCATTTTTCTAGACAAAGATTTGGAATTGGGATTCAATTAAAAAATTTTTGCTTTTGTTCTTGTTTTTGTCTTTCTGATGGGTGGTTAGGCAATTTCAAAGTTTTCTTTTCTATCCCAAACTAAGAGTTATGCAATTTGGCTGGGCCTTGGGGGTAGGAGCCACATCACAGACTTAAACACAAGTTACATCTACATAAGTAGAACGCTTCAGGGAGAATTCAAAGGACTACTTTGGAAAGCATGAGGTCTGATAGGGAAAGGTTAATAATACTAGGGTTGTTTAACCTGTAGAAAAGACAAGACTAATCATTGATGGTCTCAAATAGTCCCTTAAAACACTCTCTTGCCCTAGAATCTTACAAGCTCCTAGAAAAAGAGCTAAGAGTAGCTCCCAGAGGATAAGGGGCAAGATCTGAGCATTTTCTCCTTACAGGATTCCCCCACTTCCAAGGGATAGTTTTACTAAATATTCCCCATTATCCCCAAGGAAAGCCATATAATATCAAGCTTAATACTAATAGCAATATTGACATAGTAACAATTATTTCTTGAGCATCCACTATGTGCCAGAGTGTTTTAAGCACTTCACACTTCACAATTATTAATTCTCATTCTCAAAATACTCCAAAGTAAGCATAGTGATGCTCATTTTATATTTTAGGAAACAAAGGCTCGAGGTTAGACACATTGCCTAGGACCATAAGCTACCAGTGGCAGAACTAAAACTCAAAACCTTGTCTGTCTAACTCTAAAGTCTATATTTTGTCCACTCCCCCACGAGCCCTTTCTAAGTAAACATGAAAGAAAAAGAGTGTTATGTACAAAGATGTTAATAGCAAAATGAAATATAATAATAATGAATAGTAATAATGATACTATTTAAAGGCATAAGTATATATGAATTATTAAGTAAAACTATGGTAGATGTACTTGAAGGACTAAAATAAATGCATAATTAATGTGGAAAATGCTTATTATTGCAGTGTTAAATTTAAAAATCCACCTGATATAGACTGGATTAAAACCACGCTGTAAAAATATCCAGAATAAGTCTGGAATCAATTACACTATAACATCAATAGCAACTGGGGGGAGGGGGAGATCATGTAATTACAGGTAATTTTTGTTGTTCTTGCTACTTTAAATGTATTTATATATTTTTTAGTAAGAATGTATTATTCTTATAATTATTTTAATTAAATGTCTTTAGATAGCATATGATCTCTGAGGTTAGGAATAAACATAGAAAAACCCTACCCTAAAAGTCATCCTCTTATGAAACTTTCTCCTTGCTGCTTTCTCCATGACCTCTCCTTTCTGTCCAGCTTTCTACACTGCTCAGTGCCTACCACTAGTCTCAACTTCTCCAAGGTCCTTGCCCTGGCTCCCTCTTCCCACTCTGCTGCTTTGCCTGGACCATACTTTTGGCCTTTATATAGCCTAGAACTTTTTACTTTTCTGTTTATTACAAGCATGTTTCATTTCCTAACCTCAACAAATAACGCCAATGGTTTAATTAAAGGAAGCCTTAATATTCTTCTTCCTAGGGGAACAGCCAGATTGTCTGCATCTCTACTGAGTCAAGAACAAGAGAATTAGGCCTGGCGTTCACACAAGGGAGGAAATTTAACATTTCTCCCTAGAAAATATTTATTGCCATTAAAAGCTCTCATACATTGGAGTAAGTGACCAAGTGGCATTTTGGATTTACCACACTGGAGAGTGTGACTAATAATTTGGTTTGACAGATATGGTCTTTAGAAAAGGCCATAAAATTATATCTGAAGTCATTTTTCTTTTCATTACTTGTTCAACTCTTTTAAACAAAGAAAAAGTTGTTTGTTCCTTCTGCAACAAAAATGCAATTGACAAAAATTTCAAAGCCACAATATTTTCCTAAATTAATATGTTTATATGAAGGAAGAGAATGCTCCCAGAAAAGATGGTTTTGCCTTTTGTACGTACCTTTGGAGGTCAAGAGGAGATTATCTGAAAACTTATGAACATGAGCCCTTTCAAAATTGTATAGCTCTTAAATGTTTTTTTCTTTCATTTGACTCTCTTTGAGAAAATAAAACCTTAGCTATTCAGCCCCCTTCATATATCAAAAGATGCTTGAAAAATGATTCTCTGTTTTATCCATCTCAGTGTCAGCTAGACTAGAATGGTGCTTCTTACCTAGCAAATACTAAATAAATACTCACTGAATGTATGACTAAATTAATGTTTATCTCCTGCAGGCGAGCCTTGAGTTTCAGAATAAACTAGAAATGCAGAAGAAACCTTTCTTCTAGGAACAGAAAATGTTGACAAATTCACACTGTTTCTTGCAAGATCTATCAGAAAATGTCATGTCCCTTCTATGTGATACCCAATAGAAACTAATACATCTAAGATCACACACTGATATGCCAACTGTATAAATTGAGTCTCATTGAGCTCTATGAATCTTATGACTTAAGGCCAGTTATATTTCCTTAGCCTTATTGAAAATAAGGGAAGATCATTTAGTTAAAAATCTGCAGAGAAGATTGGCCAGTGTAGAAAAAGGTTTTTTAAGTTTCAAATTACTTAATTTAAAGGTGCTAGCAATTCATGAGTTTGAAATACTCAGAGTTGCTGAATTGTAGAGCAAAGTACCCACTAGATTAGGTTGAGAAAACTTTTCACCATATGAATTAGCTTTCTATAATTGTCATTTCCAGAGAATCATTTTCAAAACTATTTTCCAAAAATAAAAATAAAAACTATCAATAATATTCAAATTTAGAGAGAGAGAGATAAGATCAGGGTTAGACCGAGGTTAATCTTATAATTTACCATCCCAATTTGGATAGTTTTGTTCTGAAAAAATTTCTAAGGAGGGTTTAATGTAAGGAAAACAGGAATAAACAGGGAATTTCCTGAAAACAAAAACAAAAGCATGTGTAGTCATCACACCAGACACCGCAGTTGACTCCTGTGTGACCTGAGGCAAGTTATTGTCATCCTCTATATTTCACTTCACCAAGGGACATTAATTTATGTCCTCAGTAAACACTTGAATTGAACACTTACTCTGTTCAGCAATATGCCTGCTGCCAAAGTGAAAATAAAAATATTTTAAGTTCGGGATTCTAATTTCAGAGTGATTACCATGAAGTCATTGAGTAAATGAAAGAATTTTTTATCCAGCAGAATCTTGTCATTCCTAGGTTTAATATTCATGTTTCAACAGTTACTATGTGTTCAAAGTTTACAACACAGAGTAATTTGTAAGTTTGCAGAGGCATGGACTTGAATTATGATAAATAAAGTTTGGGATCTGTATGGAGAGTGAGATTAGAAGGGGAATATTGAGTTAGGAAGTTAGCCAGGTAGACTGCTCATCAATTCAGCATCTAGAACTCAGTGGGGATTTGCTTTGTCTATCATTTCTTACCTTGTAAACAACTCATAGGTGGAATAGTAAGGCCTGTTAGTATCTGTGAATTCAGAGATTTAGGGTCCCGTTACAATTCCACTCAGAATATCAAGGATCAGACATATATGGTTTATCCCCCTACCTACCTCTACCCTTTGTAAGATTCATTGTTGGTTCATTCAATAAAGCTATTGATTGATTCATTTATTCTAAACATAAAAGTGTTTTCATGTTCAAACATCTCCTTAAAGGAAATACCTTAGTATATATTGGCTCATCAGAACAATTTCTAATCCTGCCTATGGGTTAAGAGGTTAGATTCTTAGAAGCAGAGATGTTGAGAGGATGCAGATGAACAAAGTAGACAATAGAGTTAGGGCAACAGCAAGGACACACTGTGCTTCTCACAGCCTGGCCCAGTGCAAAGAAAAGTAAGGAACATTGAGGACTCACGTCTAGAATCATTTCAGATTAAGCCATGGAAAATGTCATATGCGTTCAGCACCTGGGTTTTATTGCTAATGTGAGATCAACATCTCCTTAATACATGAGAACCCAGAAGTATTTCTGCCAGGTCATGCACGATCCCTTTAGTATAGGTAAGCAGAGACATCTATCTTTCCTGTCCACATTTCTCTTAAACAGCACCCTACACAAATTTCTGCCTAGGCATTTAATGAAAACAAACAAACTTTGTTGAGCTTCTATTATATGTCAGGGACTGTGTTTGGGCCTATTGATTGTTGAATACTTTATAGCATCAACCAGAGACACCTGTTGGTCAGGAAAAGCTGAATTTATTAGATGTATTCCAGCAAGGGAGGAAACCACATTGATAGTCATATTAGTCTCTCAAAGGAGAGGTTAGGGAAGAATATTTATAAGGTTCTGGGGATTAGGCTTAAATAATTTAAGGTGAGTTTTTCAAGATCAGAGGTTTCTGGAACTGGGCAAAATTCATGACACAATAGTTTAAGACTGGTGAACATAAAAATTTAAGTTCTTGATGAGAAAGCAGTTGTCTGATAAGAGCTTTTACCAAACAAGAATTATGTTGTCCAACAAGAGAACTATTTGCTCATGTGTACAAACTAGTTGCTTGGATAAATTGGCTTCCCAAAATGGTGTGAAACAAATCACAATTTTTTATTGGTTTATAGTCTTATCTTTGCATTTAAGTCATGTTGACAGATGACCTTATTTCTCAGTGTGGTAGATATAAAGTTAAATAAGACATATTCCTGATCTCAAGGAACTTATTGTCTAATGTGGTTGACAAGACATGTAAACAAATAATTTTAGTTGGAGAGGAAGGAGCACATATAACATATTACAGAGACAGGATCAAAAGAACTTAATTGTTTGGATATGGACAGCAAGGAAGAAGGAGGAATCTAAAATATTTCCTTTCTTACTTGGGTATTTCAGGAAATATTGGCAACATTAATAGGTGGAAGAGAAAGATAAAAAATGGCATCTATTTAGACAGGGTGACATTAAGATGTTTTGGAAAAATCCAGTACAGGTAAGTAGGTAGTTGGCTGTATGTGTCAGTGTTTGGTGGGGAGAGATCTGCAGCAAGTCACTAATCATAAATATCATTCAGCCCCAGCTGAGGGTAGAACCCATGGACACAGAGAGCTCAACTAGAGAATGTGCAGAGTGAAAAGAAACCAAGGATTAAACCCTAGATAACTTCAGGATTTAAGAGACAGGTAGAAGAAGAGAACCCAGCCAAAGAGATTAACAAGGGTATCACAGAAATCAAAAGAATAAAGAATTTTAAAGAATAGGGAGAGTCAATGGTATCCAATACTGCAGAGAAATTACCAAGATACAGGCTAGAAGTAACCACTTAATAGTTGGAGTGTTAAGAATAATTTTAGTACTAATAATTTCAGTGGAGTGAAAAGACAAAAGCCTAGAAGAGAGGCTTCTCTCTCTCTCTTCT
The DNA here is from genome assembly GCF_964146895.1 of Miniopterus schreibersii. Classification (NCBI taxonomy): domain Eukaryota; kingdom Metazoa; phylum Chordata; class Mammalia; order Chiroptera; family Miniopteridae; genus Miniopterus; species Miniopterus schreibersii. The sequence continues at coordinate 25,759,391 of NC_138113.1, read as the reverse complement.
AGTTGTACTCCTTGGTACAAACTCTCTACTGTTTTAGAACAACATAGGAAGATAACTGTTTTCCTTTCAACAATCCCCATGATAATGAATCTCTATCACCTCTCAGGGTCACGGACTGCAAGATCTCAGTATAACAGGTATTTGTTATTCTTTTCAACGGAATTCCTTTCTATGTTTGGGAATCCCCATCTTGTGAAGCTTGATGGGCAGCAGGCCCCGCCTCCATCACAGAAGCTGAAAACGCCAGATACTCATTTTTTCCATCATCTCTTGCAGCTCAAGCATGACTGACGATCTTTGGTCAGTCAGATACAACAACACTAGCCTTCGACTCAGAAGCGAATGATGCCAAGAATCAGGAACGTTTGGGGAGTCTCTCTCTGGAAGCAGAAATCACAGCCGGATCAGGCTCCTGGAGAACAGCTGGGACCACCGAAAAGGCAGCTTGGGATTTCCTCCACAGAGCAGTTCTGTGTTGCCCAGGCCCTGTAGTAGGAAAGGCAGCTGCTGACCCTTACTGAGAACTATGTGCCAGGTGCGAGTTTGGGGGTTCTAGGGTACAGGGTTTCTCAATCTCAGCACTGGATAATTCTTTGTTTTGTGGTGGGATATTTGTCGGGAGGAGAGGGGATCTTTCCTGTGTATTGTATGATGTTCAGCAGCTTCCTTGGACTCTTACCCACTAGATGCCAGTAGCACCCTCCTGGCAATAAAAGTTGTGACAATAAAAAATGTCTCTAGACTTTGCCAAACACCCACTGGAAGACAAAATAGCCCTCCCTTTAGAATCCCTGCATTAAGTCATTCAATATTCACAACCACTCTAAGATGCAAGAACTAAGCTAGATTTTGGAGGCCTTGAGGAGATTCAGTTCAATCTCCTTTTAATAAATCTGGTAGTGGGGCCTAAATCAGTTTTTGTCAAAATCTGTCAGTTCTGGTTTCCACTGTTAGCAAACTGAAACCCGCCCACTGGAGTTTCTCATTCCCCTTCCTTCTGTTCTCACTGGAACCTCAAAATAGTGGCTGCGCTCCCTTGGACAGCAAACCCCTGGGTCCCACATAATGAGAACCCTGATACTAATGAGATATTCCTGCATGGGAGTTAGTGGCTTGGGAAAGAGAAGTGGTTTTCTGTCTCCAATCCAGTAAGGTGATTTCCAAGCTTAATTAGCTCTCATGGCTGACACTGGGGCCAGTGCCTCTGCAGCCCTCATTAAAGCATTATCAGTAAAATAGAAGGCTCCACCGTCCCCTCTTACTTAGGCAACTTCATACCCTATTTTCCAAGAGGAAATCTTTCTTTTTCCCCTTAAAACTGGATGGCAGGTAATTGGATTGTTAGTTCGTCCCTTGACTGAGATCTCCTCTGGAGAGCCTACTTTGTTCTTTGAAGCACTCACTATCTTCCAGGGCATCACCTCAATAAATACCTACCCGCCTCTCAAAAATCTCTGGGTAGTTATGAAATCAAGCCTATTGCCTGTTCAGAAGCAGTAAGCTAAACACAAAGCCCTTCGCTTTATAACATATTACGCCCAAACATCCTCCAGAAGCTTTTATTTTTATTAGGAAGGTAGGGAGGTGTGGCTAGTTAAGCATATGGACTTAGAGTCAGATTAATGGGTTCCAGTCCTGCCTCAGCCTCTTCTGACTGCTTGGCCTGGAGAGTTCACCTGACCTCTCAGAGCCTAGGTCACCTCATTCACAAAATAGAGGTAATCATGGAAAGGTCACTACGGGAATGAGATGAGAACATGGTAGTTATTCAGCAAATGGCAATCATTATCATTATTGTCATTTAATTGTGTCCTTTATCCCTAGCTTACATATACAGAGTATCCCCCAAAATGTATACACATTTTAACAGCTTATAGCTCAATTCTGAAAATGAAATGTATTTTAATAAACACTGCCTTTATAGTTATTCAAAGTGTATGTATACATTTTGGGGGATACCCTATATTTGCTGGACATTTCTTTTTCTTTATAGCCTACATATAATCTTCCACAAATTCCCCAAATTCTGGTTCCTAGAACTACTCAGTCTGTCATTTAAAATGTGTGTGCATCGCTGTCTGAGCCTGGATGGAGATTTACTTTATTTTTTTGGCCATCCTCACAATTTGCAAAGAGCTTTCAAAAGCATCATCACGTCTGATCTTCAAACTATAAAAGTCCACGCGAAGGCAGGTGTTCTGAGGATGAATCCGCAATGGAGAAAGGACAGGAGCAGGAATCTCCTCACGGCCTGTTGACGTTTATTTTGTTGCTCTTCCCTCATACCTTATCTCCCATCGCAATGTCACCCTTGTCTCATATTTTTACAGAAACTTATATTTTTCATTGTTTGTTAAATGAGAGGTATGAACTAGAGGATCACTCGGTGTTTATGATTTCTCTAACCATCTACGAACTCACAAAACAGGTTTAAGTGAGCCAGAGTCATGCAAAGAGACTCACTTTAAGCCAAACCAGGTGGGGGGGAAAAAGTCAGAACCAGATGTAGCTAAATATCAAAGTCTTCAAGGACATTTTGCTGTGGTGCTGGCATGACTGACACTCTACCCTTTACAATCAGTGACACCAAATGACTCTGTCTCCAATCTTGTTCAACTCAATTATTCTGACTCAGCTTTCCAGCATGACCGCCTCATTGCCGTTCTCTTATCTGACTCGTCAACACATTTCCAATTCCAGCCATCTGTCTGTAACTCTCCACTGTCTAATACGTGAGATGTTATCTTAACCCTGGATTGCTCCCCAGGCCTCACCTGCTCTCCACCTCTGAACTCCCAGAAACAGGAAAACCCTAAAACATATCCACTAATTACTGGGAACTATAAAAGTTGGTCTCTCTGCTTTCCTAGCCTCTGGAAAGTCATTTAACGGGACTTTGAATCTAAATAATTTTGTTCGTTTCACAGGACTTCCTGTTATGGTTTTACCTGGATAACCCCAGAGTCACTGTGTAGAAATATCCAGGACAATCATTCTTGGACTGGACAATGGCTATCACCATGTTTGAGTAGCTGCCAGGATATAAACTTCCCACTTGAGGGAATACAGTGCCTCCCTCGATGGGCTATTCAGGGCCGTTGCAGCCTCTGATTCGAGTGTCACCTGTGAAAAAAGACTCCTCTCCTGGAGTGGATGGGGGTCCCACCTACAAACTACAAAAACAGTAAACAAAAGGATGACTGCTATTCCTTTGGGAGCAGCCAAAAGTCAGGGACCACAGACTACAACTGTAAGAATTTTGTAAAATTTCTCAAACCTTTGTAAGTTTCCTGGTAATGCTATTTTTTCTATTGCCATCTGTTCCCCCATAGTGATTAGCACTAAACTTCTTAAAATAAAAAGGGTTTGTGCGCTTATCTTCAGGACATTAAGAAAGAGGAGAGCAGAAATATAGCTTTTCACTCTGCAGGCAAGCTTGCTAGGAGAACCACCCAGAGGCAGAGGGTGTCAGCAATTTCTAAAGGAAAGGAAAATGGGTTGAGTCCTAGTAGCAAAGAGAAAAGAGAAAAAATAACATAGAATCAGGTAGTACCTAACAAGGGACTTGGGACTAGATAGAAAAAAGTCCTCTGTAAGTTCCCCAAAATTGACCTCGGAAATTTATCTCAAGTTTGTCAAGTGACTTCCAGAAATATTCCTGAAGGTGCGAGTTAGAGGCTATTTCTGAGATCACCTTCGGGCGAGAACAGAGTACGTGCCTTTTTACTGAGGGCAGGTTGAGTGAGAATCTTGTTCCTGAGAAGCAATAATAATTTGTGGGAAATACACCAGGTTGAGTGTCAGCAGAAATTGACAAACTAATTCCAAATTTATATGGAAATGCAAAGAACCTGTTATAACCAAAATATATTTGAAAATAAATAAAGCTGGAGCATCCACTACCTGACTTCAAGACATTATAAAGCTACAGTAATCGAGACTGAGATATTAGTGGCAAGATGGAGAATAGATTAATGAAGCAGAACAGAGTCCGCAAATACACTCTCGCACATGTTCAATTGATTTTTGACAATTGAATGCAATACAGCCCTTATAAAAAAAATTGCAGTTGAAACAATTTGATGTTCATATGCAAAAGAATGAACTTTAATCCATACTTTTTACTGTATATAAAAATAAGTTTTAAATGAATCCCTTGATATAGAATCTAAAACTTTTAGAAAAAAAGAAAAGAAAATCTTATAAACTTGGATTAGACAAAAAAAAACTCTTATGTAAAATAACAAAGCATGATTAATAAGTTTGTAAATTTTACTTCATTGAGACACTATTAAGAGGAATGAAAAGACAAACCACAGGCAGAAAGAAAACATTTGCAAATCATATAGCTGATAAAAGATTTGTATCTAGAATATTTAAGCAACAATTCTCAAATCTCAATAATAAGAAAAATCATAAATGAGCTAAAAAAAATTCAACCAATGCAAAAAAAAAGATATGGTCAGTAAGCATGTGAAAAATTACTCAAAGTCTTAAGTCATTAAGGAAAGGAAAAATTTAAACCTTAATGCAATACTAGTATACACCTAAGTCTAACATTCGAAGACTAACTCTACTAAATATTAGTGAGGGTGGGAGAAACTAGAAAGCTCATACACTACTGACAGGAACTGTTTTCTACTTTGGAAAAACAATTTGGCAGTTTCTTATAAAGTTAAATATGTATCTACCCTATGATCCATCTATTCCACTCCTAGGAGTTTATCCAAGTGAAATAAAAGCATGTGCTCAAAAAAGACCTACGCAAACATTCATAACAGCTTTATTTGTAATTGCTACAAATTAGAAACTAACCAAATATACATCAACAGGTGAATAGATTAAAAAAATGTGGTATGTCCATACAGAACACTGCTCAGCAATGAAAAATAAACTATCAATACATGCAAAAATATGGATGTCTCTCACAATAAGTATTCTGAGAAAAGAAGACAGAAAAAAGGCACATACTTTACGATTCCATAATTTCATTTTTATTAAATTCTCAAAAATGCAAACTGATCAGTAGTGACAGAAAGCTGATTAGTTCCATGGGGATGGACCCCACCCAGGAAGGGGGGAATTGGCAGAGGAGGAGGTGAAGGAGGGATTGTAAAGGGCACGAAGAAGCAGTTGATGTGGTAGATATTCTCGTTACTTAGATTTTGATGCTGGCTTCACTATTATTTGTCAAAAGTATCCTACTCTTTAAATACGTTGTTTATTTATAATTTACTTATGTAACTATCGGTACAATTACACCTCAAGAAAGCTGTTTATGAAAGCCTCAAATTATTTGCCCAGCATGAGAGACGCAGCAAACGTCCCAGGAACTCACCAGGCAGCCAGAGGCCGGTATGCATTTTTTGCCCCAAGTTACAGGGTTCCAATCCTACTGTCCCTCTAACCAGATGCTGGGACTTTAAGGGAAACATCTATGTCTAGTTAAAACTTAACCACAGGAGGAACTCAAAAAACCTGATGAGCTCCTCCGCTTGAAATGTAGCCCAAAACAAGATTGGAACTAGAAATTCTGCCTTCAGTAAAACTCAGGTATTTGTAACCACAAGTCATAATGAAGACTTGGCAAAGCAACCAAGAGCCCCAACATTAAAGCGATAGTCCTGTAGTGGCTCAGAACAGGCTTTCAAGCCACATTGTGTGAATTCAAAACCTAACACTGCGGTTTAGTACCTGTGTGACCTAGGCAAGCGAACCTGGGCTTAGTTTTCTTGTTTGTGAAATGAGAATAATAATATCAGCACATAGGATCATCGTGTTACTGAAATGAGTTATACTCACAGGGCCCTTAGACCTGCACTTGCAGACAGTAAGCACTATATAAGTTTTTGGTAAGTAAATAAACTATTGTAGAAAAATCTATTCTAAACAAAATGTGGGCTGATGGAGATAATAAAAAGCTAGGCTATCCAGGAAGGATGACTAGGTGGTGTTTTTTTAAGAGTAAAACTCGAGGGCTTATTTGAAAGTCCCTATGATCAGACAGTTGGTTATCCCTTCCCTACATTGATTCTTGCCAGAAGATGATGGGTTTCTTAAAAAAATGGAACCTGAGAGACTCAGGAGGCAAATATATTAGGCTTAAAATAGGCAAGGGTCAGCAATGGGATTGAAATAAGAGGCTGTAGTGAAAGCTGCCCACTGAATAATGAACCTATAGACCCCTCCCCCACTGCTCCAGAATACCTGCCAGGCAACCAATCTCACCCAGCCTAGGTCAGAGAGAAGGGAACCCTTCTCCAGAGAAACTGGGCCACTCCAAAAATAAAATATTGGGGAATATCTAATGATAAGCCAGTAGCCATTAAACTTTTTTTTTCTCACCAGTGATGTCCACCAAAGACAAATCTACCATTCGCACAGAGCTGCCTAACCATTTTTTGGTGTCCCTACCTTAAATAGAAATGGAAGGAGGTCACCAGGCATTTGAGGAAAGTCTTCATTGTGAAGGAAAGATGAAAGCAAACAGATAAAAAGAAATAGGGATTATGAGGAAAACAGAACCAAACCTTTAACTATAGCACATTCATGTAACAAGAACAGGATGCTATAAACAGAAACAGTCAAAGGGAGAACAAGAACTCTTTGAAAGGTGAAGGGATTAGCCAAAAACACAGATGCATTTCCCATAGACACAGGCAATAGTGTGTGATGGCCAGAGGTGGGGCTTGGGGGTGGAGGAGAGCAAAGGCAGGGTAGGGAATGGAGACATCTGGAATAGTGTTAACAATAAAAAATAAAGAAAAATAAAACAAAAGTATAATTGCTGTCCTAGGCCAGGTACCCCGGAAGCAATGCCTGAGCTGAGCTGGGGGTTCCTGTTCAAGCGATAAATAGAGGGAGCGCTTTCAGGAGAGAGGAGGGAAGCAGGCTAGGACGGTGCAAGCATCTGGTCTCAGGCTGAGGCTTCCTTCAGTCTGGTCCCAAAGCGAAAGGCTTAGAAGACGCCTTGCACCACTGAATCAATCCCACTTTGAAGCAGGGGTTCAGCCTTTTTGCCTCCACGTCAGTCAGTTACTCTCTGAGTTCTGCTACTCAAAAGAGGCAGCTCCGGGTTGGCAGGACAATTCTCTAGAGAAGGGGAGGCTGGGAGTTATCAGCCCACACCCCCGGCAAGCGCTGCCTGGCGAAGGGCAACCTTCTCATCTATCTTCCCCAGACAGTCTAATTGTACCTTTTCCTAGTAACTCTTAGGAGTCTAATCATCTTCTTGCTCAAACATATTATACCAATAATGAGCTTTTGAAGTGACCTAAGTTATTTTGAATATTCTCACTTTGGGCTCTTGAAAATTTAAACAAATAATCACAAGGCCTGCTTGCAATAAACCTCCAACAAATATATGCCAACTCTTAGGCTAACACCTGGCATCAGTCTCCTTTCACTTCTATTTTTATAGTTCGGATTATGTAACTGAGGAAGTTTCCCTTAAATCTTCTCCCACTTTCACTGTATTAATAGAAGTTCCAGAAAAAAATGGTGAGAGCATTATCAAAGAAATTATACAAGAAAATTTTCCAAAAGTGAAAGTAAGATAACTAGATTAAAGTACCCAGCGAATGCCCAGTGAAATAAATGAAAGAGGACCTACATAAAGGCACATCACAAAACCTTAGAACATCAGGGATAAAGAAAAGGTTCTAAAGGTTTTGAGACAGAAATCTAGGGCTATTTGGGGCATTATTTGACTTTTTTTATACAAGTATTAACAGCTATAACACAATATATGCATATGATTGAGGAAGACAACTCAAAACTTAGGCACATTTGTTACTCAAAGCACAAAAAACAATAAAATTTCTAATAAAAATTCAGCTTGGCTGGTGTTGCTCAGTGGTTGTGTGTTGACCCATGAATCAGGAGGTCACGATTCAATTCCTGGTCGGGGCACACGCCTGGGCTGGGGGCTCGATCCCCAGCAGCAGCCTTGCAGGAGGCAGCCGATCAATGATTCTCTCTTATCATTGATGTTTCTCTCTCTCCCCCTCTCCCTTCCTCTTCCTCTCTCTGAAATCGATTTTTTTTAAAAACTCACATATATTTTCAAAGTTAGCGAGTGGAAATCAGACAGCAGGGTGTAAAATAAGCAAAATGTCCATCTAACAGCCAGATCCAGAGTGTCTATCCAAGAAGTAGCAGGACAGGTAAAGGCATGGCAGAGGTTATGTGACGGATCATCTTTAAACCTTTTCATTATGTGATCTATAAAGTCATGGAATTTTAGTGAAAAGAAACTCATAGATCTAGCCCAGTTCCCTAGGCTGGTGAACACTTGGCATGGTGCAAGGCGAGAAGCAGGTCCACTGGGCGACACCACGTGCAGCCCCTTAGAAGAGGGGATCCTACCCCCGTCCTCTTCATACATCAAAAGTCATCTCTTATAAATGAGAGTCTATGTTAAGTGGGTACAGAAACGATAAAAGGATAGAACCTGGATTGGAGCCCAAGCTTTGTCACAAACTATTTACATTCTTAGTCTCCAGAAAGTGGTCCTCAACTGGGGGCAATCCCCCCAGGAGACATTTTTTATTGTCACAGCTGGTGGAGGGGAGGGGGGGGGCGGGGGACCAGGGGGGGTACTACTGGAACCCGGTGACGAAAGGCCAGGGATCCTACAGCACAAAGGACAGCCCCGCACAACAGAGATTCATCCCACCCAGAGTGTCAGTTCTGGAGAGGTGGAGAAGCCTTGCTTCAGCATAACAAAGGTCTGGCCTCATTCTGTAGCTGGGCCCCTGAGTCAGGACAGGGGCTGGGAACTGCAGGGAAGCTCTTCATGGAAACTGAAGTCTCCCTTAAGCAGGACACGATGCCTGCCCAACAGCAAGCTCTCTCCCCCTGGATTCAAACAGGAGCTGAGTGATGACTTTGCAGGGCTGTTTGCAGGCAACCTCCCCCTTGGCAGAGATACAAAGTGCAGTATTTGGGGTTCTTTTCAACATGGAACTCTTATTAAAGAGATGAGACAGGGAGCCCAGAAAGGTGAACTGAACTGAGTAACTGCAATAAAGATCTGGTACAACTCACGGATCTGTTATCAATAAATACTAGAAAATATCTTGAGGTAAAACTACAGATGTCCATAGAACAATTTTGATTTTTTTCTTGGGACACCATGATTTCAATCCTATCTTACATCAATTGTGCACAGTCCTTACTCTTCAGTACAAAGTATTTTTCCACTCAGGGTCTTTCATTAAAGTATAGAAAGTATAAAAGTTGGAGAAAATGAATAAAACACAAAGAAGAGGGGGTTATAATTTTTAAAGTTCCTCTGATTAAGACTAAATGGTAACCTCTCCTGTGATATATTGAAACAAAGGGGCAGAGATAACTTTCATGGTTCAGACGAGGCATTCGGCCTTACCAACTTTTCATTTTTTTCGTTAAACTTTTTCTTAGATGTGAAAGACCTCTTGGGAAAGGAACAAGACCAAAAATGGGGAGAAGATAATATAGGGCAGAATTTAAAATTTTAAGCTGAGTAACCCTAAGTCTTAGGGGCATATTTAACCTTTTTAAAGAGCACTAATTTTATTTTTGTATATTGGATATATGCTTAAACTGTTAGTGTAGACTATTTCTTGGTGTGTGTATGTTACCTGACAGTATTCAAGAAATGATTTCACTGGAACAATTTCCCTATGTGAACTTAGCTTTGCTAACAGATACCACCTGCTAGCTTCAGTGACAGATTTTCCTGGTACTTAATGTCAATTTCTTTTCATTCAACATTTTTAATGAAAAATAATGTTGGAGTTAAAATTGGGGTAAGAGTACATTGGTACCATAATTGGCTTCAAACCTACCAATTAAATATTACATGAGCTAAACTTTTATGTGAAGAGTAGAGCTTGTCTGTTAACGATACAATAAATTATTTAACTATTGGGTTTAGTCTTGAATTTCATAGATTTTAATTACCTAGAGAAAAAGTGGAGAAGTGACAAAAGAAGAGCACAGAGAAGGTATGACCGAGAAGAGCCGAAGTCTGCACTTCTCCTCAGCCTGAGAAAACATCTAGCCACGTGACGGTGCTTGTATAATTATAAAATAATTAAAGTTGCAATTAGTACTTATCACAGCATAAGCCTCACAGAAAAATAACTCAGGGTTCCAGTTCATAGGCTATAGGTTGGCAGATAGAAATAGGATCCAGTTGTCTACCAATTCAAAATATTTCTTTAGCAGTAGTTCAACTTTGACTGAAAAGAGGAAAGTAGGTTGCCTAGTTTTCATACTGCTAAATAAAAATCTCTCTTTGGAATGCATCCCAATCCCAATGGTAATTTGCAAAGTGAAAATGAACTAACAGGATGACATTAACCAGCTCCCTCCCAAGCCCTGAGAAGCACAAGGGAAATTTGCAATCATTCATCCACCCTGCCTCCTGTTTGGAGCATCTCTTACTGAGGCACGGAGCCAGGCACTGGCTGCACATGGGTGTGGAAGACGTCAGGGCCTTGCTGCCGATGGAGGCCGTGGCTACAGTTAGTTCTACCCGAAGCAAATCCTTACCTTATGTTCTACTTCACTCAAAGGGCATCTTCTCAGGGCTCCAGGATTCACTCTGGAAGCAAAATGAAAAGAGAATCTGGCTCTTTTACGTTGTACCCAAGCATCCTTTATTTTTAAACGCTAGGTGTTAGTTTTGATGTGACATTCATTGCACTGTGCTTGGAAAAGAGACCCTGTAGTTCTTTAGACAGGCCTGCAGCTGCAGTTTTGTTATGAAACCACAGTGCCTCCCACATCCACTGTCATTAAGCGCACTGTGAAATGATTCAGTGGCAGGTCTTGAAAAAGAAGGGGAAGACATTGGCAAAAAGGGGGTGATGGTGTAATGTGATTTGGTGATCCCCAAACTGTTAAACTAGATAATAAGACCACTACAGTCACCTTGATAAACTCAATTCTCTGGGTCTCCTGCTGGCTGCATTCGTTATATCAGCTGGGAACTTTGCCTTCATGGCATCTGCAAGGCTTAATACTCCACAGACACCACACTGTCCCTCTGGGATCATCCATACCTCACGGGAGCACGCAGAGCTTTCAGGAATAAGGAGAGATGTCAGCTGGCCTGGTGCTGAGGAAGGGCACAGAGACACAAACAGGCGCCTTTCTCCCCTTAGCATTTCTCTTTTTCCCATCTTCGTCTCAGGGTTAGGAGAGTCGATTGGAGATAGAGAAAGAAATTTGGAGCACCTGCTGTAAGAAAAATCAGGCCTTGCTTAATGAGGTTGATGAGCTCCTGGTTCAGAGAAGTGGCCCCAGGAAAATTAAGAGCCCAGGGCCCCTTTACTAGCCTCTTTATTGCAATGTTTTTATAGCATCACCTATTGTTGCACCCCTGGATCCTTTCCGCCCTGTTGTGTGATATTTCTCCGATTGATTTGACCTCCGTGCTTGCTTCCCTTCTCCCATTCAGCCTTTTCAAATAGGCTCAGTCTCTCATTTCATTTGGATTTTATTTTTCCCATCAAGTGTCCCACACTTCTTTCTATATTTAAAAAAATCTTCAATCCATCATCTGCCTGCCACACTGTTCCATTCCTTCCTTTTACTTCCATAGAGTTTCAACAAAACACATTAATCATTTGGAGGGTGTCCCGTAGTATGTTCAGCACTCCTTAGGGCCACTCCCTGGAAACTTCATCCTTCCTCTCTTGCCCAGATTAGTGTGTCTTTTCTCTGCAGGCCAGGAATTGGCGAACCATGACCTGGGGACTGAATCTGGCCCACCACCTTTTTATAAAGTAGGTTTCACTGGGACACAGCCATGCTCACATGTTTATCCTTTGTCTATAGCTGCTTTCATGAATGACCCTGCACAGAGATTGCATGGTCCTTAGAAAAAAATGTGTGCACCTCTGCTCCAGAAAAAGGCTTTTTTGGTGGTTTTAATTTTCCTTTCTTGCCTTGCCTTCTCTTCTTGGTTAGACAAAGATCACAAGGTTAGATAACTCAGCCAGAAGTAGTACCAAACTAGAGATGCCAATGGGTTTCATTTAAATTTATGGAAGGGTGGCCTCCATTCTCAATTAAGAATCCTTCCTATTTCTCAAATGTAACAAAATATTGTTTCTACCTTTAGCACACCCTAAAATTAAAAGATGTTTCTCTATTTATTTATTAAACCCTGCTCAAGTACGCCCACACCCAGGAGGCCTTTCTGATTGCTTCTAATTGCTTAAACCATTCCCCCCACTGAGACATCTCATAGCTCACCTGCGCCTGCTTCCCTTCCCCTGCCCTCCTCCCCCCCCCCAGCCCTTCTTCTTTTTGTGATCTGTGGTTTAGCATTATTCTTTTATTGCTTGAGAATGCCTTTGAGGCTTCTTTTCACCCTAGTAGCATTTTTCAATGAAACACACACAGTGCTTCACCTAAGATGGATTCTGGGAAATAAAAACGTCTCCATCTCCTTCCATGAATGAATACCCTACTCTAGTCGTTCCTGGTCCCCAAGAGAATTGATATATTGACCACTGGCTCTGAAAAAGCATCTCTAATATATGCAAGGTACAATCCTAAAGAGGCGATAGAGACTGGGGAACTACAAGGCATTTTATTTCATTTGAAATAGTTTACAAAATTTAAAATTTGTAAGCATTCAATTAAAATCTGTATTCCCAGCTTCTCTTGATTTCCACATGGCTTCAGTCAGCTAGAGCTCTGCAGCACCTGCCCCTTGAGAAGAGTCATGTGCTTTCTGATTTCCAGTTCACCGCAGTTCCCAACACTCCCACTAGGCTATGTTGGGCCAGGTCCATCCTTTGTGTTGCCTACTCACTCCCCATCGGCATTTGGAGTAGCCTCCCCTTATCCACAGTTTTGCTTCCCACTGTTTCAGTTATTGCAGTCAGCTGTGGTCCAAAATATTAAATGAAAAATTCCATAAATGAATATTTCATATGTTTTGAATTGTGTGTCATTCTGAGTAGCATGATAAAATCTCACATTGTCCCACTTTGTCCTGCCCAGGACATGAATCGTCCCTTACTCCAGCATATCCAGGCTGTGTGTGCTGCCCACCTGTTAGTCACACAGTAGCTGTCTTGATTACCAGATTGAATGCTGTGGCATCACAGTGCTTGTGTTCAAGTGACCCTTATTTCTTATTTTACTTAATTATGGCCCCTGAGACCAAGAGTACTGATGCTGGCAATTTGGAGATGCCAAAGAGAAGCTGTAAGAAATATGCACGTATAGGAAAAACATAGTATAAATAGGGTTCTATACTATTCTAGGTTTCAGGCATCCCCTGGGGGTCTTGGAGTGTATCCCCTGCATATGAGGGCGGGGGGGGGGGGGGGGGGGGGAGCTGTAATTTGTGATTCCTAATCTAGACCACATATCAAAGGGGCATAAACATTTGACTGAAAAGCTATACTTCAGATGTGGTTATCGGTGGTAACTTAATATAACTGGAAGTGAAGGTAGCACAGTGGGAGGAAATGGCAAATGCATGGAATAATATCCCAGATACCTTAGGGTCAGTATTGGAAAAATACTGGGTAAGAAAAAAACAGAAACAAAAACCAACCTTGAAGCTTTGACAGTCTGTGTAGGTAACAAAAACCAAGCTAAGCCCTAGATTTGGTAACAGCACCTCAGAGTATATGGTAAAGTGGTTGTTATGGGCTGAACTGTGTTTCCTCAAAATTCACATAACGAAGTCCTAACCTCTAGTACTTCAGAATGTGACTGTATTCAGATACAAGGCTTTTAAAAAAGTGATTAAGTTAAAAGAAAACTGTTAGAATGAACCTTAATCCAATCTGACTAGAGTCTTATAGGAAAAGGAAATTTGGACCCAAAAGAGACACCAGGGGCATGTGTGCACAGAGGGAGGACCATGTGAAGAGGTAGCAAGGGGGGGACCCTCTGCAAGCCAAGGAGACAGGCCTCAGAAGGCACCAAACATGCTGGCATCTTGATCCCAAACAGTGAGAAAAAATTCATTTTTGTTGTTTAAGTCACTAGGTCTATAGCGTCTTGTTAGGGCAGCCCTAGCAAACAAATACAATGCAGCCCCTACAATAGCCTCTGTGGCCTTGTACAGGGTTTCCTCTCACTCTCTCCTAACTCTGAAAAGCACCATGTTCACTCATCTCCCACTCTCACTCAAGCCTTTCTCACAGCTTGTCATACATCCCTCTGTCCACGATTCACCAGACTAGACCTACCTGCAAATTATGCAAGGTGACAATGGCCAAGATGCCACAGCTGACCTCTTCCATCCATCTCTGGGAGACAAAGAATGGAGACTGAGGGACAATAACAAGCATATTGACTCTTGTTATGTTTATCCTTCCTTATTCAACCTAGAAACACGCAGCACATTGGATCCATCAATTATTTCATTGCTACACCTGACCTGCTTTTTCTTCCGATGCTCCTACAATAACATACATCCCTACCTTTGTAATACTTTGTTGTCCAGAAGACCCCAGTGCAGACAATACCTTTCTTGGCCATAAGTATTTCTATTTATTTGTTCCTGACTCAAGAAAACTGGCCTGGAACATTCCTCTCCAGATTCACCCTCTCTTCTGCCAATATGTAAAGGTGACTATGGCTTGTTAAAAAGGGTCCCTTGTAGTAGGGATAAGGGGGGTTGCTGGGTGAGTTTTCATGGTATAAACACTGCATGGTGGGAACAAATAGTCCATTTGGCCTTTCAGCTTAATGAAATCAGAACAAAATCCAACTCCATAACTTTTTTTTGGGCACTGTTGCAAAAATATCACGGGTTTCTTTGCACTGTTGGGAGATGACTCAAAAAAGTACAAGCTCCTTGGAGACAGTGATTATGTTTTTACTTTCTGTGTATCACTGACTGTATTGCTGGAACCTGACATTCCATTAAATGATCATTTGTACTGGCCATGGCTTCATCCTACTTAAAAGGAAATTCCTCTTGGAATACCTCATCTAACCTTTGCAGAGATTAACATTATCCAAATGACAGTAAACTAAAGACGGTTCTTTGAAAGGAGATTTCTAATGGGGTTTGGAGTTTATAGAGAGAAGTTCCTTTTAGAAGAAGGCATTTCCAACTGGGTGCCAGATGGAGGGATCTGACTGGCTACCCAGGAGATAGCAGAAGGGAGGGAATCAAGCTCAAGACTGAGACTGTCACTAAGGAAGATGGGAGGGAAACCAGAAAGAGTATTATCCCCCGGAGGGAGGGCTCTGCTTGGAAAACTCTAACTGGAGGCCTCACATAGGGAGAGACAGACATTGGTTTCCTAGGCATTGGCCTATTTGGGAAATCCTCCGGTCTGCTTGCTCTTTGGTTTGACCAGTCAGTACTATTATTTACAGTTTTATTGTTTAAAATAAACATAATCTATAAGTGCCTAAGCTTGTGTAAAAGTTACAAAAGGGTATATTATTCACTTTTTCCAACAAATATGTTTTTAAAGCATTTACAATGAGTCTCCTTTAAAAAAATACACTCATCGCCCACCCTGCACGGCTCAGCAGTTGAGCATCAACCTATGAACCAGGAGCTCACGGTTTGATTCCCAGTCAGGGCACATGCCCAGGTTGTGGGCTCGATCTCCAGTAGGGGTCGTGCCAATCAATGATTCTCTCTTGTCACTGATGTTTCTCTCTTTCCCTCTCCCTTCCTCTCTTTGAAATCAATAAAGTTGTATTTTTAAAAATAAATAAAAAATTAAAAACTACACTCATCTATTACAATTTCAGATGTGCCTCCAAGTGATTACTCATTTTTTCAAAACCATAAATATGACTTTAAATGGATCCTAAGTGTATAAAATACAATGAAGCTTAGAAGTATGTATGTATTTTAAATATGTTAACATACATGCACACACACAAACTCCAAACAACATATAAGTGTGTACATTCAGGCACGTATACCTACACATGTGCACACATTTCACACCAACCACTTCCCTTCAGGTTTTAATTAAAGTGCCAATTCCTAAGATTGATGATTTCCAGGAGTAGGTACTGAAAGAAGTAAATAAAAGGGCCAGTGGCATTTTGACAGCTGACAGTGTGACAGGGATGCATTGCCCCAAGCTTTACTAGAATAAATCACCCTCATGCTAATTTTCACCTTTGACTTTGTTTCTCTACCTGCTCCCTAATCAGTTCTGAGAGGGATGCTTGCTAAGGCAGAGAATAGGGACTGATCCTCTTCAAAATCTTCCCTGAAATCCTATATAAAGCAATAAGAACCAAAGAGCCATACATCACTAATAGTTAAACACTTGATAAACTGGCTCAAAGTCTTGGTTTTTCCCTTCCAGGTCTTGTCCTGACTGTGGGCATCCAAACCAAGGGAATATGTCACAGCAACGAGAACAGATCACACCTGGGGAAAAGACAAAGTGGATGCACCCTTTGAAGAGCACATTGTGGTTTTAGGTTTCAATTTCCCTTCCACTGCTATTGCTCCTGGCCAGGACCTTTCTTCACATCTCTGATCCTCTCTTTGAGAAAAGATTCACCCTCTGATAAAACCAGCCATAATCCTGAAACCTTTATTTCCCAAACAGAGCCTTCTAGCCATACTAAATTTATCTGAGTGAAAAAAAAGTTGTGATTTGGAGCATTTCTTAGATTATATCTCCTTAAATGTATAAGCCAGACTAAAGAGATTTATCAGGATGAAATGAGAAATGGCCTTAAACTTCGTATTTCTCTTTCACCAAACCCCAAAGAAACTTGTCAAGTTTATAAATGTTTATCCACCATTTTTCCTTAATCTTTCTCCTCACTTGGTGGATGTACCCACCTCTACTTTCTTGTCTGTGAGGAAGGAAATTCAGGAGAAGTTAAAAAAAAAAATTGATTAGAGTGTTGTTGTTTTTTCCCACCATTTTGCTGATTCAGAAGCACAGACTGTACACAAAGATTTCAGATAAGCATCCAAACTTTTTTTTTCATCAAGTATCAATATGTGAATTTAACCCACACTAAATATAATGAATGGTATATTTTGTACATTCTATATCATGCAACTTCATAGTGTGCACATTTATTGAATAGAAACATTCTTAATCACTTTCCCTCTGTTATATATCCTAATGTTATTCTTTCTTAGCCATTGCTGACAGTTAAATCTTCTTGCTTCTGGCATGTATAGTGCAACTAATAATATTTTGAAAAGTCCTAAGACAAGTAGAGTTTTCTAACCCTTACCATTAAAAAAATTAAATAGATAATAGCTAGACTTGTTTTCAATAAACAACCCTCATAGTCCTGCAATGAATGTATGCCAATCTTAGGCAAACATCTGGCATCAGCCTCCTCTCATTTCTATTTTTATAGTTATGAGTTAGGTAACAGAGGAATTTTTGTATAAATACTCTCAAGCTCAGTGGAAATTATATTCAGAACTGTTTTTCTAATACTTCTACATAGGATTTACTTTCCTCAAACGTGAAGTGTTATTATCGGCTTCCCCATTATCTAATGGTGTAAATGATGTAAGATGTCATGCACTGCATCCAGATCTAAAGATAAAGAAATGAAATCATGTTATACTTATGTTGACTTCCTTAAAAGACTCTTGCTGCTCTTCCTAACCTCTTTCAGATTAAATTAACTTAAAAGTAATACTGGAGGATAATGGATATTGACAATATTATATAAAGTATTATGATTGCCATGGCATAAGTGTATTTCCATGAATATACATGACCAGTGAACACAGGATGGTATGAAATCAAGCTGTGCTCAAAAGCTACAAATTGGCATACAGAAGATCACAAAGCTGATCCTTGACTTGAGACCTTACTTACTTTCTGAGATTTTTCCAGCATCACTTTATATTCTAAAATTTCCTGCTGTGCAGTTCCATTTTTCTGCTTTATAAGTGCAAGAGTCACCGTGACATGCCAAAATGGTAGGCAGAATACAGCTCATCATTAGAACAAAATGTCCCTAATACATGTGATTTTGATATGAAGAATTTGCTCATAAAGTCACATCTATTCACTTTAATGTGACATTATGCTGTTCAGCATGTGATATGCTTCCAGCTGGTTTCCAGGTGTTTGTCCAAAGAATGATATTGTGTTCATTCAGGTTCTTTATCCCCAGGACATTCATCCCTCCAAGGGACCAAACTGAACCTATAGAATGTGCAGTACATCTTCTGTTTCGTTCATTGGGTCATTTTGCTGCAAAGTCCTTCCGAGCCATAAAAGAAGTAAGGCAGTGTTAAGCATTCTCTTTGATAGGGCTATACCTGGGAATAATTGTGGCAAGTGTTGTTTCAACCTAATGATTTCATTTTTCCTTACTTTTCTCCTACTGACCTAACACCAAGTTGGCATTAAGAAGTTTTCCAACTACTTCATGAGGGATTAACTTGAGGCAATAATTTCCAGACTTATCAATTTATCAGAGTCACCTGGGGAGCTTTCAAAAAATGCCGATTCCAAGCTTGAGATTCGATTCAGTAGGACTCAAGTTTGAAAAGTTTTTATCTCTTCCTTCTTATTACGAAGCCTTGGTAATCTGAACATTTTTCAAGATGCAAAGAAAGAGATCCCTAATTAGACATTGAGGCTTTGACAGTCCTCTGATGAGAATCTGTTTTTGTGCCATTTGTCACCCTGTATTTAATCTCATGCCTCATCCATGACCTGGCCAATGATATCTGGGTTTATAGAATTTTTCTGGACCCCTTTCTACTTTTCTTTTTGTGATATTTTTAAAATTTAAGTATACCTACTATGCAATATTATGTTAGTTTCAGGTGTTCAGTAGTGATTTACGTTTATATACTGCTGAGCTTTTTATATAAGGAAGGGCTGTATGCATAGATGTTAAGAGCATCAGCTTTCATTTAAGAACTCTTGGATTCAAATAATGACTCTGCACTTGCCACCACTTTTAGCTTCTGTTAACATGAATACGAGCAGCACCTAATCCCAAAGGCTCCCTGAGAGAATTCATGGACATAATGGGTGTGCCACAGTGTCTAAGGCATAGGAAGCACCCCATAAATGTAGGAGATTGGGACTCTTGTATTTTTAATGATTTATTGTAATCTTGAACTTTTGACTTTTCTTTTTGGAAATCTTCACCACTTAATGGTAATTGGAGTGCAGAAAAGTGTTTCCCAAGCACCCTAACTTCTTTGAGTATAGTGTCCATTTTCTACCTAATGCATAGCAAGCTGATCTTTTGTGGGAAGATAAAATAACATTCTTCCTTGATGTCATTAGAACACTCCCATATCTTCTCTTTATTCTGTGTCCTAGGTGAGAATCCCATCCTTTACTGATTTCTGGTATTAAGCTTTGCCAACTGCTTCAATGAATTCCTCCCAAGCTCTGGTTTCTCCTGGTCTTTAAAGCTGTTAATAGAGTTACCTAAACTTTTCTGAGGACATCACCTTATTTCTCACAAGCTAGATATAAGCTCTTCTTTCTCACTAACAAATTATCACTGATTATAAAACCTACAAGATAATTATAAATGATCCACCAAAACTGTCAAGCATTTTAGTAAACCATTCACATTTTGTCATCTTCTAGTTTCTGCTGGAACAAAACCTTCCAGACTCTCTTAGAAGCTATACCAGTGCTACTGAAAGTATAGTCTGCAGACCACAACGGTCCATAAATTGTGAGGGATCAATGAGCAGATAGGAAGCTTGGGTCAGAATATAAATCAACCATGTCACTAGGCACATTATTTAGTTTAGCTGACATTTTTAGTAGAAAAAGTTCCTTAATGAAGGAAGCAGCATGTCAGTTCACATTTTGGCCAACTGTTAATTCACAGACCAGGTACTTCGGGTAGCTCCAAGCTAGAAACCATGCTAGGTGTTAGAAATACAGCATTGGAGTTGGGGAGAGAATAACCAAGTTGACATCAGTAAATTTTATCAGTAATAACAGCTAAGAAAGCAAAATTAATGGGAGAGAGAGAATTTGGAGGAAGGGGTCAAAGAAGGCTTCTGCAGGCGGTCACTCTTGAGCTAAAACTTGAACTTTATCAAGAGCAAAGGCAGAAAGAAGAAAGTGCATTCCAGTCGGAGGAAAAAGCTATTACTGAGGCTTAAATGGAAACAACTTAAGTGGCCCAGGGAATAAAAGAAAGCCAATAACTGAGAGGAAATAAAAGAGGAAGAAAACATAAGAGGTGACTATCTGAACAGTAGTTGGCAACTAAATTATGCAAGCCCTTGAAAATAATTTACATTATATTCTTGTTCTGAGACACCATTGGAGAATCCTAAGCACTGGAAGGTCATAATATGCTTTACGTTTTTTAACAGCAGTCTACTCTCCTTCCTAAGAACACCTCATATCCCTGTAATCGTGCCTTTGGTCTATTCCTCCCACTTACTTGCTTTACCCTCCCATCCCTCTTCTTCCCATATGCTTGTCTCCTACCCATCAAAGCTCAAGCCCACCTTCTTCCACTGCTGTTTCCTAACTACTCTAGACACCGTTCCTTTTTCCCAAGTTCCATAATACTTAACAATTTAAAACTTGCATGCTTACATTAAAAAACAAAACAAAACACGCCAGTCCTCAGGTCAGGCAAATTGCACCTTCTTTGTTTATTTAAAACACCTACCTGAAACAACCAGTGGGTGAGAAATGAATTCTTGTTAATTGACCCTCTCTTTGCTGTTGATGTCATTGCCTGAGAAAACAGGATGGTGTTCAGAGGAGAGACAGGAACTGAAGAACGGTAGAATATAAATATGTGTTGTAGAGAGAAGGAAAGTGTTCTTGGTGGGAGGGTAAATGAACAAAGGTGAGACCATTTAAAATGCGGGGGGGGGGGGAATGAAGAGCATAATCGTTAGCACTGCACCCTCACCTCCCTCCTGGACAGGTTACATTCACTGGGGTATTCACACTGTTGAATTTCTCAGAGCATCAGCTGTTTTTACACTTTTCTCCAAACCTCTGCAACTTTCCCATTGTTCTTTTTTATGTGAATAGAAGAGTGCGGTTATGAAATACTTTAGCCCCTTCTCTGATCCAAGTATCTTAATTTCTTATTTTGGACTATAATGTTCTAAATTTCTCCTCATTTGATCTCTTGAATTGTAGCATAAAATGCATTTGGAGCCACTGTGTTTAGAATGCCTTCTCACATCCATTACCTAAGATTCGCCTAGCATTTCTTATGTTTCTTTTATCTGTTCCAACATCTTCTTGAAATCTACCTACTGTTCAGTTCTTAATTTCAAGAAGTTACTCTTGTGAGGTTGAATGGCTGTTTTTGAAATCCAATCAGTAAGATTCTTTTCAGATTTTGGTACTTATCTTGATGAGTGCTTACTTAGTAGATTATTCAAGAATTGAGGAGGTTAAAGAGCTGCTTCAGTTTCAGGGAAAACTCTTTGGGAGGGGAACAGAGAGAAGATACTGATGTTGTTACGGTCCTGTGAGTTTTTCTGCTTCATTTATTTTCATTAAAAAAGATAATTGCATGAAAACAAGAGTTTTTTTTCCCCCTTGAGGGCTCACCTGCTTTTCCTGTGACACATGACTTAGAATTCTTCTTGTCTGTGGCATCTGTTATTTCCAGTGGAGTCTAAGATAATGATTCTTGCAGTTTTTTTTTTTTATAAAAGCTAGATAGACAACAATTCTTCTAAGTTAAAAGGAACAACAGTCCTAAAACCTTGTATTTAAGTGTTTTGACTGTCAAAGATATTTCATTCATTCATAGAAAGGACACTTTTCTAAGAAAATGGCAACTAGATGGAGTGAAATCACATCATGCTTCTATGGATTATGGCACTTATAATTTCCAAAGATTGAGCATCTGAATTAATCTGAAATATAATTATATTACTTATAAATTGTAGAACATAAGTGAGCAGGGGTTTAAGTTTCTTTTCCCTTAAGTTTCTTTCTCCTAGGCCTTTGCACCCACACACTCCCCTTGATCCCAGACAAAACAAAAAGGAGGTGACGCAGCTGTGGGCAATGAGTCAAGATATCA
This sequence comes from Miniopterus schreibersii, assembly GCF_964146895.1. NCBI lineage: Eukaryota > Metazoa > Chordata > Mammalia > Chiroptera > Miniopteridae > Miniopterus > Miniopterus schreibersii. Next base: position 25,737,401 of record NC_138113.1, on the reverse strand, counting down.
CCTCACTGAGACATCGCAGATGACCAAGAACAAAAGAATGACGTCTGAGGACTTCCAGGACTGCATGTAGCTGCGTTCTGTGCCCAGCCTCAGTTTCCCCTATTTCCCTATATAACCCAATCTCTCAGGCTGCTCCTTAAGACAGGTTTTGGATGCTCGTGTGCTCCCTGTCTTCTTGGTTGGCCAGCCTTCTCAATAAATGCCTTATATGATTCAATCTGGCCTCTGTTGAATTGGACACAGCGACAGGCAGCCAGACCCCACCGGAGTTTCCCAGTAACACTATCAATGCATATATAAAAGTGGTATGATCAGGACTCTGAGAATTCAGAATGCAAATTGACTAAAATGACCAGAATATTTATCTTTATAAATGCTTGACGATACACGACTTTTCACATGTCCTTTTTCTCCGAAAAAGTAGGGTATAAAAGTCTCCAGTAGATATTTGTTATACAATGAGAACTAAATACCTCTCTCCAGTTTTCAACCTCATTTTTAAGTGAAAGTAACTACATTGCCTAAATAAAGGAAAGTATAACCTGGTTTGCAAAACAGCGTATCTACATTACCACTAAGCAATTGCTCTAGTTGTGTTGGGGGGGTTGTCAAAATTCATTTTAGGTTTTTACTGGCTGGACGTAAGAATCTTACTTCCCTCTTTCCTTGCTGTTTTCCCTTTATTTTATTTATGAAGCAAAATAGGGGAGAAAGGAGCTCACTTTCTATAACCCAATCAGTCCCAGGACTTGAGGGTGATCACCATTTCTTTTTACTTGCTAACTTCTACGCATAATTAACAGTAGGTTCAGGAGTAGAATTTACAAAAAAAAAAAAAATAGGGAGGAAAAGAAAGTCAAGATATACACAGTGTGGCTTTTGTGTTATAAAGAGTTCTCTATTAAAATGCAAATGCCCCTAGGAGTAGAAACATCTTAATCCAGTAATGAACAACCCAAGGCTCCACGTAGCTTTAAGCTATGGTCAAAATCTAATTCTGCATTTAAAAAAATTCAAAAGTTGCCTCCTTGTTGCAATTTTTCAAATATACCCAGATATTAACTTTTTAGTGGATAGAAAGAAGTATTATTTTCACATTTATATTTTTCTAGTCACTAAAGTAAGGAAAATAAATCATCAGGATGTACATTGTAAGATTAGATCATGATAAAGAATGGGTAAAAAGAGTGGACATAACTTTTGGTATATTAGTTCAATTCAACAATAGTTTATTATGAAAAACTGAAATTCAAAATAACTATATGTTCTTAAGTATGTCTGACTTGATATGGTTGCAGAACTATTTTCAAGTGTGAATTTAAATTTTTATGTATGCTTAAGAATTAGAATTATATTTAATAAATTTAGTTGAACAACAACAAGAAAAGGCTGGGTCCATAACAAATAAAAAACAAGAAAATCTAAGATATTGTAAGAGAATCTTAAAATGTAAAAAGCAGATGGGTTGGGCCTGATGAAACTGAGTAAACTACAGCATAAAGCACGAGCAGGTAAAAATTATGAAGATAATCACAGACACAGAAACACCAAGCTCAGAGTGAACACGTGCACCAAAACAAGCAAAAGAAAACAAGATAAAATGGGTTTCTGCAACAATCCGTCAGAGCTATGTATTGAAGAACTATATTTAAAGAAATTGTGCTAGCTGGTGTCTACACATACGCGCACAAACACACATTCACTGTCATCAGAAAATCCTAAAAACAAGGCATAAGAAAAGACTTGTAGAAATGAGAGTCTTGGGCTGGATTTGAATAATGGATATAATACAGGTAGGGAAAGAACAGGTAAAAAAAGAGAAGTGACTGAAAGGGTAGGACAGAAACACCTGAGATGAGAACTCAGATGCTAATATCTCCCATTACCAAATTTCAAATTTTAAGTAATTAAGAAAATGAGAATTTATGCAAGTCAATTAAATGCCCCAAATGTTTATAATAACTAGTCTGTGCTCACTTGAATTAGGAAATAAATGAGTTCATTTCTTTTTCATTTTCTGACCTTATCACATACTTGCAAACTTCTATTTTTACATGGACAAAGCCAGTTTTGAAAAATACATGAAAGGTCTCTTTGGGGATTGGAGTCTTAGGCCCAGTATATTCATCTTGCTTTAAATCATAGTATAATGAATAATTCTGGTGGTAATGACCGAACCTCCGTATTTATAGAAAACTGACATTTCTTGAACACGAAACTGTTCCTGTTTCTATGTAAATGAAGCTCTGCATTTAGGTGCAGTGGCTTCTGTTCATTTTACTTGCTCTGCCTTATTTAAACAAAAAGATTGTATCACCAGTTTTCACCCTCCACACCCCACCCTCCAAACTCCGTAGTCTCCGTAAGGCCTTTTGCTCCTGTTCAAAGACTAGTTTCCTTCCTTTATGTCTCTCACCCAACATGCTGAGTTTGTTCTTACAGGATTATAAAATTATAAATGTCTTATAATCAAGTAAACTTGTTATATCAAACTAAAATAAAGTGGGATCTATGTGTGTATTTTATCTGCTTCCTCTCCTACTTACACACACAACACTTGCACTTGGAACAGTTCCCTTCTTGACATGGGTCTTGCCAGTGTTTTCTGTTGCGGGCAGAAAATGAAATCTGACAGGGAAGAGGCCGCCTCTCCTTTCAGGATAATTTCCGTCTGAATCAGCTCAGGCTGCCATAATGAGGTGCCGCAGGCTGGGCGGCTTCCACAACATGCATTTATTTCTCAGGGTCCTGAGGAGGGGGAGCCCGGGATCAAGGTGCCGGCAGATGTGGTTGCTGGTGAGCGCCCGGCCTGGCTTGCGGATGGCGCTTTCCCACCGTGCTCATGCGGCCTTTCCTTGGCACAGGACCGGGGAGAGGAACACAGGCCTCTCCTTCCGCTCTGCCTTCCCCTCTTTTCTCTCCTTCCTCTTCCTCCTTCCCTTTTTATTCTTCTTTCAACAATCCTATTGGATTAGGACCCCCTTAGGACCTCATTTAATCTTAACTACCTCCAAACATACTCACACTGAGGGTTAAGCCTTGGGAGAAAGGGAGAGGGAGCCGAATTAAGGAGAGGAAGGGAAACTGCTATTCAGGCCCAACAAAACCTCACTCAACCCCATACAAGCTCCACAGCTGGCCAAAGCTATCTTATATTTGGCCCAAACGGCCTTTATACTCGTGCTTCAATAAGTCAGTGGGTTTGGGCCCACCTCCCTCCTGACCGCTGAGGCAGGTATACCATTGGGCAAAGCTCTCTGAGGCTGAGGCAAATCCTGAAGGAGCCGAGAGCTGGGACAAGAAGTCCCTCTTTGAAGAGGTATCTGGATAGCACATCTGAGTCCATAACAATTGTTCTGCAGGATGTTAAAAGAAGTGCTGGGAAACAACACTCTCCAACTGTAATTGCTCAGTTAAAAAAATTTAAACAGATTTCTCTATTGCAGCACTTCTCAGAGCCTTCATTAGGCTAATCTGCATTGCAATTTCCTTGAGAGGAACAAAAGACATTCCAAAATGCTTTTACTCAGTTTATACCAGTCGGAAAAAAAATCACTGATCTACTCTGATACTTTTTTCTTACAACGATAGAGTCTCAGATAAAGTCCTATTCCTAAAGAAAATATAGACACAATTAAATATATTAGGAATATACACTTTCCGACAACATAAAGAATAGTTCAGAGTCATAGAAAGAAGCAAGCTCTGAGTATAGCTATCACTCTAATGATTGATTTTGAGATGATATTTTCTATTAATTAGCAATTTCAATTGACTGTTTAAAGCTGTCCACTTTTAAAGGGCTTAAAATAGCATTTTATAAAACTTACCAGCTGTGTTAACCCAGTGAATTGGTAGTCTCTCGGAAGAAATGGGTTGAGCCACCGGTGAGCCCTGCCACATTTGGGGGATGACATGACAAATATTTGAGAGAAAGAGGAGGTGCCCAATGTCCTATAAGGACTACCTCAAGCTCAGCATTTTTTTTAACTAATGAGGTTCCCCTGTGTGGTTATATTTTAATTGCTCAAAGGTCTTTGGGGTATACCCTGGTCTCTGATTGTGAAAGAAGGAAAAGGGCCTTCTGTTCTTCTTATGAAAATATTTAGGAAGAAATCCATTTTTGTTTTCTTTGACTAAGATAATAAAAAATATTTGCAGTGGAAATTGGAAACAATTGAGTAGAGCTGAATTCGCTTAACTGTTCATGGGATCATCTACACACAGCAGCATATTTTCAGACACCTTGGCTCTTCTTAAAGGAAATGCTAAGGCAGTTCAGAGTTGATTTTCACCTGATGTTTGCACTAATGCATTATACTTCAGTAAAAGCTATGTGCTGTACTAGAAATAATATGAGAATTCTGATACAGCTTTACCTTCCCTTGCCTCTAACTTGACCCTGTGCAATTTACATAAGGAACTAGCCGAGTTTCAGGTGCCTCGTGAATAAAATGGAGATTATTTGTGAGAGAGTTATTTGTAAGAATTGGAGGCATTGTGTATGTTAAATCTAGTTCTCTCCACCCAGCAACCAGTAGGCATGCAATAAATGGAGATAGTTGTTACGGTGTGAGTACAAACATCGAGGGTACTATTCTCTTTCCTTTTCTGGACATTTTTGTTTGATTTTAAAATCAGATGATTTAAGTAGATAGTGATTATCTAACTCTAATGGATTCATTATGTATATTTAAATAATATGAAACGCTACAATGACAAACACTATTGCTTTTGGCAAAGATCTATCTTATGCATTTTGCTGAGATGACAAATAGCTATTGCACACATGACGTCAGGGAAGCTTTTAAACAAATTGCCCTCCTGTAAGCAAAAAGAGAACACCATCCTTAATGCTACAACTTTTTTTTCTTTTCTTTTTTTTTTTTTGGTAATTATTTGTAATGGAAACAGTGTAATAGAAGCTCTTATGGTGCCTTCCATAAGTGCTAATTAAATTACATGGTGAATACATGTGCAATTGATTTAAATGCCTTAAATTCTTTTCAGCATTGTTATGAATAAATGCACATATGCTTACAGATCCTAATGTGGTACTTTATTCCATTACCCTGAGTGGTCTGCTTTCTGTGATGAAAGACATACAAAGGAAAGTGTGTGGCTGTCAAACGCCCAGTGCAATGAGAAATCAATTATTCCAGGAAACCCCATAACAAGGGTGACTGGCTTCTGGGAATATGAATTTTATAGTCTCATCTGTCCCTATGTCTTCTGCAGATGGAATAGCTACTTAGATATAGGAGTGAAGAGGGCAAGGAGGAATTGGGTTTCAGAGAGGTCTCAGAAGATTAAAGTACCCAGAGACATCCATACAAATGGTTTCTAAATGCAGGTGTTGACAATGTTTTGACTTTATGAGGATTTTAAGTATGTTTTCCTTAATACTATTTAAAAAAACAAAAACCAAAAAAAATCTGTGATTCTGTCTTTCCAACTTTGGAAGGAAGGATGTTAAAATAGTCTTTCCTTTATGAAATGAGAATAAGAGTAGATGATAGCTTTGTTCTGTTTTGTATTGGTGTCCTTTCTTGGTCAAATACAGCACTGGCAACTCTGTCAATGACCCAGGTTGGTCGAGATGGTAACGATCCCTTTAAAAGATAAAGAAATAAAATCAGTGAGAACCATTGAATTATAATGCTTGATCCTGGCTCTAGCTCATTCCCTTCCCCCAGGAGTCCATTCTTATACATCACTTAGGAGTAAAACCTAAACGAAACCAATATTTCATTGACCAGCACTGTTACTAAATCATGTAAGAATTATTTCATGTAACTTACCATGGGGATGCTATGGAGGCTACATCACAGGAAGATATAAATGTGCTTTAGGTCAACTTACTTCCCCCGCCCGTCCATCAAGGATCAGTGGTCATGTTAAAGGTCTCAGTGCCTGAGATCCTTCTAAAGAAAAAGAAACTTTAGCCCGGCCGGGCGTGGCTCAGCGGTTGAGCGTTGACCTAGGATCCAGGCGATCAGGGTTCAATTCCCGGTCAGGGCACATGCCCGGGTTGCGGGCTGGAGCTGATCAGTGACTCTCTCATCATTGATGTTTCTATCTCTCTCTCCCTCTCCTTTCCTCTCTCTGAAATCAATAAAGATATATATATATAAATAAATAAATAAACTTTATCTTGTCATATCACTTCCTGAGAAAGGAATGGTCGTGCTAATGGAGACAGTTAACATTTATGTAGATTCTAAATTTTAAAAAATATTTCTATTTCATTTAATATAGCAAATAACCCTTTGAGGCAGATTTGATTATCACTTTTTTTTTTTTTCAAAAGAAGTAACTAAAATCTCAAGACAGGAGAAAAAATACCTAGCTGATAAGTGGCTTAGATTTTCTACCCAAATTCAAGCACGCTTCCTCAGGGCATAGCTGTCAGTCTCGCAGTGGAACACTTCTCCTACGCCTAGGACTTGAGTCCGGAGATGATAGTTCTGTCCTCTTTTCCCCTCAAAGATGATACACTTCAGAAACTGGAGAAGGCCCACCTATCTGCTCCCAGCTTGAATTGTCCTTCATGTCTGACATCTCCTGTGTTTCCCTGTTCTCTCCGAATAGCCTCAGTGCCCTGGGCTCACCGGCTCCTAGAGGAAACTCTTGCTGCTTTAGGTTTCTCATATTTCTTCTTTGTTCTGGTGTTTGATCTGTCCCTCTGCGACGTCTCAGCCACAGGGCTCTTTCCAGCTCGACTGCACAATTATCACTAGAGGGCACCCCGGCAGATGCCTACTGAGCGCCTAGGTGTGGCCGCTGAATCACAAAGCTCTCCATGGGGTGCATCTGGCAAGCCTTTGGAGTGATGTTAGGACTGGCTCACTCCACAATGTCACGGTCCTGGCCATTCTGTCATGTTACTCCTTTGGCTCAAGTGAGCTTGGTTCCCTGAAGGCTAAGTGTGGCAAAGGGGGGGACATCACATCTGACTGGATGACAGTATTCATGGCCCCAGATTCCCTCTTCTGCTTCCCATATATGAAGACACACACACAAATCAATTCAAAGAATTGCCCTGAGCATTCCAAAGCTTCCTGAGACAAACATGCAGAATGAAACACTGACCTTGGATTCTGTTCTCTAAAGAAGATTAACACCAGGCCAACTCTAATGTGTAGAACTTCAAAAGATTCTGGGAAGCTGAATGATTTAAAGTGTCATTTTTCACTGTTTTTTTTTGTTTTGTTTTTTGTGGTTTTTTTTTTTTAAGTGTCAGGACTTGGATGTTCTGCAAGCAGATTTTAGCATTTTTGCACAGTCCCAAGCAGCTCAAGATTGAATTAGAGCAGATTTTTGCAAACCATCATGAAGAATATGTATTTATCGGTTTTAAAATCTTCCTGGAAGATTTAAGAGGGCAGGAGTATTTCAGTCACAATCCATTAACCCTATTTATCATCCATTGAAATGTCTAAGTGTGAAACCGTTTTCAATCTCCGTTAATGTGCCTAGAACTGATATAGCGTATCATACTTAATTTCCACACTGCATTATGTAGTTGTGTTTTATATTTGTGCATCCAGAGATGGCAGATCTCCCATATGCAGGATCTTGTTCCTGCACAGCCAACTAGCATGACGGAGGCTTGAGCCTTCCATCCTTTGAAATCAGAGCTGAAGAGGAACCAGAGCTGTGCACATTGGCTCATCTCGGTCCCCTGCTCAGTACACTGTACAACCTCTCCACCCCAGAAGAGGTGGCATTGAGCATTAAATATGGAATATGTTTCATTTATAAGTATACTCCTGCTCTGAAGAATATTTTGTGCATGTTCTTATTTTGGCTCTTTTGGCTAATTTCCCTGTTGATTTTGCACAATGTTTATTGAACATCTGTTACAGGTGACTGGGCAGCAATTGGTATAATAAGTAACATTCATCAAAAATGTACTATGTTTTAGTTACTGTGTTAAATAGCTAATGGGCATTGTTTCATCAACTACTCACAACTGCTCCAAGACTTAAGCAGTGCAGGTGTGATCACCATAACCATTTCACACCTGAGGAGGTAAGGAAGACTCAGAGAGTTTAAGTAACTGGGCCATGGACACAGTTATAAAATGTGATTCAAACCGAGTGATGTCTGGCTATGTAACGAAGCTCCGTGTCTCTAAAACATGAGGAGAGCCAGGGCAAAGACTTGAGAAATAAGCACGCATAAACACCTATCATGTAGATTAGCCAAATGTCAATCATTTCATACCAAAGGATAGGAAAGTTAAAAAGTCAGGTCAAGACCTCAGGCAAATCGGAGGGAAAAAGGAGAAATACTAGAAAGAGGTGAGACTGGGATCTGGGTTACAAGCTAAGAAAGTAATTTGGGGGCCAGGACATCTGCAGAGAGAAGCAGAGCAAAGATGTGCAGGAAAGGCCACAGGGGAAGCAGGAATGAGGCAAAGGGATGGAGGCCAGGATTCAGGCAAGTCATAGAGCAACAAAGGGTCAGGCCCTCCACTGAGGGCAGACATTTCCAAGTCATGCTTTCACCCTTTGCTGAATCCAGGATGTCTGGCAACTCTTCTGAAAACACACTTGCCAACAATCAAGGGTGAGGCTGGTCCGGTCAAAAACATGCTAAGATCTGTGGGAAATGAAGAAGTCCCACCATTGAAACAGTTCCAATTTGGGCAGAGATTGTGGCATACAAGATTGCATGGCAAAACTGGGTAGTGCGTGGGGCTGAAGGATGGCACTCTTGGCGTAGCGCAGGGCTCAAGCTGTGTGGCACTACCCACCCACTTAAATGTATGAGCCTTTCCTTACGCCCACTCCCAGCTTGCTTCAGGCAAAAGCAAGCATCCTCTCCTCTGTGATCTCAACGTGGGGGGCATACGCCTCTCTCTGTGTGGCACTTACGTGAGAGTAGTGTGGTCTCACCCACTAGCTGTGAATGTTCTGAGGGCATAGCCACTGTAAGTCTGCCTTTAACAAGCACACTCAGTGTTCTTTCCCTTAGTGACAGTTTTTTCAAGTGATGGGAGAAGAGTGATGGGGGAGAAGGGAAGTGACAGTAAGTAAGGAAAGGTATGCATCGTGTAGCTTGGGACCCCAAGAACCCTCATCACCTGAAGTTGTCTTACCACCCACATGTTTCTATGGATCGCTGCCCCTCATATTGTACTAATAAGCACCAGCTCAACTCAATTTACCTGCTTAGAGCCCTCTGGAGGAAGGACTGCTCCTTTGGCTCTCTGGGAGCAAGGACCCATTCTTATTTGGGACAATATTCTATTTCTTTGGGCTTTCATTCCTGGACCACATGGGGATGCTGCTGAGGTAGCCGAGCTTCCCAGGCGCCAATGGGAATGGAAGCCCCTCTTACTGGTAGCTTGGGTGAGAGCTTGCTTCAGCAACCCTGCTAGGCAGGCAGACTGGGAGGCATACTCAGCCTTCCTCCGTGTGTCCCTGTAATTTACCCCTCACGGGTCCCTATGGCTATGTTTCACCATACCTCCTGAGCCTGGATTTTCATTCTGATTTTAATCATGTGGGGGAATGGATAATTCACCTCGCTTTACTGAACTCGCAGGTGCTTAAGTAGATTATTAGTTCCATGCCTTGAAATTACTGTGCTTACGGAGGTCAGCTGAGAATGGAAGCTTTGCTTGCAGAGAAAGTGGTAAGTCCTAAACGACGCTATGTGCAGAGGCTGTTCTCTAGGTAACGAGTGAACGTGCTGATGGTCTAGGTCCAGAAGTGGTCAACGAAAGCTTGGCTCGTCCTCTGGGTGGCCAGTGGGAGCAGATGATACAAGGAGAAGAGGCAATCTTTGTGCCTCTTAACTCACCCCTTACGTGTGCTGCTTCCTCAGCCTGGACTTTCCCTGGTTTGCATCTGCTCTACTCTGGCGAGGAATAGAATTCTGTAGTTGAGAGTCTGCATTCTGGAATCATGCGAACCTCCTATTTTTAAACAATATAAATAAATAAATAAGTACATTTGGAGAATTAGAACAGACGTACAAATTCCCAACAGGGAAGATGAGTCTCTCATCCTCCTTGAATCCCACAAAGAAGGGGGGCGAAGGGAGCAACAATGCTTCCATTAACTGTTAGGCTCAATTAAAACAACAGCTGCCTTTAAGAATAAACACGACAAGAGGCTATTTTGTATTAGAATGCATTAGGGAAATAGACCTGGGAAGTACAGATGGCTGTAAGCAGGGACATTAGAAAATTACTATTCTCTACTTTTTCAATATCTGTGCGACTTATAGGTCCATAGACTTATAGAACCATATCCCCACTCCCTATCATAGCCAATTAGGAATAGAAATTTTTACCACTGGCTGTGATGATTGTGTCTTTTTAAAACTAATCTTGTAAGGATGGGTGCCCATTTCTTTTTTGGCAATTTATAGCATACATACTTGTTATATATTGGAGAACGGGGGAAAAATCGGAGCCACGTTCTAAGAAGATATTTGGCAACAAAGGTGTCTATAAATAAAGCACTTCTGGGCATTTAAAATGGAAATGAAAAATGACACTAGATGATATGTGAAGGCCCAAAGCTAACTGGCAAATTAAGAATCAGAAATCCCTCATTCCATTCCCAGTTTAACTAGTAACTCATTTTATAAATTCTGTCCTCTGTTTCCATGGTATTAAGATGTCTCTAATTAAAACTGTCCACTCTTCAGTATCTCTCACTTCATCAACTTTCTGACGGGAAGACAAGATTCTCTGATCATCCCAAAATACAGCTGAATACATTCCAAGGAATAAAAATGAATACAGATAGATACAAAGTAATAATAATACAAAGTGTGCTTGTTTGAGTGCCAGCACCTGACTTTACATTCTCCTGCCTTGTTGATGCAGAAAGATCTCTAGAGGCCCTGGTTACTGTGTGTGGCTGTTGACAGCTGCTGGACACTTAAATTCTACCACATAGAATACCCACTGCATTTGGGGTGAAGTACAAATCGCAAAAGTTACATTTTTACAGGACAGTCTACCAGGTGCGTTATCCTCCTGTGCCCAGAAATCCCCACTCGCATTAAAGATTAGCTTTCGTTGTTAGACTGGCTCTTCGATGAAGTCTCTGAATGCACAGTGGGATAGTCAGTATATAATACTCGGGATATGTAATTATCGTTATTTTTAATATTAAAAAATATAGTGAAATCACTTCTTTCTCAACCAGAAACTACTTCCTTCCTAATTACGGTCTAAAAAGAAATAGGATTTATTAGCTTAAAAACCCCAATTTGAACTGACCAAAAGTAGATTTAGACAAGTTTTGAAATATGTATATATTTAAATTTACATCTTTTTTTAGCATTTGTTAATTATGTAGTGAAGAAATTTTATAAGGAAATCAATTGTTTTGGGTAATGCTAACCTTCCACTGTTTGCCATGGATCTGATGCCACATACCAAGTAAAAAAATCCCCCAAACCTCAGTCTCGCCACAAACACTCCCCAGGACGCCTAGTTTTAACGGAACACGTTCCCCTTTTGAGGACCCTCCTTCTTATTCTGTCCTCTCAAATGGTGACCTGAGGGACCACAAGTGGGGCTGATGTTCTCACTCCCTACCACTGCTTCCCACCCTCTAATGAGAATGTCTGCTGCTTTGATTTCTAGACCTTTCGGCAATACACCCTCCCCCTCCTCATCACCATCGTCGATCACACCCTTGATTATGCCCTCTTATTAACTACAGACTCGGGCGCTTGGCCCACACCCTGCTGAAAATCTGGGCACTTCATCACCCACATGGCTCCTTGTCTAGCACCCTGACCGTTCATTCCCTTGCCCCCTCCAGGGACCTACCCTGCCAGGCCATCCTCGGTGTGCACTGCCCAGTGTGCCTTTGTCCTTGCTGTGTGTGCCCTTATTCCACTTTCAAAGTAACTTGTTTCTCCCACCACACTGTTAGCACCCTGATTACCCTCTTTACTTTTAAACATGATCAAGTGTCTCCCATACAAAGAACAACCATCTCTCTTGACCTCCATTTCCCTCCCGATTCATCTAACATCCTGTCTTTTCCAGTTGCCTTCACAGTCAAATTTCAGGAGTTGCATGTCCCTTTTATTCTAATGTGGTTTCATCTCTTCCCTGCTTATCAAATGGCTCCGCGTCACTGAGCCCAGGGGCTGCTTCTCAGTCCTCATCTGACCCAACGCTGCTGACCACCTCCCCTTCTTACAGCTCTGCTCCTCTGCCCCTGAGGCTTAACTTTGTCCTGCTCCCGCTCCTCCTCACTGTCCCTGCCTTGTCTCCTCTGACGTCTCGCCCTCCCTCCCACAGGTGCTCAACTCTGTAGATCCTCAGTGCTGCCCAACACCCTCAGCTTGGCCTACCCAGTATCCTCTCCACACAAAAAGCTTCCCATGCCTTCAGCTTCAATGACCACCAATGCAGTTTATATTTCCATCTTTATCTCCAGTCTTCCAACGTTAGTATAGATCAATACGTCCACGTGCTTACTTGACATCTCCACTTTGATGTCTCAGTGATACTTCATTCTTAAGTTATTCAAAGCCAAATTAATTGTCCTCCTGTACCACTCCCTTCACTTTGCACCCCAACTACTGAAATAAATAATAGAAACTGGTTCTCTTCCAAGAGTTGGTCAATCCCCTCAGCTAATTCTTACCACGTCCATATTCATCTTCTGGGTGCATTTCCATCTTCTGCCTACGCTGCCCTCTAATTATCTCTCAAATACATCTTGTCATGTCCATAGCCACCACCTTCGCCCTAATCCAACCTACCGGCACCTGCTACCTGGACAACTCCACTGCAATACTTTCCTAACTGGTTCACCTTTACAAACTCAAGTGATCTTTCCCCAAAACAAATTTTAGCATGCTCCCCTAATCCTTGAAATAATGGCTCCCCATTGTATTGAATATAGACACCTAATCTGTTTCCCCTCCAGTCGCCAGTTAAATTATACTCCTTCAGATCGCCTCCAGATGTGGCCCCTCTGAGAAACCTCCCCTGGCTTCTTTGACATTCTCTGCCCCTGCAGCCACACGTTATGAAGTGGGATTCAGAGAGTCCTAAGTCAGCTTTGGGTGAGGCTGATTGGTAGGCAATGAGAGAAGTCAGAAGCCTGACACTTCCCATAAAATCTGAAAATGCTGCTGGTAAAATTCTCCAGCAAAAAAGTCCCTGTCTCTTTCAAAGACCATTACCCCTCTTCGCCAAGAACAAGAATTTGTAATTTCCAGCTTCAACAGATTGTTTTTTCCCATGCCTGGCAAACATGGTCTTTTTATCCATTCACAATTCAGCTGAAGCAGTCAGCACAAGCAGAATGAAGAGGTCTTTTGCCTTCAGAAAAATGACAGCAAATATTAAATAGCATTTAGTGTTCACTGTTTCAATAAGCTCATTAGAGGTCTCTAGTCTAACTTCTATAGAATTATAACGCTATAATAGAAACATTTACCAAAAGTGCTAAACCATTTTTCAGAATGATTTGGTGTCCCCAATATTGAAGAAAATCGTTTCGGAACACATTTTCACAGATCACCTTAATTCAACTTGAACTAAATTCATTTATGAGAGCTGCTGGGCTGTACATCTCAACTTATCTCTGCCTTGCATTTGCCTATGATGGATATTGCTCGAGCTGCAGGGATCATTGAGCAGAGAAGAACACTTCTGCCCTTCCTTGCCTTTCTCGATAATCGGAGGGATCTTGCCACTTATAATGTTTCTCTAACGAGGAGTTCAGAAACAGCCATTGCGTGTGGCCTGGGAAGGAGCAATAGCACATGGCCCTCTGCATCCCCCGGGGTTACTGTCGCCTCTGTCAAGAGCTGTGGAGGACGGAGGCCGCGGACAACAGAATGGAAGCAAACTTGGAGAAGCTGTTAGTCAGGGCTGCACTCTCTGGGCTGGGGACACACCTGCCGAACCTGACCCCCAACCAGGGTTTGGGAGCATGCTGCTTTCACCTGTGCCCTCTGCCTGTAACATGTTTGTGAAGTCTAGTTTTGGGGGTTTTTTTATGGTTCTTCAGTTACTGTTCTTTATGAAATGAAACGCCTCTCACATCTCTGTGCTAGGGTCTTCTCTCATTCTATGCACTTTTCGTTGCTTCCATCATTTTCTATGTGGTGATGATGCCCAAGTCTTAGTTCTTGGTCAGCTGTCACTCCTACTACAGACACAATTATCTCTTAATCTGCTAGGCAAAGGCACCTGGATGTTACATAAGCACCTCAAACCTAAGATGTCCAAATCTGAACTCAATATCTTGCCCCCAAATCTGCTCCTTTTTCTAGATACCCTATGTTTATGGAAAGCATCAACTCTCTTCCAAGTAGCCTGAGACGTACCCTGGTGTATTAGTCAGCTATTGCCATAATAATACTGTATAACAAACTATCTCAAAGCTCAGTGGCTTAGTCTCAAACATTTATTCTGATGTCTGTAGGTCTAAAAATGTCATTTGATTAATCTTGTATGAGCTTGGCTGGGCAGCTCTGCTTTCTGCTGCAGATCAACAAGCTTAGCTCAAGTAATAGGCTGGGTCCAGGTCTAAGCTACATGTGTCTAGATCCCCAGATGAAAAGGCAAATGACTGTCCTGAGCATTTTCTTCAGATATCATTAGAGTGCAAGAGTCAACCAAAACTTCACAGAGACACTTAGGCCCTTGCCCTGATAATATTCTATCAGCCAAAGTGAGTTACATACACACATCCAACATCAATAAGATGGAAGTATTTTCTCCACAAATAATTTAATCTATCAGACCTAGGCATCATTATTAATGATTCCTTCCCCTTTATCAATACTTTACCACCACTGCTACCACCATCATTCCCAATCAATTACTAAGCCCTGCTCATTCCACTTTCTAAACATTTTTAGAGTCAGTGGTACAGGTCACCATCATGTCCTTGTCTGGATTCTGCAACAGCTTCCTGTTGGCCTTACTGGCTCCAGGTCTGCCAATAGTCCCCACTCCACATTTAAGCTAGAGTAACCATTCTAAACATCTTTTACTTTTTCATTTGGTAAGTCCATGTGTTTTGCCTCCTACTCTGTATCAAGCAGTATTTTAGGTACTGCAGATCTAATAATAATCTCACTCCTTGTCCTCATGAAGGTTATATTTTAGTGAGGGTGGGGTGAGAAACAGGCAAATAGATTATAGAAGGAAAATACAGATAGAGAGATGATAGATAGATGATAGATAAATAGATAATAGATATATAGATGGTAGATAGATGATAGATGATAGATAGATAGATAGATAGATAGATAGATAGATAGATAGATAGATGATAGATAGATAGATGATAGATAGATGATAGATAGATAGATGATAGATGATAGATAGATAGATAGATAGATAGATAGATGATAGATAGATAGATAGATAGATAGATAGATAGATAGATAGATAGATGATAGATAGATAGATGATGATAGATAGATAGATAGATAGATATAGATGATAGATAGATGATAGATGATAGATAGATAGATAGATGATAGATAGATAGATAGATAGATAGATAGATAGATAGATAGATAGATAGATAGATAGATGATAGATAGATAGATGACATAGTCTATCAGATATTGGCAAATACTATGAGGGAGGGAGGGAGGGAGCTGGGGGCAGGGATAAGAGAATGTTAGGAAGGAGGATTGAATTTACAAATACACAGTGAACATAGAAGGTCTGACTGCGAAGCCGACCTTTCAACAAAGGCTTGAGAAAAGTGAGGGAATGGGAACCTGGGGACAAGACTGATTAAGCAGAATGCCAGCAGGTGGAGACAAGGTGGGAGTATACCTGGCTGAAGCACAGTGGCTGAGAAAGTTGTAGAAGATGAGATCAGGGAATGTCTGGAACCACAAAAATGCAAATTCTCCACCTCCACATCCAGATGTTAACACTGATAAAATTCTAACTCCTTAATGTGCATTACCAGTACTTTGCTAACCTTATCTTGATCTACCTTTCAAATTCCAATTCTTACCTTCACATTCCATGCTCAAGCCACTGGAGCACCTTCCAGTGCTCGGAATCTACATGGCTCTATCTCAGCTCTGACTCACTGGATGTCTCATTGCCTTGATCTGACACACATTCCCCACCCCCTCCCCACCACAGCTTTGCCTGGCTAACACTTCCTTTACCTTCTACTCTTTGGTTAGATATCCTTTCCTCTGGGGAACCATCCCTGCTCTCCAAAAGCATTGTTAGGTTTTCCTCCAATGTGCTGCCACACTGCGCAGTAATCACCTGCTTATTGCCTGAATTCCCTGTTTCTCATTAGACATTGCCTTACTTACCCATGGTGTGAGATCCATCTTAAACAACATATAGCTCAGAGTGGGTGCTCAGTACTTAGAGCATATATAAATAAAGATAAATATGATTCTGGTAAGAGTACTGTGCTCAAATTTGCTATGAGAATTGTAAAGATTATCAGAGTTGGTGACATTGTCATTAATAAAAGGGCACAGAGATCTACGCCCTTTAAATAGCTCAAAGCTGAGATTTAGAAACAATATACTACCTGCAGTATTTATTTCCTATCACCTTTTTCCCAGTTTGGTGCCTGAATGACTCATTCCCACGAGGGCAGGTAGTCAAATATTTGTTTGATAATCCCCAGTGTATCAGTAGAAAAGGTTTAAGAGTTATGCCTCCCATTGGTATGTACATTTAAACAATCAGCTTTTTAAAGAGAAAATCTTCAAACTTAAAGGATTTGCTTATTAATGGTGGGGTTTCAAGCACTAATGAAAAATACAAAGAGATATTTGAAGAAAGCAAGACATTCTTGGGAGACTTCAAATTGTACCAGATAAGTGGACACCTACTCCACATAAAAAATAATAAAAATCAATCCCCGAAATTCTTTCTGACATATTTTACGTAGCATCCCTATACTCTGCCTCCTTTGAATTTTGCAGTGGAAATGATGGACCAGTTTTAGAGATGAGGAAAGTAAAAGGTTTTGGGACTAGTATAAAAGGTACAATGAAGCCAAAATTCAGACCAGAATTCAAAGCCTACATTTTTTCAAGGAGAGAGAGGGAGAGGTAAAAGGAGCAGGAGAAGGAAGAGGGGGAGAGGGAATTAATTTAATAATGTCGATCCTAAATTAACTATCTGGGAGATAGGAACCTGTACCCTGCAATTATGTGATTTGGTCTTAGTCCCTGCATACCTCCCTTTAGTGTGAGCCTTTTGTTGTGCTAGGAGTAATTCCAGTGTTTAAAAATGGGAACATTTCCTTTACTGTGACTCTTAAAGCACAAGCCAACAGCTTTAGGAAGCACTTTAACAGTGATTAAGAGCATAGGCTCTGGCTGGAGCCTGACTGGGCAGAGTTCATATCCTGGCTCTGAATCATACTAGTGTGTGACCTTGGGCAAGGTACTTAACCTCTCTGTACCTCAGTTTCCTTATCTATAAAATAAGGATGCTAGCACATTTGTCTCATAGAGTTGCCATGAGGATTAAATAAGTTCGTGTCTTCAAAGTCCCTGGCACAGGGTAAGTACTTACAGAAGAATCAACTATTATTGTTTTCTGCTCAACTGAACAAACAGCTGTTTGAAAATATTACAGGTGGGTGCTTCGCTCCTCGATGCAGCACATCATTCATTGTGTGCGGTATGTTATGGATGCGAGGCTGCCCCTGCCAAAATGCGACAACTGCGCATGATGCTTTCACACTTTACTTCAGTGAAGAAACGTGTTTTTAAAAAACCACACCCTATGGATTTTCGTTTGTGTTTAAAGGGTCTTAGACTTGGAGCCAAATCAGAATTTGAGCATTAAGTTGGGGGTTAGATCTTATTCTATAAATACACCGATTGGGATCTGGATAATGAAAAACATTTTTTGTAATTATAATTTAAGAATAAAGATTCCTTTTCAGCTAATGCCATTTGGTGAATATTCTAGGGCCTCAAACAAGGTGAAAAGGACTCAGTTGAAGAGACTAGGAAATTCTCAAATGCCCTTAATCCTAAAACTCAAGAGTTAACTTAAGCTTCATTTTCTGAGGAACAGAAGGTTCTTAATAAAGTTGCCTAGACAACCGCAGCTCAGTCCCAGGACAACCGTCCCTTTGATTTCTCACCATCCTACACCAGCTCATACCAGCCTCATAAACAACGTCAAGGCCATTCAGGGCCCCTCGGAATGACTGCTGGCTGCTGTTAGTAGACCCCTGTGGCTGCAAACAGAAGGATCAACATATCTAATTCAGCCGACCCAAGGTGTGGGCAGGATGTAGGTCACAACGGAGCAGCTGGTGCTTATGGGAGTCTCATATCAGGGTCAGCTGCAGATTCCGTCCTCCCATGAAAGAAAAGCGAGAAATGGACAAAGGAGATTCAGAAGACTGCAAGGTCATCTCCAATAATGTTTACTTTTTTCTCTGAACATTTCTCAGTTTTCCATCTGTTTTTTCCTACAATAAGCACTGTTTTCCTAAATATTTGTAAGTATAAGCATGAATATATTTTATAATCATGGACTAAATAATATTTTACACCTCCGTGTATAGAGATACCAACGGAGACTATAAGATCTTTTTGAAACTGAAAAAAGTGGATCCTACTTGTCTCCTCCACGGTGTTTTATCACAATTTTGTCAAATGGTTGGATTATTCATATAATGTCTGTCTTCCCTTCTAGACTGTAAGATCCATGAAAGTGGCGACTGCATTATCTCTTACACCAATGTAACCTCTATGTCTGTCTTGCTGTCTTGCACAGAAGTGGTGCTCAAAGTTGATTATTGAATGAATACATTGCCATTTTTTAAAATTATAAGCAGTTTAAAAAGGCAGCTTCTTATAATAAATGTAACTTATTTTGAAGAAAGTCCTCTTAATTACGTAGGGGACCATTTTGACAAGCTCTCTCGGTGAAGCAGATAAAAGCAATCATGAGGAAAAAGTAAGCTGAAATAATACAAGTGATACTGTTTCAGGCGTAGATTGTAAGTATTCTGTTTAAAAAAGGGCAGTGGGTATATCTTTCAGTGGATCTAAGTCCATGCAGACAGATTATGTTGAAATAAAGATATATAAACACAGATAGATACAACAAATAACAGTATGTGTGTGTATATATACACACACACATATATACTGTATATAATAATAGTATATGTATTTATATACACTATACACATATAACAAGTTACCCCAAAAGTTAGCAGTTTAAAAAACAAATACTTACTATCTTATAGTTTCTCTAAGTCAAGTATCTGGGGGCAGCTTAACTGGGCAGTTCTAGCTCAAGGTCTTTCACTAGATTACAGTCAAGCAGTGGCTGGGGCAATGGTCATCTCAAGGATGCTAGATTGGAGCTGAAGTATCTACACTCAAATATATTTAATCATGTAACAACCATCACAATCAAAGTATAGTATATTTCCATCATTCTTCCAAATTCCCTCATGTCCTTTTGAAATCAATTCCTCCTCCCACTCCCAACCACTGACAACCACTGACATGTTCTCTACCCCATCATTGTAATTTTGCCTTTTCTAGAAAGTCATACAAATGAAATCATACTGTATCATACAGTCTTTGCCTCAGGGTTCTTTCACTTTTTATTGCCTTTTATTGCTGAAAACTATCCCATTGTAGGAATGTACCACAATTTCATTTTCAATTCACAAGGTGATAGACACTTGGGATGTTTTCAGTTTGGAGCAATTTTATCTAAAGCTGCTATAGACATACAATGGAGTATTATTCAGCCTTATAAAATAAGGAAATCCTGTCATTTTCAATGATATGGGTAGACTTAGAAGACATTATGCTTAGGAAAATATACCAGTCACATAAGGTCAAATATTGCATGATTTCACATGTGCAAACTAAACTAATGAAACTCATTAGAAGCAAAGAGCAGAAGAGCGGTTGCTGTGGGCTGAGTGGAGGGGTAAAAGAGAGGTAATGGTAAAAAAAAAAACACATCATTTCTGGTAATCAAGATAAATTGTTTGGGAGATCTACTCTACAGCATAGGGCTTATGATTAATAATACTGTACTGTATATTTAATATGTTGCTAAGATGGTAGATCTTATGTTAAGTACTATTACCACAAAAGAAAAAGAAAAAGAAAAAGAAAAACAAAGGAGATGTTTGGCAAAGTTTATGGCATTGATTGTGGTGATGGCTTCCCAAGTGTATGCTTATCTCCAAACACATGAAGTTGCATACATTGAATATATACAGCTTTTGTACACCAATTATACCTCAATAAAATGGTTTTTTAAAGATAGGAGTAAAAAAATTACAAGAAGGTTAAGGTTTTCCAAAAGGATAGTATAGAGGAAATTACCAAAAAAAAATAAAGAGAAAAATTAGCAGAATTGAAGGTCTCAAGTCTCCAGATTGAAAAAGGCCACGGAACACCAATTAGTTACTTTTTGGCCCAGCAGTGAAAACTACCTGCTGATGACAATAAGGTAAACAGTGAAATTAACATAAACAAAATTAACAATTAGGAAAATGAAAAATAAGGAAGTGGAAGAATGGGTCCTGGTAAGTGGGTTAAATTCTCATCTTCACACCTGGCATCTTGGGGAAGATGGTTCCAAACTACCATGTCCTAGGGTTAACCTAAATCAGCTAATAAAAATAGGAAGAATTTACAAAAATGTGCAATTAGCCCATAACGTGCACCTTGTAATTTCTGAAGGACTAGTTTTCCCCCTTAATCTGTCATGCATTAACATATTGTACATGCTCAGACTAGTATGCGGATCACCACACCCATTGATGTGCTAGAGCTGGCTTGTGCTGGCTCAGGAGAGCTGGCTGTTAAATTTTAATTATTTGACATTACATCAGTAGCTTTAAATCAGCCATGGTGTGGGTATTTACACCAGAAATCAGCAAATATTACAAATCGAAAAAGGTATTTTGTTGTTAGCTTGTTTCTTCTTAAGAGCCAGTTTACCTGTACACCACTACAAACAATTCACCATGTAAGCATAAAAAGGTACAAAATTGTCTATAACTTGTTCAGTGAGATGAGACCACCAATCATTGAATGTTGCAACAATATCAAATTTTTATAAAAGTTTCTAAATTCTTTCTCTTAATTTTTGTACTTACCTGGTCATAGACAGGTGACAGTTTGTAGCCTGGCACTGATCCCCCAGACCATACACAGAGTAGCATTGCTGTAGAGTATATAAATACTATCCTCTGCCCTAACTCAATTTCAGCTAGCTTAATTTATTTCTCTTTGTTAGTTCCCATTTTATCGAATTTAACAAAACTTTAATATGTGCTTAAGGCCAATTTGCCTAACAAGTTTTACTTTAAAAATATTTCCTAAAATAAATTAAATAAAATAAAAAGCTGCAATGCGTAGGGAACTCCTCACCACATGGCCTGTGTGTGTATTTATTGAATACCAGAAAGAAATACCTTTAGTAGATTTTGAGCCTTTTGATTTATGGACCATTGTTGTTTGCTTTTGCCTTTGTTTTATACATATGCTCCTTAACAATTAGCACAATGCTTGACTCTGTCTATGTGTCTAGTACTTATTTATTGACTAAGTTAATGATGAACAAATAAACAATTATAATGTTTATCTTTCTAAACTTAATTTAGACACGGTTTTGACACTGAGACCAAGGCATAGGGATATCAGAACATAGGCATTTTGCAAACTTCAACTTGCACAAATCCATTCTGAGTACTTCCTCTGGTCTGAGCAAGTTGCCCATTTTCTGAATCTAGCCTCATAATTTGGCCAAAGAGAACAATGTGAGTATTTGCACTGAACTCAAATCTGAACTGATAAGGAACCTTATTCGGCCCTTTGGCTTTGCCTGAAGGATGGTAAGGTATGCAGGTACACTCAGTGGAAAGTGACTTAGGCCCCAGTTATCTCATCTGCCAAGTGAGAAGACTGGAGATTTGTCTTGTATCTCATTTTAAGCTCTACCATTTTGCATGGTTAATGAATTGACTGTGCAGAAGGACTACCTTGCCCAAGAATAAAAATGAGCTGTGCTCTGTGCAATGAAGTAGAAAACATTAGTGTTTTTGATTAGAGGAAATAGATTTGCTGATTTCTAAGTGTTGTCAGGAAAGACTTTGTGGAAGCTGGTGATTTGACAAGTTTGATTCAAAGTTTGTGGGCACCTGAACATCTGGTATTGCTCCCTCTTTTACCTCCTATGCCTGCCATCTATCATCATCAGGAAACAAGGTGCCAACGACCATGAGATTTAAGAAGTAGGACATATTTTCAAGAAATGTATAAGGCCAGACATTTCAATGGCAACTGATGAACCGTGTAATAACATCTGTATTTCCCTGTAAAGGTCTTGTCACATCTAACTGATGCTCAGAATCCTAATAGAATGTAGTAGGAGGAGTGCCATTCATCAGGTTCAGACGAGCCAGGAGTTTGGCTTACAATTCATATTTTAAAGCCATGGTTCTCAATCTCTTTAATGAAAAGTCATGTGCCTTTTGCACAGAACTTAGGCACAGACTTTTACATAAAATTTCTATAAATTCTGAGGCTAAATAGTCAATCCAGGTTAAGAACCTCACATTTGGTGGAGTTTGGAGAACCTGAGGTGATCTCTGCATAAGTGTCCTGTGTTTGGGTGAGGAGTTTGAGTTAAGGCTGGAGTGATTCCTGGAATGTACAAATATATAGAGATGGAGTAGAAGCAGGGCCAGCCTTAGAGATAGTGTGGTTTTTGAAAGATTACCTGTCTGGGAGAGAGTTAGGAAGACTGGAATGCAGTTCTGCTTATGCTTCCAAATGCCTAGGTGATGTCATAGCATTTTCTTTGTGCCTTAGTTGTCTCACCTGAACAAGGCTAGAAATGAATTAGATGATCATTTTAACTCTAAAAGTCTATCATTTGGAAGTACAAGATTGCACAGAGCGCAGGAAAGTGGCATAATGGAGAGAAATTGTGTGCCAGTTGATGAACCTTTGCAAAAGTTTGCCTGAGGGCTAAAATTTATATTGAACACCACTGTCTTCCTGGGCTATAATGAGTCCTCATGCCTTCTTCCTTTTTTCTGAGAAGAACATCACTTCTGTCTCTTCCAGGAATCATTATAATCTCACTTTGAGGAGGAAAAAAACAGTAGTAACCACATAAGGGTACATCTAAAATGCAGACTGCCTTGGATGAGATTG
This sequence comes from Miniopterus schreibersii, assembly GCF_964146895.1. Lineage (NCBI taxonomy): Eukaryota > Metazoa > Chordata > Mammalia > Chiroptera > Miniopteridae > Miniopterus > Miniopterus schreibersii. The sequence goes on along the minus strand of NC_138113.1, from coordinate 25,714,223 downwards.
AGAAGGAAAAAAGCAATATAAACTTTCCAATTTAAGCAGCCTATATTAAGTCCATAGCCAAGACACTGGACAATCCTGGGTGGAGCCAAAGTGGTCTGTTTCAATGCAGTGTGCATCAGGGTGACCGCTAATTTGTGCTTTTCTAACTTGAAATTTGAATCTAACTCTTTAATTCAAATTTCCAGATTTCGAACTAGTTCTGCTTTTCTGTCTTCTATCTTTCAGCTCCAGCCTCAATGTCCTAATCCAAAATTTTAATCTGTATTTCAGAGGCATCATTAGAAAGAAAACTGTTAGGTAGGTATCATCCAGTCAGAAAGAAAACTTTATAACAGTTCCTTCAGCAGAAAAACAAAATTGATTTTTAACTTTTCCATAGTTATGTATGGAATCAGACAAACATACATCTTTTGGCTTCTCCAAATGACGATACCCGGGTTGAGAACAAAACTGTACTTACATAATTGACTTAAAATTCTACCCAGCTTGTGGGTTTGTATAGACCTCACTTCTATAGACAATAACTCAGGCTTAAATTGACATTGGTGTGTTTTTTCTGAGAAACTCAAACTCCCTCTTCCCTCATATATTAGCCTAGGGACTTTAGTAAACTCAGTCATTCAGAAAATTTTAAACAAATGTGCCTCAAGTCCATGAAAAAATATGTATATCAATTATATTTGTCTACCAGGCACCCAGACTCATGGTTCATCATGGTGACTGAGACTGGCCTCTCCCACTTCATTACTAAATAGCCAGTGTTACCCTTTCCAAGGGTATTTTCTCTTACATAGATCTATCTTTTAGAGCCAGAACATGGAAAAAATGTTACCATTTATCTACAATTTACTAAACACTGCCACACATACCACCTCTTTTAATCTTCACAGCATCCCTAAAAAATATATCATATAGGAAACTGAGTCCCAGTGAGACTAAATTACTTGTCCAAATTCTCTTATTAGATAAAAGAACTAGGATCTGAATCCATATATTCTAACTCCAAGTACAGTACACACTTCTTCCTTCTGGATCCAAATGCCTCCCTACATTACTAGGTCTTTCATTTGCCAAGAGCAGAAACTAAAGAAATTTTAACATATGGAACTTTAATTAAAAAATTAGAATTTAGGGTTTAAAAAGCTTTTGGTACTTGTTGTTCTATCTATCATTGTCCCAAAACTCATGATTTCCCTCATTGTAGGTTTCCTCCATGTGTGTCTCCTGCTAACTAGAAAACCTTCTAAAACTTTCCCACTGAAATTCTATAGTCACCTGACCTAACAAGCTAGCTAATAACTCAAACTATCATTCTTATAATTCTTATAATGACTTTTGCACCAGGATACCTACTGACTTACTGATTAGCCCCTGGGTGGCCACCCTTGGGGGAAGAATCTGCTCTTGTCCAATCAGTGGCAGCTCCAGAGCAAGTTTCCTTGCTTGAGCAGGGCCTGTGGGTGGAATTGTTTCAGCTCAAAACACACACTAGACACAGCACAGACTGCCATGCCTGTACACACTAAAGCTCTATTAGAGGCGCAAGATATCAGCAGGGGGAAAACAGGGCATCTGGCACCTCTGTGTCCCCTGACAGCGCGTGTGCACACAGCTCAGTCCCTGCGAATGCTCCCAGGCAGCCCGTGACTGTAAGTAGGTTAATGGATGACCTCACGCCCTTTGCCTTTGCTACATTCTGCTTTTCCTCACCCTGAAGCCCTCAAAATCATCCATGCACCTAAAGCACTATATCCATAACGTAAAGATACTTTTACATATGAAATAATTAAGCATCATAAATAAGAATTAATCCTAAAAAATACTTTTATTGATTTCTCTGTTGCCATAGGGCTCATTGTTCTAGACTAATATACTTGCATAGTCTTTGCCTGAAAGCTCTCTGGTTCATTCTGCTCTGAGAAGTAAGTCATCTCTTATCATCTAATGAATACCACAAATCTAAAATGCTAATGATTGGATCTTTGTGTTGATAAATTATAATATTTTGAGAAATTAGATCAAAGCATGAGATTCTGCTAGATGGATAAACGGAGAGTTTATCTTTCCAAATGCTTTCAACTGGCTCGTTTCTCTCTGAAATAGTGTTCCTCTGACTCTTTTTAAAATCTCCCCCTTTAAAAGTGGCTTTCCAACATGCGGCATTCCCACACATCACGTGTGTGTGGTGGTCTAACATATTACACGGTGTGTGAGCAAGTAGGTGTGCTTATAAACATGCCCACTGTAAACCCCACCGCTTTCTCCTTGCCATGTGCCAGAAGTATCTGAATTTGCTTTTGCTTCTATAGTCCTTCATATTTCTTTGTGTTTTTTCTTTTTTGTCTCTGTACCCTTGTATTTGGGATCTGCACGATTTCCTCCATATTTCAGCCATGCTCTATAAGCACAAACATATACTCTGTACCATGCTTTCCTCCACACACACCTCCCATAAAGAGAGGGCATCAAATACCATGGCTGTAATGAGGACTCATGAGGTCTTGGTGGCCTCCAGGAGGAGGTGACTTATTGTGATGCAGTGGTTTGCAAATTGTGATCTTGGACTTTTAGTTCTATGGCACTGTCCTAGAGACTTACAGGGGGAGAATCCCTCGTGGAAAGGACTCCCTTTCTTAGCTACCCTTACTTCAAATAAGGATTTATTAAATATTTTTAAAATGGGGATTTATTTTAGGATGAGTCCCTGGAACCAGACCCCAAAAGATAGGTTCATGTAAAGTAAGAAAGTGGTCTGCAGGTGCAGGCAGAGTGGCTCCAGCCTGATGCAAGGCCTTCAAACAGAGCCACAGGTGTGAGTTGTTAAAAACAGAGCCACATGGCAAGGGAGGGGTGCATAAATGGTAAAGGACCCTGGGCGTCCGCGCACAACAGCGTAGTGTCCACTATAGGCTTTTTGTCTGCCAAATCCCCAGATGTGCCCAGTCCTCTTTCCCCTTTATTTCTCAAAGATATTACCACTGATCTCTCCCTCCTTGAAAGTCTTTTGCTTTGACTTCTGTGGTTGGACCAGTTAATAGGCTTTAAATTATACTGCAAGAGATTACATTTTAGAATAGTTTTAGATTTTAAAAAAAAAAGCAAAGCTAAGTCAGAGAGTTTTCATCAACTCTGCACCCAGTTTCCTCTATTATTAACATCTTACTTTAGAATGGTACATTTGTTACAGTTAATGAACCAATACTGATACATTATCATTAACTACAAACCATAGTTTATTCATATTTCTTATTTTTACTAACACTGTTTTCCATACTAGTATGCCTTCCAAAATGTCACATTACATTTAGTTACCATAACACCTTAGACTCTTTTTGACTATCATAATGCCTCAGATTTTCCTTATTTTTAATGACCCTCATAGTTTTGAGGAGGAGTGAGCAGGAATTTTGTAAAATATTCATCTGTTGGAATTGGTTTGCTGTTCCTAACACGGTTACACAAGTTATGGGTTTTGGGGGAAGGGGAGGAAAATCACCAAGTTAGAGTCATTTTCATCCCATCAAATCAAGGGTACATACTATCAACATGACTGATCACAGCTGATGTTGACCATGATCACCTTGACTGAGGAGTGTTTGTCAGATTTCTGAACCATAAAGATATTCTCTTTCACCCTTTTCCATGCTCTGCTCTTTGAAAGGAAGGGACAATGCACAGCCCATTCTTAAAGAGTGGAAACTGTGCTCCATCTCTTTGAGGGTAGAGCAGCTACATAAACTATGTGGAATTCTTCTGCTCAGGGGGTGTCTTTTCTTATTATTTATTAATTTGTTTATTTATTTATATTAGCATAGACTCATGAACATTTATTTTACACTTTGTGTTATAATCTGATACTACTTTATTGCTGCTCAAATGTTTTCATCTTTGGCCATTATGAGCTCTTTCAAGTTGGCTCCCGTGTCCTTTTGACATATCTCCACACCAAGTGTTTGTTTTTTCCGTTGAGCACTTTATGGCACTATGAGATCTAAACTTATTTTGTATATTTTCTGTCCCATTCCTAGAATGAATCATTTCTCCAAGGAGCCCCAGTTTCTTTTATTGGAGAATAACATTATAAACAAATACTTGGGAGGTGGATGCGCTCCTTGTGATGGAATGTCCTTAATTTTAGGCGTTTTCCAATTAAACAGCAAGGCAATATCCGTGTGTATACTAACTTGTGTGTGTGCTTATGTAGGTGTGTGTATATATATATGAGATGGTATATAGTACACAGTATACGTGAGATAGTATATAGTGTATATATATGTGTGTACATATATATACACACACATATATACAGGGTGGGGCAAAAGTGGGTTTACAGTTTTGAGTACAAAAATCAGAGTTCATTCTTGTATTTTTGTCTATTAATTATTGTATTATTTTCCATATGAACAACTGTAAGCCTGCCTTTGCTCCACCCTGTGATATACAGACACATATATATGTATAATGTATATGTACATATGTATATATATATACACACACTCACTCATATATAAGTACTTTCAATGTAATCATCTGTATCTAAGTAAGCTAAGCACAAGTCCCTGTTGATGACTCCAGCTCTCATCTGTTACCGCGGGATCATTACAGGGCCCCCCTCCCGCTCCCCTGTAAACTACCTCAGCAGTGAAGGACCCGGCTCCCACCGCCTATCATTCACTAACTTCATTGTTCGGTTCCAGAATACTCGTATAGAAGTATCAGGATTATTAACCCGCACCCCACAGGATACAACTTTTATCAGCTAGAGTACAGCGCTTATGCACAGTTTCTTTGCCTTTAGTTTTACTGACTCCACCCATTTCCGAAGTTACTTGGTCAGCGCCTTTTCCTCTCACCTCAGGATTAAGTTTTCACCGTCATTCTCACTGCTGGCAACATCCCTAACACAGAGCTGTGACCAACAGGTAATATGTGCATGGTCGCAAGAATTAAAGTATGTAATCTGAAAACTTTCAAGTGCTTAAGAGAGAGGAAGGAAGAGAGGAAGGGGAAGGAGGAAAAGACAGAGTTTGATTCAAGCTCAGCCACTAATCACGATTCGTGCCAAGTTAACATCTCTAGAACTCAGTCTCTTCACCTGTAGACCAGGGGTGTTGGTAGCCTAAGGGGACTGCTGTGAAGAAAATCCGAAAGACTGTGCATAAATTGCCTGGAAGAACATCAAGAACACAGCAAGAATATTCTAAACACTAGTTCCTTTAAATTTTTGGAGGCTTCCAGAGTAATCAAAGTTATCTCAAGGGTTTCAAGAAGTACCTAATCACCACAATTACTTTTCCCTGTCCAGCTAATGAGCCCTGAAATTCCTTCTAGAGGGCCTGAGCTTTGTACTAACGGTGACAATTTAGGCCTAAATGCACACATTTGGGGAGAAAGACAGTCATACATTTCCTAAGGAAGCAATTAACAGCAATAATATTAATAGCTAACAAATTTTAGCAATTGCTGTGCTTCAGGCACTGTGCAAGCCTCACAATGATCTCCTTTGGAAAATACCATTTTTAACCACATTCACAAATGAAGAAACACCCATATTTCAATAACTGCCATAATACTATAAGCCAAACAGAGAGGCTAGACTGCTACCAGGTGGCAGGTCAGCAGGCTTAAAAGCCGAAGATATGAAGCATAAATGTGAATATTTTTAGTAACTACGTTTGCTATAGTTATTTCTCACCCATTTGGACTGTGTTAAACATCTGTGCCTTCTATAATTCAGCTCATCTTAAGTGTGCCACTCTGACCTCAGGCCAGTTATTTAACAGTGTGTGGTCTTAGTTTTTGGGTTCCTTTAACGTTTAAAATTCCAATATGCTGAGCAGGCTTTGAGAATGTCTTCCTGAGAGGGAGATGACTGTAGGCTACTTATTTTCAAATGCATAACCCCACTTTCTCACTCCTGCCTTCTGCCCCTAAATCATCTGCAGAAACTTAGTTTGCTGTCCCAACTCTTAAAATGGTCTCTAATCATACCTTCCCTACTGATTTCTCTTGTTGCATGTTCCTTTCATAATTAAAACAATTTCATTTCCCGCAGTGCAAACTCTGGTTTGGAATGCCAGTAGAGCGAGCAAACCTGAAAGCAAAGTGAGCTCCCTGTGTGTGCAGGCACAGTGCTGGGGCCATAGGCATTGTACAGCCTTCATCTCAATCCCTCCACCCACCCTGTGAGGCAGCTATAGATATCATCCTCCTTTTCTCAGGTGAAACACACCCGCTCACCCTCCCTACGCGCACACACACTAGCTGTAGGGCCCTTGGGCAAATTGCCCAGAAAGCAGGCAGCCTTACAGAATTCTAAATACCTGACTCCAACGCCCAAGCTCTTTTTTTTTCTTTTTTTTATATATATATATATATATCTTTATTGATTTCAGAGAGAGGAAGGGAGAGGGACACAGAGAGAGAGAAATATCAATGATGAGAGAGTCACTGATCGGCCGCTTCTCGCAAACTTCCCACTGGGGATCGAGCCCACAACCAAGACATGTCCCCCGGGTCATAGGTCGATGCTCAACCGCTGAGCAACGCTCGGCCACGCTAAAACCCAAGCTTTTGACTATTAAATCGTGTCCCTTGAGACAGGTGATGATTTACATCAATAGTGTTAATAAGAAGAGCATTAGGCCAAGGTTATAGAGCTGGTGTATGAGAAGGCAAAATTGTGCATTAACTGTACAGCGTGTCAATAACACTGTAATGTTATACGCAGACGGGAAGGTACTATTAGTGTTTCCATTTTCCAAAGGAGGAAGATGAAATTTGTAAGTCTAAGAGACAAGCCAAATGTGGCTCTGACTTCCGATTGCCAAGATACCAGCATCAGAATTATCTAGAGAAATTTACTTCAATCAAAACAAAAAACAGGTTGCAATTCAGTATGCATAAATCACCAGGTGAGCTTTACAATGTCCCCAGGGGATTGTGATGTATTCCCAAGTATATAAGCATCATAAAAGTTTAGATTTGCCTGATACAGGGGTAAGTCCCATTTATAATAGTAAAATTCCAGGCCAGTACTGTTTCCTCAACTTATTAGCCTATTTAAAAATACCAATGAAGACAACTTCTGAGATCTCCCTCTCTCTCTCTCTCTCTCTCTCTCTCTCTCTCTCTCTCTCTCTCCCCATCTCTCCTCCTGCCTCATCCCTCCCTGCAAACATGGACAACTCTTCCAAAACCCATCTGCACCTTGGATGACAAGAACACTCTCTCTTCATACAAGATCCTGGCCCTTTACTGTCTCTGAGGCAATGGAGAGGTAGAGAACACCAGGGCCTGGCCCTCCGGCTCTTGGCGTCAACATCATGTCTGTCAGATAGGATACGTACAAACTGTTTTTTCTCTTTAAACCTGAAACAGATTAGGAAGGCGATTGGCTTGCTGTGGTGGGGATGTCTTTAGCCCACCCTTAAGCTGCCCCCCCATGCTTCTTCCTTTCACTTCATCAGCCCTGCACCTCAGGCAAGTCCCCTCAAGCAGTCACTTTTCTCCTTCGTCAAAATACTCCCTACCCTAGAGGTATTTATAGCCTATTTTTTTCCTTTTCTTTTCACCATCCATTTATTCAGTAAGTTAATTCAAAAAATGTATTTTGAGTACCTGTTATGTTTCAGGTGCCATTTTAGAAGTTAGGGAGAAAAAATTTCTATAGTGTTACGTTGCTTATATTCTCTCTCTCTCTCTCTCTCTCTCCCTCACACACACACACACACACACACACACACACACGCACACAGTAGGAAGCACCACATAGAGTCCCATTTTCTGCACCTTTCCAAAATTCTCCCCTTTCCCTTACATCTGAACTAATGCTGTAGATGCTGAGGGTCTTATCTCCCACTTGAAGATAAGCCAGTCAGACGGATTATTCCCCGATACGGCATCAATTACTGATTATGAAGTATTAAGTCTCTCCTCCCAGATAACCGACATTTAATAAGTGATTTCTTCTATCTGAATCTCCTTCACTCTGACAAAATGTGGGGTGCCTTTGGCATCCAGGGAAGGCTTTCAACTCTCCCGAAACCACCAGAACATGCAGCCAGCTCCCCGTTCCCTCATTTGCATTCCGTGGAAAATTAGCATCCGCAAGGATCTTGTTTCTCCCAACCTAGAAATCACAAAGTTTATTGCTCTACTCTGACTCATCACACACAGTTTCACCTAGTTTAAATTTCTGTATAGATTTGGAGCTATTTTAATGTGCCTTTTCTGCATTTTTTCCTTACAGCTTCCCCGTCATCCTCTGGTTAGATAACTAATCCATGCACCCAAATGTGGATACATAAAATAGAAAATGCAAAAGGGTTTTGCTCCCCCTGACTCTGCAAGAGGACACAAAAGCAGGTCAGTGACATAAGTAATAAGTAATCCTGGCACACACCTAGTCAGGAGAAACATTTTATAAAAGAAATGCCCCCGCCGACTTCTCAGAGACCACAGCCCCCGCCTCACGGTGAGCATGGTTTTCAGATCTGTCCCTGAACACAGCCACTGTAGGAAATAAAGAGTTAAAACCGCACACCACTGACAAAGAGCGGGATAGGCATCCACTGCCAAGGGACAGGAGTGCGGCAAGGAGCCATTGTGCCACCAGGCACATTTTAGTCCGCTTGCTACTGCACTCAGCAGAGTGAGAGCGAGTCGGCTCCAGGGCCCTGCGTGATCTGCCCGCTCGTTGCCTCTCTGTCCCCACCCTGCCCCCCTGTCACCCACTCTGACCTGCCTGTGCCCCGCTCCTCCGGCAGAGCGGGCAGGCGGCCCTGCCGCTGTCCCGGGCACTTTACCAACGGTGCCCGCAGCCCGCCCCAGCGCTCTCTATCCCCCGCCCTGCTTTACTGTTCCCTATAACATGGGTCTCCCTCTAGCTTACTGGATATTTTAGGGGCAACTTATTTGTATATTTTGATTCTCAACCCATAGGAAGTAATTCCATGAGGGGAAGGATGTCTGCTTTGTCTAGTGCTTTTTCACCATCGGTTGGAAAAGTACCCAGCGCAGAGTCCGTGCTCAATAAGAATTTGTTAAACAAACAAGTTGGCTATGAAATGGGCCTGCAACCATGATTATAAAAACTAAACTAAACTAAACTAAACTAAAACAACAGTGTAATTCAGCGTTTTCTGTTCTGGTTCTAACAGGAACTTTGTAGTGTCTCATGGGCAAGGCACTGACCAACATTGAATCACAGTAAAAAAGTCTATTCCCTTTCCATTTTTTTCCAATCACATCAGGAGCAGGACTCTTTGGGGGCTAAAATGTCAGGAACATTTACTAATTTCCTTTTTGACAAAATCAAAGGTCAAGCTTCAGGTTCAGATCCTTGGTAGGCAGCTGACTCTGGCTGAAATTCAATAACTATTTTTGCTTTCGTGTGTTTTTAATTTAATTTTTATTGTAGAGTAATGTAGTGACATAAAATTCCTCCCTTTAAAATGTTACTTACAGAAAGAAAAGAGAAAAAGAAAGAAGGAAGAAGGGGAAGGGAGGAGGGAGACTGAGAAAGAGGGAAGGGAAGGAAGGAAGGAAGGAAGGAAGGAAGGAAGGAAGGGAGGGAGGGAGGGAGGGAGGGAGGGAGGGAGGGAGGGAGGGAGGGAGGGAGGGAGGGAGTTCAAGTGGCACATACACTTTGTAAAAGATGACAAAGATGGTATAGCAATTACTAGCTCCTTGCAAACCCCTACCCTTGTGATCACACAGGTTCTCACCCTGAGAGACACCAGAGGCACGTCCTTTGTGTATTAATCTCTGCCAGCTCTAGCAGTGCAGGATCCCTGCTGAACACACGGTGTGAGTGCACGTCCTACAAAACGCATGCTCTGGGGTAGTCCCTGAGTGCCACCCAGGTGCCAGGAAAGTCTCATGAAAAGAGAAGAAATTATTAAAAGGAGAAAAAAATCCATGACTCTTACTATTCTCCTGTTAGGTTGAGATTGATGTTTAGAAAATTGGTGAGAATAGAACGGACCTGTGCAAAGCCTAGGGGCTGCTTCTAGGTGAGCCCCAGAGGATGACGTGTCACTTCATCACGCTCGTGGGTGACAGTGCGGAGCCCAGCCCCGACAGGTGGTGTGCTTTATCCCCCCGCAGAGTCCGTAAAGGACACCGAGGTGCCCCCGCCCCGCCCCTGCCTGAGCTCGTCCCGCCCTCGGAACGCTGACTGCGAGCCCCGGGACACTGACTGACTGCATCACAGACCGTGAGCACTTGTCATTCTGATAAAAGAGCCACAGACATATTTGAACTATAAAGAAATAACAGAAACAACCCACATCCTTCTTATCTTTCATTGTGCATTTGAATGCAATTTATTTTCATTTTTATATTTTAAGGGGAAACTGTTGAAGATTTGATGGTTAGAATAGAAATGAAGTATAGAGCATATATTGCTATTTTTTCCTTCCTCACAGAGGTAGCAGGACGAATGTATTTGCCTTCAGCTCTGAAATGTGTATTCTCTGTCTGGGAAAATAATACAGGATAATGTCCATTCTGCTGCCTTATGCTCCATTTTGTTTATCTTTACAAGGAAGAATTTTAAAGAAAAGTGAAACACATTAATCTTTAGCTAGTAATTTATTTCTCCCCCATGTAAATATTTTAAAAGGCATATTATTATGTGACCTTGTATTTCTTTCAAAAATCTGCATCTTTTTCCTTCCTTTTATTTTTTGAGTTGGGGTGACATTAATAAAATTATATAGGTTTCAGAGGTGCAATTCTATAATATATCATCTGTATATTGTACTGTATGTCCACCACCCACAGTCATGTCTCCTGTCACCGTTTATCCCTCCCTTTACGCTCTTCTGCCTCCCCCACTCCTTTCTGCCTGGTACTCACCATACTCTTGTCTGTGTCTATGAGTTTTTTGTAGGTTTTTTTTTTTTTGCTTCAGCCCTTCACCTTTTTCACCCAGCCCCCCAAGCCCCCTAACACTTTTCCCTTCGTTTAAAGCTGGACGGATCACTAAACGTCACTCGGTCTCATGGGATTACTTCTCAACCTTTAGTCCACCTGTGCTTCCAAGAGCGCCTCTGCATTCCTTGCAGAAGGTCCATGTGGGAAGGAGGCGATGAGTTTGGAAGCCACAGGTCATTGCAAAATTTAACTTCCCCATGGGATCTCTTGATAAAGACTCCTGATACAAGTAGTACCTCCTTCCATCACTGAATTTGCAGAATGAAGGCATGATTTTATTAAAGGAACCTGTGGTGCTCCTCACAACCACCATCTCAACCTCAAATTAAACCAGAGATATCTTCTATCAGTTTCAAAAATCTGAGAATATTGCCGATGAGTTAGACTGAGTTTTGAAAGGAAAAGAAGGGCTATGATTTAAACCTAAAATAAAGCAAGTAGTAATTTATGATAAGAGTGTGGGAAGGTTGATCTGGCCTCTGACTACTCCTTCAGTCTCTTCTGACAACTTTACCTTGTGTATAACCTCAGTTCCAACCCAACAAATAAACGGTTTCTTTAATGAATACTGCTTCATGGCTCATGATTTTACTCAGCACTGTCTGTGTCCTGGAATACCAGTCTGCCTAACTCCGCTGTATTCTTGGAAAATGTCTTCCTCATTCAAGAGTGATTTTAAGCACCACGGTTTTATGGAGCTAATAATGACACTGTCTAGCATTTGTTGATTATTGACATTGAATGATTATCTCATCTAAACATAACATTGCCACCAGAAGGTAGATATTGTTATTCCCACTTTACAAATGACAGATCCTGGAAGAATCTCAGGGTTTTCTATGTCTAAGATCATGTGACCAGTAAACAGATAATTTTCCTTCTTCTGTTCCAGTTTGGATGCCTTATATTGCTTTTTATTTCAAGCTAGAACCTATTTGCTCTAGCTAGAACTTTCAATACTGTGTTGAATAGAAGGGATGGAAGAGAGCACTCTTGTCTTGTTCTTGATTTCAGAAGAACAGCTGCCTTTCCCAAGGCTTGCTTGCTGTTTGTTTGTTCCTTTGATTGACTGTTGTAGGATGTGTCCATGCCAGGGATCAGCCTGAGGTGTAAACTTAGATCCTTCTCAGGTCTTTTCTGAGCCTGTGACTTTCCCTGGGATGTGAAGTGACTTTCTGATTTCCCCTGTGCATGCAGTTGGTTTTGAATGTCTTAGTCTTTAAAGGTCTGGCTCCCAAAAGAAGAAAAAGTGAGAAATGAAGAGGGAAAAACCCACAGGTGTTGGTCCTTTAAGTCCCCTGGAAGCCCCTTCAACCAGAACCAGAGGGGGTTGCAGCAATGGCAGCCTGTCTCTGTCTGTACCTCCACAATTACAATCAGCAATCACAACTCTGACCCCCAATATTTGTAGACTTTCAACACAGAACTTTCAATACTATGTTGAATAGAAGTGGTGGAAGGTTCTCATCGCTCAACCTGGTTCCCACAAGCAGTGTGCAAGCTGACGCAGCAAAGCAAGAATGGCTACCTGACTCTGAGCTGGATGAGCAGCTGCTACCCTCCTAAGAGTTGAAATTGGTCAAAATTAACCACAATTTACTGTCCAAGCCTTCGCCTGAAAGCTGCAAGCCATTGAATAGACTCTAGAGTTTCAAAACAGTTAAATCAGACACATTCTGCAAATATAATTGTTGTCTAGGTAGGGGAGACAGATGCTTGGCCCACCTGTTTCACCATCTTCCCTGATACCCAAGGCCTCTCGCGCATCCTTCAGGGAGGAGCCTCTGCATTGCACCGCCTGCACTGTTTCTACCCTCTGAGCCAGCCCTTATAAAGGATTCCCTGAAATCCCATTTCAACCAACAGGACTAAAGCTTTCCCCCATTCAGTGGGATCTGCTACTTCTCTCTCCTATGGTAGCTATTGTGCAGGTGATGATCTATCCAAAGCAACACAATAGCGATGAAAGGGTGTGATTAGAAAGCAATTTCTAGGAACACCCAGCGTCCACCCCCTTAGCCCTCTCCTGTTGCAAACTATGTTTTATTCCCTCACCCTTCCCTTGGTCTCCAGCCACACCCAACCCTCCCACAAACACATTCAGAGGCCAACTCGCCTATTCCCAAAATGTTTCACATGTTTTAATTTTGTTTGGTAAACTTGTTCTGAAACCCATCAACTTCCTTTTCCCTTTTGTGGAAATTCTAAGATTCTAGGGAATAGGCTAAGTCTTACTTGTTTTCCAACTGGCCCAGAGCTAGATGTCAATTTTCTATTAACTGTACTTTAAAACATCTTCATTTGCTACTAATTGATTCCATCTTAGCTCTCTCCTTTTAATATGTGAGGGGAGAAATCATTTCTTCTTCCTTTCTATGTCCCCAGTGCCTGAACAGGATTGGACAGGCATACTGAGGACCTGATATGGGTTGAGTGTTGTCGCTTTTATGAAGGCTAATAACCTGAAATCCCAGCTGTCGGGAAGCTAGCATTTAGCAGAAGATGAAGAGAGAGACACACACCTGGATTGGTCTTTTTTATTGATTTTCAGTGCTGTAGTTTAAATGAACTTAGTTTATCAAGGGTTAAGCACATAAATTATATTCATTTCAGAATGCCAGTAAATGGAAGAATGGTCTATTATGTTCCAACATTACTGCATTGATAACTAATGCAAAGCCAGCTTTTCAGCTGTGTATCAAACCCTTTTCTTCTGCCAGGTATAACGGTACTTAAGTGCCTCCCAAAGCAATTGCATTTTTGTTTCTGCTTTTAATACCAGACCATTAATCCCAATGTTCTGTTTGGAGTAAGGTGCTATGTGTGAACCCAGGCTTAGGAATTATGATAGTTAAAGGGCCACATTTAAAGAGGCCGATGCAAAATGGGATTTCATTTCTTTCTGGTATTAGGCTTTTAAGTGCCGGAAAAATAACAATCTACAGAGGAATTTTTCAGTAAGAACTGCAGCTCTGATATTTTAGCCACAGTTCTCCCCAAGTCACCTGTAGATATGAATTTTGTTGGAGTAATGCTCGCTCAAAATGCAATTGTATAAAACTGATTCAAAATTGTTGACAGCTTGTCTACATTGTACAGTCAATTAAAAGAAGAAAAAAAAAGAGTTTTGTGAGCCAAGGAAGTGACTACTACAAAGCAGATATGCTTCTTCCTTGAAGATTGCAATGCAAGAATTTACCTTCCAAGGTTTGTCTGCTCCTTCCCCACAAGCTTTGCACCCACCTGAATCAGGCCCACTTACTTGATGGATCAGATGGAAAACGTAAAAGTGATTGAGAGACATGCATTTGGGATTGATTGCCATGGAAATGGAGATATTTTTGCATTTATAGGAAGGATGAGAACTTTTCTACCAGAAGTTCTCAGATTTTTTTGTTTTCTAGGATTAGAATCCCCACATGGTAACAGACCAATTCTCTCTTTTTTTTTTTTTTTTTTTGAGAAAGGTAAATGGGGCACTAAAGTTCTCTGTGGCCCGGATCTTGCAATAAATAACTTAGATGCATTAATTCTCTCAACAAGAAAGGTGAGGTTCATCATCTTGCAATAGGCGAGAGCACGAGGCTCAGGGAGATAAGGTCACAGAGAGATCAGTGTCACAGCCACAGGTCTTGCTTTTTCTCCTCCTTGCTAATTCCAATGATCCATGATTGAGGAGAACTCTCTGCTTTTAGCAAACCAACATATTAAAATCCACAGCCACAGAATAACAAATCTGAAGGTGCTTTTTTATAGTGCAAAAAGATTTCCTAGTAGGTCCCTTTAAATGGCCAGGATATTAAAAATACTAACATTTAAACAATTAATATTAAAAATATTAAACTTTATTTTATATTTAATTTGCATTCACTATTCCAATAATAGTTTCCATTTATTAAGTATGTATATATTTTATGCATATTATGTGTTAATTCTTTAAATTCCCCTGTAAGATGGGTCCTATTTTAGCCTCATTATAAAAGTGAGGAAACTGGGGCACAGAGAATGAATAAATCTCCTGAGGTCATATACCTAGAAGGGGATGAAGGCAGGATTTGAACCCCAGTCTCCTGAGTCCTGAGCTCATGCTCCAAGGCAGCACACCATATCTCTGTTGGGTAGAACGCTTTCTCGACCTGTGAAATGACACTATGCCACTCCGGAACTTCATTCTTTTGACAAATCATTTTACTGATGGTCATGGTAAATTTAATTTCAGACAGGTGATGATTTAAAGTTATTTGCCCATCAGCTCACTGGATGAGGTTGGGGGGGGGGGGGAATGGGATATATGATGTGGTCATTGTCTTGTGGAAATTTTAATCTATTGAAGAAATATCTTGAATACTATCAGTGTATCCTAAATAAGGACACCTATTTATTGAGTTTCAGTGTTGCTTCTTTAAGAACTATTTTTAAAGTTTTATTTTAAATACTACTTTACGGAGGTTTATACATTCTTCTAAGCTCTTCTATGCTAGAAATCGGTTGTTGTCGCCATATCTTCTATTTTAACTAGCATCATTTTGGGGTTTTTTCTTTCTTCATGTTTTAACATTTGGAAGGTCTACAATATTCCTGCACCACTTCTCACCTTTTTAGAACTTTTGAAGGAGAGTAATCTTAATTGTACAAGCATTATAAGTTTACATTACATCAAAATAATGCTTTTGTGTTTCAAAAAATATCCAAAATTCAGTAAATTGACTCGAAAATAAATGACACCCTCAATATTGGTTTAATCTTTCCACTCGGTATATACTTTTGTCCATTCACTCAAGTTTAGTTTTGAATCAAGTTTTAGTGTTGATAAACACTACTTGAAGTTGTCGTCCATGAATTTTCTCATTAAAATATTACCGAGATGAATGAACTTTTTTAAGTTTGAGAACTAAAACTTATTTATTAACATATTGTATATTTTTAAGATTACTAGTTTTGTATTATTATATTTGTCAAATTTTCTCAATTCTTAGTAATCTCTTCCTTTAAGTATTTGCATTTTCTTTTTTTCTCATAAACATCTTTATTACATATGTTTTTAAACGCCCCTCTAAATGCATCACAACGTTGCTTTTAGTCACGCAGGAAGCGGCCGTCCATGTCGCTCAGCCACTGGCAGGTTGTCTAACAGCCCGGCCTGGTTCGCGAGCCTGCAAATGGCCATCCGGATGGACAGCCCGGGACACATTTCCTTCCTCTATTCCTCGCTGCCATTCCACTAGAGAAGGGGGGGGGGGGGGAGAAAAAGAAAGACAAACAGAAAAAGAAAGAAAAAAGTACTTGTAAAGATATTTTTTACCATAATTAGATTTACATTGGAAATTTATAGGGAGCATGGAGCGTGAGAAAGCGCCGCCTTGGCGGTTTCAGGGCCGAGCAGTTGCTGCGGGTCTCCCCCCGGCCTGCAGGGGGCCCCAGAGGCCTCGCACGCCCTGGGCCCTGTGCCACTGCACCGCCGGCCGGCCGCCAGGCCATGAGCCTCCCCGGCAGGCTTCCCAGGCCACGGGCTGCTCTGGACGCTGCTCGGGACTGCTCCTCTCTCCAGGGAAGCCCATGAGCGGGTGCACGTAGGTCTGTGGCTCGTTTTCCTAAAAGGTGAAGTATCTCTAAGGACCTGGCATTCAAATAAAATCCACAATATGATGTTGAAGTGCTAATCTAAATATAAAAGTGCTTGAGGCCAAAGGGCATGAACAATAATGTACCAGCCCTGAGTGTTCTCCAGCCCAGCTGCCGTCCAGCCTCCGTCACTTCATGCCTGGACTGCTATGATGAGATTTGGGGCAGTCTTTGTTTTTCCCACAATGCCTTCTTCCAATTTTTCCCGGGGACCTCAATCAGCTCAATTACCTCCCAACTGCAGTTTTTCAGCCTGCCATTCTTCAGCAAACTATTTTTTTATTGGCTCCTTATTATGTAGGGCGGGGCAAAAGTAAGTTTGCAGTTGTGAGTACAGGAAACACAAAGATTATTCTTCTATTATTATTTATTTATTATTGTATTATTTTCCGTGCAAACAACTGCAAACCTACTTTTACCTCACCCTGTACATTAAATAAAATCCAAACTCCTTACCATGGCACCTAGAGCCCGTGAGTTCCCTCCGTGAACTTTTCCTCCAGTACAGTGGCTCTCACCTGCGGGCAGTTTCACTCCCCAAGGCACATTTGGTTGCCATAACTCAGAGGAGAGCTTCTGCCATCTAGTTGGTAGAGATTAGAGACGCTGTTAAACATCCTACAATACCCAAGACAACCCACCACAACAAAGACTTACGAAGTCTAAACGGCAATAGTGCTGAGATTAAGAAACCTTGCCCCAGACAAATGGGGTTGGGGTTGTTCCTGAATGTTCCTTGCACTTACGCCTCACCATACAGCCTCAGCCTCCACCTCCATCCCTGAGAGTAACTCCTGCCTCAACTCCTACCAACTCCAGAAGCCTCCCAAATGCAATGCTCCCTCCCTCTTGTTCAGTTTTATAGCATGTTTTGGGCCCTTTTATGTGTTCCTCTTCTCAAATGTTTTATTTCCCCAAACTACATTATACATTTTTGAAATATAAAGAATCTATCTTCTTCCTCTCATATCCCCCACAGTACTTATCACAGGGCTGCACATATAATAGCTGCTAAAAAGTATTTGTTGTTTGGACATGAGGAAAATAGTTCATTTTGACAGTGGCCTCCCTTTATAGCCATGTCGCTCCACTTACTATATAATTTGATTACTGCTCCTGCAGTCATTGAATTCCTAATATGTAGACTCAAGCTCAGTTTCTTTGTTTTAAGACACTGACAGTTTTACCAGGCGCACAGCTCAAGAAAACATAATGGGATATTGGTGATCAGGTAGGGCACTATCTCCCTCTGTCACGCCCCTTGGCCTGTTATCATCCCAAATGAGTGGCCATATGGAACAGATCACTAACATGAAGGACAAGGCAAAATTACTGGGAAAGAAAGCATGAAATGGTAAATGTTTTATTTAATCTAGAATGATCTGGAATTTCATCTGATGCCAGCCTGCTGTTTTCAACAGCCCCAGCCTCATTATTCAGAACCACTAACGTTAATGTATCTTTGCAGTGGAAAGCTTGCTAAGTAGGCTAAAAAAACACAGTAGTGGGATCACGTCTGTCCTGCTCGCTGCCTCTCATACAGATAAACAGTTCGATTTCATTTAACTTATGGGACATGATGGAGCAGTTATAAATAAAATGCCCGTATGGACAGTGCGCTGCTCGTGAGGCACTGGGTGGTGTAAAGATGCCCTCGGAGGGCTCGCAACCTGATATGGGTATGAGACGTAAGGCGAATGGTAGTGATAGAGTTCTATGGGTGTTCCAAGCATAGGGGAAGCAAAGAGGGTAAGGTGTCGATTTTAAGACTCTTCAAGGCAGGAGAAATGGGAGTTTTTTGTTTTTAACATCTTTTTAACATTTTTTGTTGAGTTATATTAGTTTACTATTGCTGAGGTAGCAAATTGCCACAACCTTACTTCCTTTAAATGACATAAATGTATCATTTTATAGTTTGTAGGTCAGAGATGTGATACGGGTCTCACTGGGCTAAAATAAGGGTGGTATGTTCCTTTCTGGAAGTTCTAGGGAAGAATCGGCTGTCTTCTCCAGATTCTAAGCTGCCCACATTCCTCGGCTCAGGGCCTTTTCCTCCATTTCGAAGCCAGCAGGGAAGGGCTGAGTCCTTATGCCTCATTTCCCTAACCTGCTCTTCTCACCCTCTTCAACATTTAAGGGCTCATGTGAATAGATGGAGTCCGTTTAAATCGTTTAGGATAACCTCCCCAACTCAATGTCCTTAACCTTAATTAGTTCTGCAAAATATCTTTTGCCAGAAAACATAATACATTCACAAATTCCAAAGATCAGGTTGTGGACATCTCTGGGGGCCAATTATTCCCTTAACCAGAAAATATATAACTTAACAGTAAATTATACAAATATTAAGTATACAACTTGATGGGTTTTTATGTGTATACACCCATATAACCACCACTAAGAAAAGCTATAGCTCACTTCAACACTCCTGTTTTTTGGAACTTGGGTGACCATTTTAGGTCATACACTTATCTAGAATAACCATTTTCTGACCTATCACCATTGGTTAGCTTTGCCTGTTTTTAAACTTTATATAAATGGAATCAAACAATATATATTATTTATGTGTAAGGCTTCTTTTTTGTCAATACTTTACCTGTGAGATTAATCCACATTCATACAACTACAGCAATAGCTCATCTTTTGCATTGCTGTGTATTATTCCATTGTGTACATATTCTACAGCTGACTTACCCATTCTATGACCGATAGGGATTTAAGTTGTTTACAGTTTAGGGCTACTGTGAATAAAGCTATTGTAAACATTTTATATGTCTGCTGTTTCATATGTGTACACATGTTCAGCTTAGTAGATACTATGAGGTTTTCAAAGTAATTGTTCAAATTTACACCCCCACCAGCAGTGGTAAGAGTTTCAGTTGCTCTGCATTCTCAAGGACATGTGATATCACTGGGCATCTTAAATTGGGGCTTCAGGTGTGGTTATAGTAGTATCTCACTACTGTAATTGCATTTTTAATTTGTAGTTCCTTGATGACTAATGATGGTGAGCATTTTTCTTATGTTTATTGGCTGTCTGCATATTGTCTTCAAATCTTTTGCTGATTTCACTGTTAGGTTTACACACCTGCCTTTTTAAAATGACTTACAGGTGTTCCTTATGTATTTTGAAATGAACGTTTTTCAGATGTTCGCATTGCAATATATTTCCAAACTTTGACTATTTTTTCACTCTTGAAATGATCACTTTTCGTGGAACAAATTTCTTAATTTTAATAAGGATCTTTTTAGCAATCTTTTTGTGGCTAATATTTTTGAGTTATATTATTAGAATAGCTGCTTACTCCAAGGACAGGAAGATATTCTCCTATGTCATCTGCTATATGCTTTATTGCTTTGTCTTTCACAATTAGGTCTATGATTCATCTTAAAATACTATGGTGTGAGATAGGAATCAAGTTACATTTATTTCTATGTGAATTTCCATGTACCTCAGCACCATTTATTGAAAATACCATCCTTTCTCCATGATTTATAATAACACCTTTGTTTTAAATCAGGTGGCTGTAGATATGTGGGTATATTTTAGACTCCATTCTGTTTCACTGGCCTATCTGTCTATTCTCTTGCCAATATATCACACAGATGCTAGGGCCCATGATGAAATAACCATATAGTAGAATCTGACCAATAGTATTTTTATTGGTTAGAACAACCAACAGGTTTTCTATGACTATTATAATTATTCTATCCCATGCTAAGGTGATCTTATACATCAATATTTACATTGTAAGTTCCTTGAGGAAAGCAATTTTGCTGCCTGTTTTATAATTGGCCATTCTATACCTAGTAAGACAATCAATAATAATTGATTACATCAAACTGTGAAGTTTCTCAACTAATAGATAAATAAGAATGATGGTGTTAGAATATTTAAAAGGCTAGAAATTTGTTGAGAAAAATCCACTAAGAGCAACACACATTTTAAGTAAACCAAACAGAAATTCTCTGATTAGGCTCAAAGACTAAAACTTGGGAACCTGGGATGCAGTCCTGGCATTGCAGGTGAAGTTATTTTACATAATCCCAGGCAAGTCACTTAACATTTTGTGTTCTGTTGACCTATGTGTAAAAGGAGAAAAATATTAGTGTAATAGTATTTCAACCTTATAAGACTACTGTGAGACTGAATTAAAAACAAATTTGAAAAAGAATTTTTCACTTGCTAGGAAAAGCCAGTTTACCTAAGATGGCATTCTTTTTTAAAAATATTAAATTTGGACTGGGGAGGGGTGTGGGACAGGGTGAAATGGGTCATTGGGGAGAAAAAGGGATACCTGTAATATTTTAAACAAAAATAAAATTTTAAATAATAATAAAGACACATTTAAAAACAAATAAAGACATATTTTAAATATATATATATAAAATTCACAAGTCCACATTTGTACTGTAAAATTTATATATCTCCAATATTGAAAAATTGAAACTTTTTAAAATATCTCCAATATTGAAAAATTGAGGTCAAGATATTAAATAATTATTTCAAGGTCATAGTGTCAGAAAGAGATACAGAACTACTCAAACCAGGCACAACAGACACCTTAGGCCCATGCTGATATCACCGCACTATTGTAAGTCTCGGAGTGAACTGAGGAATGGGGGTAGTTTCAAAATCTACATCAGTGCTGCCACTGGCCACACAGGGCTACTGAGCACTTGAAATGTGGCCAGTTCAAATTGAGATGTTTGGTAAGTGTAAGATACAGATCAGATGTCAAAGATTTAGTATAAAAAATGAGACTAATAACCTGGCTATATTGGATAAAATATATTATCAACATTAATTTTGCCTTTCCTTTTTTTTGTTATCTACGTCTCTACTAGAGAATTTAACATTACCGATGTGACTTGCATTTGAGGCTCACATTGTGTTTCTACTGGGCAGCCCTGAGGTTAGGGAGGCCTTTGGGCAGTTGCTGGCAAACTTACTGGGGTGCAAGGACAGCGCATTGGTCCCCAGGTGAAAATAAAGTACTAGCTCTCAACCAGCAGCAATTTTCTCCACCTCCTCCAAGAAACATGTGGCAACATCTGGAGACATTTTTGATTGTCGTGACTGAGTTTGGGGTGCCACTGGCATCCAGTGGGAAGAATCCAGGGATGCTGCTAAAACATCCTGCAATGCACAGAACAGCTCCCCAAAACAGAGTTAGTAGACCCCAAATAGTAAGAGTGTCAAAGCGAGAAACCCGGGATTGGGGAAAGAGGAGTACGAATAAACAGGCAAGATTCTCTGTTCTCCGAAGAATCGGGGAGCTAAACAGAAAGGCAGGCAGGGACCTGGTGCAGGAGCCGCAAACTCAGCCCCAGGAGTAAGGTACAGGACGAGGTGCTGTAAACAAACAGCAGGAGTGTGTTCGGGAGCCGTCAGCACACGCCAGAGGCCCAAGGCCCTGCCGTGCCGACCGGTCAGAGTCAGGCTGGAGTCACTTAGATCCAGGGGGTGGAGAAAGCCAGCACTGTCGGCCCAGGAGCTTTAGCTGCAGGGAGAAAAGGCATGCAGAGTCTAGAGCCAGGGAGGGCCTGACACCTAACAAATGAGATCAATTACGTGACTTTTCCCACAGATTTTTCCACGCAAAGTCTGGGCTGGGTGTCAGCCTCAGCACCCACTTACATCAGGGCTCAGAGAACAGTCTCTTCAACCAAATAATACAAATTGAATTTATGAAAAAGAGAATTGACTGTGTGGGTTAAACCAGCATTTCCCAGAGATGCTTTATTGGTTTCAACAGACCTTTATTATACATTTTAGAACACATTTCAAGTCAAAGAGACAGCTAGGTTTTTGTTGAAGACTAAATTTGAGCAGCAACGTTGGAAATCTGTGATGTGTGCATATTAAACCACAGAGGCCTGCACTCCAGAGACTGGAGTGATTACATTCCGCCTGCCCCTGAGGTGCTGCCTCGGGAGGGAGGGCGTGTGAACTGCAGACAGTGGACTGACAGCCTGGGCTTGGGACGGAACATTCCCTCAGTGTGCTCGACATTGGGTGTCTCTCCAGCTCTTGATGTACTTGTCTACATCACATCGGCCTGTATCTGGTTAAAGCGGTAAAAAATAAGGTCACGGCGCAGCATGCGTGGGCAGAGGTGACCTAGTCTCTGCCTCCTTTGGGACCCTTCTCTGCTCATGTTTTCTCACACACCCTGCATACAAAAGCAAGCTGAGAAACGCGCAGTCAGGCTGACCCATTACTCTCGGGGAATTTGATTATTTTTAAAAGAGGAACCAAGAAGACGACGGATTAAAGGGAAATAAAGAATGAAGATTATGGGATTGAAAAGGTTTCAGCTTGGGTCCAGGCTCCGCTCTCACTCTCATAGCTGAGAAATCATGAGCAAGTGACGGACCCCACCACTGCCTTGGTACCATTATTGTAAAGTAGGAGCCATAAGGCCTCTGACCTCTGGGGCTTACGTGAGAGTAACAAAGCGTGGCATGTTTTCAGAGCGGGGACTCTGGAGCCCGAGCCGGAGCAGCCTGGCTGAAATCCTGGCTTTGCCGCTGAATCGCTGTGTAACCTTGCCCCAGTCACTGTCTCTGTATCTCTGTGAAACAGAGAAAACAGTAGCCCCTACCTACTAGGGTAGGTGGTGTGAGCACTAACTGGGTTATCACACGCAAAGCACAAAGAGCTCTCTGGTCCTATGTGACTGTGTCACTGCCCACTCCACAGGCCACAGAAAACACAGGCGTGGGGCATTTGACTGGGTTCAGAGAAGAGTGGGGATCACGAGTCACCTTGGGATAGGAAAGAATATCTGGATTTATTTATTTCCTTACTGCTTTATTTGTGGTTTTATTATTATATGTATAGTTTTATTAAATAATTGCTCATCTCCAGGTTTTCCACTCACATCAGCCTCTGTGGGAATGCCACTCCCAAACCAGTCGCATGCGGCAGCCATGTGGATCTTAGACGGCTAGGCCTGAGTACTCATGTAACAGTGTAAAATCTCTAAGCACGGAACCTTGCTTTATTGCAGGGTAAGGGTGGGTCCCAAATGAATACTGAGTTTTAATTTCTTGTCATCTAGGTAGGATGAGGCTCTGGGTTAGATTTAATCAGATTGAAAGATAATAAAGAAACACAGCAGTTCTTGCGCACCCCAAAGTTGTAATATTATTTCTACCACAGAAGCATGGAGCAGTGATGTGATCCTCTATTAAACTGTTTTCTATCCTAGACCCTAGTGAACATATCCAAGTTCCCAGAGGGAACATTAAGAGCACTGTAGGAGCCTGGCCAGTGTGGCTCAGTGGTTGAGCGTCAACCCATGTACCAAGAGGTCGCTGGTTTGATTTCCAGTTAGGGCACATGCCCAGGGTGAGGGCTTGATCCCTGGTGGGGACATGCAGGAGGCAGCCAATCAGTGTTGATATTTCTCTCTCATCGATGTTTCTCTCTCTCTATCCCTCTCCCTTCCTCTCTCTCTAAAATCAATAAAAACTTTAAAAAACAACAAGTACCAAAGGTGCTTTTTTTAGTGTAGGAGACCAAGGTGAAAGACTGAAGGAGGTTGGGGAAGGCCTTAGTCCGAGCCAATGAGAGTCCTGCTTTAGGAGAGCGGAGGCCCAGTTTGGGCAAAGCAGATGACATCACAAGAAAATGGCAGCCGCAGAACTAAACTCAGGTAGAGTGATGTCACAGCCGTCTGATAACCCTCAGCAAGCTGAGGAAGAGTTTCCCCAGGGGAAGAGGAGGCAGGTGTGTTGGAATGATGGCACGGATGGTTTTAGAGTTGGGAACAAAAGTATCATCCCCCTGGCACTCGAATTGGGTTGATCCTGGGGTAGTGGGTTATAGATGTGGCAGAATTTTGTCCTGAGCGTAGGCAGAATTAGGAAGCTAAGTAGCTAGACAAACCTCCTAAGTTTAAAAAATGAAAATAAAAGGTTCTTTGAGCTCACAAGTTTGAATAAAAGCAAGTTTACATTTGTCTTCATGACCTGTCTGTCTGATGAAGGTGGTGAAGAAAGTGCCCTATAAAGACCGGGTGGTTTATTTACATGTATGCACTGAATTTAAATAATCTAAGTCAAAAGGAATAGGCCTAGAAAAAATCCCTGTCATCATAAAAAAGTCTTTAGTACCTCCCCCCTTCTGCAATAGTAAGATTTCTCTTCTATTGATACCTGACTATGTTTTACTCCATACTCATCTCACCGCAATCACCAAAATTCTCACTCGGAGCACTACTGAGTCTTCCAGAGTCACAAGGTTACAGAGAGTCTGAGTAGTAGGAACTTTGAGACCACCTGCTCTGAAGTTCTCATAGGTGAATAAACTAAAGCCAAGATATATTACCCAGAGAGGGACTCCAAATAAAACAGCCATAGAGGTGGAACTGGAAACCAGGTGATTTCTATAATAAAAAGAGCATAGAATTAACCACCGAAGAGATCTGAATTAGAGTGTTGCTCCCGCTAATGAATAGCTGTGCAGACTTGGGAAGAACCTTATACTCTCTACGCTTCATTTTCTCATCCGCAAAATGAGGATACTAATCCTCACAGTGTGTGGTTGTGAGAATTTAATGAAATAAAATGTTAGACAACAGCAGGGGCAAGGCTTTGCAGTGAGAATGTGCTGGTAGGTTTGAGGAACAGAACAGAGGCTTTGCAGCTGGAAGAGCAGGAGATGAGGTTATCATGGAGATCACATTGTTTAGAGCCTTTGTGTCATGATAAAGACTCTGGCCTTTGCTCTGAGTGAGATGGGATACCTCCATGGAGGGATTTAAGCAGAAAAGTGACGTGATCTGACATGTTTTATAAAGTATCCATCTGACTGCTACGGGAGGACTAGACTATAGGAGAGGCAGAAAGAACAGGTAGGAGGATATTACAATAATTCTGGAAAGAGATAACCATGGCTTGGACCAGAGCATAGAGGTGGAGATGTTGAGAAGTGGATGGATTCTAGAAATATTTTGAAGTTAGAGCTCAGAGGATATGTTAGTGGAATGGATGTGAGGTATAAGAGAGAGAGGAGAGTTAAAAATTACTCCAAGATTTTTGGTTTATTCAACGGAAAGAAAAGCAGATTTTATAGAGGAAAGCACGAATTCAGGTTTGGGGAAAGTGATTTTTGAGTACAAGTAGAAATGTTGAAATAAACAGCTGAGTATATGAGTCTGGAGTTCATGAGAGAGGACCTGGCTAGAAACATAAAATGTGGTAGTCATTAGGAAACAGATGGTATTTAAAACCCTGTCCCTAGATGAGATCAGCTAGAAAATGAGTATGGAGAGGGGGAAAGAGGTGGAAAGACTAAGCCATGAGACACACAGGGCACATGAAGGTCAGAGAAATGAAAGACTGTGCAAGGGAGGTCAAAAAGGAACAACTAGTGAAAGAAGAAGAGAAGGCAGTTCCCAAAGAAAGTATTCTAATAAGGAGGGACTTTTCAACTATGTAAATATTACTGGTTGATTTAGTTAGATGAGGACTGAGACCCTACCATTTGTCTTAGCAACATGGAGATCACTGGAAATATTGACAAGAGCAATGTAAGTAAAGTAATGGGGATGGAGGCTTAACCAGAGAGGGGTCATTAGAGAAAATGTGTGGGAAATTGACTAGCTTGCCTACATATTAAAATATATTACAAAACTTCAGAAATTAAGACAGGTTTCATTGGCCCATGAATGGAAAGAGAGGCCAATGAACCACAATAGATTTTCCAGAATTAGATGGAAATATATATGTGAATTCGTTATATGATAAAGGTAACGTTTCAAGAATAAATGGTGTTGAAATAAACTGTGTACCATATGGAAAAAGATAAAGGTGGATCCAATGTTATCCTTTCAAGTTTTCCAATGAACTGCTTTGATGAAGAAAGAAAGCTCTGAAAGAAAACCTGGGTGAGATCCTCTATAATCTTGGAGTAAAGAAAACTTTCCTATCTATGACTTAAATTCCAGAAGCCACTCAGAAGATCAATAAATTACTCTAAACAAAAATTTAGCAAGTCAATATTTCCATAGACAAATGACAAACTGGAAAAGATATTTGTAATACATATCACAAAGCACTAATACCCTAAGATAATTATAAATTGGAACAAAAATGACAGTAACAAACAAAAAGTGGCAAAAGATATAAGCAGAGAATTCCAGAAAAAGAGATATTAGTAACCTTTATTCACAGGACAAGATACTTACTCACTCTTGAAAAGGAAAATATAACTTAAAACTACACTGAAGTATCATTTATCAACTATGAGAAGGGCAGCCACCCAGAAATTTAACAATATCCTCTGTTAGTGAGGTTAGAGGATAACCATCATTGCCATGCTTGCTAGTGAATGGGATGCATGGTCAATGGCCACGGAGGCTAAGCCAGGAATAGTTATCAAAGTTACAAATGCACAGTATTAGCTTCCTAGGACTTCCACAGCAAAGAATCATAGACTGATAGCTTAAACCGACGGAATTTTTTCACAGTTCTAGAGACTAGAAATAGGAAATCAAGGTGTTGGCAGGGCAATGGAGTAGGTTCTGGGGAAGAATCCTTCCTCACCTCTTGGCTGAAAGGAGAGGGCGCAAGGGAGCTGAAGGACACACAGGTAGAGAGTATCGTGGTGATGGAATCTAAGCTGGGAAGGAGAGAAGTGAGGGCATGTGGCACGTCAGTGTGCAGCTTTCGTTTTGCATGTAGCGTATTTGCATCCCTTGCATGTATTTATTCATTCATTTTCCAAACATTAATTGAGTGCTCCATCTGTGTCATGCACCTGTTTAAACACTTGAGGATATGATACTGAGCAAGACAGGGAAGTTCCCTCATGTCACTGAGTTCCATTCCAGGAAACAATTCATAGACAACAAAGAAATTTTTAAAAAATAAATAAAAGAACAAATTAATGTTCACAGCAATGCAGAGAATTAAAACTGGACAATTGAGTAAGGTTAACTGGACAGCTAATACATTTAATGTAGTCAAGAAAAGCTTCTAGGATGAGGTGATATTTAAGATGAGATCTGAATGACAAAAGAATGACCCAGACATGTAAATATCAGAGAGAATAAAATGTCTTGGGCCTGGAAAAGGTCATATGGAAAGATCCTAATATGGGAGCCCAATTAGTCTGTTAGAAATACAGGAAGGAGGCCAGTGTAGCTGGACCATGAGAGCTGAAGTGTGAAGAAAGGAGATGAGATGGGGAAAGGTACCTGGGGGCCAGATCAAGCAGGGCTTTGGGAACCACAATAAAATATTTGGTTTTATTCTAAGTATGCATGTCATGATATGAGCTGATTCACGTTCATTAATAATGCTCAGTCTAGAAGCTGTGGAATGAATGCTAGAACCAGTAACAGTGGAATCAGGGAGACCAGTTAGGAAGTTATTGCAGTAATACAGGTTAGAAATCATGGTGGTTTGGTTATGGAGACTGAGAGAAATATAGATTTAAGATAAGTACTGTTAAATGTGTTGTACTTTTATGGTGGCCGATGCTTTATCCCTAAAAGGGTTAAGAGAAAAATCATTTGGGGAGGTGAGTGAATACTTGACTCCACCATTTAAATATTGTCCTTAATTATATTCACCCCTTGTAGCTTTGGGCCTGAGAGGCAAGCTTAGGCATATTCAGATATAACAAAGGGTTCCATTCTGCCAAAAGCTTACTGACCTGCCAATAGGGAATTCACTCCTTGTCTGGAAGAAAGGGGAGAGGGAGGGAGGGAGGGAGGGAGGGAGGGAGGGAGGGAGGGAGGGAGGGAGGGAGGGAGGGAGGGAGGGAGGGAGGGAGGGGGGAGAGGCAGAGAAAGGAAAGGAGGAAAGGGAGGCAAGAAAAAGAAGAAAAGGGCAGAAAGGTCATTAAAAAGATGGCCAGATCCCCATCAAGGGCATTGTTTAGGGGAAAGGATACATGAATAGGTGGCTCATTTTTCATTTGTTAATTGGAGACCTGTATTTTTAACATTCAGCGTGTCCTTCTCAGAGGCAAGATTGGAAAAAAGTAGCATTTCTATTTATCTGGGAAATGATGAAACATGCACTTGTCCTAATTTTCTCAGCCTGTGTGTGGGGATGTGGGGAGGAGCACCCCTGTCCCTGCTGTCCTCTGTAAACAATGCAGGACTAACGCTCATGAAAATCACTGCCCTGCCTTTGAGATCATGGGATGTCTCCATCCACCTTAACCTGTAAAATGAGGGATAACATTTGTCTTCATATAAGGTGGGGGGAGGGGGGAAAACCCCAAAGACATGAGGGACATCAACACGCTGTCCAGAACATAAATAGTAACTGTCTTAGTCTGGAATGACATTGCAGTAAAGCCTTTGCAATAATGGACTGAATGGAAAAATAAAACCAGCTTAAATGGAAAACCACAAGTAAGTTCTAAAGAGTAAAGCTACACATCAGCTGAGTGGATTCCAGTGGAAGTAATGGCAATGGTCTGGGTAGGGGAATATGCCTTTAAACAATTCCCAGCAGGACAGCCAATTTAGGAACACTGGTCCCATATCCAGCTGCATGATTTCAAAGAGCAGTCTGGGAGAAAATATAGAGATACTTGAACCTGGGGACTAATCCTTACATCATTTAAATGTGCTGTGGACAGCCACACCTGTGCAATTGGCAATTACTGCTCACAGCTTCATTTTCAGTAATTAGAGTAAACTCTAACCTCAGCAAGATGTGCCTGGTGTACAGCAATTTTATTTTCTATGCCTTCAGGATGGCTTTGAAAAGGTCCTGCATTTGGGCATTACTTGTTCACAAGTAACAGAAAAAGTGATACTCACACCTTTATAAAAAAAGTATCACGGGGGCGTGCAGGAGGCAGCTGATCAATGGCGGCTCTCTCATCATGGATGTTTCTATCTTTCTCTCTCCCTCTCCCTTCCTCTCTCTGAAATCAATAAAGATATATTTTTAAAAATATATGTATATATATCAAATTGGAGAAAGGATGCCCTCAAACTTAGATGCTTCTCATTTACATATAGAATTTTAGAGAAGGTGCTAAGAATGGATCAGGGGGGTTATTATTGACATTTTCTGGAGAGGATATATTTTGAAACCATGAAATGGAAATACAAGTTAGTCATTAAGCAAAATTTTAATGCTGGTGAATTAATTGTACCTAAAATTTGTTCCAGGGGCATAACACCTGTCAGAGCACCCCTTGACACAAGGTGACCAGAGCTGTGATGTTTTCCCCAGTGCCTAACCATGTGACCCTATAAAACAGAGCATTCATTTTAGAATTGCCTACGCCAAGTAGCAAAAATAGGAGCCAAAAAAATGTTACTGGAACATGCTGCAATGAGACTAAAGCAGGCAGGCCTAAGAGGTATTCTAGAACTAAATTAAAATGGCACTAGTGGAGGCAGGTCCATGCTGGAAAAACTGAAGCAGAACATTCTTCCTTCTCAATGCAAGAAGCTGCAGGGGAAATGCAGGAAAAAAGGCTATGTCAGCATCTCACCAGTAAGAATGTTTTCTCAGTACCAATATCTTCAGAAAACATAAATTCCACCTGCCTTGGCATCATCTTAAATGATCAAGTCACTAGACCAGTCTCCACATAAGGGAGAGCCCTGGGAAAAGTATTCTAGTCTCTTTAATTCAATTCTGGCTACAACTTAGTAAATCCATTAGACCAAATGAAGGACAGAGTATGGCAAGAGTAAATTTCAAAGGGTTGACCATTATTTAATTTCCTTCTCAACCCTCCAGAAGGTCCATCATGGTGCTGGACACATGGTTCATAGCTAGCCCTTCATGCTGGATCCAAAAATTATGACCTCAAGTTTGAGAAGGCAGATACTGTGCCATTTGTATACCACACTACCACCATTTCGCATGAAGAATAGGGTTGTCTTATTGATTGTCTAAACTTTTTAAAGTGGTGGAGAAATAGCAATAATACATATTGAATTTGTGTGTGTCATTCTGTAGTTGTCACATTGTTAATAGTGCAAAAAGTTGAAATATCCTTCGGGTATTTAAAAAACTATTACCTGATTCAACAATGAAGTTTCTCAAGGCCTTGATGAAAGAATAAATTTCAGGCATGCATCTCCATTGTTTTATGTTTGTCTTTTTCTTTAATGTAAAAAAATTTCCAACCAATGTTTATGTTGGAACTACTCTTATTTATCAGTTGCAACCATAGGTTGTCTACAGATAAAAAATTTCAACAAAAATATTCTATGAGAATCAATTGGCTTCACAAAATTTAAAATAAAGAGTACTGTTTATATTACTATTATTTGTAAATTGTGTGCTACACATCCTTTACATCAATAAATTCATAATAAGTGTGTGTGTTAGGAGAACCAGTTGTCGGACACTTACCATGAACCCAC
This sequence comes from Miniopterus schreibersii, assembly GCF_964146895.1. Classification (NCBI taxonomy): domain Eukaryota; kingdom Metazoa; phylum Chordata; class Mammalia; order Chiroptera; family Miniopteridae; genus Miniopterus; species Miniopterus schreibersii. The sequence continues at coordinate 25,683,297 of NC_138113.1, read as the reverse complement.
TGAGGACTGGGGATAGGAGAGATAGTACCGAAAGTAAAATCTCCAAAGGCAAAGAAAGTGAGGCCTGAAATGACCAAATTTCCGTATTTAAAATATAGAAGTACAGATGGAAATCTGGGTCACAGGAAATCTAAAAATGAAAGAATTAACAGATGCTAGTCAAAGCAGGTAGAATTGACCAGTGTTCTATATTTTTTAGAACACTTGCAGTCTTTGCTTATATTTTTCTCTCTTCACAGAAATTAGTAAATAACTAACTAATATGTATTAGATAATTACTATTATCAAATACTACACTAAACACATTGCATAGAACATCCATTTAATGACCACAATAGCCCAAGGAGTACATATGGCTATCCCCATTTTTTCATGTGGAAAACAGAGGATCAGTGTGATGTGAGGCATCTTGCTCAAGTACACGACCTACGAAGTCTCTCTCCACTGCACAAACTCAAACTCTGTGCTGACAACTATTTTAGCAAAGGTGGGGTTTTGTTGTTGTTGTTTGTTTTTAGACTAGAAAAAAGTGCTTATTTCCACTGGGAAAAAAGAAAAAAAGGCTCCTTCATTTGAGTCAAATCATCCTGAATTTAATCTATTTTCCTAACCCTTATTCACCACGACTGACTCTTCAGCAAGCAATTTTTCTGTCCACCTCACCTAATCTTTCATATGTGTTGTGTTTTCTACCTGTTTGGTTTTTTTAAGTGCCCTTCTTTGAAATAACTTGTCCTCACAAGTCCCAGTTCCAAATTCAACCCAGCCTTTAGGATTCAACTTAAATGCAGTATCCTCTGTGGATTCCTTGATTTTCCCAGCTTGAAAGAAAAATCCTCTACTCTATTCATCCAAACTACTTTATCTGTATCTCTTGTAGCACTTAACCCCTTTCCACATTGAGTGAGGCAGCTTTCCCAAGCTAGAATCTGGAAGAACTCCACCCACTTGGTCCTACCAACCCAATATCTATTAGCATGTCAAACACAAGAAGTCCTGCAGTGCATAAACATTTTTAACCTTATTTTTCCCATTGTTGCCCCCATTTATTTTACTCTGGAACCCATTTCCCCCCAAATACTCATTAATAACACATGATTCCAGTGTTCCAAAACAACCACAATTTGGGAAATAGTGAAATATATTATTCCTCATTGACCATGGATGCAGGGACAAAAGACCAGAGTTATCTTTGTATTATGCAATGTGACTTACCCATTGTTTTAAGTACAGGAACTGAGAAAATATTGGTAGAATGAATGAGCATGAACGAGTTATATATTTGAGTAAAGAAGACCTAAGCGGCCATAGGCGGAACATCAACTCTGGATCCCTCCACAAAGCTTGCTTTTTGGAAGCACTCATTTCACAAGTATACAACTAGATAACAACCCTGCGACAAAGTTGGGCCAAAGAGCGTCTAAGTAGCAACTGACAGAGAACATCACAAGACATGTGGCTGACTCCTGTTTGGTTTACTGCACAAATAGGGGGAAATAACAGCGAAGATTCAGAAAATATCAATATGGTCTGTCATTATCCCAAAAGTGTCTCCCCCACTGGCTTGCCAGAAGCCTAAGATGTTTATAGAGGCTCTTCCTTTTGGTTTAGGCCTAATTGCAATCTTCCTGGTAGGAATCTCTCATGTATACCTCATGATTTTATCCTATGGTCCCTTTTCTTCAGATTGGAGAAAGAGGACCACAAGAGACCATGGGAACCTTCCATGGAGAGGCTCCTGAGGGGGGAAGTATTTAAAAGAAAGTCACCATAGGCCTAACATCAAATGTCACAAATTTTCCAAATGTGTATGTGGGTATGTGTATTTGTATAGACCTACGTATAAAAAGGTTTCCTCCTTTTGTAAGCTTTTTAAATTTTTTTCAGCTACTGACACCCATGAAAACACTGAAAAGTTAAAATAAAAATTTTATTAATAACAAAATTATTTTCCTTTTAACTTGCCCCGAGCTGCCAGGAGGAAAGCTCAGTGAAAAGTTTGAAAACTGCAGGCATAGTGAACCCAAGTTCTGTACAGCAAAAAATGATGGAAAGATGCATCTTCATGACCAATTACAGACTGCCTGCTGTGTTCCCTGAAAAGTGATCAAATCTAATAGTTCCTAAAAGTAAGTCACGGATACATGCTCCTCCCCTGCCCACCCACCGGGGGCCGCACATCTCCTGCCCCGTGCCCACAGAGTCTCCCCCACCATGATTTAGGGTTCAGAAAGAAGAGGAATGCTACACTAGAGCAGAAGCAAGAAGAGGGAAGGCGTGAACAGGAAAAAAAATAGAACACCTGTAAAATAATTCAATACAATTGTGCAAAGGAAAACAGACACTGAATGGAAATGGGGGAAATAAATAATCCAGGTATATGGCAGAAGGAAAAAAAACAGTGTAAAGAAGAGGCGATGGAAGAGCCCACCCTAGGGAAAAAAGCAGTAAGCCACTGTGGGCCTGGCAGGAATATTAATGACTGGATGAAAAAACAGAAAAGAAACAGCTCACGCCGGCCAGTGTGGCTCAGCGGTTGGAGCATCAGCCCTCCCACCGAAGGGTCACGGGTTCGATTCCAGTCAACGGCATGTACCTGGATTGCAGGTTCAATCTCTGGCCCCAGTTGGGGTGAGTGCCGGAGGCAACCAATCAATGTATCTCACATCGATGTTTCTCTCTCTCTCTCGCCCTTCCTCCCTCCCTCCCTCCCTTCCTCTCTCTAAAAAATCAATGGAAAAAAATATCCTGAGGTGAAGATTAACAAAACAAAGCAAAAACAAAAAGAAATAGCTCATAAATCTCTTGACATCCTCTGAAAAGGCCCTCAGCAGTGACTCCTTATTTTTGCACAGGTTGGTGATGTCAGAAATCCCATTTCTCTGGCCCAGTCAGAGGCCCTTGGGAGTAAAGTCATGTGGGTATGGGCTGACAGTGACTTCTAGAAGCAGTAATCTGGAGGCAGTGACTGAAGATGAAAAGGAAGGAATTGGGACTTTAATCTAGAATTGAGATGCCACACATTCTGAAGAAGCAGTGAGGCCTATCCCAGCTAAACATTTTCACCCAGCCCCTGGTAAGTAAGCGTGATTCATCTTATGCTGTGGATGTTGTTCCTTTGGGGTTATTTTATTTTCCAGTGATCGGCGTAAGTTTTCCTTGTGTAACAAATGCAATGAATATGAGTCTGCAGAAATACAAACCTTACCTGACAAGAGGGAATCTGTACAGAAAAGAGATTCGTGACTATACTGAAAATGGGAAGGTAGGGGAGCACCTGAGCACTTGCTAGGTGCCAATCTGTCCCCTTCCAAGTGCGTGAAGCAGGAAGCCTGGAGCAGAGCCTGGTACCTGCATTTTAGCCAACACTGAAGCTGATTCTGGGGTGCGAGCTTCCAAACATTTTTCCAGAAACACAATTCTAGGATAGCATTTCTCAATCTTCTTTTCAATTATCTCTCACCAAGGAGCCTTTCTAGACTTCTTTTTTTCCTAACTACATTCCCCCAGGAAAATTTAATACCACACATATACTGTATATCTGCTTATGGCCCTTTGGAAGACCACAACTTTTTTAATGTGTAAATTTTATTCACCTTCCAAGGACCAATATTCTCCCCCTTGGGGGGCCACTTGCCCCTATGTTCTAGGGGTTCAGTGACAGATGAAACCCCCATACACAGCTCAGTTGGGTACAATAAATGCTCATTGAGCACAAATTATGTGCCAGGCACTGTGATAGACCCAGTTGGCACTAAATATATAAATGACTAAGATTTTACCCCTATCTGACTTAAGACAGGTACTTTAAAATGTTTGATACCTATATCAGTCTATAGGTCCTTTCAGAGTTACAAATGACACTCAAAATGTTAAATTAAAAAGAGTCCAGTGGAAACATAAACATGGGCAGAGTTTACAAAGCCCATGCCTGAGGCTGAGGTCCATCCTCCACACTGCCCAACACAGGGCAGGTGGAATGGAGGTTAGAGAGATGCCCACCAAATGCACGACTCATGTGTTAGAGGACCTGCAACTATTTAAACTCTCTGATATGTATCTGTCCCCTTCACTAGGCTGCGAGCTCCTCAAGGACAGAGCCCATGTCCTCCAAATTCATTCTTCTATACCCAGCACTTAGTGGGTCCTCAATTCATGCTTGAATAAAGGATCACAAAGTTTAAAAACAGTCTCTGGATTGTCTCGACATCAGAAAAGAGAGAGGAGGGAGCTAAGAATGAGATAACAATTCCTTTGGCATGTACCAGCCCACAGGATTTGTCACCAGCCCAAAGCAAATTGTTCCAGTTCCTTGCTTAGATTTCTGTGTCTCTTAAAACACAGGCATAGTGCATGAGGCTAAAGATGGAGTCTCAGCAGCACAAATTTTCTGGATATGGCTATTTCAAGCTTCCTTCTGCTGTGCGCACAGCTCCACTGCAATGGATATATGCCTCATCAGAGGCAAACTTTGTTCTGGGTTTGGTGGGTTTGATAATTATTGTTCTTTAGGCAGGTCAGTGGAAAGATGGGAAATATAAATGGTCTCCTATAACTCACTGGGTAAATTACCCCTCCATTTACAGATGAGTGCATTGATGCTCAGAGAATTCATTAGTTGGTCTAAAGCAGCATTTCACTTGAGGGTACATTATAATTCAGAGAAGTGTGTGACTTTCCCAGTCTACTTGGGCAGAATGCTTCACCTAACCCCTCTTCTCTGCCTACAGAAGGTCTGTACACAGGTAGGACTGTGGTCAACTAAAGAGATTATAAGCATTCCGTTTGTTGGTCTGCTTTGTGAAAAAAATCCTTTCAGCCTCTAGTTTTGACCCATCTGGTTCCTCAGCAGCCCTGAGTCTTTCTTCAGTATGTACATTCCTTTCTCTATTTGAAATTCCTTCTCTGATCCAGCCTTCAGCTTCTCTTTATTTAATAAGCAATGCCCAGCATATGTTCAGAAAGTATTTGGGCGTTCCAGTTCTAGTTCCTGCTTGAACTCTTGTTTGGTTCTGGCTGTCTGGATGGCTGTCTATATTCAACTGACACTTGTTTTGGTTTTCTAGTTTCCTTAGACTACTTAATTCCCCCCAATATTTTTAGGGTATTAGCTAGAGACTTCATGTAATCTCCCAGAATATGCTCCCTAGTTGATTAATCACTTTTATTTGTCAAAAATCATACTCACCTGGCCGGGCGTGACTCAGCGGTTGAGTGTCGACCTGGGATCCAGGCATTCGGGTTCGATTCCCGGTCAGGGCACATGCCCAGGTTGCGGGATCAATCAATGACTCTCTCATCATTGATGTTTCTATCTCTGTCTCTCCCTCTCCCTTCCTCTCTCTGAAATCAGTGAAGATATATTTACAAAAAAAAAAATCATACTCAATGGTGCACAAGCCAGTTCATTTTCTGCTGTCCCCTCTGCCACCAGTCAGTGGCATTTTCCTGGGAATATTTACTCAGAACATTGTTTAGGGCTCACACCGTTCCCAGACTCCAACTTGCACTTGCTGATGTCACCAATAATATTACTATTGCCAAATCCAACAGCCATTTTTCTCTCATTACCTTAATCAACCTCTCAATAGCATTTGACACAGCTGACCTCAATTTGTCTCCAAAAAAACCACCCATGGTGTGTTTTCCTGTGGCACCATGATTTTCTTTCTATCACATTGTCCTTTGCTAACTTTCTCCTCTACGTAATGTCTGAACGCTGAGGCATTCTAGACTCTACCTCTCCCCCTTCTCTCCTCCCTCTGTACTCTTTCCTCTCTCTCCCTAGGTGATCACAGAGCTCAGATTTAGGATTTTAGAATAAGAACAGTTCTAATGACATCAACACCTAGGAAGATCTGAGTAGGGATATTACTAAGATTGAGTAAATTAAGAAACCAGGAATCCAAGGTTTTGGGACAGTTACCCAGAAGAAACTTGAAATCACCCAAAAAACATGTCAGGTAGTGGAGTAAGATAGCAGTTGCAAGCCAGGTTTCGGATTATTTGATGAATCCGAAGGCAAGCCAGGAGGCGTGGGTGAGAGAGCCTAAGTAAGAACCAAGAGGTGCCTGGAGGGCTGAGAGTGTCCTTGGGACCTGAGGAGTATAACAATCTCATCTCTCAATTAATAATAACTTTAGTCATTAGTGACCTTTCTCCTCCGGACCACTTAGAGTAAGTTGCTGAATATACTTTTATGACTTGATTTTATTTACTTTTCAATAAATGTATGTCAAAAAATATGGCTTTGTACTCTCCTCTGCCATTGGCCATATTAAAAGCCCTGGGGCCAGGCTCAGAAGAGAAGGAACTGGGTGCTATATCTTTTCAGTGTTGCTCATCCATATAATCTCACACAAATAATAGACTAGCACCTAGCACAGGTCTGGACAAGAAGGTCCAGGAAGTGTTCATATGGCTTCTGGAAACAGAATTATCTTTTCCCTCAGGTTTGTAAAATATTTTGGGCCTATGAGATTCCCCTTACCTTCTTTTCCCATAACTGACAATCATCCCATCTTGACAGATCAAGTGCAGCCACAGACTCAAGGTGGTAGAGGGGCCTGAGGGTTTATTGTAAGGCTGGCCTTGAGTATCTGGTTCTTGAGACTTGTGTGCAAAGACAAATATAGGGTGGGAGGATGTTCAGATGTTTGTCTCTAAGCTCAGCAAAGTGATGAGAGCCATTCTATTCTTTTCAGGGAACAGTTTGTGAAAATGGGGAGCATGCTCATCAGCCCATGACTAGAAAACCCAGGCCTACCATCCTCAACCCTGGGCTTCAGTTGATTTTCACAAATTAAATCAATCCAAGAAATACCTGAAACAGCCTCTCCTTCTACTATGTTTTCTTTTTCCAAATCATATTAGATAATCTCTTAGGAACAGCCTCACTCATTTATTCAAAAATATATATTGTGTCCCTAATATCTGCCAGACATTATGCTGGTTAAGAGACAAGAAAGACAAATAAAACCCATGAATCCCCTGTCTTTAAGAAGGTCATAAGAATGTGGGGGGGGGGGCATTGAAGTCAGTAGGCTAAGACATAGGAGCAAGTATTAGAACATATAGGAGTTTATGGGAGTACAAGAGAAGGACCCTGCCCTAGAGTGGAGTGGAGTTAAAGCTTCCAAGATGGCATGATCCCTGGGGTGAGGGTTGTGGAACTTTTAAGCAGTAACCAGAAGACTCTTGGATTCCAAGCAGAGCTTGTGCTAAGGCACAGAGGTGAGAGAGCATCGAGCATTGTGGGAATTGCCTCAGTATGGCATACTTTCACAGTCCACTCAAATTGGAGGTTCTGGACATGAACATTGTAAACTCAACTTCACTGGAGTCAATTTAGGATTCTTTTAAATGGCCAGGGGCATTTCAGTACGTGAATTAAGAATCAGGGCTAGAAAAGGCCACTGGAAGAAACACTTTAGAGAAGCAATGGAGTTTTGGAGGACTCTGCAATTTATCAGGACCCTTATAGAGCTCTAGGAGAGACAACAAAGAGAATTCTATGTTCTTTCTACTTCTTCCAGACAAGTTAAAGAAGAAGCAACATTAAATAGTACTTTATTTTCTCTGGTGATTCATTTGGTCTATGCATATTTGATAAACACATGGAGGTAAAATCACAGCAGCAGGCCACACCAGGCATTAAAGGACATACTCAGTTCAACAAGTGTGTTGTGGGCCTGATTTGTCCCAGGCACAGTTCTAGATACTCTAGATACAATATTAAACAAGACATGTTGTGAGCCCTCTGAGCAGGATGGCTCATCTTGGCAATTCACGGGAACCATCATAGCCACCATCACTGAAGAGAGCGGGCTAAGACTGTCGGCTGGAAAGATAGCAGCAGCCCCTCGATCCAAGTCTTATCAGAGGAGGGTACACTACTTGGACAGTTAGGGCCCTGAAGCTTCATAATTAATATAAGATCAATCTCACCTAACAATTGTTGTAGACCCAAGTGAATGAATGGAATTGGTCCTAAAATTCCCTGACATTTATGCTGCCTATTATATTCCTTATCACTGGAAAACTTGGATGCCAATTTCTAAGTCTTGGTGACACAAACAAATCTCCCTTCCAGACCCAGCCCCCATCCAGCACTTTTGTGCATTTTGAATTTATGGCTTCATTTCTATTAGTTCCCAACAGTATTCACTAGATTAAAGCTGCATCAGAAATTGGATTTTTTTTTTCCTTTTGCCCCTGAAGAGGATAATAAAAAAAATAACCCAATAAATCTGGCAAATTAACAATAAGATCACAAACTTTGGGGCATATGTGGAATACGCTCTTGTGGTAGAAATGTAAAACTATTGACAGCTGAACCAATCAGATTACATATTACTATTTATAAGCAGGAAGGATGGAAGACAATTCTTCCACCTAATTTGAACCAAGTTCACCACAAGGAACAAAGAAGTCTCAGGGGTGGAGAATATCATTGTTTTATCTCCTAGGCAGCTACCATAATCTTATGTGAGAGAGAACATTTTGAAAGGTCATTTCTTAAGACTTTTTTTTTTACTCAAAAGTTGAAAACCTGGACAGATGTGGGTTTTGAAGCATTTCCCCTCAGACTCAGCTGTGGCTAGATATGAAGAAATCACCTTGTCCTGATTTATGGTCCCTTGATTATAATAAAAGAAATATTAATTTCAAGTTCATGAGAAGCACTTAGAAAGGGAAAGTACAGACATTATTCATTGAAAAGCTTATGAGCATTCAGACCTCTAAGATCTACTGTACTTGAAAGGAGAACTGGAGAGCATGGGGCGATAGAGTGGCTTCTTGTTTGGGGGCTATAATGGAGTCAATTATGAGTAATCAACACCCCTGTCTTCATCACCCACCTCTCTCTAAAATAATTTTCTTCCCAGACAGTGGCTCATAGCCTCTGTCTACAGTGGCTGTCACAGACTTAAAAAGCAAAGCAAAGCAAAACAAAACACTTTGTTCCCTAAATCTCCCATCTCAAAATACACAGCCTCAGGTAAAGAGGCTGAGTGTGGATGCCCGTGTGGCTTTGTTTGGAATCTCACCCTTGTGTACCACATGCTCCCAGGTTCCAGGCCCTTTGCTTGACCTTCAGTGGTGAAAGGCATTGACTCCACTCTGAGCAGGTCACCAGCAGATCTTCCCCAATGGGAAGAAGCTTTGCGGATACTCTGCTTTCCACCTGCAATATGTTCCTTATTTTATTTTCATTTGTTCTAACCCTACATGTTCATAAAAGTTCTATTACAGCCCTACACACCTCTGAGAAACATTCCCTGAAACCCTTTCCCTCCTTGAACACATATAGCCTGCATTGCCCTTTTGAAATTTAATGGTTCCTAGTCTGACTTGTGACATATATTATATTATTGTTTATACTATTATTATTATTATTAATTATATAACAGTTAACATGCCCTGTGCATTTGTTTTATTTCCCCAGGCTAGAACATCCTCGAGAGCAATGACATCTTCAACTACATTTTTGGAATCCTTCACAAACTTAGGTAGTACTGTATGTGTAATAGGTATTCAATGGCTTTTTTAAAATAAGGAAAGAAGGAAGGAGAGAGGGAGGAGGGAGAAAAAGACTAAACACTTGTGAATTCGAGTCTACCTGATCAAATTCATATTAGTAAGTCTCACAAAGGCTACACATCTAATACAAATCATGATGGATGCCAGGTAAAGAAGAATATTATAATAATACTGAATTTGCTCTGTAAACCAGAAAGCTAAGGTTAGTGGCCTTAAGTGATGACAGGACTTTTTATTATTTCTGTTTAGCTCTGTGTGTGTGTATGTGTGTGTGTGTGTGTGTGTGTGAGAGAGAGAGAGAGAGAGAGAGAGAGAGAGAGAGAGAGAGAGAGAGACAGACGACAGAAACACATAAATAAAACATATTGAAAATATAATAATATAATCCAAAAAGCCTGGCTATTAGGTGTTTAGTCATTTCTAATTCATGCTTTTATTTATAGTTTTAGAATCACATTTTTTCTGCACTCACCCATTCCTATTCATCTTCCTCTCCCAAGACCTACCACCTCTTAACTAAATAGGCAAAGTTTCTATGAATGATTGGCAGTGGGAAATGTCAGCTGTCAGCAAACTGACACTGGCTAGTATAAGTACATATGGGATTTTGGCCCAGGATTCCAACTCGGCTGGTAAGCGAGGATCTTGGAAGTTACAGAGACAGCTGTCCTTCACAATAAATGTTAGGGAAGATAATTTGAACCCCTTCCAATTGTTATGTCCTGAGCAAGGAGCAAGGTTGACAGAAATGAACTGACAATTTTGTTATTTGGGTAATCTGATCAATATATACAGTTGAGCAAAATCCCTGGCTGAAAGACTTCCAGGCCTAGGGCAGAAATTTAGCCAGACAGGGGCACTGGAAAACCACTTCCCCAATTCATCTTCAGGCTCCCAAATTTGGGGGAAAGAGACAGTAGAATAGGAGTGATGCACTTTTGGCTAAAGGAGGCCAGTGTGTTCTACACTTTATTGAGGGTGTGGGATGGGGAAGCTATATGCATGGGGCAGGAGGTGAGTAAAAAATATTTTTAAAAAAAGGAAACATAAGGTTTCAAAAATGTAAATAGTTGAATATCAGTACTAAAGGGTCTACAGGAAATTGGTATTCCCAACTTCCTAACTCTCAGCTTGTAAGAGTCACAAACATATAAACAACTGTCAAAACAGTTGTGAAGATTTTGAACTTCTGGGCTATTGCAAATAGCAGGATGTAGAATTCTCTGCACAATTGGGTATTCAACAAAGACCAAGCCTTAATCATTTTTTCAAAATAGGAAAAGTCTCTGTTTTAAAAAATGTAAGGCATTTGTGTTTCTGGGGCTCACCTTTTGGGCAAGGAGTCTCTGTCTAGGAGGGAATGCTTTGCAAGCTTAGTTGGATAACACAGATATAAGCATTAACCACTTTTCTTAGGGGCTGTAACAGTTCCTTTACTGGATCAGGGGATTTCTTCTGGATCTGGATTCTAAAGTGTAGAGAACCCTGGAGATCTTTAGTAATTGGTGGAAGATAGGGAGAGTATAAGCTTGTTCCTGTCATGTGGTGACTATCAGGAAGGTAGGCAGGAAACATGCCCACTAAAAAACTCTGAAATACGATTTGGGTATATGGTCTTTAGGAAGTGCCTCCTTTTGAAATAGTTGGAAGACCTTCCCATACTTCAGAAGAAGTAACTCAGCAGAAAGCCCTGTTCCCTCCGGGGGTCAGAACAAAGGTACTAGCAATGCCCACTAGCCCAGAGATGGCGTACAGAAGGCGCACGCAAACCTAAAGGAAGCCAGACTCACGACGCAGGTGGTGACAGGCAGAGGCCCAGAGTGGCAGCCGGGAGCGGGGGCTGGCTAAGACAGGAGGGGATGCTCAGGCTGATTTGTGAAGGAGTCTGAGTGGGCCATGGGGAAGAACAATGCGGCAAAGAGAACAGACTCCTGAACTCCAGCAGGAAAGCGGCTCTCGCAGGAATCTGGGTATTGATGTAATTGTATCATTATTTTATAGATTCACACTATTCAGGCCTGGGACATGTGAATTATATCTGTAATTAGTCTATACGCCTTCCTATTTTTACCCACATAAGAATATGCTGTGGATAAAAATAGGAAGGCTGATTACCACCGCCTCCCTCCCAAAAATGAGAGCATGAAAGAAGCCTACAAAAGGCGAGGCATCTTCCTGGGTCACATGGAGATAAGAGTTTCACCAATAATCTGGTAAGAAAGGGAAGGCAGTGCTGGCATGCAGTATGTAGTCATTAGTTTGTTAGTTTGTAAATATGCTCACGTTATTTAGCTAATGGGAAATGATTCACCCTATAATAGCACAGAATCAGTAGAAAAACCCTTGTTTGTTAACTTACAATGGTTATAATAAACTGACAAATTCCTAAGGTACCTAGGAAATCAACACACACAAACATGTCTAACCAAAGTCTCTACTTCTTCTTTGCATATTATATCCCTTAAAGAATGTACATCTCTCACAATAAGATATCACCTCACACTTGTCAAAATGGATATCATCAAAAACTCAATAAACAACAAGTATTGGCAAGGATGTGGAAAAAAGGGAACCCTCATGCACTGTGGGTGGGGTTGCAAATTGGTGCAGCCACTGTGGAAAACAGGATGGAGGTTCCTCAAAAAATTAAAAACAGAGCTACCATATGATCCAGCAATTCTACTTCTGGGTGTTTATCCAAAGAAATCCAACACTAATTGGAAAAGATATATACATTGCTATGTTCACTGCACTATTATTTATAATAGCTAAGGCATGGAAGCAACCCAAGTGTCTATCAATAGAAGAATGAATAAAGAAGATATGGCACCTATATCCAGTGGAATATTACTCAATCACAAAACAAGATGAAATCTTACCCTTTGTGACAACACGGAGGGATCTAGAGGGTATTATGTTAAGTGAAAAAAATCAGACAGATAAAAGTAAACGCCATATTATTTCACTTATATGTGAAACCTAAAACAAAATAAATGAACAAACGAAACAGAAACAAATTCAAAAATACAAAAACAAATTGGTGGTCACCAGATGAGAGGGGATTAAGGGAATTGGTAAAAAAAGATAAAAGAGAATAGAAAGGCCTGGCCAGGCGTGGCACAGCTGTTGAGCATCGACCTAGGATCCAGGAGATCAAGGTTCAATTCCCAGTCAGGGCACATGTCCGGGGTTGCGGGCTTGATCCCCAGTTGGGGGGCGTGCAGGAGGCAGCCAATCAATGACTCTCTCATCACTGATGTTTCTATCTCTCTCCCTTTCCCTTCCTCTCTCTGAAATCAACAAAGATATATTAAAAAGAGAGAGAGAGATAATAGAAAGTATAAATTGCCAGTTATTAACATAGTTATGGGGATAGAAAATACAGACTACAGAATATAGTCAATAATATTGTAATAACTACATATGGTGTCAGATGGGTACTAGATTTATTAGGCTGATCACTTCATAAGTTATATAAATGCCTAATCACTATGTTGTGCATCTGAAACTAATATAATATTGTGTGTCAACTGTAATTTAAAAATAATTTTAAAAAAAGAATGTACATCTCTAAGAACAACAGAGGTGTCATGTGAGGTCTCCTTTTCATAATCACACACCAGTGCTTTGGGGGTTCAACAGCTACATGCACAAATCAAGGGCCAAGGAGAAGTACAAAAATCAGATAAACCCAAGCCAGCTGAGATGCCTACATTAAATACCTCTCCTTGGACATCACTGGATACTTTCCCTTATATCACTTTTTTTTTTTACAATGACATTAACTTTTAGAAGTAGGACAAAATTTGAAGTACCTCCTGATTTTGAGAGCTGGGCCAGTAAATGGATAGATGCCCTGAAGGCATCCTCAGGAAAGAAACTTAAAATAAAATCAAGAAAATTGCACAAATCCAGAGAGCTAGTTCAGGCCCATTTTTTTCCCTCTGACCAAAGGCAGCGTGGTATAGGATTTGGGGTCAAAGTCAAGCCTTGTGCCCTCTGCTTAATTTGCGTGTACGACCTCGAAAAAGCAATTCAGCCTCTCTGAGCCTCAACTTCTCCTACTTTAAAATGAAAAGATTTATGATAATCAGCACATAATCTTGCTCTGAATATTAAGTGAAAGAATGTATCTGAGAAGCACTTTGTAAACTACATTTACTGTTCATACCAAAGTATAATCTTAAAGGGGTTTGATTTGGAAAGTAAAAAAATAGACACTAGAAGAAACCATTGTGTTTTTATAGGTGTAGATAAGACAAGAGTGGTGAAATATTTTGGCAGAGGGAAGGAGACTGTGTGATAAATGAAAGATCAGAGTCTGAAAAAAATATCTCTATGCTGACCCCTCACACCTGTGCTGAGACTGGGGCAGAAAGAGTTTCCAGTACAACTAGATGCGGCCGTCAGCACACGACTAGGCAGTTCTCTGTGCTTCAGGATCTAACCTGGACCGTGTCTTGTAGCCTGTCAAGGGTCAGAAACATTGGACAGGTGAAGAATTAAGTTCTTGGGAAATCTAGTCAACCAAATGTAAGTTTGAAAAGATAAAAGAAAAAAAGTCATATAAAAACTCTTTATAGGTGATGGAGGGCATGACTGTGAAGGTGAGATATTTTATTTTGCTGTGCACTGTCAGTAAAGCAATTTCTTCTCTTAGAAAATGATGTTTCTGTTGGACTCTGAGCTGTTTGTTATTCTAAGCCCCAAACAAAACATTTTTCATAAGAACATCAGAAATGCCATGCTGGATCAAACTCATGGTCCCTCTAGTCCCGTGTTTTGCCTTTGAAAGTAGCACCAAGAGAGGGTTCAGGAGACGACACAGATACTTTATTTTAGTGGCTTTAAAAACATTTTGATTGTGGCTCACAGTTAGAAATAGAGTTTGCACTGTAATCCAGTATTCACCCACTCACACTCACATTCACACACACACACAAGTGCACACAAATTACACCTAATACATACTTATGTATATGTTATGCTGTGTGTAACTGACCCCAACCCACTTAACTGATTTCATGATCCACTAATAGGATCAAAAGGTACTGCTCGAAATACCTTGCTCTACATGCTGTCAACCTCTAAGGATCTGTTACCCATGAATTTAGCCAAAGCCACCTTTGGGCAAAATGAGTTCTCCAAGGGTAAGCACTCACAACATGAAGTGGAACTTACTCTCACCTGTGATTCTATAGTATGTTAGGTAAGGTAAGTGTGATCAGATGATCTAGACGAAGGACAGCAAGCTTGGTTTTCCTTCCCTTCCTCAGAGATTCCATCTCTATGGCAGAGAGACTACAAAATGAAGCTTACACTGGATTAAACCTTATCGTAGTGAAAGGAACTAGAGGGTTAGTTGATTTTTATGACAAAGTTCCTTGGGCACTGATTTATCAAACATATATTAGTTACATCATAGGTTGTATTTCCCAAAGATGGCTGCAAAAACAAGCTCCATCTCACATGCTTTTCTTCAATGCAATCTAATCACATCCCATTAATGATGGGTCTGTTTCTCTACCCCATCAAATCTAGTTGGACTCTGCATCTGTTTTGACCAATAAAGTGTGGAGGAGATGACCAGAGCCAGCTCCAGGGATAGTTCTTAACTGGTCTGGCAGCATTGCCTCCCTGCCTCTGGGAGGCAGCATCAGGTATGAAGTGGAACTACTCAGAGACCATCATGTGAGAAGTCCAAACCAGCTGAAGGGGCCCTGGAAGATGTGTTGACATATGGAGATAAGAGACAAGTCAGGGAGAACCATGAATAAAGCAATTCTCTCAGAGGAGATCCTCCAACTGTAGGGTCCAACCATTCAGTCAAATCCTTCCTGAACTCCTGACTCACAAAATTTTGAGTAAAATAACTTTTGTTTTAAGCCTCTAAATTTTCGGGTAGCTTGTAATACAGAAATAGATAAGCAAAATAATTATCTATACCATGTAAATCTGAAGTTTCTCTATAGACTAACGAAAAAGAATGGACTTTGTGATTTTCTTTTGAATTTAAATTTTTGCTTATTTTCTAGTAACAAAATAAATATGAGTAATATAATTGCACAAATAAAAATATAAAGCACATGTTCAAAAAGACAATATGTAATTTTAATGTAGTTGTCCCTTTTCTTCAATATTTGTATTTCACTAGTATCCACCATTTCCTCTTTTCTTTTCTTTTTTGTCCTACTGGGCATTGGGGAATCTAGGGGCTAATGGGAAACCACCCTTGACTTTGAGTGAGCCAGTTTACTAGAAAAGAGACAAGTAAGGGGATTGTTTTGTTACCTCATTATCAGGAGAGTTGTTCGGGAGGGCTTCACAAAGGTACATTTTAAGCTGGGTCTTTGAGGATGAGTAGGTCAGGAAGCCCTCGACAAGGGACGTGATAGAGAGTAAAATAATGGAATTCCAAGAAGAGAAAGAAGCGTATTCAAAGGCAAGAAGAAATAAAGGTGTGGTGGGCTAGGTGTGGTTCTAGGGATAAATGATCAGTAGACAGAAAGGACTGGTATGGCTTAGTTAGCATGGTTGGGGTCATATTATTAAGGGCTTCGCATGCCATGCTAAGAAATCTAGACTCAAACCAACAAGTGATAAGGAACCAAGAAAATACTTTTGAGTAGAGACCTGTCCTGAGCACTTCAGTGTTGAAGAAGAACTCAGCAGAGGATGTAGGATGTGAGCGTGACCCCAAGAGCCCCAGTTCCCCTCCCCCATGAACTCTGGACTAACCCACACTAGGTAGAAGCACAGGCCAATGGGGATCACTTCCTTTACCTGTTTCCTTTACTAAAATGGAGGGAGGGCAGCCACGTCCTTGGATCATTGTTCACCTATGAGTGTTATATAATAATAGGAAACAAAGATTTTTGAAGAATAAAAGAAGGAAAACAGTTAATCAAAATTACAGCAACTCAGAGTGGGAAAAGTTTGCACTGGGGACATATATTTTGAACACTAGGATGATACACTTTATCCTCAAATCTAAGACCACATTTCTATCACAGCTTACAAAGCAGAAAACATAAATCACTAGCAGAGATATAACTTTCTGAGGTACACTTATAGTTTTTTTTATCTTCCTATACACAGGATTCAGCTTCAGAATTTACACTTGCCAAACATTAGAGAACAAGTTTCAGCAAAGACAGGGGTCAAGATGTTTGGGGTTTTGCAGCTAATCTTATTATTACTTCAGTGGAGCATCCAACCAAAGAAAAAGTGACCAGATCAGATTGCCCCATGGCTAAATACTGTAACATAAATGAACATCATAGCCCAAGGAATCCTGCTGCTGCTGGAAACGAAGAGGCAGGAAAGGATCTTAACCTCTTCGTATGCAAACATCATGGTGGTGACACAAGAAAATAAAATTCTCCTTCGAGCTGTATAATGCTTTATTATGATGACCCGGTCTCCAGGGCTATTTAAAATTCTGGACTCAGGTTCACTGAGTTCTGATTCCCTTCTCATCAAAATTGCTATCCCAATTTTAACTGCACTTCCCCGAGGGCACAAAACATCAACTCACCATATTTATAGCTGCTGCATAATGACTGTATGCAATATTTATCTGGCTATTCATCTGTTTGCGTGTCTTCTGTCTAGCTGGTGAAACTGTCAATAGACAGGTTTCTCAGCATCTTGCAGAGGAGTACCTCACTCACTGGATATTTTAACCACTTGGCTTGTTCCTTGGGTTTCTTAAAGGGGTCACCCCCCTTACCAGCCCCTTCTTGAGAAGTTTCTCTTGCTCCTTAGTGAGGTTTAGGCTCCCATTAGACTTTGATTTTGATCTGATTACTTTCATCATTGATGTATACCAAGGTCCCATGTTATCTTTTTGATTATTCTGTACCATACTTACTCAGAGCCCCTTACCTCATAGAATTACAGGGCAATTCCAAGCCATTGGAATTGCTACATAGGACAAGTACTTTAGTATCCTTTAAAACACTCCATCAAATCATATGTATTTCTGCACTCTAAACCTTAAGAGAGCCATCTTCATATACTTCCTAGAGGTTCTAATCTATGTGTATATGGAGAGGAGCCTGGCAAGATTTCTCTAGATTCCACCCCCACTTAGCCAGTTAGAACTTCTAGCTGGTGAGAAGAACTCCAGCATGGTAACAGCCTCTTCTTAGTTCCCCAATTTTGCCACCTCTCAGTACTGATAAGTAAAATCCTAACTAAGCGCTAGTACGAGTATTTGCCCCAAGACTGGGGAACCAGGGTGATTGCCAGAGCTAACCTGGTTAGCTCATACCACACCAGAAAGGTGAGCAATTTTCTTCAGCTTCTTTATTTTCCAAAGCCCTGACCAGGGGACATTTTGACATCCTTGCTGATTCTAATCCAACACTAATCAGCAGCAAGAAGAGTGGCTGTATTCTCCAGGGCTGTTTGGCCTTGTCCAAAGTATGATTTACCATCTACCATTGTTTCAGCTTTAACTCTTTATTCCCAAAAAAAGATGACTTATGAAATTGGAGAAATAAATTTTATTTTGACATTCAAGCTTTCCTTCACCCCATTGTACATTTTCCAGGGAAAAATTTTGACCTTTTTTTTTTTTTTCCCATTTTGCCTAGCAGAATCCCGAGGAAATGACAGATGGATAATCACTCATTTTTCATTAGTCAGTCTTAGGAGAGTTATCATTAGAACTCATTGATTTATTTTTGTCCTTCAACATAGTCTTGAATTCTATCTCTCTCTGTGTGTCTGCATTTCTATCTCACCACCACCACCCTTATTCCTTTTGTTCTTTTATTTCTTATGAGTCTCAGCCTTCTTCACAATCTCCCTACTAATTTAAACCTAAACAACAGGGAATAGTATCAAGTGTCATAGTTATTGTGGGGCAGAGGGTGAGAATGGGGTAGGAGGTACACTTGTCTGGACTGGGGAAACCCTCCTCTTTTGAGCCAGCCAGTCTCTGGAACCCAGCTCTCCTGCTCTTCCTGCTTTGCCTCCTCTGATGTGGATGCTGTGGAGATGGTCCCCTACAATGCAGAAATTGCCTCCTACTCTTGGCATCTGTCTGCTGTAGCTCTCAGCAGCCACCTCTTCTCTGCTCCATCCACCCCTTCACTATCAGTGAAAATCCTTATCTCCGTCCTCCCTGATGTCTGCAATCATTTCAGGAGCAACAATTGCCATAGCTGCCCTGAGAAGAGTAGGTGCTAACAGCTGTGTGGGGGCCAGACACTAACTAATAATCCATAGGTTCCTTTGGGAGTGTCCTCTTCTATTAGATTGGCCACAGCTTCCATTATGATATCCAAAGGGATAGGGATTGGATTGACAAGCTTTTATCTCCCGCCTACCGCTCACATCTAGAAAAAAAAAAAAGTGCAGTGTACTTTAACTTATTATTGTAAACTTGATTTGCTAAGTGGTAAGTAGGCCGGTGGAAGATGTGCAGTCCAGAGAGCTCTTACTATTTATAGCCCATGCCATGGCTTTATTTATTACTACTGCTTCTTCCTAGATTCACTTAACCTATAAATCATCGTGGTGTCCATGGAAACAATTTGGTAAAATGGACAGTGCACTTGGAGAGAGAGAGAGAGGGAGAGAGAGAGAGGGAGAGAACACAAAGGACAAAAAGGACCGTATCAAAAAATAAAACAAGTTTTCTTTTTAAAATCACACACATGTCACTGTCATTACATTTGTGATTTCAAAAGACAAAAATCAGGACCAATTTTTTCTTCAGTATGAAAATCACTCTTCCTTCAAGGAAGCTGGGCAAGCCTGGCCAAGAGGAAGCAGGGCAGGACCTGCAGGCAGATCTACAAGATCTGGCCTTTTTGTCTTGGGTGTCCCCTCTTTCCATCTTCTCTGCCCTTTCCTCTCTTTTTGGTTCTCTCTTACTTCCACTCTGGCATCCAGTATTTGTACTCTTCCCAGAGAGAAGTTTCCTGATTAACCTACTTTTAAGTAAAGCTTAAATGACAGGTCGTTGTTCAGGGGTGTCGAAAAGGGGTGCCCTAACAAAGAAAAAAACCTCAAGTCTGAGTTTGAAGTTTTACCCTTGCAACCACTGATTCTTTTAGCAATCACACTAATATTGAAGGACTTAATGCACCATCTCTCTTGATATTCCTGCAATTTCAGAAATCTTTAGAGGCCAATACTTTAAAAAGTCATTCAAACATCACTGTGCCATGAGTGCTTTATGTCTAAATGTATGCTAAGCCCAAAGGAGATACCAAGAAAATTGCTTTACTATAAAACTGGTTGGAGAGAGGAGACAGAAATCCATTCATTTATCCCTTCCAGTAGGTCTCTATTGAGCTCCTTCATGTCATGCAAGGGCAAGTTGGCTGGATGGCAGAAGAGTGGCAGGATACAAAAAAATAAATATAGATAAGATTATTTTTATTATTATGATAGAAAAACATATATAATTATAGTAATAAGAACTAAAATGTATAGAGCATTGTTTTTATATGCCGGATACTGCTCTAAGTGCTTTGCAGTATCAACTCATTTCATACCCACAACAACCTATGCCTCTTCTCAGACTCACTTAAATAAGCTGTAAATTTTCAGTTGTTTCTATGCGAATAAATTGGCAAAGTGGACAGTATATCTAAAAAAATACAGAAAGAGAAAGAATGCAGAGGACAAAAAAGATTTTGTCAAAAATAAACGCAGTTTTGCCCTGTTGGGCGTGGCTCAGCTGTTGAGCATTGACTTAGAATCCAGGAGATCACTGTTCGATTCCCGGTCAGGGCACAGGCCCGGGTTGTGGGCTCCATCCCCAGTCGGGGGCCTGCAGGAGGCAGCCGATCAATGACTCTCTCATCATTGATGTTTCTATCTCTCTCTCCCTCTCCCTTCCTTTCTCTGAAATCAATAAAGATATATTTTTAAAATAAATAAATAAATAAATAAACAAATAAATAAAAGCAGTTTCCTTTCTAGAATCTCACATAATGCATAATCAATGCACTTATGTTTCTGAACATAGAAACCAGGACCAATTCCCCCTCCAAAATGTACAGGATGGGGCAAAAGTAGGCTTACAGTTGTTCGTATGGAAAATAAGACAATACTTAATAAATAATAATACAGGAATAAACTCTGTGTTCCACACACTCACAACTGCAAACCTACTTTTGTCCCACCCTGTACAGTGATCGCTTCTCCAGGGAAGGCAGGCAGGGCCAGTCAAGGGAAAGCAGGGAAACCCGTGAAGTCCGGAGTTTCCATCTCGGGTGTCCCTTGCTTCTGTATCCTCTGCACCTTCCCCCTTTTTTGAGCTCTCTCACTTCTACTCCATCAGGTTAGTTTTATTCCTCCCATTTTAGAAAGGAGGAAATTGGGACACATAGAGATTAAGGAATTTGCCAAAGATGACACAGCTGGTAAACGGCAGAGCTACAATTTGACTCAGGCAGCCTGGCACCAGAATCTGTACTTGTAACTCCCACCTTAAAAAAGTCCCAATTACCCCATGAAATAGAGACACTTACAATGTGCCATAGGAGCACAAAGACAAAAGCAATTTCTTTTGCCTGCAGAGTTAGAAAGAGTATTATGGAATAAGTGGCTTTTAAATTGAATCTTGAGAGATGTGTAAAAGTTCACCAGGAAGGAAAGGGCATTTCACAGAACACCAACAGCACGTGCGTCATAAAATAGCATGATATGCTAGGCAAATGAGAGGTACTTGAGTGGCAGTGCATCTTCAGATGTGCATTTTGGAGGCAGGGACACTGTGACAAGGGGTAAAGCTCGAAAGATTAGCCGTGCTGAACTTACCGAAGAACTTTTACTATCTTATCCCTCCCACAGCTGGTTAGAGTTAAATGAATCCTTTAAGACTTCTTAAGTGTCATTCCTTTGAGAAAGTCCTCACTCTTTCCAAGGTTTTCTTAGGAGCTCTATATTCATGGAATATTCCATGAACTCTTGTGTATTAACAGCGTACTATGCTGTTAGCTTACTAATCTCTCTCCTCCACTACTCTGTGCTGTCATTGAGGCAGAAAATGAATGTTTAATACATACAGTTCCTTGAACAATGCCTGCCACAGAATGGATGCTCAATAAAACCCATAACTTATTTTCTATTCAAGAACCTCATCCCTGGACGTATTCCATCTCTCTTCTGCATCACCATTGCCTTTTATTAAATTATCTTCATCAACCTAGAAATGGTTGTTTCTTCCCTTGTTTCTTCCTTATTAAAAAAAATGTTTATGACCCCATGTAGCCCACCTAACAATTACACTATTTATCTTATTCAGTTCCATAGGAACACATCTTAAGAGTTACCAATTCTGGCTTTCTTGGCTGTCCCGCTCCCATCCTCTCTTTGGCTCGTTTCAAACAGGCTTATATCTCTACTTACCTCTCCACCAAAATTGCCCTTTCGATAGGCACTCATAATCTTCATCTTGCCAGATTCAAAACTTACTTCTCTGACTTCATCTTACTTAACTAATCCCTTCTTCTTAAAAGGCTCATTTCTTCTTTCCATGATACCACATTCCCAGAGTGCCCTGAGGTTTGGTCCTGGTCTCTACTGTCTTTCTCTGTATACCTCCCAAATAAGCTCCTGATTTCTCCCTTCAAATCTCTTTCTTTCATGTTCTTCTTCGTCTCAGCAATAACTCCATTGGTTGTACAGTTACTCAGTCCAAAAACTGGCATGCTATTCTTTATCGCTTCTTTTGAAGGTGCTAGGATTCAGTCTACACAGACATTGAATTAACAAGGTTTATTAATTCTATCTCCAAACTGTGTCTGGAATTCATCCACTTAGCTCCATTTCCCTGGCCACCATTCTGGTCCATCGCATCATCTACCACGTAGACTCTGGTAAGTTCCTCCTTCCTCCCTGTTTCCATGCTTATCTCTTCAAGTCCATTTTTCATTTGGCAACCAGAGTAACCCTTTTCTTATTTTTTAAAACTCTTTTTTTTGTCCTGAAATTGAACACATATCAGAAAGTACATAACACATAAATGTTCAGCTCAAAAATAATTATAAAGCAAATATCCATGAAATATGTCCAGTTCAGAGACTAGACTCTTCCCAGCACATTAATCTTAAACAAGTTCCTTCCAAACCCCAGCCATCTCTCTCCCTCCTATAGATAACCTTGTAGACCTGTTTTCTATTTACAATATTTTTACTATTTCTCATTTACATTTTTTATCCACATATACCTGTTCTTTTATTCTGTGCCAAAAGTTGCATTTTAAAAACTATTTATAAAATTAATTGGGGCCTAGAATTATGTTAATGTCCTTGACAGGAGATGTCACTTTGTTTTATCCAGGTACCTTAATACAATTCACCTTAATACAATACTGAGAAGTCCTGAGTCAGTGAGAGGAGTCAAAACTCTGTAGTCAATGCAATAGCTTGTTTACAAGCTTGTCCTTTCGCCTAGGGTGAAGCTCTTCAGGTATTTTTCAGGGAAACTCCTGTATTTCAGATCTGTTCTGCTGGGATACTTATCTTCCTAGATGTCTCTTCTGATTAGCAAATACCTCTTGGGCAAAAGTGGGCCTCAAATGCTGGGATCTCCAATATGCTACTGTTATAACTGCTCAGCAACTTATTCGTTCTCTAAGGCCTTCCAGCAGATTAAAAAGCAAAAATTGGTCTATATTTCGTCCTCAGTAGAATGGCTAATCTGAACTACCTAGTCTACCAGTTCTAAAAGTTGAAATCTAAATAATATTTTTCAAATATATGCCATGGAATTTCAATTTGAAGCTCCAAACAATAAATATTAAATTCAAATTTGAAAGAACTAAGAAGCAGATTTTTCAAAGTAGGTTTTAGAGAGCCAGTCAGACAACTGGCCCACGAGAAAGACAAAAATGTATTGAGAGAAATGCAACAGAATTGTGGATTTTCTCAAGCCCAGAGAAAGTATTTATAAGTCTAGTTTGAGAGTTTGAGGAACATTCTCTACACATGAAGAACAGTGCTGACTAATCTGAAAGAATCCAAAGAGGCCAGCTCAACATCTCATAGCATCAGAGTAAAATGCTCTACCTAGGAGGTAACTGCCCTCAGAGATGGTTAAAGATCCATGAAAGCTGGGGACTAGATATGGAACCTATAGTCAAAATATGAGTTTAGGATCATGTTTAAAGTGATCCTGCATCAAAAGGAGTACTTCTGGAGACAATGAAATTCCAACAGAGGATAGATATGAAGTGGACAGCCAGGAAACCAGAAGCTAAGGGACATAAGGAGCAGCCAGTCAAAGAGGAGTTAATTGTCAAATGAAAGGAGCTACAGCCAGGGCCCCAGCCAGGGAGCCCCTGAATCATGCACAAATGACACGAGAGAGTCACTTTGAATATCTTTGAGGCATCAGGAAGGCAAAGCTGACTTCTAATAATACTGGTCAAGTAAGTACTTTTGTTCCGCGGCCCCTCCTCTGTACATGCACTACAATCCTGAAAAAGTCAGTGACAGCATCTAGCAAATTGGAGAGCAGGTGAGCAAGCAGAAAGGATGGATCTGATTGCATTCTGCTCCTTGAAGGGAGGAAGCCTCAGCTGCAGGTGAAGGGGAGAAACCTTTCCATTAAACGAAGATTAAAGTCTTGCTTAATATATGAGAATGGTCATCTTACTTTCTGTATTGAGTTTATATTTGTGACTTAGAGCAACAGTAGGGCTTTCTATTACCTAGGATTCACTGGAAAATTCATGAGGGTCACTAAAGTGTTTGTTCAGAGGGAAAAAAAGAAATTTTCAGTGAATTAATTTTTAAGGGTCAATGGAAGGTAAAAATAAGTTGAGTTTTTGATGAGACCCCACTTTTCTAAGTAAGAAAAAAATTACATCGCAGTTTTAGTAAGATGATTCCAGAAGGGGAAGGTAATATAGACAAAGTAGAGAAGAGATTGAAGTTAAGAAAGTCAGCAAAGCCCCTGTTTTAAATAATCCAATGTGGGGCAGTGAGAGAATGGACCCCTTTCAGGAGCTGGGCATCTGGAGGTAAGAGGAGTTTGTGTCACCCTCAGACCAATTGTGTAGATGTAAAAAAAAAAAAAAAAAGTGAAAAACCATCTGTATACATTTTACCTCTATAGTTTATTTTTAATGTTTCTATCAACTAATTGTTTACCTTACTAATCCACACTTTCTTCTTCTATAAACTGGGGGAAATAATACTTGAAAAATAAATTTGATAAAATATAAAATGATAAATGAAGTCACCATTAGCTAAATGAATAAAATTGAATTATCTAAAGAATGAATGAATGCCTGTCTCTGGTGTAAGACTTGGAGGAAAGAAGGGATAAACTCTGCATCTTGGAAACAAAATCCAGATGCTACATTAGAGCTAAACTTCTCCATGTAAACATTCTTTGCGTGTGTTTTCTTTTAATAATCAAAGTCATGCTTGAATATTAAGTTGATGGCTCTACTGCCTCAAGGACTAGTCTGGAGAATCCACCTAGGTTGGCACAAACCTGTTGGGGTGAATGATCCTAATTGTTATTCAGTTTAGTCTTTACAGCGAGCATTCAGTCAGAGCCCGATGCTGACGAGTCTTCCCACGATGGCTGAGTTGAAATGAATGCCAAGATGGTGTCAGCTGCTGGCGTGCATTAGAATCTCTTTGACTGAGTGAAATATTGAAATAAGGCCACCTGATCGAGTCATCTTGGATTCCTGCAGGAAGGGACTGGTGGTGCTGGAAGCCAAATGAAGTGCAGGTGGGAGAGCATAATAAGTTCTGCAATTTACAAGTGTTAATATGAAAAATAAGGATGTGAACCTCACTGGAAAGGATCTATAGGCTATTTATCTACTCAAAGTGACCTTGTAATCTATCAGTCATTAAAGTGATGGCAAAGAACATGAATGCCACCCTGTGGCTACCAACAGAAATTATACCTAATATAACATAATTTTACATAATTAGAAGGTAATGGGTGTGTGATGAAAAGAAATAATGCACATGCCAGGAGAAAGAGGGACAGCCCAGATAAACAGTTATCACTGCTAATATATGACTCAGGGAGGCATTACCCAAAATACTGAGGAAAAAACTCCCTTGTCTCTCCTCTGAATAATGTAAGCAAAAAAATAAATTCTAATTATAGACACACAAAACATTAGACAGAGACATAAATAGATTACTGGTAAAAACAGAAGAGAACAGAGAAGGGAAGATAGGTCTTTTGTAACCTCGTCACTTAAGCACACTAAGTTTATATAAGACCCTCACATAAACACAAAGATAATTACTCCTACATGCATCTCCTTATAAGCAAATATGCATATTCCAATTCACAAACTCATACACATAACCATATTTTCTTCTGTGAGTATCTTCTGCATCTGACTACTTCAAAACAATTGTTGATTTCGTTCATTTGTTCATCAGATTTTCATGGAGCCCAGTACTTTCTACTAAGTTCTGGGGCTATTATAGTAAAGGTCCCTGCCCTCACTAAGTTTACATTCTATGTGGGTCAACAGACAAAAAGCAAACAAATAAATAGGTATCGGGTGGTGAATAATTCTATGGAGAAAAATTGAACAATGTACATGGAACAGTGAGGGCAAGAGGGTAGAGGAAGGGGGAGAATGTCTTCAATATGACAACATTTGAAAGGCTGAAGGATGGAGTGAGGGAGCCAAGCCATGAGAATATGGGGCAAGGAAACCTCCAGGCAAAGGAGAGCGCAGGGCAAAGGCCCCAAGGTCAAGTTTGCTTGGTGTGTTTGTGGGACGATGAGGAGGCCAGCATGGCAGAGACACGTGAGGAAAGGGAGGTTTCGGTGGTGGGAGAGCAGCTGCGCACAGAGCTTGGTGCACAGTTTTGAGAACTTTGACTTTTACTCAAAATTAGAGCTTTCTCACCTGCTCTGATTTATGTTTTAAATTTTTAAAATATTTTTATTGATTTTTATAGAGAGGAAGGGAGAGAGAAAGAGAAACATTTATGTGAGCATGGACCACCCATGGATCAGCTGCCTCCTGCTTACCCCCAACTGCGGATCGAGCCCACAACCTGGGCCCAACCGCCATCGAACCCTCAACCTTTCGGTGCACAGGATGAGCCACTCTGGCCAAGTGACTTTTTAAGTTTTAATGTGAGTGTTTCAAATTTTAAGCAAAAGAGCGTGAAGGGTTGTGTAAATCTCCATTTTATTTCAGGTTTCTAAATGGAGGAACAGAGGGTGAACCTGTAGATTAATCAACAGTCAATTTGGAATAAACGAAGCTGACCGCCTGGTAATACAGCTACAGGAACGTGGAGCTTTATTCCCGTACATGGACACTAGGAATGCTTGGCTGTTTCACCAGCCTTACATTCCCTGATTGGCACTTAGGTCTCATTTGCTTCCAAAAGTCATTTGAGTGTCCGGCTGGATTTTTCCTTCTGTCGTTTTTATAAGCTCATCAGGGTGGTAGAACCACAGGTCATAGAAAAACCTGCCTTGATTCTTGGACAGATCATGGCTTGCGTCTTGGTTCTGAGCTTCCTAATTGTCATATCTGAGGCTTATTAACTAACCGCTCAAACTCTAGATTTCTCCATCTGCAAAATACTAATGGTATCTGGCATGCAAGAATTTTGTAAGGCTTAAATGTGTTAAGAATATTAATCTTTTATTAGAAAACCTGCCACGTAAAAAGTTCTTGATAAATGTTTGATATCCCTTTTATACTCATTAATGCTACACAGCAGTGCCCATGGGTGAAAAACAGTACAATAGTATTCACAGCATAATCAACTGAAAAAAAATGTCTTTCACATCTAATTGCTTCAAGCTCCTCACTTTGTCTTATGTGGCTAATTCCCCTTTAACAAACGACTGACTGTGGAAAACCATTGCTGCCCTGGTGGAGGTTAAGGATGCCACACTGGACCTCGGCCATGACCTAAGGAGTACTCCAATCCTCTTGGCATGGTTTCACTGACATTTCTAGAAATAGCCACCCCAGTGGGCATTGTAATACTACCCTCTAACATGAATTTTGAGAACTAATGTATAGAAAGGAATATAATTAATGAGAAAGCTTATAATATATAAACTTTAAACATGAACAAATCAGATTTGTTTAAACTTGAACAAATCAGAGCTCAAGAAATCAGCAAATTCTGTTTTCACCATGAGAATATATAGAGCACCTGGAGTAAGTGGCAAAGTGAGTTTTGGAGGCAAAGATTTCATAATTCCTAGAGGCTGGGCTTCCCTACTCTCAGTGGATATCTTCTCAACAGTCAGAAGCTCATTTCCGAAACAAAGTGATCCCCTAGAGAAAAGGCTTTGGATCTTCCCAGTAAGCCTTCTCTCACCGCTACCTGTCTTAGGCCACAATCTGATTCTTGCTTGAGGGAGAGAAAGAGAGAAAGAGGGAGAGAAACATCGATCGAGGATTACACCGGAAACCCAGGTATGTTCCCTGCCCGGGAACTGAACCAGCAACCTTTCCACGCACAGGATGACACTCAACCAACTGACCCAATGCAGCTGGGCAAGCCATCCTTTCCTCTTTATTTCCAAGACCATTCTGCACAATTTGTCCTTTCCTAGAGCACACTAGTCCACCTTCAAAATGGCGATGCAGCATTTCCTCAGGGCTGCATCGCCTCTCTCCAGCCTCCGAGTGTATCGTTTGATGAACAATCACTCCAGATTGCAGAAGAAGAGGAAAACCTTATTACTTAATAACATCGATTAATAAAAACACAGGATGGCATTCTTTCTTTCCAGGGTAGCAGGATGGATATGGTGTGGCCCACATATTAAAAAGCAAACATTTATGCAGAAAAACAATCATTTGAGATACTAGCAGATATGAAATTGCTGGGTTTTGGTCATTTTTCCCCTACAAACACAGCAATCTCATACAGTTCAACCTAATAGAATCATTACATTACTTTATAAAGTGCATATTGCCTCTGGAGGAAAAAAAGTTCTGGAAGACTGAACTACTATTTGCCATCACAAAAAGGCACTGTAGGCGATCGGGTGTGATTCAGAGCAACACATAAGTTTTCCAAACACCTTTTCAATGGTATTTAGATTGAAGAGACCCAAGCAAGCAACATATCCCCATTTTGTAGATGGGAATTTTAAAGGGCCACTAAAAATAAATTGACCAACCATAATGTAAATTGATGGCCAACATGTATCTCATCATTTAGTGTCCAATTCTTGGCACAAAAATTGATATTTTAGAGAATGAGAACATAGGAGGGAAACTGTTGCAAGAAATCAAAGTTGTGAAAGAAAGGGGAAGGTACTAGTCTAGAGGACAGTAGAAGGGGCGTTGGTGTCCTAAACACGCATACCAATGCCAGTAATTACAATCACTGGCTAAAAGAAATTTCTCTCTCTAAGTTTAGAAATCACCAAATTCATCTCAGATCTTCTCTCACCAGATTTAATACATGTGTCTCTAATAATAAAGTGGCACTTCTCTATGGCTGTCATTTTCTTTCTCTTCAAAAACTGCTCTTGGTGAGAAGACCTCAGCCCTGTTACATTAAGTTTAAAAAAAAAAAAATCCCAAAGACAGCTTTGAAGCTGGAAGAAAAGAAAAATCAATGAGTCACCATGAAAAGGACAAGCAGGCTTAGTTAAAAGGGACACTCTAAAGAGCCCCCTCTTTCTCATTCACGGGAATGGCCCAAGTGCTTATGTCTCATATGTGGGCCCAGTCATCATACTATTTAAACTCATTCAGAATCTGAAGCCTAATGCAATATATTTCTATGAGATGTTTCAATATTTAAAACATATTCCCAACCATTCATCAATCAGCCCCATGAAACAGGAAAGAAAAGTAATGTTATCACTATGAATAGGTAAGAAAGATGGAAATTTGGGGCTCATGCATTTGCTCCAGACCTCACAAGCACTGCAAGATCCATGACTAGAATCTAGGCCTTCTGTTTGTTAGTTTCAGAAACAGCATGCTGTGGATCTAGAGAGATCTGAGTGCCAGCTCGACAGCCGCTGCCCTCTGTAGGCATCTGGGTCTGTTTGGTTAGCTGCAAAATAGGAATAAACATGTCCATTTCTTGGAGCTGTGCTCAGTCAATATTGGTTCCCTTTCCCCTGCCTCCCAAAGAGGAAGACTAATACAGTGGGGAAAGTGAAGGAAAATGAGTGGATATTCAAAATGGTTAACCCATAAAAAGCAGTGAAGAAAAAGAGTTTTCTGAGACAGCACTTGAAACAAGAATGTCTTTTGAAGTTTCAATGCCTCCTAGACAGTGCTCTCCAAATAGCTTAGAACTGTGGTTTCAATCAGCAGCTGACATCCCTAAGGTTGTTAATTTTCTCTGTTAAACGTGAATAATATGCCTTAACCTGGGGATTAAACAGACTTTAAAATCTAATTAAAAAATGAAGATTACAATATACTTCCCCTTATCCAAAGGAAACAAAATACAAAAGAAGTTGCCCTAGAGGTTAATGTGAAAAAGAACTTGTTATCTTGATTCTTTCACCTTTGCAAAACATTTCAATTCAAATCTAAATTGAATATTGGATTAGTTTTAATGAAAGATGGTAATTTCTTGAAAAATACAATTATTTTGTATCCTTATTTACAGAGGGAGCCAAAGAAACAAAAACCCTAAGACAACAGATTGCCTCAAAGTATTTTCTTGTCATAAAGGTCAGAATACAGGTAAAGTATGTTTTGAGGGAACACAAACTGTTTCTTCATGAACATACACATATTTGGGATGATAAACACAGTAAGCTATCAATTTAGCACAGATTAGTCAATCAGGTTGTCACCTTCATTCTAAGTAGGACATCAAGGGAATGGGACATGGAACAATAAGTAGTTTTGATGTGGGAACACTGAATTCAATGGAAATACTCAATGCTTAGGATTTCTGGGCAGCATGAAAGCCCATTTCCTTTTGCCTGGATATGATACTGTATTGAAATTTATAGAATATTAACTGTTATTTTTTCAAAATTACATATAAAACACTTACTTATTCATTTTTTTCATTCAATAAATATTTTGAACACTGACCATTTGCCATACAAAGTGGGAGGGCCTAAGGGAGGGAAGACTGATGAATTTATAAATAATGTTCTCCAAGAGTTTAAACTGTAATGATATAAACTTGTTTTAAAACAAGCTTACATTCCATGAATGACATGTAGTGGAAATGACATTAGGGAGTCACCAATTGAGCATTAAAAATTAATTGTAAGCATGGCAAACTGTGACGCATTAGTTAAATGGGTTATGGTGCATGTTGTAATGGAATAGAATGACATTGTTTAAAAATAGGGTTCTTGAATTCTATTTAGGAAGAGAAGAAATGTTCACCATATATTAAGTGAAAAATCAAGTTTAAAATACTGCATCAACTTCACCCCCACACGTAGTGGCTTAGCATAACAATTTAGTACCTCTCACAATCTTTTGTTTGGCTAAGGAGTCCTTCCGCTGGCGTCTCCTGGGGCCCTGACACAGGAATGCTATGCAATGCAGCTACTGGCTTACCTGGGCCCTGGCTCGTCTGGGATCCGTGGGATAATCGGACTTCTCTGGAAATGTGGTCTTTTATCCTCAAAGAAGCTGCAGCTCTTGGTCACCACGCCTTCTGCTTGCATCATGATTCCTGGTGTCCTGTTGGCCAAAGAAAGTCACAAGGCTGATTCCAAAGGCAATGCTGGAGGTTTCTATACCAGGACATGTGCATACGTGGAGGGGTGACTCATTAGAAGCCATAGTATACAGCAGGTCCTCAAACAATGCTGTTGCGTTATAACGTTAATGAGAAGGAAAAAAATCAGTTCCCGCTGGGCCACTGTCTGTGTGGAGTGGAACATACTCTCCACCTCTACATGTTTTCTTTGGGTTCCCTGGTTTCCTCCCCCATCTGAAAGATGCGCACGTTAGGTGAATCGGTGTGTCTGTATTGTACCAGTCTGCGTGTGTGTGTGTGTGTGTGTGTGTGTGTGTGTGTGTGTGTGAGGGGAGTGGAGGGGGAAGGATGCCCGTGATGAAATGGTGCCCTGGCCAGGGTGGGTGCTTGCCTTGTGCCCTCAGCTTCAGGATAAGCTCCGGCCACCTGAGACCCTGAACTGGAATCAGGTTGGAAAATCATGATCTTACCTGTTTTTATTAATCTTTCTTAAATGTATATAAAGCTCACATTTATATCAGTGTTTAATACTAGAAGTGTTTGGGGTTTTTATTTAAAATTTGGTGATGTTTTCTGTGACCGGACCAGAAATATGGTGTAGGAGCTTCTTCACCTTTGTTCGTATCGTTTAGCCTGTGGTAAAATTGGCTTCATTATTTATCATTTGCTTAAAGACACAGTTTCCAAGAACCTATCCACAATGTTAAATAAGAACTTACTGTATATAATCGGCCACAGATTGCATGCCATTATAATCCCATTTTAGCACATACATTCTCGTGCACACAGTGGGAAGGAGGTACACCATAACATTAACTGATCTTTGTGGGGAGAGCAGTGAGTAGATAAGTAATTTCTTCTTTTTCTTAAAGTGTGCAGTTAAAATTTTTTCTATAATGAACAAATACAAATGCATTATTTCTATAAAGATTCAAAATTAGTTCAAATAAAATTATCTGTGGATACTTCCCACCCAACAATAGAGAATTGGTCCAACTGTTTAAGTGTCAGAATGACTCACAATTCACAGCAAAAGTTCCAGTTAGAGATATCGTCTCCTCTCCTTCATTCTTCCAGAAGGAAATTGGCAACCCTGTCATTGCTATTTTTTCAGAATTTTGCTGAACTTCACACATCCATTGCATTTTGAAGGTTTGAAAATTACATATGAGTCCTGTGCTATTCGTCAAAAATTACAGTACTATCCACATGCTTTCAGATGGTGATTTCAATACGCACACTGCAGCCCAGCCGAGTCCCATTCCCGGGGGTCATCTGGTTCTTCACGGGCATCCCCACCTCTCAGGCCCTGTGAATGTGCCTTCTGTCCTCTGAGTGTCCTCGCTGCTTCTGCGATCAGTCATTTCCTCCAGGCCCACTGTGTCCCACATCCCTACCTAACAAGCTCAGCCCACACGGATAACTCCTTTCTGTAGTTTGGGGTTTTTTTTGTTATCACCTTGTTATGTTCAGTTTTGTAATGTCATTCAATGGCTAATCTTACGTAAGGGCAGGTCCCTGATGAGCAGAGTGGCTGCTCAAACATTTGAAATCCCTCATAAACTCTGAACTTTGTGTGTGGCACTTGAACAGAAAACTTTATTTAAATTTCAAGTCCTGAGCCTTCACATTTCAATTAGTTGAGCCTTTCTATCATCAAAGGTAAGGAGCAGTTTGCATCCTGTCCCTTGCAGTGGGAGAAAGGGGAATAGAGTATTTCTTGTTTATGAGCACTCCTCATTTCTTCAGAGCTGTGACACCACTTTTTTGGTAATGAGAGCTCCTTACAAGTGGGAAGTTCTGGTGTGTGAGCAGGTGTGTCTTCGTTTTGGAGATTTGTGAAGGCATCTGGCAAGAAGGCATTTTAGTAAATGAAGAAACATCTCTGCAGTAGTAGTTTTTACTCATCATAAATGGAATAAACTCATTTTGAAGACCCCTTCTCCTTCCCCGCCACCCACTTCCTGAGTGTTTTTTCTATCATCTGGAAATGAGAGAAGATGGTTTTGGCAGAGATAAGACTTATACATTAATATTTCCTGGAGTCAGAGTGGAAGCAGACAGCTCTTCTTGCATTATGGAGATAAAAGGAAATGGGGTTGTTTCAAAAGCAATAAAAGTTTCCTTTATAGTCTCCTGTTTTTTATAGTAGTTGCTTAAATCTGAATATTTCCTAGCTTTTTCAGATGATAAAATAGGTGGGGAAATGTTTATCTAATAAAATGCATGCTATTAAATAAGCAATTGTGTTTTGGAGAAAGGTGCATCATCACTTTCTTTCACTAGAATCCAAAGTAGGATTTAGGAGCCTTTTCCTTTTTTTTTCTTTTTCCTTTCCTTTTCTTTCCATTTATTTTTGTAATCTCTGCCACTCCTTCAGGGATTAGTGCCCATGTTTGTGCCCTGTCACTGCCACAGGGCCGTGGCGATCTCATCATCATCATGGTGGTGATTCTCCTTCCTTGACCTGAACCTTTCTCTGTGGGGTCTATGTGAGAGAAGACTGCTTGTCCAAGACAAAAGGAATTTTCCAGGCTCACAACTGGTAATGAGCAAAGCAGATATTCTGGCCAATTGCGGCTGCCTCCAGAAACCAAGGTCCTAACCAACCCACCTTACTACCTATGGCTACGCTTCAGAGAGTTTGTAAACTCACTAAAATTATGTGTAACAATATTACATGTATATAAATTTTTCTTTCTGGTGAGTAATGAGAGATGCTCAAAGGGCCAAAAAATGGTCCTAGCTTTATGTTGAGCTTTCCTATGGGACTAAAATATCTTATGAAAATAGACATTTGCTATGTCCCATCTCCCCCCCATCACCTCCATAGTGGATGTAGCTCACGCCACTGTTACTAGCCACAAGTAGCAGAGCCATGACCATGTGTGTAGCTGTGTTGAGCTGATTCAAACAACAAAATCATGTGCTTCTTTTTCCAACCTTCATAGACTTTCTACCTGAAGTCTTTGTGGGTTACTGAGGACCCTATGAAATCAAGGGTTGAAGCTAACTGAACAAATCCAATCCTTGGGAGTGATGAGATGACAAGAAGCCCAGCTGGTGCAAGCCGCCTCCATAAGGGCCTAGGGCAGGTGCGTCCCTCCCCGCCTGTGAGCAGGCAGCCAGTGATAAAACTCTGCCTGAGAGGTATTTGCCGATGATTGTCAACAATCAAATGAATTATAGATGATGTTGATAAACAAAATGCTGCCTTGATGAATGATGAGTTGGCTCTATTCTGACATGACTGCTAAGTCATTCAAAGTGCTGATTAAACCCATTACTGTAAAATAATCACCATCCATTACCTTTAATGTCGTGAACTGACATCCTAGTTAAGGCAGCTGATGGTGTCAGCAAAGTGATTTGTTGTACTGCATGTCCATCGACAATAAATCACTTCGATAAATCAATGAACAGTAGCAATAAAACAATATATTTTCATATTTCTTGACATTCAATTACAGAGTGTGTATACTGACTTATTCTTAAACACAAACACCAATGTGGAAGGATTCAGCATTCACCAGCAGTGAGCACAGCATTACTTCAATTTTAGCCTAGACTGGAGGAGGCTTGTATAAGTGTGTGTGTGTGTGTGTGTGTGTGTGTCTGCACACGTGCAATTTCTTATCATAGTTGCTGCTGCCAAGAAGACATATTACACAAGCATAATGATGATACTAAAGATGTTCCTTGTCCTAAACTTAGACAAGAAAAGGCAATGACATATAAAATAAAGGGTAGTGGGCCAGGAGGAATTAGGACACCTGAGAACTATATTTTAAACCATCTGTTTGACCTTGCACAAGTCATTTAACCTTTTTTGGGATTTAGTTTCTTTTTTTTCTTTTTTTTTAAATATATCTTTATTGATTTCAGAGAAGAAGGGTGAGGGAGGGAGAGAGAGAAAGATAGAAACACCAATGATGAGAGAGTCATTCATCGGCTGCCTCCTGCACACCCTACTGGGGATGGAGCCCGCAACCCCAGCATGTGCCCTGACAGGGAATCGAACTGAGATCTCCTGGATCATAGGCTGATGCTCAACCACTGAGCAGCACTGTCCAGGCTGGAATTTAGTTTCTTCATCTCTAAAGTGGGGATAATAATCTGCCTAATTCAAAGAGTTCTTATAACAAATGATGAGATAATATATATGAGAATCCTTTGCAAAGCGTGAACCCTTTAAAACTTAATTTTCATTTCCCTTATCCTGAAGCTATTATTAGCTTTAAAGTGGTCTTATCTTATACAGGGGTGGACAAAAGTAGGTTTACAGTTATGAGTACATGAAACAGTTTATTCTTATTTATTATTATATCGTTTATTATTATTAACCTACTTTTACCCATCCCTGTGTGTTGAGGGCTCTTTGCAGGTCTACAGGTCTTGTATGCCATCAAACCTTAGCTAACTCAATTTTTAATACAGTAATATCTTATGTACTGAATCTTTCCTTATTCACTAACATATTATCTAGCATTTAATTTTCTGCCAAGCAATGTCCAAGGCTTTGAGAGGACAACAGTGAAAAAAAAGTTTGCCATTTAATGATGAATTGAAAAAAAAAAAATTGTGTAAAAAAAAAAATCATTTTATGGAAGTTAGTTCCCCAAAAACCCAAAACATATTTTCTTAGCCATTTTGGTAGACATTTTGAAAACTATCACACACTTCCGAGTCTTCAACTCAGTTCCACAAATATTTTTCAGAAAACTATGTGATACAAGGGGCTGTGCATGTTAGGCATGTATGTTTCCAACCCTTGGAAGGACTTACTATTCTAATTGAGAGAAAAAGTAAGTACACCAATAACTACAATATGAGACGGAATTTGTGAAGAGCAATGAGAAAGGTAACTACCAAGTTTCTCTATGATTAGAAGAAAAATAAATCGTATCTGATCAGGAAAATAAGAAGAAGCACCAAGGCAAAGTTGGCATTTGAGATGGCTCTGGAAGGATGAATAAAATTTAAATAAGTAGAGCAATGTGATGAGAAATGGAGGAATTGACTATGCCAAGAAAGAAGTTCCCAACGGAAAGATTAGCAAATGCAAGGGTAAGGCTATGGGTAAGAGCAAACTGGTATGGGAATTGGTAGCTCACCCACTTTCGTTGATGTATTTGTTTAAATAGCTAGGTTGTGTTGTGGTAACAAGTTATCCAAAATCCCAGTGGCTCAACACAGCAACGCAGCAATACATCAAAGGTTTATTTCTTGCTCACGCTGCGTATCCACCCGAGATCAGTGGAGACTCAGATTCTACTCTTTTGTAGCTGCAGGATCTGAAATGTGCAGCTTCCCCGGGTGCTCCAGGAGAATAAAGAAGCAGGGAGACCTCACACCTGCTCTATGCTCTGGCCCTGAGTGACACGTCTTGTCTGCGAAGAGCCAGTGAACCATGACTAGCCATATGGCCGCCTAATTGCAAGCAGCTCAAAAATCTAAAGGAGACTATTTGGTGAGCATCACTCTCTGTAGTGGCTGGACTATAAAACATGTACAGTTGGGAGAAAAGATAAAACAAGCAATGTCAGTCACTTCCAGCCATCGATGTTAGGATGAGGAGCTTTGCACTTACTGGAACAGAGCCTGGGGTGTCCAAGGAAAGTGCTTGATCAGGGGAATGACTGGATTGGGTTTGGTTAAATCCAGCTATTATCCTGAAGGTGGTCTTCTGCGAGCTATGGAGAGATTAGTGTTTACCTATATTAGAGAGAAAGAGAGAGCGAGAGGAGAGAAAACTAAAGCCTAAGCTGGTGTCACAACTATGACAATGGGGAAAAGGGCATACGTAAGGAAATTATAAAGGTGAAACCCTCAGACTTGCGTTCCTTGAATGTGGGACCTGAGGAATAGGGAGTGAAGCAGGAGAGATCCGGGGGCTTGAATAATGGTGGGGCCATTATACAGGCGGCCCAGGGGAAACCCCACTTTAAAGATTCCATAACTGGGGATAAAATTATCGTTACGAGAATCACAGTGTTGGAATGAAGCACAGGAACTGCAGCAGGAGCCAGAGAAGTGAGCCATGTCCGGGCGCCTTGACACCATTCACAATTGTTTAAGGCTTCTAATGGGCCACTCCGCTATTTCTCTGCCACTATTATGGCCACACACAGTGTCACTAATTGATAACATGTACCGTGAACATCAGCAAACATGGTAGTTTGGAAGGAATTAATGTCTCAACGCCATGAATAATTACTATTAATAATTCAAAATATAATTCTAAAGTTTTTATTTAAAGCACAGTGGAATCAGGGTGGTTGTGTTCTGTCCCTTGTACTAACCAGGTGGCAGACCTCAGGAAAATTACCTCATGACTCCACATTTCAATTTCTCATGAAATATGTGGTTTTTCTGCTAAAGGAAAAAGTCATCACTATGAGGCCCTTCCTGGTCACTCCACCTAAACTTCAATTGACACTCTCCTCCCAACATTGCATATGCCTTATTTTTTCTCCTTACCTCTAATATGCTATATATTTTCCTTTTTATTTTTGTTTATAGTCTATCTCCCCAACTAGAATGTAAGCTCCATGACAACAGAGATATTTGTCTCTTTTGGTCATAAATACTCAGTTCATAGAGGGCTCTCTATAAAGAAGAATATTATTACCATAAAAGGGCTTGTAATTAAACTTGGCAACAAATAAAATACCGGAGCTGTTGTACTAGGCTTTTTGAACTAAAATAAAGCATATTTCCCCAACCCTAAATACATTTTTACATTATCATTTTAATATATGCATAATATTCCAATATTTGTCCCTTGAATTTACATCGCCATTTCCTGTATCTTTGACTTAAGATTATCTCTTATTATGGACTATGCTATGATATATATCATTGCATATATAATTTTGTATTATTCTCACATCATTTATTATATTCCTAAAATAAGAATTCTTATGTAAAAGCATATGAACATTTTAACAACTTTTGCAATTAACTTGATTTTGCCAAATTGTCTTCCATAAAGGCATAATCATTTTATACTCCCTTTTAATGGTGATGGCCTTACAGTGATGACTAAGACTATGGCCTCTTAGAAGACCTCTAGGTTCAAATCTCAGCTTACGAACCTCTGGGTAACTTACTGAATCCTTCTAGGACTTAATGTCTACATTGAAAATATATGTAAAATAATGATACTTGTTTCATAGAGTTGTTCTGAAGATTAAATGTGAAATTATACATAAAAATGTAAAGTGCAATCTGATATGTATAGTATACATTAAATAAAATTTAACCATTGCTAGTTCAGTGTATGAGGCTGTCTTTTACCCATGTTCTTATCAACACTAGATAGTTTTCTTTTATAATCTCAAAGCTAAAATATGTATTTATTGGTAATAAAATTAGCATTTATTTGATCACTAGTGATGATGAACATTCTTTCTTATGTTGTTATTTCATTTTCCATTCAGGTTGTCATGTCTTACTGACCTATAATATTTCTTTAAATGTTAAGCAAATTAGTCTTTTATCTGTCAAATGTATTATAAATGTTTTTCCAGATTGTGATTTGCCATTTAACTGGGTCTATGGGTTTATCTGCCTTACAAAATTTAAAATTTCTGTTATTAAATCTATCAATATTTTCTCTTAGAAGCTTTGTTTGGAGGATATGCCTAGGCAGTCCTCCTTTACCAAGTGTAATATAATTATTCACTTATTTCTTCTAGTCTTCTCAAGCTTCTGTTATTTATATTTAAAATTTCAGCCCATATGGAATTTATTTTGGTTTAAGGCATGTGGTAAGTATCTAGATTTTTTTCACATGCAAATTCAATTGACTGTGTTGTCTGTTCATAACTTCTATTCTTTGGGTTGTTGGTTTTTCTGATAAACTGAGAGAAATAAAGGTACCAGGAATAAAAGATTAACCAGAATAATTAATTTCAAATTACTATTTTATACAACGTTCTAATTCATAGAATCTGACCTGACTTCTCTAAACTTGTTAATAAAGTTTAATAAAGTATATGGGCTTTGTAACCACTATTTTCCTGATTGTGTTCCCTTTTTGGCTTCTGCCAAATCTGGTCTTCAAGCTGAGGTTGCTACAAGAATACCACAGGCACCATAAGCATAGCCTTTGCAAAAGCTGACATTGATGCTACTCTTAGGAATATTAGTTCTTTGGAAAAAGTTGCAGAGAGAATTCCTAAATCAATATAAGACTGCCCTGTAGACACTTGTTTCAGGCTACTCTTCTTTTAAAATTCAATTTCTACCTCCCTAAATTTCTCCCATTATCTCAAATAGTATAGGATGAACATGCCCTGTAACTATTAGAAGTCAAAATTTCATGTTTCAAAATATAATTGCTTTTAATTATTTTTTCTTCCAGTCTATAGAGTCAAATCTTTCCAGAGATTTCTCCAAACATTTTGGTATTAACAATTTATCTGAAATAAAATAAGGCCTATTTCCTCTTTCAGGCTCTGTAGTTTTGGACTTGGTGAGCATGACATTCTTCCTATGACAAGGATCTTAAGGAAGCAGGATTGCAATGTAGAATTTGATTACTGAGAGTTATTATTGATCTAATGGCCCCCCACCCATTCCCCCACCCCTAGTCCTTTAAGTCATGCTCTTGACTGTCTTCCGTAGGCTCATAAAAGCAAGTTCTGATGACTAGCTGGCCTTGGAGGCAAAGGCCCATAGCCTTCCTTTCCTAACCCGACCTCTCTAGAGGTTCTGCTCTTGACTGACCTCATCTCCTTGATTTTGAACTCTTGATTCTCTACTTAGAGTGATATCTGGGTTTTGTTTCTTCAGCTAGATCCCCTTAAGGAAGAGACTAGAATGTTCTATAATTCCCACAATGGCTAACCTAATATTAAGTGCACCGTAAGTGTTCAATAGATATTGTCAACTAGTGGACTAGAAGCTCCATTTCCATGCACTGCAGCCTCATGGGAAAATGGGATTTGCCAATTTTGGTCAGAAACAACTCAAGGAGGCGAAATTCCCAATGTGCCCTTTTTGTTCATGCTGTTGTCCTCCATAAAACTCATATTTTTTCTTTACCTTCCTTCAGCCTTCCTTGCAATTTTATAGATGACGGTGGTTGATAAACATCTATTTATTTTACTAGAAATATTTACTAATTAAATTTTACTATATGGCCTTAAACTCATCATTTTGTAATTTTCCAAGTATTTAAACAATCAATCCTGCAAATTAGATAAGGGAAACAATTTTTTTAGCTTCAATATGTTGATGAGAAAGTGAGATGTGAAATTTTCCAGTGGTCTCTCATATATTTAGCAGTTAGCATAGGTGAGATTAAAATGCAATTCATCAAGCCTAGAGTCCGTGATCTCCAGAACAGGACCAGTGCTCATTTCACTAAGCTCCACTGGCCCTCAATTAATATAAGGCCAAATTCCAATTAAAACCCATTCCACTTGAAAGTGTATATAACCTTTAAACAGTAGCAATGCCTCAAATATTACCATGAAGCATTCCTCTCTGGTCCTTTACTGAAAGAGACTCCCAGAATTCAAGGCTATGATTTGTCTGTTTTACCCCTGTTCTTTCTCCCTCAGAATCAACTACAATATTCCCCTAATTGAGCCAGTCTTTAAACTAGAAAATGTGTTCATTTTTCTGTAAGAGGTATTTCAATTCCTTTTTACTGAATTGGGTATGAGGATTGTGTCTGAAAATTAGGAGATATAGTGGCAAGTGTAGTATTACTACTTGCAAAATGCAATTAAGCCCTGGGATGGTGGCCAAGAGCCCTGGCAGGCAGACATGAAACCAGGGGAGGGATTATATTGGAGCCATATTAGTACCATCTAATTGCTGTTTTAACTTTCTCTTTTCAGCCATACTGGTTGTCCTGGCAGGGACTGCATGCTTCCAACACAAGAGCAAGAGCCAAAGAGAATTTATCATCAGATTGAATTTGTTTGTGTTTGAATTAGTCTGAGACCTGGCCGTGAGAAATCGTTTCCTTTACACATCTGATATTGTTCCAGATGTTGCAGCTGCTTATAGGTTGTTGTGCTGCTGATTCAGCCCTGGCCCTAGCACTGGGAATGAGAGCTGATCAACCTTTAGAAGTCCATTCCCAAGTCAACTGTTAATACGTTTGTAGGCATTCCAGAGAATGAGGCATTAGAAAAAGTACTTAGACATTACACTGAGAAATAGCATTTAAATTCCTTTTTCTGATAAAGATTGAAATACTAGGATACAAAATGTGTGGGTTTTATTGCAGGAGAAAATTCCTTTTTTTATCACATATCTTCTACACTTTTACCTGCAATTCTGTACTAGTTAAATGCACTAGACAGTATCACTCACTTCAGGCTTTTTAAAAGCAAATTCCCTTGAGAGGGGAGCACGTCAGCTCTAACGTTTGGGTGTAGACAAGTAGGAGAGCCTGTGTCAGCTTGAATGAGGTGAATCTACAAAGGAGAGGTTGTACAGGGTGAGGTAAGTCTTATGCTGAACTTCAACTTTTTTCTAGAGTGGAAAGTGTTAGTTAATATAAAGCATATTGAGAGTTAAATACACCTTGTTAAGCCAACTTTTCTCAAGAAGTATTGTATTATCCAATTCACCGAAAGTGTATACCAATCTTAAAGCAATAATCAGATACCCAACTCAAAGAATACCTCCTGTAGTTGAAGTTAACTATTTTAAAATTCTCTCACTAAAGAGATTTATTTCTTTCACATTACTCTGCAAATGCCTGCTATCTATTTCAGTTACTTATTTGCATCTTTATTTGCAAGATACTAGAGTTACATCTCTATTTTTGTTCTGAGTGTTTGATATAGTAGCCTCAAAAAATTCAGCATTTAGTTACATAAAATAAATAATTTCTGTATATCTATTATTAGCATAGTGCCTATAGCTAACAATACTGTATTGTATACTTAAAATGTGCTGAGAAGGTAGATCTTATGTTAAGTGTTCTTACAATGAAAATAATAACAATAGGCAACTTTGGGAGGTGATGAATATGTTTATGGTCTTGATGGTAATAATGGTTTTATGGGTGAGTACGTATCCCCCAAACTCATCCAGTTGTATACATTATAACATGCTCAACTTTTTTTATGTCAATAATACCTCAATAAAGTGCTTTAAAATAAACTCAGCATTCTGCATTTTGCCTGTGCTGCAGAATTTTGCCTGTGTTGCAGAATTGGGAGGAAAAGAGTAACATCAAGTTTAGAGTCCAGCTTTCAAAGACATGCACATGGAAATACAGATACCATGATATCTAGCATAACAACCTGAAACATTTTCTGTGGTTGTAGCACCTCTGTTTCCGCATTAAACCATTTTACTTCTAAGTCATGTGAGTAATATAAACAGAATTTGAGATGAGAGAAAAGGCATTGCTTATAGTCCTCTATCAACTCTAACCTTTCCTGGCCCAAGCAGCCATACCATGAGCCACCACTGCAGACTCTGACATTGTCTTGAAGAGGGAAAGGGGACCTAGAGGAGATCATGGAAAGCAGCATCCTATTTAGAAGTGAAGCATGGACAGAAATCCAGTGCCCCACCCTGACTCCCAAGTCTGAGGTGCTGGTCATCTTTCCTACCATCTGTTCTTTCCTAATTGTCACCTCTTTTCCTTTCATTATCTTTAAAACATTCCTCAATTTTAATGAGTCAGAATGGAAA
This sequence comes from Miniopterus schreibersii, assembly GCF_964146895.1. NCBI lineage: Eukaryota > Metazoa > Chordata > Mammalia > Chiroptera > Miniopteridae > Miniopterus > Miniopterus schreibersii. The sequence goes on along the minus strand of NC_138113.1, from coordinate 25,640,437 downwards.
AGGGCACTAGGCTGAGATTCAAGCAACCACAGATTTAGTTCCAACCCTTTAGTCCATTTGCAGTGAACACTTAGACAAGTAGATCAGGCACTTAGATGCCACCTCTCCACCACCCAGAAAACAGGTGTGCTAATTTCAGGTAGAGGCACTCTAGGCTATCCTTCCCTTCCCTGCTGTATGATGATGTCTCCAGTCATAGCGCTCCAATGGGACTGAAGAGGTTCACAAAGATGATGTCTGGGAATTTTCTATTCCTAGGTTGGTGTTCCACATTAGTACAATAAAAAATTGTTTACCTATTGAATTTTGAAATAGTGTTATAGGTAGCAGTGCCTGAAATCTCACCATTAGAGCTATTTTCTTTTGGATTAAATATTACCCTTTATTTCATTAAAATAAAAAGACCTATATTACGGATCAAAACAATCAGTCCTTAACTCCTTCTCCCAGCCCTTGATAGCTGAATGCCCCATACACCTTAATGCCTCCTCCCTTGATAATGTCCATGTCCTAATCCAAGATCATGAACATGTTACCTTATTTGCCAAAAGGGAATTGCCGATGTGATTAAGTGGAAGATCTTGAGATGAGATAATTTTGACATATCCAGATGGGCCCAATGTAATCACAAGAGTCGTTTTCAGAGACAAGTATAGGGATTAGAGAGAAAGAGATTGGAAGTTGCTACACTGCTGACTGAAGATGGAGGATGAGACCATAAGCCAAGGAATGCAGGCAACCTATAAAAACTAGAAGAGGCAAGGAAACAGGTTCTCTTCTAGGGATTCCAGAAAGAATACAGTCCTGCCAAAACCTTGATTTTAGGACTTCTGACCTCCAGAACTGTAATATTATAAATTTGTGTTGTTTTAAGCCATAAATTTGTGGTATTAGTTACAATAGCAATAGGAAACTAATACAGCCATCCAATTTATATTCTTTAATATCGATCTGTGTTGTGTTGGTTACTCCTTGTCATTATTTCTACTCAGGATCACTTCACTCAAATTATTCAGATTAACATATTATCCCATAACCACAAATGCCTGGTGGGCACGTGGCACTCCTAACATGGGGGATTATGACATGTGGGTGAAAACTCTGGCTCTAGGACTAGACAGATCTGCATTTGAACCCCTTCTCTGAAATATTACAGCTCTGTGATCTTCAACATGATGCTCTATCACTCTGAAGCTAGCTTCTCCTTCCTAATGTTATACTAATTTCATAAGGTCGATGAGAGCATTGAATAAGATGATTTATTTAAAGAACTTAACAGAAGTCCTGGTACATAGTAGGCACTCAATAAATGGTAGCTATTTTTGTTGTTATAATGGATGATTCATTGCACTAGAGTGTTTAGTAAAGACTTTTATAGCAGAATTAAGATCCAAGGTGGGCCTTGAAGATTTAAGTAGACTTGGGTAGAACATTAAAGAGGTGATGGTATCATGTTGGGGATTATAGGCTTTGGGGTAGAGACCTGGGTTTGCCACCTATTAGCCATGTCATTTTAGGCAAGTTACTTCACTTATCTGATCTACAATTTCTTCAGATAAAATCTGTATAACGATATTCACCTCATAGGGTTATGTATGTGAAGCCTTGGGGAAAGCTCAGCTCAGAATGCAATCACTGGGATTAGGAAGCAAAAGGGGTGAAGTTGAAGGGCATGCTTGTGAAGCAGATAAGCTGGTAGACAGTCTTTAGTGGAGCCAGCAAATTGAAGGAAAATAGATGCCAACAGTAGAGGGAGACTGGAACAGACTGTAGGGAGTCTTGCATTCTTGGCTAGGATTTCCTGGACCAAAAGGACTGAAAGTGATTTTTATAATAGAAGCTATCAAGTAAGCCACAGAGGGTTCTATGTAATACTATAAATTCCTGTCAGTTTCCTCATAATGCAAATAATAGAAGAGTTTATAGAAATGTGTTCTTGGATAATTCTTTAGACCAGGGATGGGGAACGTGAGGCCCATGGGTCCTATACAACCCACGAAATCATTTGGTCTGGCCCTGCCAAGGCAACCACAGGTGGGATTCAAAATTCAACAAATCTAGGAGCTTTTTTCATAGCTAATTTTTAAGTTGATAATTTTGTATGGCCCTCGAATAATGGTATAAACAGTGATCTCGGGCTTTTAGCTTCCAGAATCATAAGAAAATAAATGTCTGTTGTTTAAAACACATGGTCTATGGTATTTAGTTGTGGCAGCCCAAGCTGACCAACACACAGTCTAGGGAGTTTATATCACTGATATGTGCCCCTCTCTCTCCCCTTGGGTAGACACTGAAGGCAGGCCAGAATTGGCTCCACTCACAGGCTCTGGAATTGGCCCCAGGTTGTACTGATTCAAGGCCTGCTCTTTTCCAGCCTGTAGCAACTGTCTCCTTCTTTGACCCCTAGTTCACCCACTGACATCATCCTCCCTTGGCTACCAGAATTCTCACCTCTAAGCTGTTTTTCCATCCATATTGTTAAATGGTAAACATAATATAATCACCTTGATCCTCCTGTTCTGTACACATCATATACTGTGGTCAGTATTTACCTTTTGACTAGACTAGAGTGACTAGAGTGATTGAGAATGTGAGTAGTCTCTTGTTTGAGCTGGTATGTGGGAGAGTAGATGTGGCATGGGTAGCAAATATTGCTTGAAAGAATCAAGGACTAATGGGAAAACAATAATAATAATAATAATAATAACAAAAATAGGAAAAGGAGAAGAGGCTATTGACCAGACAGGAAAAAAATGCCCTGTTGGTAGATTAAGCTGGACACTGGCTTTGAAAGTTTGTTGAGTCAGAGTGATTCCTCAGAGAAAAGTCATTTGCCACTGTTGAGCTGGTGCAGCATCTCTAAACCTAAAGAAAAGTAAGTGCTTTGGCCAAATGCAAGACAAAAGTACTGACTCTACTGAGATGATCTGTTAGTGTTGCCAAGTGAAAAGCACGTGGTGTCTATAGCAAGAGCCTCCTAACAGTCTTTTATCACTCCTTCCCTTCTCAAATCCATTCTCCACAAAGAAGCCAAAAGGATACTTATAACCATAAATTGGATCTCCCCCTGCTTAAAGCCAATCAGTGACTTCCTTTGCATTCAGAATAAAACCCAAACTCTTCACGATGGTTTACAAGGCAATCTGACTCCTGCTCACCTCTTCCTCCTCACACCCTCACTCCCAATGCATCTGCCATCCCGGCCTTGTTTCTGTCCTTAAACATGCTAATCTCATCCCAGCCTTTGGTCTTTGAAGGCTGAATGCTGAGCCTGCAACATTCTTCTTTCACTTCTTCACCTGCTTGCCCCTTTTTTGTGTGTCAGGTTTCAAACATGAATGTCATCTCCTAAGAGAGGCCGTTCAATACTTATTTTGCAGACAACCCTTTGTTATTTTCCTCTCTAGTACTTTGCAACATATAAATCTCCCCATGATGGGGCAGGTTTTGTCCTTTTGTTCATCATTATATTAAAAAAAACCAACCCACTGTCCTGCATATAGCAGACACTCAAGTATTCATTGAATGGATAAAGGAATGAATAAATGAATGGTAGCAGGTCACATTCCTAGGGAGAAAGATGTGCGGGCCAGACAGTACCTTTAAAAGCAGTCATATTTTTTAAATTAAAGTTTAAACCCTTCAGGAAATTAAAATCTGTCTCTGTTTGGCCAAGTGCCAAGTTCCCCTAAGACGGTGCTTCCGCCTATTTTCTCTTCTCCCTGGAATCCTTCAGTCCTGGGAGTCTGCATACCATATCTTGCTTTTTTCAAATGTCTTTTTGCCTTCTGGTTCTACATGATTTTGTTCACTGCTTTGTCTCTAGCCTCTAGACCTCTGCCCAGCATCCAGTAGGTGTTTAATAGATATTTGTTGAATGAACAAGAGTATAAATCCTAGAGGACAAGAAACATGCCAAATACCTCTGAGCCATTTTTAAAAATTAAGTAACATGTCAAGGAATGAGTTGACATTAATGGATTCAGGCACCAATATTTAGAAAAATAAACACATTAAAATCTTTCTGAAATATGGGATGCATATTTTTGTCTTCTTATATATAGGCCACTGAACACAACTTGACATTTCCTTGATGTTTCAGGGTTATTAATATGAACATCAACTATTGTTTACTTCTGCCTCTGAGGGTATGGTTAAGTCTAACATATGCAGGAAGGAAAGGAGGCGCCCAAGCAAACTAGTCCCTCACAGTTCCCTTAAGCCATTATCCCAATGGCCTGGAACATGCGAGACACAAATTCTAAGATAACCAAACAAACAATTTCCTTGGGAAAAAGGAACTAATCCAAACATGATCTCTCTAAAGATGGTAGCAGGTTTCATTTCTGGTTAGGGCGGCGCTCTCATTCTCTTTCACCACATACACATGTAAGAAAATAAGTCGCCAATTCTATCCCTGGGGCTTCCCACCTAAACTGCTGGAATTATTCTGAGAAAGTGTGATGCAAAGAGCCGTCTTCAGTGTCAGACACGGTTGAGCCTGAATCTCAGCTCTGCCACTTCCAGGCCTCGAGGGAGAGGCGGGCGTCGGGTGACAGTGCCAGGCCGTGCTTCACAGAGCCTAGGGCGCGAGGAAGGGCCTGACTCATGGGGCGTTCTCATCCTTCCCCACGTGCCATCTGCTCTCCGAATGGCCTGGCTGCTCGGCTATCCCCATTCTCCTTCCCAGCACCCTTTGCCCTTAATCAACAGTCCCAAAGGAAAGGATTTGATTCATTTGCCCAAATATGCTGCGATCTGAAAATTACTAACTTCGATGTTTTTCTTTGCAGAGGCATCTGTGTTTGGAAAGGGGATAATGAATCCAACCATAGGAGTGTCTCTTAAACAACAGAACAGCAGACCCTAGTCAGTTTAGCTTGGTGGTTAGAGCGCTGGCCTGTGGATTGAAGGGCCCAGGGTTCCATCCCGACCAAGGGCACGTATCTCAGTTGTAGGTTCAATCCCGGGGCCCAAGCAGGCGCAGGCGGGAAGCAACCTATCAATGTGTCTCCCTCACATTGACGTCTCTCTCTCTCTCCCCCTCCTTTCCACTCTCTCTGAAAAGCAATGGAAAAAATATCTTCAGGTGAGGATAAAAAAGCGACTTAATTAATTTAAAATAATAATAATAGAACAGCAGGCATCATGGTCAAACAGGAAGGAGTCCATCCAGGGGGCTATTTTGCTATCGCTCTTCAAATCTCGCCACGTGGGTGATTCTGTCTCTGCCTTCACACAAGGCAAAGCCTTGCGCCAAATATTTTAATATGTACATTGAAACTTGTGTGCTGATAGCTCTGATAGCTTTATAAAAACTACAAAACTTTATAAAGATTTATAAAAACTTTCTTCTTCAAATGAAATATGGTTCGGCATAGCCCTTGCATTTCCTACCTGGAAAGTAATGTAACTGCTGTGTCTTTATACAGCAGCGTCTCATTCTGACTTATTGAAGGATTTTGGCTTTTCACAGAGAAGGTTTTAAGGAAGCCACTTTAAGCCCTGTTTTAGATTTGAGCTGACAAAAGCATCGGCGAGACTTGTAAGAGATAGCATGGGGTTGCCATATGAACGTCTGTAACAGCGGGAACCTGCCCCTATCCAAAGAGAGCACTTTGCTATTTATCAGGATTTAGGGAAGAGGCTGAGGTGCGAGCGTGATGCAATTTTGAAAGACTCCATTAAAAGTAGACATTTTCGCACCCACTGGAAATGGGGATTGGTTTATCTGAAAGGTGGCATGTTTTCCATTTCTGTGGCCGTAACAGGATGAATCCAGGCTGGAGGGTGACTTGGAGATCCTCAAGTTCTCTTTGTAACTAAAGAAAATCTCAGGTAAACCAGCAATAGCTAAGGTGACTCATTTGGTGATTTTACACAATATACAAATGAAAACTAATAATGCATCAATTGGAGTGGAAAAGAAGATGGATTAATTTGTTCAGCTACCTGTCACTACTGCTTATAAGTTTATATGTATAGTCGCTAAAACTAAATAATTAGGCTGTCTATACTACCAAGCCCGACTTTCATCAATATGATGAAATAGGCTGTTTCTTTAGGAAAGTAATATGGTTGGCACTTTCTGAAATGGCTCCAAATGACCCCACTTCCTGCTATTCATGTGTTTGTGTGAGCTCTCTGCCCTTGTGTGGGGGCTAGATACAGTGACTGGCTTCCATCAGATAGAATATGGAAAACCCGGTGGGATGTCCCATTCAAGATTAGAATCATTCTCATTCTCTCTCCACCCCCATCCTCCTCCCTCTTCCCCTGCTTTCTATCATGAAGCCAGCCACCACGCCATCCTGCAAGCTCCCTTGCTGAGAAATACACCGCAAGGAACTGAGGGCAGCTTCCAGGTAACAACCAGTGAGGAATTCAGGCCTGCAGTTCAACAGCCCACGAAAGACTGAATCCTGTCAACAACCACATGTCGGAAGCAGATCCTCCACTAGCTGAGCCATCCAATGAGACCAAGACACCTGCCACCACCTTGACTGCAGTCTTGAGAGAGACCCTGAAACATCTGCCTCAGCCATGCCACACCAGATTGCTGCCCTACAGAAACTGGGAGTTAATAAATGTTATTTTAAGCCACTGGGTCTTTGGGTAATTTGACGTGCTACGATACATAACTAATTCAAGAACGTTTAAATAGATAACACCCAGCAGAAGGGTAGATAACATGTAGTATATTCATATAATACAAAATAAGGTTGAAGGCTATTTGATTACATGAAAATAATATCTATATAGTTACACATATGAGCTCCAAATAAGACTAAATCAATTTCCTCAGAAAGCCAAGAGGCAGGGAAACCAGAGCACCAGGCCAACATCCAGAAATTATAAAACACTCTTCCAAAAAACAGAAAAGTCCTGATTTTACTTTTTAAAAATTCTGTTCTTTATCAGCCAGTGCCCAGGGGGGTGAACAGAAACCACTCTACATAGCCTAGAGAGAGATATTTAATGCAAGAAATTAGTTGGAAAAGGGTTGGAAGTTCCCCTGGAGCAAAAGAGGGAGGGTGATCTTGACCAGAGATCCAGCAGCCACTGGTGCCATTGCAAGAACCTAAAGGACAGCACTTGCTTCTAGTGCCACTGAAGGTGCCGAAGCAGAGCCATGACCCGAAGCGCTGGCACTGCTGGTTCTCCTGCCTAAGTGCAGAAGAAGCAGCGTGGCTCCTGCTGGCCTCTTGCATTCCAATATTCCAAGGTCTCCTGTGGACGGAGCCTCCCTCCGGCCCAGCTGAAAGGGGGCCTAGGGAAATGTCCTACCAGTAGAAAGGTGGGTATGTAAGGGCCAGTGTATAAACTATATCTGCCACACAGACTAAAAGAGTTTAAATGTTTCCCTTTATATTTTTCAAGTCTAAAATGATCACAAGAGGATACTTGGTACAAATTCCTCGAGAGCTTTACATTAGTTTTACAAATTAAGCCCCAGATCAGCACTGTATTCATGTGATAACAAGATAACTGGATGACTACATCAACTTCATCACATTTGAAACTAAGGGACTCCGGATTTTTAAATGTCACTCAAATCTGTTGTAAGAGTGGGTTTTTAACTGAACAATTTAGATAATCTAGTCAAAACAATTTATCCAAAAATTCCTCATATATAATACCAGTCTGATAGGTGCAAATTTATATTTTCATTTCACTGAGAAACAGGAAGTAAAAATGTGTCAGTTAAATATGAGCGCTTTAGGATCCAAATATTTTCCTTACCCTTGTTCATTCATAGAACTATTTTGGATCTCAAATATTCAGCCCTTACACCTCCAGCCACACCAGGCGATATTCAGTGCCTTATTTTACATAAGATTTTATCATGCAATTACTCTCTCCTCAACTTGGTCAAATTTTTCAGGCACACATGGGAAGGGAGTTGGGCTGGTAATTAATTTTACCTGATTATTACTCTAGCTTTCAGACCTATCTAAAGCTTTGCTTCTTCTATGCACTCTCACATATTGCCTTTACCTCACTGTCCAGGGAGCATGCTACTTGACAGCAATGCCCATATTTTCTCTTTAATAGATATTTACTGAAGGTAAATATGTTCCAAGCACTGTGGTAGTTCCTATCCACATCTCCTTTTAGTTCTAATACCATGAGCCTCACACTCTGCCTGGCCTGAAGCTAGTGCTTAGTGAGTAGTTATCAAATCCCTGGTCAGCTCAAGCAAAAGTACAAATTCAAGGGAACTAAGGGTTTTCCAATCAAGCTACTGTCTGCCACCTATTACTGTAACAGATTTATTCCTATCTGCCTTCAGAATCCCTGGTAACTTGTCAAGGGCATGGTTACTGCAGAGGAGAGAAAAACCTGGATGTCTTGCTTTAACTCTCGGGATTATACCAGTAATTGGATTTCCTTCTTTTTGAAGGGACACAATTAGAAAGTCTTGTCGCTAGTCCTGTTCTTTAAAGAGCCTACATAACACTCAACTGCAATTTCCCCACTCCTTGTATGAGCCTTTGCTAAGCTGAGATAAGTGGGAGCATTGCAGCTGTTTCTGAAGGCTGATGTTGAGGAAGGAAGTGTGGGTGCTGATAGTTGTATCTGAAAACCTATACTTAACACTAGCACATTCTATGAGGCTCTGGAGTAAGTAAGGGTCTTTCATATTGTTCTCACCCTGGATTCTTATTTTGTTCACCTGAATGAACAATCCAAACTGCCAATGTGGACCGAGGAGGGCCTGAAAAGACAACATACTCGGATCAATAATGCAGTTGGCTCAGGTGCCAGTGAGAAATGGCAGATGGCAGAGTGAGCACAAGTGTTTACCTCTGCTCCCTTCTGAGGCCTACTGAGATGATAGAAAAGCAATATTTAAAAGATATAATCTCATAAAGCCAAGGAGAGAAAACGACATTGTGAAATCTGGCAAGAAGATGCACAAGGGCAAACCCAAAAAGCTGATTCTTAAATGAAGGAGAGAATGCTGAAAATCAACTTCAGAACCCCAGCAAAGGCTTAGAAAGGGGGCATCCCCTGTCACCTCTGGAAGTAGGGGTGTGTATGGGGCTCCAAGTGGGAGAATCGGTTCAAAGTGTGTTACAGAGCCATTAGTCCCCAAGATGATCTCTGTGATTTAATGAAGACTTCCACCCCATCAGAAGACTAGAGATTTATTTTCCAGAGAAAAAAAACAGTGTCTCTGATTTGGAGGACAGAAAGCACTAGATTTACATTCTTAAATAGGAATGTAAAACCAAGAAAAGAAAGAAAATATAAAAGCCTACATGTAGAATCTTGATATGCGCCCCACCCCTAATAACAACAACCAGGAGGTCTCTTTCATTACCAAGTCCCAAGGATGCTATGGCTCTTAGAAAGCTGACCAGCTCTAGAGAAAGGCCTACCCCACAACATTGGTGATTCCCATAAACTTAAAGAGCAGAAACCAAAACAGAGAAAAGCAACTTGGGGGGGAAATAATAAAATACAAATATATCATTCATATCCTTAGAGAACTGAGAACACTATGCGATGCAAAATTAACATACAGATAAAAAAAACTTCTATAAATTAAAACTATGATAGCATGCATTAAAAATTTTAAGAGAAACTAAGAGAAAAAGTTAAAGAAATTATCCCAAAAGATGTGCAAAATGACAAGATTTTTTAACTGAGAATTTTTTTAAAAAGAAATGAGGTAAGGCAGAAGAGAGAGTTAAATCCTCATCTTCCAAAGGGAGAAGTCAAAATATAAATAAGAAAACTGGAAAACCAAGAAACAGCGGTATACACATGTTGTATAGACCTACAGAGGTAACCAAACGGATAAAATAATTGGAAGCAGTTATCCTTGGGAGATGAAAATGGAAATGATAAGGGCAGAAGACTGCTATTTTTGGTAACAAGACTTGTATAATAACCCTTTAAAATATTTTCATATATAACTTTAATAAAGATAAGCACTTGTTTTTTTCTAAGCAGCACAGGCTTTGCACCTGGCTTTTAAAATCTGAGCTCCACCACCTACAAGCCTTGGGCTTATCACCTGACTCCTTCAGTGTCTCCTTATCTACATTCTGGGGGAAATAATATCTACCTCACAGAGCTGTTGTGAATGTCAAATATGATAATGTTTGTAAAGAGCTAATCAAATAGCCTGGTAAATTTAAGGGCATAACTATTATTATTATTCCCTAAGTTAGCTAAAAGCAAACTTGCCTTTTGCCAGAGGATTCTCTCATTCCATCCTTATGATAACAGAGATGGAAGAAGTTTTATAAGAAAACTATATTTCTAGAGTTGTCTCTGGCCTCTGCAAATTACATAGGCCAACCAAAGTCATCTATAAATTAATCCTTGTTACATATAGTTATGCCTATTAATTATCTCTTCAATATAAGAGGAAGAAGTCTGGGAAGGAGAGTTCATGAGAATTATGAAGGAGGTAATGTAGAGATCCTTATTCCATGATAAATAAAAGAGTATTTTCATATTATTGCTTAATTACTCCTATTAACCTAATATATTTTCCAGGCACCAATAAATAAAATTGTAACAGCATTTGTAATAAACAGAATGGCACTCCAAAGACGTCCATGCCCCAACTGCTGGAATCTGTGAATAGGATATATGATATGGCAAAGGGGACCTTTGCAAATGTAATTAAGGTTACTAACCTTAAAGTAGGATAATTCTTCTGGATTATCTAGGTGGCCATACCTAATCATATGAGCCCTTAATAGCAGAGAATGTTCCCTGGTTGGAGGCAAAAGAGAAGTGGTATAAGGGGAGGTCAGAGATGTTAGAAGAAAGAAAGGACTCAGTCTCCATGTTTGGGGCTGCTTGGAAAGCATGAAAAGGAATTCAGGCAGCCTCTAGGAGCAAACACCAGTCCCTGGCTAGGAACCAGCAAAGACACAGGAATCTCAATTCTATAATTGCGGGAAACTGAATTCAGGCAACAATCTGAATGAGCTTAGAAGTAAAGTCTTCCCAGAGCCACCAGTAAAGACATAGCCCCACCAACACCTTGAGTTTGGCCTTGTTGGACCTCGTCTGAGGATCTAGTCACACCCACCCAGACAGCTGACCAACTAACTACGGTAGCATAGAAAACTAACGCAATATTCAAACAGGTCATACTTCCCGCAAAGTCTTATGTGATTCAGAATGGATTATCTGAGTCACTGGATCGAGCACATTTTGAGAGACTTTATAATATCAAAACATTATATTGCATCACTTTGTATTTTTAAAGGGGCCTTTATGCTGTAAATATTAAGTACTTTCATCTTCAAGATATCAATGAAGCTTGACAGGATCTACATACTTCTGCATAAAAGATGGGTTGTAATGGCTGAATAGCCAGAAAAACATGATGTATCTCAGGATCAGCTGTCTATTAAAGGTGATTTAGTCATTAACTCAACACATAGCTAAAGACACTAATATGGTAATATGTACCATAAAGTGTAACTTGGCCACCTTTTCTGTCATGGTTATTACACTACTTGTTAGTCTTCATGGAAAAGTCATAAAATACATTATAGGAGACTTATTAATTCATTTCTAAACGAGAAGGTTTAAGTACAAAATGAATAACAGAAAGTATTGAATTTTAGTGAATTTAGACGTTATCAAGTAGGATATATTAGAGTATGTTATAAAATGTTCACATTCTGAAAAAGGGGTCTAGGTTAGAAACTAGAAAAGAGAACAAATGAAAATAAAATATGTTCCAGACAAGGTCTTAAAGATTACTGTAAATAGGAGACCATACAAAATTATGAACGGTCATAATGGAGATTAAAACAGTGAAAGAAGGAAATGACAGGACTCTGGGAAGAGGGCTGCAACTGTGTCATGTTCATTCAGTCTCCTCACATCTCCCCACAAAAAAACGGCAAATGAACAAGGCGACCAAAAGTCTACAGAACCCTTCTACTACAAGATGATATCCAGATATCACCAGGAACCCCAAAATACAAGTGAGTTCTAATTACTGAGAAGACCTGTATAATAGCAACCATACAGGGTAGATAAAGGGAAAGAAAAGAAACTCCTGACATCTAAGTTCATGAGCACCTCAAAATAACCTAGGGATACTTACTAGCAATCTCAGCAGGTTAATACAAGAATACCATCTAAACTGGAGAAAGTTTGACAGACTCCAAATCTTGGGTGAATGCCAAGGGACAGTGGTAATAAAGTCAAATGAGGCTGGCGTGGTCTGGAGCCTAAAGACTATCTAAAGTATACAAACTGAAGCTCCCTTCAAGAAAAGAAAACCAAAAAAATCTGAGGAAAAATTGCTGAGTAAAGAATTCAAATTAAGTGGAATAGGAAGAACAGCAAAAAAGAGAATATCTAGATAAAAGTGAAGACGGGAAAGAGAGTCAATAAGCCTTGGAAAGCAAGAGTCCACAATTTGAAAACAACAGAAGAGAGGGTTCTAGAGCTCTGATGGAACATTTAACCTGGCCACCTTCCCGATGAACGTGCAGAAGCGCTCACCTCATTTAAAACAGAACAAACGGGGATCGTGGATGAACCCTAAACAAGATCAGTACGGGGGAACAAAAAAAGGAGACCAGTATCCCTAGATAAAGTGAAGATGTACAAGAAAGTCATGCCTATTTAACAGGGTGGGGTGGAGGGGAGCAGCAGTCCAATATTTCCAAATGAGCTAAAAGGTACAAAGAAAATTATAAATATTTTGAAAAACAACATATCAGAATTAGAAAAATTTAGAAATGAGGTTATTATAAAAAGGATAATTTTAAAAAGAACTTAGAAATAAATTATTTCAGAAATGAAGACTCAACTAGAAGGACTACCAAGGAAAATAAACATAATCAGTGATATGTTAGAAAATAAAGAAGATGGAAAGAAAAAATTTTTAAACCAAATAGAAAATTTCAAAACAGACATGAAGGATTCAACAGAAAGTGATATAGGCTAAAAAAATATCACAGATGTACCATAGGAGTCCCTTAAAAAGAAAGGCAACAAAACAGGACACATAAAAATCTATAATTTAACCAAAGAATTTATATGCATATATACACAACCCAAGGACATGGACAATGGTGGGAAGGGGGACTGGGGAGGGGGATGGGACGGGGTGGAACGGGTCATTGGGGAGAAAAAGGGACATCTGTAATATTTTAAACAAAAATAAAATTTAAAAAAAAAATCTATAACTTAAAAATATTTTCTTGAAATAAAAGAAATACATCTACATGTTTAATTGATACACTGAGCACATGGGATAAATCAACCCAGAAGAACCAGAACAAGTGTTCAGCAATGGATTAATGTCTTCTAAAGAAAGGTTTTGCCCTTTCTTCCCTCCCGAGAGGCAACCTGTAAGTCCTTGGAATCTCCTGCCTCGGTGTGTCTTTGTTTTCCTGGGAACCTTGGATCATGCCAGATCATCTGTAACAATGAGATTTATGGTGGGTGCCTGGGGTCATTTGCTATCAGCTTGACCTCTAAAGGAGAGGGAAAATAAGGTCAGCCCGTGTGGGATGTTGGCCTTGCCTACATGACTGATCTCTAATAAAAACCCTGGACACCAAGGACCTGGAAACCCTTCCTGGTTAGCAATGCTCCATGTGCACGGCCTGATGTCATTGCTGGGAGATGCAGCACATTCTGCTTGGCTCTCCTGGGAGAGGACAACTGAAAGCCCATGCTTGGTCTTTCCTCGACTCTTCCCTATGGCCCTTCCCTATGTGCTTCTTTGCTTTGCTTATTTTAATTGGTATCCTTTTGCTGTAATAAACCAAAACTGTGAGCATAAAACCTTTTCTGAGTTTTGTAAATTCTTCCAGAGAGTCATTGACTGGGTGACGGTCTTGGGGACCTCCCAAACTGCACAAGAAATATTCTAGTAAAACTATGGGACTTTGAAGAAAGAGAAAAAAAAAAGTACCTTGAAATTTAAACAAAAACACTTAGTCACTTATAAGGGAGAGAAAAATAGATTGTTACCAGATATTTTAACAGTGTAAAATCAAGAACAGTTTTTCAGTACATAGAGAAACCATCAACTGAAAACATCCCCATGCAATAAACACATAAAGGTCTCTGATGGCAGATAATCCTCTGTGGCTCTATCACATCTCTGAACATCTTGAGAATGAGACACTGATGGCCCTTTGTTCCAGATTACCATTTCAAGGATGGTTGAATAGCACACCGCCTTGGAAGATAAAGACAGTGTCTCTCTAGAGCACAAGGCAGGCATGCTTACTACTCCCATTACACAAACCACATGCATTCATCTGGATCTGTCTGCATCACCCTAATGGGATTTGGGGACAAGAGAAACTGTTGCAAATATGTTGGTGTTCATGCTCCTTGCTATAATAACATTCTTCTGCCAGCATCTGTGACACTGTGGCAGACCAACTTGTTACCTTGCAGATAGGGTAAAACATCAGCCCTTCACTGTTCTTGATCATTTGGAAGGTGATATTAGACGTTCATAGAGACATGTTTCTTGGAGATGAAATACAGAGGCCCCATGGGCCGGTTTCAAGGATATGAGAAGATTCCCTAGGATACAGCATTGAATGCCCTTGCCCAAGTGGCAGTCAGGATTAAGAACAGGCAAAGACATATGAAAGTATATGGCACATACAGGAATAGGTTAGTAGTCTAGTGTGGCAGAAACAAAAGATGAGAGCGAAGATGAAGGAGTGGAGGTAAGGAGGCATTAGGGAGGTGAGGAAGGATCAGACTCTGTCTGTAGGCCAGGGTTTGGCCTATGGGTCAGACCTGGCCTGCCATTTGTATGGTCTGTGAGCTAGGAATGGTTTTCCCATCTTTAATTTGCTGGGGGGAAGGGAGGAGAACAGAAAGAAAAGAAAAATACTATTTTATGTATCCTTCTTGTGAAGAATACTATTATATGAAAATTACATGACATTGAAATATATATCAGTATCTATAAGTAAGGTTTTATTGCTACATAGCAACACCCGTTTGTTTGTGTATTATCTATGGCTGCTTTTGCACGACAATGGCAAGGTAGCTGTGACAGACACTACATGGCCCACAAAGCCTAAAATACCTCCTAATTTTTTTATAGAAGAAAGCTTGTTAACCCCGGTGTATGTCCCCATATGCCATGCTTACATAGTTGAACATTTTTCCTATGAACACTTAAAAGAAATAAAATAGCTAAATAAAATCAGAATCATAACTCTGACAGCAATGTGGGGGATGAATCAGATGAGGCAGCAGCTCCATACAGATCAGTCACTTGGAAATTACTGTAAGGACCAAAATTACAAATGAAAAGGGAGCGAATGCCCTTGGAGGAGAGGGTGGGAGCAGGGAGGAGAGGAAGGGCACATGTTGTGAGACATTTATCACAGAGACTTGACAAAGCCTGGCTGGGGAGAAGGGGGGAAAGAGTGGGGAGGAAAAAATCAATATTGCTAGTTTGCTAGGTTAGAATGACATTATTTAAAGAAGGCAGAAGGAGGAGAAAAATCGAGGGTAGGAAGAGAAAAATAAAAGCAAACGAGTTTGGCACTGTACATTAAAAACGTGGCATACCTGAAAAACCGCCAGTAACCTTTGCCTCTGAACCTCTGTGACATACTCTTATGCCATTTAATGCATAAGACACCGTAGTGCGTTTTCTATAAAACTAATCTTACGATAGATATATGACCCCCCAAGGACACAGCCCAGGTCTTTTCCATTTAGTGCCTAAGACAACATGTTGTACTAATAGGTAATTTACACATATTCTTGAAGGAATGGATTAGACTGTACACTCCTTAAGGGAAAGAATACGTTTTAAGCTGCTCCAGAGCCCCTCAGCACCCCAGGCATTGCAGGGAACACAGTAAGCATGAATAAGTGGGCTATGATGGATGTCAAGGGGACAGACCCTTCAAAGTACAGAAGGAGAACGCATTGGCCATCAGACTGGCCCCTTGTCTTAGTCAATGTTCCGTAACGCCACTTTATTTTTTTTTAAATATGTTTTTATTGATTTCAGAGAGAAGAAGGGAGGAGAGAGATAGAAACATCAATGACGAGAGAGTCATCGATCGGCTGCATCCTGCGTGCCCCCAACTGGGGATCGAGCCCGCACCCCAGGTGTGTGCCCTGACCGGGAATTGAACCATGACCTCCTGGTTCATAGGTCAACGCTGAGCCGCCGAGCCACGCCAGCCGGGCTGTAACACCGCTTTAGATGGAGGTGTAGTCTGCTCAAAAACTTCTCCCTCAGCAGGTAGATGCTACGGAAGCAGAAAACTTGCCTTTTTCCTTTCTGTCCCCAGGGGACACAGAGAGACAATGGCTGCTATTTTATAAGACAGGTTATTGGGAAAGTTGACAGTTTAGATGAATGGGTGAGCATTTTGGCAGTGAAAAGAATAAACACGGGGCATTAGGAGAGTCATCAAGAGATGCCATCCCCAGAGGCTGAATAGACCCATCTGCCAGTGACACTATTCAAAGCCACAGTCCAAACTGCAAGTGTTTGCCAAATAGACTCTCACATCATTAGATGAAAAACATAGGTAGCGACAGGTACAATTGGATGAAGGCTACCTTGTTATGTATAGTGTATGCCTGAGGTCATTTTTGAATGTGTAGATTACCATTTGAAATTAAAATCACTCACCAGTCGCTGGCAAAAAGAGAATAAGAGAAAAAACACAGGGATGCTGGGTGGAGGCCAGGTGAACGCAGGGCTGCTGCTGAATCAGTGGCAGGGATCGCAATTCAGTGACTTTGGTCTCATTATGAATGCCCCCTAATATGGACCTTTTCTCCTTATTTCTTTAGCTCACAGCCACTACCTCCTCATTACAAATTAGGGTCCATTTTCAATACCTAGTGCTCAAAGGTACTATGGTAGACTGGAAAGGAACAAAAAATATATTCCCTCCTTTTTCCATTTAATATCTACAGTTGGTCAGTGAGCACCAAGCATCTCATCAGCCTTACAGGTCACCAACAATCCTAAATTATACTCGCTCTTTAGGATTAAAAGCATTATGCCTCTAATGACCCTCTTAAAGAATAAATTTACCCTAGAACAGTAGCATTAATACTTTTCAGGGCTCCCTCAGCAGAAGGTGCCGTGTGGGACATCTCATCTTATGAAGACAATTTAGCAGACCCAGATTTAAAATGGCCAGGTTCAGTAGCAGGATCCCTGAGAGAGAGAAAAAAACTGACAGTGGAAATCGGAGAGCCTCTTAAGCTGAACAAAGCCCACTGTACTCAGGTCACTGTCATCGATGAACTGTCCAGAAGAGTCGTGGTCAGCATCTACAATCTGGGGATGGGGCAGGGAGGAACCCTGCAGATCAGTTTGGGCTGTAACAGCCTCTGACCCCATTTTTATTCTTGTCAATCATCATGAAGAATTCATCCATTAAAAAATAAAATGAATTATTCTTTATATTTTATGAGTAACTTTCAACTGAAGAGTTCAAAGCACCAGTCAAATTCTCACATATTTCTCTAGAGAGCCATTGCATGTGAAGTTCTTTTTAAACTTTGATTTTTTTTAATGATTGTGAACCACTAGAAAATAGAGTTTGTGGGGATGGGTCATCCATAAAAATTGCTCATTGAAAAAGACAAGGTTTATAGAGACTTCCCATGGAGAACTTAGCTATCAATAAAGCAGAACATTGTGATTGATCATATACTGTGGCCAAAGGTGATATAAATGTTGAGGAAAATAAAAGAAAAAAGAATCCCTCTCTGCCTCGAGGAGGATGGCATAGAGAAAAGAGAAAGGAGACACCCAAGCTTTTGAGTTAGGCAGATCTACATTTGAATACGGCCTCTATTGCTGTCTGTGTGATCTTGGGTAAATGCTTTAACTTCTGTGAGGCTCAGTGTCTTCATTTGTAAAAATAAGTGTGATACATTATTTCCCAGGGTGTTTGTAACAAATGTGGCCACCGGCACATGGTGGGTGCCACATGAAGCTTCCATCCAACTTTCATCTTCCACCCCAAGCTGGGCAGACAAAGCTTAAACAGAACGATCGCCGCTCAATAGAGGCAGCTCCACGTAATGGACAGAGCAGGAAGGAGTCAGAGACTTGGCTCCTAGACATGACTCTGCCACTACAAGAATAACTGCTTGTATTAGCAACTTTCAGTTTATCAACATGTTAATATATATTTCCAGTGGGCGCTCTAAAGTCAGTAACAGTATGCCACTGAATCTCAGTTACCTCCCGGGAACATCAGATACATTCTGTAAGGGCTCCGCCAACTCCAATCTTACGGTTCTAATTACTAAGCTGCATAAAATAATTAATATTTGACAAAGCAGTACAACGAACACAGAAGGACCTGTGTGAGCTTGGGAACCTGGAGATGCTGAATAGGCCGTTAGGGTTTTGCTTGTCTCTTGAAGCAGGAGGAAGAGGCAAAGAGAAAAAGGGAGGGTGTGTTCCAGGTGCGGGCACGAGCCTGAGCGAAGGCAGGGTCAGAGCGGAGGAGACATGCAAGGAAGAGAGGTGAAGGCCCCGGACGAGCAAACCCTTGCGCTGCAATGTGTTCTACAGAAAGGCTGCAAAGCCCAGGGTCCGATTACCCCCAGCAGGAAACAGGAGCTATTGAAGTTCTTGTGTGACTGAGCCCCTCTCCGGTTGTACTTGTTGTTATCACCATCGGGAACCACCAACATAGTGAACAACAACACCGCTAAAAATCCTTCCAACCTTTTACCTTCCTAGGTAGATTTCTCCAGGGCTCCAACTACAGCTTACGCTGCGCTTGCAGGAGGCCGAGCGCAGGTGCCCAGCAATGTACAGGAACTGGCCAACTGGGCGAGCCAAACATGAGGCTTATAATGCTGTGATCACATGGTTTCGCCCCAGAATGGTACTGCAGTCAAAGAATATGGGTCATACAACCAAAATAACATAAGATAATTTAGCTCCAATATTTATTTTTTTCTCTAGCACTTAACACCATGAAAAGGACTTTAGTGAACAGCAGCACTTCTTAAAAGCTCTTTCCTTCTCCGGTGCATGTATTGTACACGTTGCACCTCCTCTCAGGCCTCTCCTCAGAACCACCTGAAACCACCCCTCAAAACCTCCTTGCTGTCACTCTGTCCCCCACCAATTTGTTATCCCCTAGCCATAGAAAGAATCCAGGGAGGAAGCAGAGAGACACTGAATAAACCCACTTGACAGCCAGCAGGAGTAGGGAAATTTTGTAGACAATCACATATTCATCATTTTCACAGAAATTTCCAACATCTACTCTATATGGAACCAAATGTGTTTAGGTATGTTCAATATTTTGCAACTTATCTAGATTATACAAGACATGGGTCCAAAGAGCCTAATTCCAAGCCTTAAAGAAAGAGGAGAGACACAACTGTATTCTGTCCTGTGGAACGTCTCTAGAGCAGGGTCAGCTCCAGAGAGTGAGCACCTTCGCTGCATCTAGACGGGCCCCGAGCCAGAAAAATAGCGGAGAGCAGGACTTGAGTAGAAAGGAAGAGAAGGACATTGGGCAGCCCAGATATTAATATAAACTGCAAACTCTAACGTGCAGTGGAATTTTGAGTTCCTGACTTGTCTAACCTCAAGAGAAATGGTCTTCACAGAACACTTAACTTTTTCCAGTAGTTACCTGCTACTCCTGAAATCCCTTTGTTGAGTCAAAATACCACCTGCCTCTTCTATTCCTTGTGAAAATGAGAGTAACTATAATGCCAAAGAGCCAAAGGAGCCCTGTCTTGGGTCTTGGGGCAGAATTCCTGCAACTCTTTGAGTAGCCCAGAGGAAACCAAGAACAAAGCTTCTCTCCAGGGCATGCGAGCATATTCATTCCAATCTCTTTCCTTTCTCCCCACTTAGCGCACAAGTCTCTTTCCATTGATTGAGGGCAGCCTGAACCCAATTTACGTATTCCCACATTAACAAATCCTTACCCGCTTTTTCTGGAAAGCCTGTGCCCACCCCCAAACTTCTCCCGAGGTACACGAGGGAAACTCAAATGCTTGGGAGCTGTGTTTCTGCAAGCCAGAAAGATGCCCTACATATTTTTTAACTGATCAGTCTAAAAACGGCTTCAGCCAATTTAAACCACTTTTTATAAAATACTATTTGCATCAGGTTTGACAGCCCGCCTGCCACTTTTCCACGCCATTATGATATAAAACAGCTGAGCTACCAATTCTGGGGAAAACTAACTTTCTGTTTGAAATTGCAACTGAACAGTAATGGTCATAGGACTGGAAGCTGGCCTTGGCCCACATTATGAAGCTCAGCCTGGGAAATTTAGGAGAAATTAAATCAATCTGAAGAAGGCAGAGAAAACTTTTTGGGGTTTTTTTGGCGTTATGTACGCGGGGACAGGGATGCTGGTGTCTCGATGCTCTGTGTGGTGTCAGGTGATCTTACCAACACTCCTTAGGAAAGCTTTGCTCTCTTTGCTGGGGAAACTGCTCCTTCCCGACTGGATTCTGTGAGCACTCACTATAAGCAGGAACTATTTAATCCACTGGGTATATAAAAGTGAACTAAATCAAAGATTTGTGTTACTGTGAAATTTGCATGTTAGTATAGAAAAGCAGACAATTAGCAAACAAAGTCAGATGATAAATTCTGTGGATAAAAATATTAGAGAGGAAGAAAGAAAGAGAAAGTGCTAAAGGGCCTTTTTAACCCTTCATATGTATCATTACAGTCCATATAGTCTTTCTATAAATTTATCTTATGATAAATAGGAAATTATTCTAGGGCTTTTATATTTCTGAAGGCAAGTAAAACAATTAAATTTAACTTTAAGTATACGAAGTATGGAGGTTAAAATTTCAGAACTAAAAAATAAAAGTAATGTATGTATATATCTTCCAAATAGATATGAGGAGGGGTGGATAATAAAATAAGGAAGGAAAAACCCAATCAGTTCAAAAGGAACCAAGAAAGAAGGAAAATCTGAGATATATAAATACAGTAGGACAAATAAAAAGCCTTAAAATAAGATGATAAAAATAAAAGTGTTTCAGAAATTACGGTAAATGAAAATGGGCTGAGCTCTATGGGTAAATGGCATAAACTGTCAGACTAAATTACAAAAATCAAAGAATATATGCTCGTTAGGTGCAACAAGCCTCAAACATAAAGACAGAAAAATACCGAGGATAAAAGGATGAAATAAACACATTCAGCAAATATTAGGCAAAGATATCTAATATCTAGTATATCATACTAATCAAAAAAGACCTTGCCACAAATATATATATACACACACATATAAATATATAGTATATTTTATATAAACATATATGTGTATATAAATATATATACATATGTGTATATGTACATATACATGTATATATAAATATATATAAATATATATAAATATATATATAAATATATATATATATATATACACACACACACATACCAGAGTTGAAGATCACACTATAGTGAAAAAAGTTTTAATTTTCCAGGGTGATGCAATAATTCAAAATCTGTATTGCCCTAATATACCCCAAAATCTGTAGAACAAAACTGGAAAGAACTCTATCCGTTAA
This sequence comes from Miniopterus schreibersii, assembly GCF_964146895.1. Classification (NCBI taxonomy): domain Eukaryota; kingdom Metazoa; phylum Chordata; class Mammalia; order Chiroptera; family Miniopteridae; genus Miniopterus; species Miniopterus schreibersii. The sequence goes on along the minus strand of NC_138113.1, from coordinate 25,618,897 downwards.
ACATGAAATCAATACAAAATGTTAACTAAATATTTTACATATTTGTACTGAATCTTTAAAATCTTGTGTAAGTTTTATCTTCTGGCACATCTCAGTTAGACTGCTCAGAGAATGGAATACTATGCAGCAATAGAAATGAAGGAACAGCAGCCACACACAATGCAAATGAATCTCAGAAACAAATGCCAAATGAGAAAAGCAAGTTTCACAGGAATATATGCAGTATAGCATCCCTGTCATAAAAAGCAAGAGGAAGCAAAAGTAAACAATATGTTGTTTAGGGATACATGCATATGTTGTAACGTTATGAAGAAAATAAAGAGAATAAAGATAAAGACACCGATTACCTCTGAGGGAAGGTAGAGAAATGGAATCAGGAAAATTCATAGAAGTTTTAAGGGTTTATAGGTAACTTTCAATTCTTCATGGTGTTTTATGGGTGATCATGTCAGCGTTCTGATTGATAGCTCATTTTTGTTATATTTTTTATTTTGGGTGTATTAAATTTTTCATGATAAAATGAGAAAACAATAGAGGTTGTTTAGGACAACAGCAGATCATGTTGCCTATGGCCATTCCCCTCTTCCCCCTCACAGGCTTTCAACACGTCTATGGCTGTGGAGAAAGGACAGAATGGCCAGACTTAATGCATACAAGTTGCAGTTTAAAAATAAATATTTGTCAAGTGTCAAGCACTGCACTAAATATTTTAGAGTATCCAATATCTTATTTAATCACTACAAAAATAATTGGGTTGGCACTTTTATGGTCTTCTTTGCACACATGAGGAAAAAAGAAATAACAGATGAAATAATCTACCCAGCGACAGACACATGGTCAAGTGGCCAAGACCAGATGGGAACTCAAATCTGATGAATATCAGAGCTGAGCTCTAACACCTGATGTAAGAAAAGCCTGCAACTGCTGGAGTCAGGGGCTACCAGGTCATTAACCTAGACTCTGGGTCACAAATGAACACCTGCCACTGATTAAGTACATTATTTACATACTAATTTAGCATTTTCTCTATACTAGGTGCTGCTTTTGCTTCAAGTCTCTAATCTTCACCATGCTGCTGGATAGTTAAGTTATCCTCTTTTGCAGATGAGGAAACTAGAAGATGGCAGTGCTGGAATGCAAACTTAAACTATGGGTGCTTTCCAAATCTTTACAAATGCTAAAGGGATGCAGGTAAGTGGTCAATATCATCTGTCAGTAGAATTTGCAGCTGGCCTGATGCTGCAGGAGAGAAGGTACCCTTCGACTTGTGATCATGAAGGTTTTTGAAATGTAAATGATGACATTTACAAGGACAAAGAGTCTGTGTGTAAACCACACCCTTGGGTGGGACATGCCTGAGGCAAAACAGGATGAGCTCGTTACTTTGTTGAGGTGGGAGAGGTGGGAAGGGAAACCAAATCCACGAGATGGCCAGGAAGGAAGGTGGGCGATCATTCTACAGATGCTGTCCAGTTAATGAAAATGAAGGCAGAGGCAAAGCATTGGGTCTTTTAGGCAGTTTTACTTTTTAAAAAGTATACTTTGAAGGCTGATGCTATATATTGTGAATAATTCATGTTCTCTGGGATCACAGAAAGGCTTTGAGAGGCTCTAGGAAAAAGAAGTGGGGGGAGCTGTCCAGAGGGGTTTGTGGGTTCGGGAAGAGAAGAGTGTGTGTACTACATGTTAAAGCAACTCTAACCAGGCGTCTGGATCAGCAAATCTCTCTGCAGATCATGTGATAAGGAATCAGACTGGCTTGCTGTGGGAGTTCAACCAGCTTTGCAAATGGTTTTTAAAAAATCATCACACAGTGAACATTCTGTGTGGTCTGCGAGGCTGAAACAGCCTGCCTTTTTTCTTTCCTTCCATTATCCTGACAGGTTTATGTCTCCTTTCTCTCCAGGTCAGCTTTACCCACTGGTGTTCACCCCCTGCCCCACTTTGAGGGGCAGTAGCTCTCAGATCCCTGAACCAAATCCGAAAAACTTGTGATCCAACAACTGCAGTGGGAAGCCAGGGTTGAGGAAACCCCACTGGACAATCTGATCAGGATTTCTGTTAGTTCTCTAACTCATACAGATATTTCAACAAACCTCCAGGCACAAAAGGAAGAGAAAATAGAAGATAATTCATACTAGAAAATTCTCTCACCAGCCCACTCCTTCTGTTATCCTAATTAGCTTGTTATAATTAACAAAGGAAAGAAAGCAAAGGGAGGCTCGGCATGACAAGCATGGTCCCCTGGGCAGCTTCACCAGGCAGCTATAGCTTCACATGCCCTAGGGAATCGCTGGGCCATTCCCTGCAGATCACTGGGGAAAGGAAACCACCAAAGGGGGAGATGGACACATGCACAGTGAAGTCAAGGTGATATAGGACAGGAGCTAGCCTGTCAGTCTGGACTGGGGAACAATGGATTGGCAGGGGGTGGACCCCATCAGAAGTACAGAAAACCTTGGAAAGTTAAAATCCCCAAAGAGTCCCCTCTCTCTGTTGCGTGTTTGCTCTCTTAGCTCTCTTGCTCTCTTGCACGTGTCCTCTTATTCTCTCTGGCTCCATGACCCAGAGTCGCCCATGCTTTCACCTGTTCTCTCTCCATAGCCATGTGGCCTAAAGCAGCCACATGGCCCATGGCTGTGCAGACCCCATACACAATGAACTGCACCTAGTAACACAAGCTAAGCTAGCCAGATAATGGGCTGGACTGTATCATAATATGAAGCAGAAACTATGAGCAATGGCCTTTATTCTGGCCCTGCTGAAGACAAGATTGGACTTTTTCCATGGCAAGACAGACAGAGAGGGACCTTGGAGGAGAACCCCCTTAAATGTACATCATCAATAAAGCTTTCCATGAAACCCCATCCTCCCGTGGAAGCCTCAGGAAATTTTTTTCCTCATGGCACCCCAAGAACTCCACTTCCACTGATAACACTTCTGCATAAAGTCTCTGGTTTCTCTCATAGGGAGCTGGGGAAACCCACAGGGAATGACAGCCACAGTGGTCTCAGGCAACACAATAGATGAGGCTGGAATGTCCCTTGAATGGTCACAACAGACATAACCTAAGCAAAATCAAGACCAAAAAAACTAAAGGACTAGATGCAAGGGGTGACTGAGAACACAGGTCAGGCAGCCTTGCTGAGCCTTGCTGAGCAAATTAGGAAGGTTCTGGAGCAACAGTCAAAGAGACAACAGAAATGAAAGCAGGGCTTTCCTCCTCAAAGGTGACTCATGCTATGGGGTGCTAAAGAGGGGTGGGACCTCCAGACAACGAGGTCTCACCAGACTGATAGTCTTGGCTGCTTCTAGAGATGGTGGTAGCACCTGGCTGCTACTTTGGTGAAACTATTCCCTCTGGGATTTACTGAGGCTCCAGCCCAGCAGTCCTTAAAAGATGTTGCTCCCACTGACAGCAATGGCTCTCAGCGCTGCTACTAGAGCAACTCATATCTCCTTGATTGGCTCTAACATCTCTTGAATCCTCAAGACCAGGTTGAGACCAGGATGATGATGATGATGATGGCAATCATGGCTAAAATTTACTAAGCATTCACTTTGTGCCAGAGACCATATACTGAGAAGCCATTATTTCATTTATTTCTCATAATAACACCACGATGAGAGTATTATTATTATAACCCTTTTAGCAAATCAGGAAAATAAAGCACAATTTAGTTAAATAACAAGCTCAGGCTTATAGTTTTTAATTGCCAGAGCTTGTATTTGAACTTAGGTCTCTCTGATTTTGAACTCTATGCTCTCAATACTATAACAGTGTCTCCCGAATTTGAATGGTGCACAAACTTCTTTAAAGGGAAAAAAAATCTTATGCACCTCACCTCCTTAACTTATTTACTTAAGTTACTTTTATTATAATTTTATTAAAGTGCCAAAAAAATAAAACTAGCTATAAATTACATCTAAAATTATGAAACCAAAACTAAACATCTATATTAAAAACATTTAATAACTAAACTGTAAGATCAATAAAATTAGAATTAAACACACTAATTCAATGAGCTGAAGGATGTTATTCTGCTGAAACTAGATTGTCAGTGTGGGTTTTAATAGGAGAAAAATTAACCTCAGGTCAGGTTCTGTATTTAGTAATTTTTTGGCATGTGTTTTGGCTTCAGTAATTCAGATACTGCCTGTTAGCATGAGTATGTTATTAATTATTTCAAAGCTTTGCTTGTTGGTTCACAATAAATAGACCTCACATGTTTCTAGAATGCTGCCAACAAACAATCTTCAAGTGTCAATTTTAATTGTCATTTGATAATTGTGTAATGCTGTCTTGTTTACTTGAAAAGAAGGTTATGATTGCAGCATTATTAAAATTTTCATTAAATAACCTTGATTGCCAGAAGCAGGTCTCATTTTGTGTGTCTGGTCATGCTTACAGAAAATGAGCGGCAACTGTCTTGTTCAAAGACCAGTTCTATAGATGGTATCTGTGCAATTTGGGAGCACCTGCCGGGGAGCATACTATTTTGAGTTTATGTGCATGTAGGCCATAGGCCCTTTAGCCCTCTGCTACCTCAGCTCTCCCATTATGTTTCTTCTTGTGATACTTTTATTAGTGCATCACTCCCTGAAGTCACTTGATCTCCCCTTAGTAAAATTAAATTTATAAAAACAAGTGCAAATGTCCACATGGAAATTGTTTGGTGGTTCTTAAAATGAATAATCTTACAATGATTCAGAATATGCCTGTTGATTTATCCGGTTACCATTGAAATACAACACAAACTTAAAAATTCTTTTATGAGACATTTAGACTATTGAAAATTTGCCCATGGGTTCCAGTTTGAGAAACGAACCATGGCTGCTGATTTCCCAGCATCCAGTGTTAGAGAGTGCATGGCTCTTTCAAGGATTATCTGCTATTAAAAAACCTTGGTTCCAGAGACACCTCTCAAATACATGCAGAGCCTCCACGCTCAGGCTCTTTCTACTGGACCCTAAACACAGACCCCCATTCCAATTTCTACATGCCCCGCCCACAGACATAGAGACTCCTGTTCCTACCAGGAAGATTTATCCATGAGAGGTACTGATGCAAGGAAAGTAACAGCCCTAAATCCTAGATTGACTTGTTTTATTTTACCTTATAAGGAGATGAGTCTCATCGCTCTTTTTGAATAAAGGAGGAAATTGTAGCACAAAGAACTGACTTGCCCAACATCACTGAGAGAAGGGGTTGCAGATGCAGAATGTGAACCCGTGAGTCCTGGCTCCTGGTTCATGCTGCTCTCATTAAAACACACTGAGTTGTCTGAGAAACAGATCTGCCCTCTTAATAGCAGCAGGGATTCCCACATTATTACTATGAGTGGAGAGGAAGAAGGACCACAAGAGCAAAGGGAAAATTCAAGAGCCATTTTGTATATAATACTAGAACCTCTTTTTCTATGAACAGCAACAACAGTACTGATGATGCAAAATTTTAGATTGACTTCTCTGGTCATTGCCCTTTGTTCTATTTGCCATTGGTTTAAGAAGCAATTATTAATGACATATTTTTTAAAATCACAAGATTCTACAATTCATTTATTAATTCAAAAAATACTTATGTAATGAGATACCAGTGAAGACAAACTTTAAATGTTTTGATTTTCTTTTGATGGGAAAATTGCTATTTGGAAATTGCTAGATAATTTAGAAATGGACTTTCTGGGTTTGGGAGAAATTGACAGTTCTCAGAGAAAACTGATTTCCTCACAAATATGAATGCAGATGGTATAGGTTGAAGTTCGCATATTTTTAGTTCTGCAAATTGGGCCCATTCATCGTAAGCTACACTGGGCCCTTAAAGATTTAGGTAACTATTCTAAAGTAGGATTAATAATCAATGTTCCTCAAATGGCGTTATTTAAACTAGAAGACTCCAAACTTGGGGGAATATATTGCTGACTATTTCAACAGCCTTTTCTATAGTTCCCTTGAAACAAATGGGTGTTTGTATTTAAGGGGTGATACAACCCTCTCCAGGCTCAGGCATTAGTGCCTGTGGGTCTCAGGAGCCACCACCGCCTATGACAGTGCATATTAAACTTGGGGCTATTCTTCCACTGTTCCACCAGCATTCTGTAAATGAGCCTGGCTTTTGCTGTGCTTTTGAAGACCTAATGGAGGAGACAGTGCCATCCTTAAGAAAGAAAGAGCCAGCAGCCTGGAGAAGTAAATCATAAGGTAACATGGTGATGTGGCATTTGGGAGCAGCAATGATTTGGAGCTGAGTTGGTGGACAAAGTAACAAGTAACTACCAAGCCTCTTTTGAGGCACATGTAAGCGTTTATTGGGGAACCCCTTGGAAGATAAACTTGGGAGAAAGATTGGCTTTCCTAAAATTTGGATCTTGAAACACAACTAGGATTTTGCACTCAATTTCAGGAGCAAAACAAGTAGAATTTTACAGTTGCATTTATCATTTAGATGTGCCAGACACAACACCTGGAATTGGAGATACACAAGCCAGCAAAGCATGGCATCTACCTTCAAAGCTCTTGAAATCGAGTGGGTGGTCATTTGTTTGTATATGTTCTGAGTATGAGGGGGTGGTGGGCAAGTTAGGAGGGTTGCCATTTAACAATAAAAGGTCAAAGTACGAATAGTTATTTCTAGGTTTGTAATCTGTTACAAGAAGGAAGCAATTGGTGCCTCAAAATGTTCCTCCTCTGTAACAAGCCACTGGCTAGCCTAGGGCAAGGGGCAAAGACACAGCAAAAGCCACTTAGTCACAAGCCCCTGGGAGGCAGGGATTGCTCCATGGCAACTGTGGTTAATCCCAATCTTTATAAAGCAAATGGATGGATTTAACGAAAGATAAATAAATGAACATTTATTAAAACATCAGAAGAATGTAAATGAAAAAATGAGTCTCTGCGAACTGAATGCCAAAAGGGAGCAGGGAGGATATCACATAATTAACTTCACCTACTAATAAGGAAGAGGGAGATGGTACTTGGAGTTGCAGCCTCTGCGGTATTTCCCATCAACATGGCAAAGTAGCTTTAGCTTCATCCTCTGGGCCCCTGGGCTGGTGGCAGCAGCCAGGATTCCTACGGCAGAGATTGATGGAGAATCACTCCTTGCATTATGTCTCATGAAGAAAGATGACAGTTTACCAGAGAAATCGAAAAACATGATTTCTGATTGAGGAGGCAAAAACCAAGCAAGTGTCAGGTTTAGAAAAAAGCCATTTCTCTTCCTATCTCTCTCAACATTGTTCAAGGATTGACAAGTTATTGAAGGGTTTTAAATGGCTCACCACTTATAACAGTCAGACAGAACTGACTTCTTTGGAGGTGGCTTCTGAGACCTTGATCAACACACTCTCTCTTACGTTTAAATGAAGTGGTCTCTATGAATGAGGGAAATCAGCTGACCGTGGCGCTAAGACTGCTTGGTTCCCTTAACTGCATAAGTTTAATATATACACAATATAATTTTCTCAAGAGTTTCTGTGTTCAGAACACTAGTAATAATAAAATGAACACCACTGGAACTATTCCATCTACGGTCACCAATAATGTCTACATGGTTTTTAGGATGCTGAGAGCAATGCATATGGAAGAGCTGTAGTATGTCAACAAATTTATCCTGAGGTTAATTATGTTCTTATCAGAAAATAGACACAATTTGAACACAAATCTGTTTTTCAAGTCTACTCCAAGAATACCAAAGTTCATATCTATCTGTCCTTATCTCAGAGGAGGGAAAAGATGTCTCCATCGACAAAAAGAGAAGGGCAGAGTTATTAAGAATCTTCACAAATTCTTGTGACTTTATTTTAATCTTACTATATACTGGAATCCAAAATTATAATTTATTCTTTTGATAAAAGAACAGTGAACATTTGGGGTGATGGAGCCACTAGGAGAAAGAAGTCACTGCAGGTTTTATTTGGTCAATACAGAGATTGTAGTATATTTCCCTTCTCGTTTTCCCTCCCTGGCTTCTTCGCAGGTAAATATTGTGAGCAATACCATGGTCAGAATGACTTATTTATCTGGTACTGTATTTTATGGTCTATTGAAGTATTTGGGGGGAAAGTTTTGAAATGAAATTAATATGTCCAGGCTTTTATTTGACTTTTAAATCAAAACTCTAGATCAGTGATTTTCAACCTGTGTGCCGGGGCACACCAGTGTGCCACATGAATTTTTGAAACATGCAATGCCTGACTATTTAGTCAGGGGCACTGATCTCTTTTCCCTTAGATTGTCAAATTTAAAAAAATGACAACAGCCAACACAACAATAGGTGTCCAGTGTGAATAAATCAAAATTATATCTATTTTTTATTAGATGAGCAAAAATACATGTAATATATTTTTTGGTGTGCCGTAGATAATGGGAAACTGCACAATAAAAGTGGCATTTCTTTGCATATATATCTTATTAAAGATATTTTGTAAAATTCTACAGTAAATCAAACATGGCTATATTGAAAAAATAGAATGTAAAATTTGCACAAATTTATCATATAAAATAAGAGACTCCAAAGAAATGTTGACTTTACTGGGGATCTCTCTGGAAAACTTACCCCCCCCCCCCCCCCGCCATTATGGTAGAAATTGTTGAGGAACCTGGTCTCAGAGAAAGCATTGTTTTTGGTATTAGTGATGAAAATCATGTGTTTTAGACAAAGGGAATCTTTCTGTCATTCTCAGAAAGATTTAGGACTAGAAGCTACTGTCTAAACTGATACTGTCAAGTTAATCCAAGAAGCATTTTTATGTTTCTTCATTTCCAGACATAACACAAAACAAGGTGTCATTTGATCAATGATGCTGTCATGAATCAACATCCATTTGTCAGCCCAAAGAGATGACAAGAGGGTCAGGGACTGAGAAGAGGAGTCGCCTGGGTTAGAAGTCTACTGTCACATTGGAAGATATTCCTGGATTTTTTGGCTTCAAGGCCTCTAAACTGTCCTACCTCCCTTCCTTCCCCCTTTCTTTCCTTCCCCTCTTCTTCCCCCCTCTTTATCTATTCTTTTGGAGCCTCAGCCCAGCAATATGTGATATTTTTCAGATTATGGCAATGCCTTTGGTTAGATTACCTGTTAAGAGAAACTCCAGCATTTCTTATTATAGGCCAATTTATAAATTTTAGGCAAAAATGTTAAAAGATCTTCAAGAATAAGTTCTTTATAAGTTAGAACAGTCCAAACTCACTAACTTAAGCAAGAGGTTTCCACATAACAATGTCACTCTGACATGGGAAATCAGAGCTGACTTGACTTATTATGGGATGAATTCGGGTTGAGGGACAAAGTTGCTCAAATAAACATCCCAAAATCAGATAAGAGATAAACCTTTCCTCTATTAGATGACATTTATTTCCATTTAGCTGCTCCCTGTCCAGAAGATGTTCTTGTCTTATTTCCACGTTAACTGTATCCCTTGATCCCATACTGGTAAAATGATCATAAGACTAGTTCCCAGGATAGTGCTGGCATTATTACTAATAGAATCTCCTCTTACTCACAATTATCCTAGTTTACATGATAAATTAAACGGTTTCTTGTAAAACTTACTGTAAACATTGACATTAAAACTATTTCCAGCTAAGTCAGAGCCACACATAAAAAAATTAAAAAGCATTAATGCAGGTTATTTGGCCATAGTGAGGTTGGAGGGACTCAGCAGGACCATTCAGCAGAAATAAATAAGGGACCACAACCCCCAAGGTCACAAAGGCAGCAGAGGGAGGGGCTCCTCTCCCCTGTCTGCCAGTCAACCAGCCTCAGCCTGCTAATTCCAGTTGGTCCTCCCTCCCTGTTACCCTAGCTTTGCAAGGCGGTGCTGCACCTAAATAAAGGGGTACTGGCTTTGGAGCCATGGCACTTGGATATGAATTCTGGGCTTAACAGTTGCCATCTATATGACCTGGAGCTGATTCACTCAATCTCTCTAAGCTTCAGTTTTTCCATACACAAAATGAGGATAATCAGGGTTGCCTTGTAGCGTTGGTATAAGGATCAGAGATTAAGTAAGTAAAGTATTTAAGCCTGGGGTCTAGTGCAAAGTAAGCACACTAGGAAGCTGTTTTCTTAGCCTAAATCTGAATTCTGAACAATTAGTAGTAGACTCTCCTTATCTTATAAATGGGTTTCTATTTTTATATGCAGTTCTCTCATTGATGCTGGGCATCAGCAAATCCCTTGAGGACAGTCCCCATTTCATACCTCAGTTTTGCCCGTAGCACCTAGTGTTCCAGAGTGAAGGCACAAAAGCCTTCATTTCATTCCTGAGCAGTTATTCAAATGCCTCCCAAGCCCAGTGCACGCTCCTGGCCAGGGCCTGCCAGCTCTTCCCCTCACCCTACAAGGTATCACAGCACCAGTGTTGCCTGAGGCGTCCACAGGGAAGGGGACATCTTGTAAGGCAAAAGGCTCGAGGCCCTCTGTGGAGTCAAAATAAATTATTCTTTGAAAGCTGTGAAATTTCACTGCTTCTCTTTCCTTTAACCATGTTCATAAATAATGGAATGTTGGCATTACTTTTTCTCATTACAAAGAATAAAAATAGAAAATAGACCTTGGGTTTTCAGTTTCCAGCACTGTGTTGCTGGCAATGGAAACTCATGCTTTCATCAACAGATACCCCACCCCAAGATGCTATTATGTTTTGAATATGTGCATATACTGCATATGTATACATATTCAAAATATTTCATTTAACTGAAGGGGTCTGATTGAGAGGTCTAGTGGGTGCAGGAACCAGATAAGCCAGAAAATTGCTAAATCTATTTTAACATCAGTGTTATGGAGACTTGGCTTAAAATCCATGTTTCCTCAAGCACTATGACCTACGTAACTTATAATTAACTATAATGCAATACTTTAATTCTTGATTATATTCCCGTGAAGTAAAGAATGTCATATGCTATAGTCATGTTTTCATAACTAAATATTTAAGCTTCTCAAGGCAAGGGGGAATTTGCCTAGACTTTAGTATGAACCAACTCCTAGGGCTAAAACTTTTGCCCAATATTAGATGTCTATTTATATTAATACTGGCTTTACTGCAAGCACTCCTGAGAACATTCATTTGCCTTGAGTTTTTATGAAACTTCGCATGATCAAACCACCACCCCACTTCCCCCAGCCCCTGCCTTCATATCAGTGTAACTGACTCCAATTCCCAGATATGCTCCCTTTCCATTTCTGTTCATTCCAAAATCTAGAAATGTTGGGCATCAAAACAGGGACCCAAAGATCATTTGCAATGACCCAGATGTGATTTGGATTCTCTCTATTTTGTTTTTAAAGAGCTTGAGACTTCCTGCGTCTCTCTCTGAGAAATTAGACTAATGCTAGAATTTCAAAATCCACTTTGTTTGCTCAAAAGCAGCACCCAATTGCCCATCAAGCTTACAAAAAATCCCTTCTCTTCACCTATCATTAGTCTTCATAGTAACATTTTTGTTGAGGTAAATTTGACCATACACTTCACAACGTGGTCAAGGACAAGCTGAGGAGGATACATCATGTCTCTGCCCACAACAGGTCAGCCTTGAACTCCTCAAGTCCTGAGTGGGAGAAAGAGTCTAAACGGGGAGACAGGGTCAGTGTTACCAATGTCTTAATTATGATAACTGACTCAGGCATGGTCAGTGGCATGTAGTTTTGAACAATCATGTGACCAAAGCTGTCCACATACCCCTTCACCACATAAACAAACTGAAAATTTGTTATTAAAAACATACACTTTTCCAGGGATGAGCAATTTACTTTCCCCTTTCACAAGAGCACTGGGGAGAATATCATGTCATACCAGTCTCTCTCAGCCACCGTGATTTCACACATGCACCTCATTCTGTCTCACAAAAGCCTTGTAAGCTAAGTGTGTGCATTCACATTTTAGAGAAGAAAAAATTGACTTCCAGATGATTAAAAATCTCCTGAGATGCCACAGTAGGGACAAAGCTATGACCAGAGCCCAGCTCTCCCAACTCCAGCATACTGCTCCTTTCTTGCTGGCCTTTGGAATGGGTAATGCAGACCATCAGCTGTGTGGTGTCCTGAAGGATGCTCCTCTGGCACCTCCTCATCACTCTGAGTACTGTCACATGCCCTCCTCAGCCTCCGCTGCCAGTGCCCAATAAACTCACCTTCACCTGGTCAAGCGCTCATCACTGGCATCCACCCCGAGGGCCAGTGCAGGGTCACCAGGTGGAGGTGTTTAGCTTGTACACTGCTCAACTCAAGAGGGTCCATTAACATTATGGCCTGAATGACTGGCCTGTCTCAATACACAAAAGATCAGCTATGACTGGTTGTGGAGCAGGCGTGCTAAGCTCACAGGAAATGCCTCACTACATTTACATATCCCATCTAGTGCTCACTACAAATTATATAATAGAACAATAAAATACCAATAAATAAAGCCTACTGTATAAAAAATAAGTATAACAGGAGCTATAATTAGTATTATAATATGGATAATAATAAGGATTCTAGGATGCTGCTTGAAAGATTTAGTGTTTAAAGATTATCATATTTTACTAAAAATTCACGAGCTAGATTTTTATGCTCTTGTCATATCACAAGGAATTTTATTCCTGCCATATGTCTTATAGTATACTACATTAAGGTCTATATTAAATCCTTAACAAGGCTACATTAGATCCACATGAACGACTGAAATTACAGCATGATAGTGCATAAAAAGAGAAGAGAAATTTTAAAATAAATAAATATAAGCCTACCAAATAGGAATTTATGAATGAAGAACAAATATCTTTGGTCATTTTATAACATCATAGTTTTAAAAAGACCAGCCTACATTATTTTTCCTCTTGGGGTAGCAACGTGCTCAGTTAATAACTGAGCAAACTACTAAAGGCTGAAACTGAATCTTCAACATTATCATTGTCAGTACCTCTACTGTTTGCCTAACTTGTACCTTGGAAAACAATAAGAAAAATAGCAAAAAATACCTAGCATTGACAACGACGTCCTCTCTAAGCACTTGCACACCTCTGATAAATGCTGGCAGTAGAGGCAGTTTCTGTGTCCCCAGCCCTGGAATCTGACCTGGACGTGTGACTTGGTGTGGCCAACAGATTCCAGCAGAAGTTATGGTGTGCCGGTCTTGAGCCTCTTGGAAGGCTACTGTGGGAACAGCACCAAACTAGCCTCCTGCGGGATGAGTGATTACGGGGCGCAGACCTAACCCATCCCAGCTGAAGCTGTATGGAACCAGCCAGATCCCAGCTGACCCAACAGCTGACCGCAGACACATGAGTGACCTGGCTAAATCCAGAACTACTCAACTGAACCCAGACCCAACTGCTAACCCCAGATTCATAAATAAAACAAATGGTGGTGGTTTTAAGACACGAAGGTTTGGGATTGTTTATTAAGTGTCAAAATCTAATTGACTCATCACTTAAGGGAGAAAACAATCATCTTATAGCCTTTACACCTAGTTTCCTTTGCCAAAGGAGCCTCTAGGACAAATGTTTTTACCTCACCTCACTTACGGTCCTGCTCATAGGGTTTTATTCTTGATGTGGCTACTTTCTCTACCAGCCAGCAGACACATGGGTGTTCTCCCACTGATCCCACTGACCCTATCTTTACATGACTGCCCTGAAAGGAAAATTGGCTTGGAAATTAATTTTTCACATTTATTTATGAGTCATTTCAAATTTCTGACCTGTGACAAACCTTCCTTAGTGAAGGAGTAGACACAGTTGTGAGACCGTCAGAGTCCCTAGAATAGAAGGAGTGGACACAGTTGTGAGACTGTCAGAGTCCCTGGAATAGAAGGAGTGGACACAGTTGTGAGACCGTCAGAGTCCCTGGAATAAAAGCTGCCTGAAGAAATTACACTTCATCCTCCAGTCCAGGGGTGCAGACACATGATACTACCCTATCTTGAGATCTGAGAAACAACCTTTAACTTATGAAATCAGGAAGCCGAAATGGACCTTGGATTCCTAAAGTATAGCTTCCCGAGAGAATTCCTAAGATAAAGTCATAATCATCACCTGACATTTGCATAATTCTTTTTTTTAATCTCCAGGAAATCTACAAGGAATTCTGAACAAGGAAGAACTGGCATGAAATAGAATATAATCCATTCTACTCATGAAATAGAACGAACGTAAAAAAAGGTAAGGGAAGCTAGTGACGGGGTCAAAAGGATGGTCGGGTGGGAGACATATGGGGTAGAAACAGATCTGTATGCCACACAATTTTTCAGGACTGAACACTCAGTACTAAGATGTTTAATTCAGGTTTATCACCACTAACGTCCTGGCAAGCTGTTAGAGTCGTTTTTCACAGCTGATTCCCTTTCATATGAGGCGGGTTTTTCCCTTCTGGGTCCTATCCCAGTGCCAAACGCCGTTGCCACCGTTGCCCGGCCCAGTTCTCTGACTACGGCGCGAGGAGCCGCTTCTCTTTCCCGCAGGACAGAGGCCCCCCGGAGCAGGGCTCCTGAGAGCACCCCCCGGAGCAGGGCACCTGAGAGCACCCCCCGGAGCAGGGCTCCTGAGAGCACCCCCCGGAGCAGGGCACCTGAGAGCACCCCGGACACACTCGGGGCCTACGCGCTGGGTCTGGCCAGACCCTCCAAAGGCTCCCGAACTCCAAACGGTGTGAAACAACCCACAACATGTTAGGCTGCAGCTCATGGTAAGAGATTATTCTAAAGTGAAGCTTCACATAAATGTAGGACATTCAAAGCTCTCACAGGCAAGAAGCGCGCGAGGAACTGGAGATTTCCCACGCAGGTGAGGCGCTGACTCGAGAAGTACAAAGCACCGGGGCTCGGTCAGCGCTTAAGCCAGGTTAACAAATGTTCAGGGATTTTACAAGCTGGCCCTCAGCACGTTGGTGGTTTGACATAAACTATGACAGGAGAAATTGTACCATGGAAATGAACAAATGCTACGAATCAGAACTTTTTTCTGGAAAGCTGATTGTTAAATATGTATCAGAGTACCACAGAAAATAGCTGTCTTCAGTTATTTCAAGGATTATCTTTAGTGCGATTATATTTGGTCATCAGCAATGCTTTGCAAAGCTTTCCAATACAGCGAGCGTCCACAAAGGCAAATGAGAATACACAAACTCCTCAGAGCATCGCTGACATGGGCCAGAGTGACAGAGAATCTAAGCAAATATTGATTATATAACATAATGAGGATATGTAATAATAACAAAACTAAAATACTGGACAACAACACATGCATTTTATCTAGCCAGTGAGTAGGCTTAAAAATTTTAAGTCCATGCATTTTTCAGGAGGGAATTTAAAATACTGATAAAATTAAATTTTGTAAGTAAAAGATATAAGCATAAGGTTAAAGTATAAGGTAAAAATTAGACAGTAACCATTAAAATTTATAAGGAGAGTATATAACGTCAAAGCAGTAGGTGGAATAAAATAAAATAAAATATGAAAACAGCACAAAACAACAGCAATAAAGGGGAAAAGCCACAAAATTTAACAAACAGAAACCAATAAAAGAGACAAATGGAGCATGTAAAATTAGAACTAAATATAAAGCAAGTTACATGGTAGGAAAAAATACATATAGGTTGATAAATGTAAATTAAGATCATCTGTTAAAAGAGATAGTAAGAATGAAATAAAACACAAAATCCAGGCGGTGAGTGGTTATAAAAGGACATCCAAAACAAAGAGAAAAATTGAAAGCACAAAGGTAGAAAAATATATAATGAAAAAAATATGTATCAAATGAAAAGCTGATGTAGATAGATAGATATCAGATAAAATAGACATTAATATAAGAGACAATATTATGGATAGAGTAAAATGCTATAAGATGACAGGAGGTTTAACTTACCAGGTATAGCATTCTAAACTTTTATGCCCCAAATAGCATCTAAACATATACAGAAAAACTGACAGGATATAGGACAACTTTCATCAACCTGATCATGTAAAATTTCAACAGAAATCTCTTGACTAGTTTAATGAAAACTTAAAATGTTGGTAAATATATAGAAGATTTTAGAAAAATAATAACATGCTGGATTTCTGGGATAAATATAGAATCTGTCAACAACTAAATAGAGAATATTCATTATTTTTGAGCACAAGTTGAATATTCACAAAAATTTACCATAAGCCATAAATCAAGTATCAACATTTGGGAGTGAGGGTGGGAATCAATACAGACCACATTCTCTGATTATTACACAACTAAATTTAAATTAGATTAAATTAAATCAATAACAATGATTTAGTCAAGCATAGGTAAGTAAACCCCTTTAAATTAATGTGAATATTTTAATGTAAACTTAACCATCAGTCATTTGATTGAATTAAACTCTTACATGACTGAAAGACTATGATTCCACAAATCAATTGTTGAGTGAGATACTATAACTGTTCACATTAGCCAAATTTGTAACAATAGAGAGTCCATATAGATATTGTCCTGATCTTCAGATCCTGAAGTTAGAATGAATCAGTTGCTCCCAGAAAAAGGTAGAGAATAACTTCGCCCTAAAAATTACTTGTTCCTGGTTTTCCCTTAATGATAATTTAATCAATGCATTATACGTCATTATTCCTGGGTGAGGTAGGGGAAAAGGAGAGAGGAGAATCTATATATACCTATTTAGAAGTTTCACATAACTCAATTTTATGCAACTAATCACCTAAAGTTAATGTTAAAATTAATTTTAGCAAGTAACAGATTGTAGTCAGGATCTTAGATAAGATTCTGCCTTTCAATCTTCATAGATTCTGGAGTTGAAAGTGGGGGGCCGCTTTACTGAGTGTTGCTGAGCATTCCTCAGCTCCCTCACCATTGAGGAGATTGGGAATGCCAACAAAAGAGCCACGATTATCACCCACAGGGAACATATAAAACTAAGTTAAAGGCATAGATTCAATAAATTCACTTGTGCCAATTTCCAGAAGGCAAGGGCAAGCTTCGGAGTCTGTAAAGAAGTCAGAAAGGATACGCAATAGGAGCTGGACTGCCAGCATTTACCTAGTCACTGAAAACGGCCCATTCCGTAGGCCCCTCAGATTAGTCAGTTACCTCTGGAGAGAACCCCCTCAGAAGTGCCTCCTGCCTGCTGAGAGCCGACTGCCCCGGGGTTCACTAACCCACTGGCACCATTTAGGGTTATTAATTACAGCAAGAAAGAGAATTGATGGCCTGGCCGGGTGTGGCTCAGCAGTTGAGCGTCGACCTAGGATCCAGGCGATCGGGGTTCGATTTCCGGTCGGGGCACATGCCCAGGTTGTGGGCTTGATCAATGACTTTCTCATCATTGATGTTTCTATCTCTCTCTCTCCCTCTCCTTTCTTCTCTCTGAAATCAATAAAGATATATTTTTTAAAAAAAAAGAGAATTGATGACTACAACCCAGAAGTTCTGGTGTTATATCAAGCTGGTTGGAGGAAGACATTGATGCCAAGACTTGAACAAGTCCCCACTGTTCACTGAGTGACACTCTTAGTGTCACATTGTAGGTTGTGTCTCTTTTGGGATAAAGCCATCATGTCACTCTATTGAGAAGAGAATGGTGACCAGTAATGACAGTTCTGCAGTGAACTAATACAACCTATTCCAGACGTCCATCAGGGTTCTTTCTACTTGCTGTCTTCCTTGGGTGAGGGTGTAAGAAACCCAATTAAGGAGAATAAGGGAATAGCTTATTTTGCCCCAGAAATCACTGGGCACACAGGACTTTGGCTATTCTTCTGAAGTGACAAAAAAAAAAAAAAAAGCATCCATCCCTTGGGTCATGTGACCCTACCAGCTCTGGAGGCCGATCTCATAAGGGCGCTGCGTGGAGCCTCTGAAATCTGTGGAGGTTTTTCTCTGCAAATGCAGGAAGAAAGCAGGTGGATGGATAAATGAATTAAGCATGGCCTTGCTCCTGGTCTCCTTGCTGGCCTTCCTGAGCTCGGGCTCGGGATGTCCCCATCGGATCTGCCACTGCTCTAGCAGGGTTTTCCTCTGCCGAGACAGCGAGGTGAAGGAGATTCCCTCCGACCTTCCCAGGAATGCGGTTGAACTGTGAGTATCGGAGGCCGTGGGAACTGCCACTGCAGGCATTTATGTGTTGGATGCTAGTATTATTTTCGCATTAGGCTGATAACTGTTGAGCTGAAATATTTCTGCCCTGACCTAAGGCTTGAATAAAACAAACTCCCCCAGCTCAACACTCGAGACCTGCGTCTCTCCAAGGGTTTTAGTGAGAGCTGGTCAGGGCGCTTGTCAGGGAAGGGCAGTGCGGAAACGGAGTGTCTTTTCAACACATTTGTCCTTGGGTTCTATACTCTCTCTGGTGGAACCCGAAAATTGAAACTAAGAAAACCTAGAAGACCTAGAACTGGAGGCAGAAAAGCAGCTTTGATTTAAGTGGTACGTACAATGTGAACCTCCTGAGGACACCGAAATCAAGAATGCAACGGTCATTGTCGCCTTGGAGGCAGGAACAAATAATTCCTGAACTGAGATTCTGCTTCCTGGGGAGAAAGAGGGATGGAGGAGACAGGGGAAGGGGTGTGAAGAAATGGGGAAAGAAGAAAAAAGGGATGTGAAGACAGAGGGAGAAAGACAGGATAATCTTTCATACAGGTAAGAATATATGATCCTCAATTTTAGATTTTTACTGAACTATTTTAAAAGGAAGTAGACCGAATTGGATAAGATCATTTCACTTTCTCTCTTTATTTTGCAAATGAGGTATCTGGGGTCTGAAGAGTCAGGAGAATTGCTCAAACTCTCACAATGAGTTGAGGCAGAGCCAAAACTAGAAATTAGGCCCTTTGATTCACAATCTACTGTTTTTCCCCAAATCCCATGTGTGATTTCATTAGAGCAAGGTTACTGCTTCCCCTGAGAACTGGCAAGTTGTAGCTCAGAGACTGTAGCCATCCACCGTGTTTTTACTCCAAGGATTTTCAACAGAAGCCGCTCTTCTGGGAGCCTGTTTCAAACTTGGTTCCCCTAAAGCTATGGGTGACTCTTGCCTTAGTGCAGAAGGTGGTCATCTCTTCAGTTCACTCAAAGACGTTAGTGTTGCATTTCAGAGTTTACTCGGGAACAAATGCTCGCAGACTTGGCTAGTCTGCTGCTGCTCTTTCCCTTGACAACCCAGGTCCCCAGTTCCCATCCAGAGGCAGCTGTGGCAACAGGGAAAATAACTGGTCTGTTCCATGTTTTGGCTACACTGCTTCAGATGAGACAGTTATTCCTGATTATGGGAACGTCAGTCTGGTGTATTAGGTCATCATAAACACAGGAGATGGCCCTGTACCTGAGCTGCTGTAAGAAGTCAGTTCCTTCTAAGTGACTTTGAACAATTACTTAAGCCCCTCTGAGTCTTGGTTCCTTGCTTCCTAAGTGAGTTTAATCCAACATGCTTGGTTGGATTGTTGTGAATACTAAAAATTATACCCCCCACACACCCACATACACACCCATTTCCACCTGTCCTCTCTTCTCCACTTCTTCTAACTGTTTCTTGTGGGTCGAGTAGCACCAACCAGTTTTAAAGCAGAGAGCCCCTAATGAGGTTTAGTTTGGGGGTGATGCTACTCTATCCCAAACCCCCTTCTCCACTAGATTGCCTGCTTTCTGATATCTTTTTACAAGAAAATAATAATAAACAATAGAAAAAAAAAGAAAGAAAAATTTAAAAGATAAAAGAAAAAAAAGAAGAGAATATATATTTTTTAAATTATGCATAGAAAACAGGAAGGAAAGGAAGGAGAGTGGACGAGAAAGAATAAAATTGATTCCCAAACCCCAAACTTCTGGGAGTATGTGTATGAGTTAGTGTGGGAGGAGCAGGGGCAGGTGTTTTTTTTTTAATTCATACTAAGATGTAAACGACTAACACCTATCTCTGCCCAGGAGCACTTTGCAACTGAGGAAAGAGATTGTAAAAGAGGGTGTGTGAACAGAACACCAGGAACAAATTTCACACTTTTGACAAGGCTAACCCATGGTCAATCCCTTACTTAGGGTACATAACAGTGTCCAAAGCTGCTAGAACTATGAAGGGGAAGAAAGTGCTTGCCTGTTACTGGCATTTTCCCCACCAGAGGAATAAGTGTGGTTGTTTGAAAGCTTTTAAGGAATAAAGTAGCTCCCCCAGATATCTTATCTTGAGAAGATTCTTTTCTCTGCACACTCAGTTGGGCCTGAGCTGAACCATTCTAGAGTTCAGGTTTGCAATCTTCTCAGCAAGATGTATTGAGAAAAAGAAGATAAATGTTGCTTTGGCAGTTAGAACAAAAAAAAAAAAATCATTTGGGGATATTTTTCTGGTCAGTTTGTTAATCACTGAAGAGCAGATAAAATGCCAAGTAAACGGGAACTCAGACTTAGAGTTAGAATGAAAGAGCAATTACTTTTGCTTCCTTAAAAGGGCTGGATCAGGGTTATCTGGAACATTGGTAGAAGGAAGATGAAGACTTGTTCAACTAAGTATTTCTAACTCACGGTGCACCTTCCAAGTTTGGGTATTGACTCTAATGATGACACATCAGGCATAGGTGGATGGAATAGCTGGGCTTCCAGGACGGCGATTGCTTAATCCATCAACATGTCAAAGCTTCATTGTCAGTCAGGTTCACTGGGGGAAACCTCTCCTAATTTTACCATGTACATTTTCATCCTATCAGATTCCATCCACCTTGCAGCAGTGTCATTTTATGCACCTGCCAGGTATCACTAAAGATTCTAATTCCCAACAATCTGCACGTGCTGATATCAACACCAAAAGCACATAAAAGTGTCATCAACAGGCAGGTAGATTCATTTCCTGAGGGGCCCCTACCGCTTACTTGATGCTTTACACATACTACTTCACTGAACTTCACCATACAACTGCAAGCCTGGTATTACTGCTCCATTTTCCAAAGAGGCAAACTGAAGAACAGAGAAGTTCAGTAACTTGAGCAGCCATCCCTGCAGCTCCCCGATGGAAGAGCTGGGATCCAAACTTAAGCCTCTTAATATCTCCCCTGCATGCTGTGTACAATGAAAGTCTTCTGACTCCTTTCATTCCTTCCTCTAAAAAAGTGTCCTTTCGAATTTTGACCAGAGGTCAACAAATTGTTTCTTATGAAGTCAGATAATACATGCTTTAGGTTTTATGGGCCATTCAGTCTCTGGTGCAACTACTCAGATCTGCCACAGTTGGAGGCAAGCTGCCCTAGACAAAATGTAAATGAATTAGCATGGCTGTGCTGCAACAAAGCCTTATTTATAGACACTGAAATTTGAATTTAATATCATTTTCACAAGTCACAAAGTATCGTTCTTCTTTCGATTATTTGCAATCATGTGAAAAGGTGAGAAACATTCTTAGCTAATGGGCCACAGAAAAACTGGGGGACAGGCCAGATTTGGCCCAAAGGCTGGTTTAGACTGTGGATGAGAGTGGTTAACTATGACTGGCCTAAGTGGGGTTTGGGCCGCCGGAGACAATACGGCACCAGGGAGAAAGCACTAACCGGGGTGAGCAGGGTCAGGAGCGGAGGGAATTCTAAGGGAATATTCACAGGTGGGCCGGGCCTGTAATTGTCTCCGACGAGACAGAGATGATAGAGCGTCGCATCTAGAATCCCAGAGACTTGAGTTCACACCCAGGCCGTGCCATTGTTTCTCTTCCCTCTTTCAAGTGGGCTCTTGGTGGTACAATGGAAATGGTGGTGTGTGGTTCTCACAGAGGTGCCATGAGCATTAAGTGAAGCAATGCAAACGAAACACATAGCACAAAGCCTCTCGGGTGGCAGTCGTGGTGGTGGCGGTTGCTATTGTCATCTGTTCGATGCTAGGAGAAAAACACTTACCACAGAGGCCACTCGTGATGATCAAATGAGTCAATAGATATGGAAATGCTTTGGGAAATTTATGTAAAGATCTTCACAACTCTGAGACAGTTTTTAGTCTCCCACTTACTTAAAAATAACCTTCTCCTCCTCCCAGTGGCTGGAACACTTATTCTGTGTGCATTTTCTTTCTAAGAAAATGTATTCCTTCAGGCTTTCAATAGCTTTCAAGAACTCAGGGAGCGGGTTTCATTCTGACCATAGTCAAAGGAATTTTGATGCCTGACTTAGTCTAGAAACTCAGCTTCACCTGGAGGCAGTCAATGAATCTAGAAAGGACTTTATTCTTCCTGGAGCTAGAATTTCTAAGGAGAATTCAAACACCTATTCAAAATCTGGAATTTTAACTGTAAGTGACGGTGCAGATACAGTTATCTTTTTATTTAGCATGGTTCGATGACCACAATACTAAGAGGAGAAAAGAGTCCACTGATGGTCATTCTCAGCATAGGGAGACCTGTACTGAGATTATATTGTAAACTGCCTGTATCGACAACTCTCCTCACAGCAAGTTCCTGTATCTCACTGCAGTCTCAGCTGATCAGCACTTACCTCTAATTATCTAATTATATTTTTCCAGTTTTATTTTCTTCCTTTGCCTTATATTCCTTGTTTGGCTGTCTTGGTTTAGATCATTCTTAATACCCTGTTACCCTAGATTGTTGTTTAGTGAGGAGCTTTAAAGTGAGCCTAGTTCAGTCTTTCCTTATTAGGTCCTTAGTTCTGAGAGACGTCTCAGTGTTACGTGCCTAAAAGGGAAGGCTTTGCTATGCTGATAAGTTCTGTGATCTCCAAGAGGGAAGTAGAGTTTCTGATGCTTGCAAGTGTGTTTAATTGTGGAATCTTTTTCTCTAAGAGCTTCTTCAAGGATTAATATTCTGTGGAACATACCTTGGGAAAGGCTGATCGACTTCTGGTCTATCCAACCCCAGCCACCAGAACAAATCCCTTGTAAAGTCTGAACGGTAGCCCAGACCTTCTAACTCCCAATTCAGGGCTCAGTAACAGCTGGAGAGGGACTCTTGTCTGGTTTTCATTGTTTTGTGCCCGAGCAGTAGCTGTGTACAAATGTGCTGTGTTCTCGTGAGGGAGATGGTTCTGAAGTACAGACGACAGCCGCAATGGAACTAGGCGTTACTTGTTCTGAGTTGACGAAAGGGAAGATAAAACAGTGGATTACAAGACTGCTGAAACCTCTCCTGACAATCTCATTAGTTCCATAGTGATGGTTTAAATCTCATCATCAGGCAGGTTCCACCTTCCTGATTGCCCATAGCTAATCAGTTTTACAAACTCCCGTTGTACCACTGGCAGCGATTCATTGCCACCTTCTTTTCGGGGGTCCTGGACATCTAAAGCCTTTATTATATGATAACTTCCTAATTTATCTCCTTCCAGCCAATCTCTCTTGTCCAAACCCACCATCCATCTCTCTCCATGAAATACCACTGCCGCCGTGTTATAATTCCCAAGTTCAAAATCCTTCAGTGGCTCACCTTCTGGACTTGACCTTTCACCATTCTCATCAGGAGCCGACTACTCTGCAAGACTGACATATACCTGCTCTCAAGCACACTTTGCCCCCCCTGCCTCCCTATGTCTTATGTTAGGCCTGCTACTTACACTGTCCTCAGTTTCTTCTTTGCCTCTTGAAATCCAACCTACTTATCATAGTCTTGCTCTAAGTTTGCCTCTTTCACGAAGTCTCCCCGACCACTCCATCTTTATTTAATCTGAACCCTGGTGCCATTCATCTCACAATCTAGCTTTGCACACACTTTTCGTGTAGGTCTCGTTTCCTCGATTGCAGTAAAAATTTCCTTTGTACTCCTTATGGTGCCTGGTTCAATGCAGTGTATGATCTAGGCCCTCAATTACGTGTAGAACAAATTATACAATAAATAAGGGGAATTACATCTGTTTATTTGCTCTGCTCCTCAGTATTGAAGTAAAGGTTCTTATAAAAGATGATTATTGCTCTCCCTGTGGTGAACTACTATAGGATTTGATAGTTTCCTTGTTTTCCTTGCTTTTTTATGTGTTTGTTTTACAAAAATGTCTATATGTCATTCGGTGATCCATTAATTTATTCAGAAAGAGAGATACATTGACTTGAAACAAGATTTCCTAAGTTAAAAAGTTGAATATTCTATACACTAGGCCCATCACTCAGTTCTCTTGACTTAAGTATTAATACCTGCCTCTCTATATCTACAAAGAATATTAAAAGGATAGATGAAATTGCCTAAACAAAATCACTTTAAGCCAGGCAGAAATGTTCAAAGAAATATAATTTTTTTCAATTAAGGTCCGATTTCTAACCCTGACTGTTAGGCTTCCTGTGCTCCCCAGATGTGCTTTGATTATTATAGTTCTGTCTGGATATCAAAAACAAACACCCCATTGTGCAGACTGCCCTAGGTGCCCATATCTGGAGACTCCTACTGCCTTGTTTAGATATGTCTTTGAAAGAAACAAACAGCACAGTTTTCATGCTAATGCTTTAAATAATCCTTTCTCTCAAAACAAAGTCTTTCATCTACTTTCGTGAGAAATTATATGTCTATGTACAACATTTGGAATTTAATTTGGCTGGGGGTATGGGAGGTTTATATTCCCATTCCCCCAGCAGGGGAACCAGAAAGCTGACTCGAGGAATAGCTACAGAAGGCAGTACTTTGAAAGGAAAAGGTGGAAATTATATTTCAGGGACAGATGCTTTAAGGGAGATGGTGAACTCTACCCTGAGAATTGGCTAAGAGCTATAATTTACAGAGTCATTACCAGCAATTGAAGAGTAGGGTTTGATAGCTCAGAACTGCTCTTGCTGGTGATGACAAAATCCCCTTGTTTACCTAAAGGCGAGTGCTGTCCTTCCTCACCCAAGTCCTCTACTAAAGAAGCCTAAGCTTCAGAAGCAGGACATCTTGGCCACAAATGGGAAATTCATTTAACTTTCTGAAAATATACTGGGGTGACACTGGTTAATAAAATGATATCGGTTTCAGATGTATAATTCTATAATCCATCATCTGTGTGTTGTATCGTGTGCTCCCCACCCCAGGTCAAGCCTCCTTCCGTCACCATCTATCCCCCCTTTCTCTCTGGGAATCACCATAGTGTTGTCTATGGCTATGAGTTTTGTTTTGTTTTTTTGTTTAATCCCTTCACTTTTTTTCACCCAGCCTCCCAACCCCTCTCCTCTGACAGCTGTCAGTCTGTTATATGTTTCTATTTTTTTTGTTCGTTTATTTTGTTCATTAGTTTCCACATACAAGTGAAATCATATGGTACTTGTCTTTCTCTGACTGGTTTATTTCACTCAGCATAATGATTATCCTTCTCCAAAGCCACTAATTGGGTTATCTATTCACTGTGGATGATTGGACCATACCCTTTTTTTTTAAGCTGCTAGGCTTAAACTCTCCAATTAGGCTTTATTTAGACTAGATTCTAGCTTATACATCCCACAAGGTCAGTTGGGAAAAAGAGTACATAATTATTTTTAATTGCTTTAGGATCTGATTATAATGAGATTTGGATGTTTGTTCTTAATCTGACCTCTCCCTGAAGTATCTCGGAGGATGTTTTGTGCCTCTGACCTGAACATGCCATTACCTTGTTCTTTCATACAGAATATGCCAACTGATCTGAAAATCTTCCAAGGGATGTACAAAAAATATTTGAGTAAAGCAACCAGACTCTTGCCATAAACTTGAACTCAATTATATTTTTTTGTCTTAGGAGTGGCTTGAGTCTACCATTTTTCATCCCTTCTCCCAGACCTGTTTTAGAAAGAGCCAACACAGCCATCACAGAATCCTATATCAGAAACAAGGGGAAATGTACAGCATTAGCCAACTGTTTGTATCTCCTTAATGCCAAGCTTGATGAAAAGGGACCCAAAAAGTTCAGCTAAATTTCAATGAAGCAAAAAGATCAATTGAGGACATGAGAGAGAAAAATCCATCAGTAGGTAGGTGAAAAGTTGAAGTAAAATGATGCTCAGGTCTCCTTCAATTCTAAAATTCTCTGATTTCACAAACATCTTTAGGCACTAAACTTCTCAGAATCAATAGGCTTTTTCTAAGCCTCAGAGTCCAGGAGGCATGTAATTCCTAAACTGCTGTGAGTTCAGGTGTGGGCCTTGGGAATGGAAGGGGGCTGGTGAGGAGGGTTCCCTAAGCCTTGATAGGTAGCTCTCTTAAGCAAAGGGTTTTAAGCAAAGAATTTGACTTTGTAACTAAATAAACAAAGGCTGATGGGAGGTCATGGAATATTTCATTCAGAATCCTCCTAGAATAAGAAGAGAATAAAAAAGAAAGTCCCCTTATATGCAAAGACCACAGCCTTGAGGACTAGATTTTTAGGAGTGGCCCCAATTTAAAATATTCTGTTCTTTCGAAGAAAGTTGACTAACTCTTCATTCAGAAGGTAGGATCACATTTCTAGAAGATAGGATTGCCTCCACTTTTACTCTTCTCAGCATCTCATGGTAACAGCTTCTGAATTGGGCTCTGTGCATTCAGTCTTTCCCCCACCCAACCCACACCCACACCCTCCACACACCCCAGCTCCCGCTCTGAGCTCTTGCTCTGGTTTAATTCCTCTATGGGTTCAAATGCCCAGATTCAGGATAAAAGTTCAAAATTTGACATTAAAGTCCTCCACATTTTGGCCTCAAATTAACTCTCCTGTCCTCTCTCATCTCCCGTGCTCTCAACCCTTTGCTCTATGTACTTCCCCAGCCCCCAAATATATCTTATATCCCCCCAAATATATCTTATATTCCCCTACCCAAATAGTATTATTTTCTCCAACCTGAAATACATTCTCCTATTCTAATATTGTTCCTTTTTTGAGCCTAGAGTAAAGTTACTTGTTTTTTATGCAATTTCTTTCAACAGCAAATATTTATTGATTATATTTGTACAAGGCACTATACTGGGCACTTGGCAGGGAAGAATCAATAGGAGAGGCACAGTGCCTGGTCTCCTAGAGTTGCTAAAAAAAGAGGGACATCAAACAAGTAATGACAATAATGTTTTTCCTCACTGTTACCCACAACAATCAAAATCTCCCCTCAGAACCCAGAAGAGTCATTATCAGTAGCACTCATTTGACGAGCAATTGCAAGTTGCTTTGTGCATTCTGAAATGATAGAGACTGATCGTTGAAAGGAATGGATGCCTAGTGAAAGCCACTGAGAACATGCTTGCCTGCTTGATGCTGGAAGAAAGTTGGTAAAAAGACAGGTGTCTGCCTGTCCCACCTAGATCTGACCTTATGACCACCTAGGGTTGATTTCACGAGCTACGTAGGGTCACTTTCAGAATACCCCATTCTTTAAAAGGTCAGAAAATCCTTGCTCTATTTTATGAGGAGAGCACTGACTTCAAGTCAAATAGAATGACAAATGAACATCGGCAAATTTATGATAGGGTTTAACTGCCAGATGTCCAATTGTTTAAGTTTGACTAGAAGTTTTCAAATTATAAAAATGCAAGGGACTGGTGGAAGCACCAAAAAAGGAAACTTAGGCTGTGCTGTGTCTTTGCCAGTCTCAAAATTTCCTAAAGCTTCTTGTGCTCACGAATACTATAATGTGGATATTGCAGAGGGAGGGTAAAAGGACTTTCCATGTCTGTGGGCTGTGTATGCCAGCTTCCCTCCAGAGCAGCTGCCTGTCACCTCTGAAACCTGGTAATCACACGGTTAGCCTTGACAAAGCATGGCTATCTCTTCTGAAAAGGTCACACCTTTAAAAATATCTACTGTGGCATAAAGGGGACACTAATAAGGAATTATTGCATGCTCTTGAACTCATCAGCAATTTCCCTTTCTTTCAAACTACTGTATTTTGTATGGCTATGTATAGAATAAAAAAATAATTTGAGTGCAAAAGAATGATCTCTCTCCATCATCAGATCACAGCCTGAGCAAGTAGCAACAGCCAGCCCCGAACCCTTACCAACTGCCATATTCCAACCAAGGCTAATTACTGGTCAGGGAGTGAAAGGAAGAAACCTTCATTTAATAGGCATTTGTTTTGTGGGCAAGCAGTGTAATGGTTCAGTAAGTAAATATAGTGGGAAAGAGGAGCAGCAGAAAATGCGACAAAAACACTCTTTAAATTTAGGAAACAAATTAAAAAGTCAAGGAAAGAAATATAAGAGTTATGGAGAATAGCAAAGAGGTCATCTAGAATCCTGCATACAGTAGCAAAATTGCTTATCAGGCTCCTGATTGTGAAAATCTGAGTTCCTTCAATAAAAAAATACAGTCTTGGAATGGCATTTGATTCCCTCAAACAAATACTAGAGAAAAGAGGAAAGAGAACAAACAGTTATAATAGCTAGATAGGAAAATTACAAAGTAGCTCGGGTAAGATTCGGGAGAAAGAAAAGCAAAAACAGCAACGGAAACTAAATAAAAGAAATAGCTGGGCCATTGAGTTGGGGAATCGCTCCGTCAGTGCCTAGATCTTCCCTCTTGGGCTGATCAAATTCCCTGGAAAAGATTCTCCCAAGTTCCTATGTGGAGTGTGAAGCCCTCCTGCCAGCATCCTGGTGGGTGGGGAAGAGGGGTGGAGATCTCAGCAGCCAGCACTCATAAGTGGTCCCAGGCATCCTCCAGTTCAGAAACTCTCTATTCCAGTTTCTTTAAAAAAGAAAACTTTGGTGTTCTGTTCTGGTGAGGGGCATGTGTCTGTCTGCTCCACGTGGAACTTATGTCTGCCTCTTAAACTTTCCACCAATCCTCTTTATTTTGGCCACTGCACCCTATCTCCACCCTCCCCCACTTCCACGATCGCTAGTGTCTCTAATTCCCGAGGAATTCAGGGATTGTGCAGTGTAGATCACATTGGCTGAGGACTCCATTTCCTAGAGTCTGCCAAGTCAGCACCTCTCAAACCTTAATGTGCAAGGAAATAAGAGGAATACATTGGGAAAACACAGATTTGAATTCAGTAAGTCTAGAGTGGAGCCTGAGATTCTACATTTCTAACCAGCTCCGGGAGATGCCGACAACACTAATTCCAGAACCACACCCACCCAGGATTCCTTCCGATCCTAAAGTGTTGTTCTGGTTCATCTGTCCTTGTGGCTCTATGCCTCAAAATGCTAGGGATCTAACCCCTAAAATACAGCTCAGATGTCTCCACTTCTCCTTATCTTTCCTACCATCACCCCATCTTAAACCACCACTGTCTCCCACCTAAGCTCCTGCAATAGTCTTCACTGCTTCCATCCCATTTCCATGTGGGTCCATCCCCCACACAGCAGCTAGAGAGACTTTAAGAAATTATTGGCCTACAATTACTTACAATTGCACTTAGAATAAAATGTATTCAACCCATGTTTCATGACTACCTACTATGGCAGGCGCTGTTCTGGGGGCTGGAGATCCAGCAGCGAGCCAAACAGACAAGCTCCCCCCTTGTGGAGCGTGTGCGCCGTGCCACGGCAACAAGGCACCACGGTCAGACCTCTGCCTGTTCTCCGCAGCTACGGTGCACACCACGTACCACTTGCCCATCACCACTGTGCTCCAGCCACCCTGGACCCCTTTCTGCTCTTCCCACCAAGCTCTTTCCCACCTTACATCTTTTCACTTGCTTTTCTTTCTGTCTAGAACGGTTTCCTCTCTCTTTTTCACATGGGTTCTCATCTTTCCATTCTCTTCCCAAATGCCAGAGAGGTCTTCCTCATCTCTGCAGCATCCCACTCCACTACAGCAGCATCTCCGCTGCTCTAACATATGACCCTTTTCTTCATTAAACTTATCATGATTTGAATGCTTTTATGTTTTCCTATTTATCTCCCCCTGCTAAAAGCTAGGACTAAAGTTTTATGATAGCATGGATTCTAGCATATAAACTAGTTCCTTATACAAAGTAAATGCTCAACACATGCTTGAATTGAATGAATGAATGAATGAATGAATGAATGAATGAATGAATGAATGGGCCCTTCAAGCAACTAAGAACTAAAAGATTGAATGTAACAAATACCTATTAAGTACCACTATATCACCATGCTTTATGCTTCTTACAGTATCTTGCTCAATTGCCTTGCACTGTAGCTATTACTCTTCCTATTTTAAGAGATAAGAAAAATGAAATCAAAAGAAGAACTAGCCCACACAGTGTCAGAATTGAAATTGAATTTCCTGATATACCTGATTTTAAAATGCCTAGTCTTTCCTATCAGGGGGATCACTTTGTAAGTTATATAAATGTCTATGCTGTACACCTGAAACTAATATAATATTAAATTTCAACTGTAATTTAAAAATTAAAAATTTTTAAATGCCTAGTCTTTTTACTAACTGTGAAAAAAGAGAAAGAGGACCATCCTGTCCTCTGAACTCCTAAAGCAAAAGATCTAAACTCTTCATCTGAGCTTAAATATGCACAATGCTACAGTCATCCATAATACAAAACATATATTTTCTTGTCCCTCAAATACAGTATGCTCTCTAAGGGCTAGCACTGCACCCTTCTCCCACACCCAGCAGGACTGGGTACTCAATAACTATTCAATAAGATGGACAGAGACTCAGAAAGACAGAAAATGTGTGAGTGGGGTCATGAATAAATAGAAGGAAGCCTGAAAAGTTAATGTCAATGGCCACTTCCAGTGATAAATTGCAAAATAACCAGAAGCTGTCTAATAAAGCTGAAGAGCTATTTGAGCGATATGCGTGCTTCTGAAGGAGGCTTTTGGAAGGGTTGGTTCCAACTCTCCTCTGTCCTTTACATTTCCTAGGAAGATGGTTCCCAGTAATACTTAACTCTCAGTAGGCTGAGCAGCTGATCTTCCGCAGGTAGAGAGGCTTAGCAGCAGTGACTGCCATGTGACATGGGGCGCTTGATGGAGGCTTGGGATCCGTGTAGATACTCCCTAAATGGTCCTCTTACAGTTAGATGAACCCTGATGACATTTCTAAAGCTCAACAGAGGTGTTTTTTTTAAATCCTATTGATCTAATAGGACTCTTTTCTAAGATTTCTGTCTAGTTTTGAGGAGTTGTACCTCTGCTTTCTCATTTTGGAAATGATGTAAAGTCTGGACCAAGGCTGCTCTAACTAGCTCCCAACTTCCTATGTAGTTATGATTGGCTCAGTTGCCTCAAATATCTCCCGTTATTTGTCACAATACCACCATTAATGAATGAATCCTGGAAGCTTAAAAGATTTCCCTAATTTCTAAGACTCTGAAGTTGAAACGTATAAAATCCTCTTGGGGGATAAATATCTTAAGCTCCTGAAGGCCAGTCCTTCAACATTTTTAAAAGTGTATTCCTCACAGCTCTAGTTTCATAAGACCCTCTGGGAAAAGCAAAAGTTTAAAAGGTCTTCCATGATCAAATAGGTTTGGAAAATGCTCCATGTTATACCGCTATTCTAGAGATTCACAATGCACATGACATATTCAAGGCTCTCCAATTTTATATAATCCATAAGCGCTCCACAGAATACACTAGGAGACTGTGATTTAGTGAGATGCAGCTAACCAAAAATACGCTTTCACAAATGGGTATCCATATATATCCACAGAAACTAAAGGGCTGAGAAAGGTATTGTGTACAACCCCAAATATGTTGTAGACGTATATTTTAAAATCCTATGTGTGAACCTGCTTTGTTCTTCAAATCAGAGAACGTTTTGCTAGATGAGCTTCAGTAAGCATACATTTCCTCCCTAACCTTACTTATTGTAGGAATAAGAAGTGAGTCCTGGTAAAACAATTTGTCTAAGGTCATGTGAGTAATTGAAGGTATTATCTATCGTTTATTTCCAAAGCCAAAAACTTTCAATCCTCACTTTCCAAGTTTCTATGGTGATAAAACATACCTGTCACCTCCAACAAAACACAGGCAATGGCTCCCCCCCCCCCCCCAACCACCATGCCACCTCTACCTTTTGTCCCCTCACAACGAAGGAAATGCCTTGGAGATATTATAAGCTTTAGAATTCCACAACCATTTTATTTTTACCTTTGCCTGCTTTATTTAAAAAAAAAAAAAAAAGGCTTTATTGAGATATAACATGTACTATACAATTAACTCATTTAAAGTTTGCATTTCAATGGTTTTTGGTATATTCACAGATAAGTGCAACCATGACCATAGTCAATTTTAAAACATTTTCATCACCTCAGAGGAAAACACATACCCTTTAGCTATCACTCCCCTACCTGCCCATCCTCTACCCAGATGTAACCACTAATCTACTTTCTGTCTTTATAGAATTCTCTATTCTGAGGTTCATAGAATGGAATTATATAAGGTCTTTGTGACTAGCTTCTTTCACTTAGCATAATATTTCCAAGACCCATTCAAGTAGTAATGGGTGTGAATACTCCATTCTTCCTAGGGCTGTAAAATATTCTTTTGCATATATATACCACATTTTGTTTATTTCTTCATCTGTTGATGGACATTGAGATTATTCACCTTTTGGCTATTATGAATAACACTACTTTAAACATTTGTGTGCAAGTTTAAAGTTGTGGACATATGTTTTCATTTCTCTTGATATATACCTAGGAGTAGAATAGTTGAGTCATATGGAAACTTTATGTTAATCCTTCGGGAACCACCAAACTGTTTCCCAAAATTGGCTGAACCATTTTACATTCCCATGAAAGGTGTGTGAGGTTGCCTGTTCCTCCAAATTCTCTTCAACACTCGTTACCTGACTATTTTCTTCTAACCATCATAATGAGTATGAAATGGCATCTTATTGTGGTTCGGTTGGCATTTCCCTGATGAGCAGTGATGTTCAGCATCTTTTCCTATGCTTATTGGCCATTGGCATGTCAACTTTTTAATCTTTTCAGAAAATCAGCTTTTTATTTCAGTTGTTTTCTCTATTTTTTTCTATTCTTCATATTATTAATTTCTAATGTAATATTCATTATTTTCTTACTTCTGCTCACATTAGGCTTAGTTTGTTCTTCTTTTCCCAGTGTCTTAAGATGGAAGATAAGGTTATTGATTTGAGATTTCTCTTCTTTCTTAATACAGGCATTTACAACTATAAATTCCCCTATAAGTATTGTCTTAGCTGTACCTCATATATTTTGGCATGTTGTGTCTTGATTTTCATTTATCTTAAAGTATTTTTTATTTCTCTTTTTTTAAATTTATGACCCATTGGTATTTAGTAGCACACTGTTTAATTTTAACATATTTGTGAGTTCCTGATTTTTTTTTTCTGCTATTGATTTCTTCTTTCATTCCATTGTGGTTAGAGAACATTCTTTGTATCATTTCTTTTTCTCTCCTCTCCTTTTGGTATTCCCATTACACACATATTGATGTGCTTAATTTTGTTCCATATGTTTTTGAGGCTCTCCCCATTTTTCTTCATTCTTTTTCTTCTCTGTTCTTTGACTTGTATAATCTCTATTGATTTACTCTTAATTTTACTAATTCTTTCTTCTGCAAGTTTAAGTCTACTATGGAGATCCTCTTGTGATTTTTTTTTTATTTTTTTTATTATTAGTTATTGTATTCTTCAACTCCAGAATTTCTACTTGGTTTTTAAATAACATTTTTATCTCTGTATCAATATTCTCTATTTGATGCAATATTATCAGAATACTTTTTAAATCATTCTTTCCTTTACTTCTCTGAACATACTTATAATGACTACTTTGAAATATTTTTCTGCTAAATCTGACATTTTGGTCACTTTCACAGGCAGTTTCTGTTGTCTGTTTTATTTTTTAGTGTATGGGTCATATTTTCCTGTTTCTTTGCTTGCCTCAATTTTTTGCTAGAAACAGGTTAGATAATATATTATAGCATTTTGTCTACTGGCTCCCCCTCATGACTTGGTACTGTTATTTGTGTTTTAGTGATTAGCTGAATTATATTAGTGATGCATCTGATGCTGCTCTCCTGGAGGTACAGCTTTGGATATATATCCACGGTTACCCTGGGCGAAGAGTACTAATAAGGCTCTCTTTCATTCTTTTTTGGCCACATCCACAAGTTAAATTCCACTACTTACAGGCAAACTGTCCTATTATTTTCAACAATCCCCTGGGGGACATAAATTCCTCTACAAACGAATCCAATCAAATTGTAGCCCTTTTGAAGAGACCATTTCTGAGGTCAGTATTTGATATTTGTTCTGACTTCAGGAGGGCTCCTTCCAGCTGTTTTATTTTCCCAGTTCCCTCCCACAAACCAGCGGCTTTACATTAGATATTTATTAGATCCACACCTCTACTGTTCTTAAGAGTGCTCTTGGGCTTAAACATCTCCATGCTCTGTTGCAAATAGAAGGAGTTCCTTTGGGAAGTGAGTACATGTTTACAGTCTGCTGCTCTCCCTGGGCAGGATCTCAGCCAGTGCTCTGGGGCCAGGAGTGGATTCACTGGCAAGCTTCTCTCTAAGACCCTCATTCTAGGAGCTAAGCACTTGATGGAGGTTAGGGCAACAGCCTGAAATCCTCTTGGTTTGACTTTTCTGTTATGAAACCACCACCTCATATACCCAGACAAGCTCTATCGGGACCCAGTACTCTCAGCAGGCTACACCCAAGATAGAGCCTCCATGCGCGCAAGGAGAGAGGAGCCCCGCTTCCCAACAGCACTTGCCCAGGGAATAGCCTCAGCAACAAGCAGCTGGAGGCAGAATGAGAAATGTTCAAGTCCTGCTCCTCCTGGGCTGAAAGCCCTCTGGCTGCAACCTGGAAGGAAAGGAAACCCTGTGTTTTGAGCTGCAGCAGTCTGGGGTGGAGTTTCCATGTCTCTGAGGTAGTTTTGGTTTAAATTACTAAAGACTCTTGCCTTTTTTATGGATTTTTATAGATTTTTTTTTTAAATAGCTGTTTGTTCTTTTACATTTACCCATCTTTGGTCTTTGCTCTTAGGACCATTTCCAGAGGCTTTGAATATTGTTTGTTTGTTTGTTTGGCTGTGTTTTTATAATTTTCACCAGTTTCACTACAGAACAAGTCAGCATAGCGCCCCACAAAGTCATGCTGAAAGTCAATGCCAAGGCCATGTTTTTGATCAGGAAAAAAAGGGGGGGATGGTGGGGAGTGGCTGAAAACAGCAAAGCCGTCTTGTACTTAGGATTATGGTGTCTGAAGTTCTTGGTGTGCCCTTGAACATGGAGGACAGCTGGGCAAGCCAGGAGGAAATAAATGTTATTACAATGAAGTTTTCACCCCATTTTTACTTTAATGTTTTCATGTGCATTATTAGTTTTAAATAATTCAGTATGCATGTCCTAAATATCAGCCTGGTGGCTGGTAATGGCTCTATCACCTACAAAATAAGGCCACTAACTGATCTCCTTGGCAGGCATAACACTGTGGTACAGTGAGTAAAACAGAGGGAAATGGAATTACAACGGAAAGGGTGCTCTCCAGGGCTGCTTTGGTTTGTTAGATCAAAGGACAGATTTATTTTCTCCTGGACAGGATAGAAACAAAATGACCTTCTCCCTGTGTATTTACAGTCCTGACCATTTGACGGAAGTAATTTCAGCAACAGGGAGCATGTAGTTGTACCAAATGGAAACAAGCCAAAAGTAATGTCAGAGTCCTGAGTTCAGCATCTTCACAGAAAAATCATTGAGACCCTAAACAAAGCAGTGCATCAGCCACAAGCCACTACAGGCAACACCCCTTTATCAAGTGCTTATTGTGTGTACAGCCACCGCAGGGGTAGAAGAGCCGAAGACGCCGCCGGGACCCACAGACCATTCAAACGTGGCTGAAGGGAACAGTCACAGATACGCAGACAGAGAAAAAGAGAATAAGGCTGTTCAGTCATCAGGTGCTAACATGACAAGCGTAGGCTACGCAGAACAAAATCTGACCACTGTGGGGTTCTTTGAAGGGCGAGGTACCTACATTTGAGAATGAACATAGGGCGCTTTCTTGAAAAGGTGTGACACGTGCTGGATAGAAAGAAATATTTAAATACATGGTAGTGAGGGAGAATGCATAGCAGCTAAAAAGAAGACCTGGAGAGCCAAACAGCAGCAAGTCAAAGAAATCTTTTCTCTCCTAAAGAAAATATTATTTTTTCTGAATTATCAATTTTATATTTAGAAATGTGCCAAGTATACCACTTGGGTGAGTGGAGGAAATTACAACATTTTTTATTCCAGTTCTTTAAATTCAAGAAAGTTTACCTAGCAGAAAAATAATAATAATAATAAAGTTCTCTTTTAGTGTGGTTCAGAGAAAATTAGTGGGCTGCAATAAATGGCTTTAAACATTCATAGAGATGACTGAATGCAGAACAAATTAAACCCAGCCTTAGTTTGCAGTAAAGAAATACAAATCACTTAAGTCACTATAAGACTTTTCGAATAGAATTAGTTTTTTATTCATTTATTTGTTTCAATTGCCTGGAATAGGGGCAGCTGAGATGATATTATGCCTAGAAGAGCTTAGGATCTAAAGCTACATGTTTCTAAAATAAACAATTCCTTCAGCGAAAGTTACTTAAACATTGGGTTAATTTATGTTTTGACACAATAAGAAAACAGACTCCGTTAGATCTAGATAACTTTTCCTAGAATTAACCTAAACTTACCATTTTGTCTGTTGACCCTGAACTCACCTTGCTTTTCAAAAGAAAGCACTGAAAAATGAATGAATGAATATAAAACAATAAATATCAAGAACCTCTTCAAATACCTGCCTCCCCATTTATTGTATTTTTCTAACTCTGCCTTCAAGGCGAGCAGTCAAGATCAACTACTGATCTGCAGCCCATCTAATTTTGTGTTTTGCTTTACTCTGTTTTCTCTCTTCCAATAATCATTATGGTGTAAGTGACACTCCAGGGGAAATCAATTTCTTCTGACTAAACAGAAAAGCCCAGTCTACCTCCCTCTAATCATAATTGGAGCTTTGTTTGTTTTGCTGCTGTTTGGACCATGCCACCCTCTTGTTTTCACCCAAGTTGAATATTGTCTGCTGCAGCCTCTGAGAAGATTAGCCAGCCTTTAGGAACTGCCCCCTTGAGCAGAGAATAATTAGAACCACTTAGACATCAGAATTGCATTTTCCAGCAGCTGGCTAGATGTTGTTTTCCTCAAGATTGTTTAAAGGAAAAGTCCTTTAAACCCCTAAGAGGATAGTCTTTTTTATTTTCTCTCTACTTTGGAAAAAATGTGAAGCTCCAGAAAGCATTCAGATTTGTTAGGACTCAAAAACAAGGTTTCCCGTGCTTCGTTTCTATCTGTCTTATGTCTGGTAAGTATTATGCGTGTCTTAGACCTCAGGAGATATTTGTGAATAAATGAAATGAATGACTTGCACTAAACCGAACTGATGAGTTAAATTGAATTGGATTGGACTGGATTGAAATGAATTGAGCAGAGCTTCTCTGAACTATCAGAGTAGCTATCGTGAAACCAGAAGGAAGGTCAGAGTGTCACATTCACCAGCCGATCAGGGCCAGAACTTGGGATGATCGGGGAGTCCAGGACCTCCTGGCTGTTGAGGAGGAAACAGAGGTTAAGTGGTTATCCAAGGACAGATAGCAAAATGGAAGCAGAGCTGAGACTCCAGCCATAGTAGCAATACAGACAAATAACTGGGCTTGACTGTACTGGGTACAGACCATGTGTCAGGACCAGTTCTAAGTTCCTCACTCTGTCTCCTCACTTATTCCTCACAGCAACCCCTCGGGGCAGGCCCCGCTGTTATCTCCACCTTCAGATAAGCACCTCTGTCTCAGAAAAAAAAGCAACTAAGCAACTTGCCCCTGTGGCACATCCAGGATTTGGACCCTGGAAGCAAGACCCCAAGATATTGTTCTCAACCATTTCAAGGCACCATGGCCAGCAGAGGAAGAAAGTTGATAACATAACTTAAATTAGAATTTTTTAAAAGGAAAATGAATATTAAGGAAATGGAGAAACAGAAGAAAAGATTTTTCCCCTTCTCTTGAAGACTTGAAATTATAAACCTGACCTAGTGTCCTTAACTTAAACATTTTAAAATATTTATGTCACATATCTTGGTTTCCTGAAGTTAGGCCTTGGTAGAGTCTGCCAGACTATATTGTACAGAGACTTAGATGAGTATAGGGGTTCCAATTTCTGGAAATGCCATAAGGGCTTTTGAAAAATACATAACTTATATTTATCTACCCATTATATTCTATAACATAGTCCTATAATATTGAAAATGTTCACTAATGTCTTGGGACTTGAAGGCTCCAGTCAGTACTGGACACCATGCTA
Organism: Miniopterus schreibersii; assembly: GCF_964146895.1. Classification (NCBI taxonomy): domain Eukaryota; kingdom Metazoa; phylum Chordata; class Mammalia; order Chiroptera; family Miniopteridae; genus Miniopterus; species Miniopterus schreibersii. The sequence continues at coordinate 25,580,796 of NC_138113.1, read as the reverse complement.
TGTTCTTACTTTCAGAATGACCAGAAATTCTGATGGCACTATCTCTCTGCCCTTTGTACCCAAAGGCCTGCTCTCATCAATGAGGAGTAGTTGACTGCCTCCACTGAGCCCTGCATACAGAGGGGCTCTAATCATCCTATTAGAATCAGAACTACAAAATGATTTTAATTGTTGACTATTCTAGTTCTGAAGATCTGAGCTCTTTAGAGTCCTGAGCACATAGAAGTCATTCCATATATTTTGGGAAATGACTTAGCAGTCCCTACTCACTAGGAGTCAAACAGCAATCAGGCTACCTGGATGGCTGCAGAGGCAGGAAGGCGAGAGATGGCTCAGAATCCTCAGGGGTGAATGAGGGGTTTGACCTACGGTGTGAGGGAGAGGCAAGGTGCAGGACAAAGCCCAGCTCTGACATGAGCAACCCAATGGATGGCACTATCATTTATTTACTGGGTTATGAGAGGAGCATATTGGTAGGGGAGGGAAAGTGTGAAAACAAAATTATAGTTTGAGATATAAGTTTGAGATCAGTTTGAAACACAAGAGTGGAGATAAGTAAACAGATAAATTATCTGGAAGATTCATATGCATTAACCACCATCTGGGATGAGGGTGTGAAATTAGGATTGTCATGTCATGCTCTTAGTGAATTCAAGCTAGTTTCTAGTAATTTTTAGTTTTGTTTATCTGTTTCTTTCCAGTTGCAAAATTTTACAATTATTAATAGGATTGATGTTAAGTTTTCTGATCTATAGTTTCTAGAATCTGTTTTCCACCTTTCTGAAAAAAGTGGCCATTACTTTTTACTCTCCAGGCTTCTGATTTCACTCCTAATTCATAATTCACTGTTCTTCATAATTCTTCAAAGATTAAAGAATCTCTTCTCCATTTACCCAAGTTTTTCCAGAGCCTTGAGATGCCACTCATCTGTATATGGAAGTAGAAGCTCAATGGAAGCAGCTAGCTCCCCCTTTCCTCTCTCCTCTCATATATTAAACTTCATCTCCAATATAACAAAAGACTATGAAACACTTTCCAGAATTATTCTCCCTAATTAAGAAGGTATAAGTCAAAAAGGAGTCAGGCATGCCTGGGTTCCCTTGTCATCTGTGAATGCCACAGTAGCAGCAGGCGGAGCATCTCTAGCTTTCTTTCCCGAAATGTAGATGGAAAGTCTTCTTTGTAAGTCTTAGCATTTTTCCCAAGTCCCAGTAGCAGCAGGCTGAGCATCTCTAGGAGTGAGGTTCTTACCCCTCTTTTGTTTTGTCTCCACTCCTGATTTTATGTTCCTTTTTTATTTTTATTTTTTTGTACACAGTATAACTTTCTTAGTGCAATATTTTTTGAGATATTTTCTCAGCCATTGTTCCATTTTTTCATGTGTATGTATAATATCATTTACAAATACTCACAATTTTGTTACTATTACTCTAAGGAAATGTTCCCATTCATTAACTCATTCACTCAACAAATATCTATTGAGCATGCATTACAGTAGTTACTGCAAAGCACAGAAAGATGGATCAGAAACAGATCTGAGTTGAGGAAGCTGAGAGACTAACATGGGACCAAGCCACGTACAATCACAGGTGTCACAAGACATGTGTCTTGTGGGAATTCAGAGGAGGCAGGTGCTAGAGGCAGCATTTGCAGGGTAGATCAAAGAAGGAAGGCTTTATGGTGTGGACGGCAGTAGACTTGCACCTGCACGTTGAGAAATTTAGATAAGGGAAGATGAATTATATGCTTGTGTGGGGGGATGTGGGGTGTGTGTGTGTGTGTGTGTGTGTGTGTGTGTGTGTGTGTGTGTTATGGTAGTCCTCGGTGAGAAGTAGGGTATTCCAGAAAGAATAAAGACATTATTGAATATCACCTTTTAATTACTACAGGGAACTTTAATGTGTATACTTGTGTCATTTTATTTCTTATTGCTTCTCATTTTCCCATGATGCACTTTTCTTGCTATGTCTTACCTCTACTCTTTTATATGCTCAGATATTTCTATTATTTTTGCCACCTCAGGACTCTTTTTCACCCAGGATCATTATTCTCTGCCTTTCCCCATTTCCCTTTCCTTCCCCTGAGTCTGCTCAAACCCATCCTTGGTTCCTCTTCCTTCCTATGCCAGCTTGACAGAAGTAGACAACCTTTCTCTCTGGAAGCAGAGCTATAGGATGGATGCCTCCCCCCTGGGCAGACCCACAGGCCACCCCTGTAGCCCTTACATTCCACCTACTGAGACACGTGTCCTAGGGCAAGGAGGTCAAACAGCACAGTCGAATGATCCCAGAACTAGGAATGAGAAGACCTGGGTTCTGGTTTTAGTCCCAAGAGTGTGTCATTATACAACCTAATTTCCCTAGGCCACAGTTTACTCCTGTACCATGTGGCAGAACTCAACATGATTATCCCCAAAGTCATCTGCCTCCCCACAGGCAGAAGGAAAAGGTGAGCACTGGGAGTAAACTATGACTGAAGCTATTCAACCATTTAAATAATAATTGGAATAGTATCATGTCTAGTCACTGCCCTTTCCAGCCTTCCACTCCCAGAAGCCCTTTGCAGTTTTGTCAGCTGTGACTCTAGGAATCTCACATGTGTAGTGAAAATCCTTTTTTTTTTCTCCAGACTTTTTCTTCTGACTTGTCATGATTAAGTGGCAACAGGAACAAGTGAAAGGACTCATTGTCTTTCTATTGACAGTTTGCCCTCTAGACCCTGCCCCAGGAGAGGAAGAGCAGAGTTAACAGAGCTCATCAGCCATCTGCAGTTTCCTAGTTTTTAGGTCTGTTGGCAACTGACATTCCATCCATACCCTTATAGCTAGTGGCAAGACTGGGGAGTGAGGGCCACTACAAATGTGTGTGTATGAGCATTCCAGGCTTTCCTTTGCCAACTCCAATATTTAAAATCAACACTCCTACAAATGTGATGCACAAGATGGCTTTAAAATTCCTCAAGGGTTGAATGGTATTTCCTAGGAAAGAAGAAAGCAAAGATTGGTGAGCACCAATTCATTCATTCATTTGTTCATTCATTCAACAAATACTGATTGCTTACTATGTGCCACAGACAGCTCTCTGTGCTAGAAATACAGCAGAGAACAAAGCAGACTGCAGGAAAAGATGGTAAGTTCTTGTGGGACTTATATTCTATCACAAATGACCAATACTGAACATAAAATATAAGTAAGATATATAATATGCTAGATGGTGATGTATGCTACTAAAAAAATAATAAAACAGGGAAAGGGAATGGTCAGAGGTGGTAAACACACTAGTCAGGGAGCCCTCCTGGGAAGGAACCAATTGAGTAAAGTTCTAAAGGTGGCTAAGGACTGAGCCATGTAAAGATCTGGAGGAAGAGTGTTCCGGGAGAGGGACCAGCAAGAGTAAGTACTCTGAGGCAGGAACACATCTGCATACACAGGGAACAGTAAAGAAGTCAGAGTGACTAAATGGATGAGGAGAAAGGGCATCATATAAAACAAGATCAGAGAACTTTGCAAGTAATGAAGAGCCAGTACCCTTGTAAGGATACTGCCTTCTGTTCAGGTTGGGATGGGAAGCCAAAGGAGGTATGTAATCTGATTTAAACTTTAACAGAATTATTGTTAAGAATAGGCTGAAAAATGTCAACAGAGAAGCAGGAAGACGAATTAAGAGACTATCACAATACATTTGAAAGGAGATTGTGGCTCATATGGAAGTGGTAACAGTGGAGGTGAGGAGAAGGGGTCAGATTCTGGACATATTGGAAGGTAGAGAAAACAGGATCTCTGACAAACTGAATATGGGTGTGAGGGGAAGTCGTGTCAAAAATGGCAGGAGGGTTATAAACCTGAACAACTAGAAAAATGAAGTTACCTTTCCCAGGATGGGAAGGCAGAATGCAGGAGAAACACAGCTGTGTGGGGGTAAAAATTATGAGACAGACCAACCTAAGGAAGACATATCTTTAGCCTCTTAATAATTCTATAGTCTAAAGATTGTGATTTGGATATTTAATTACATTCTTGTTTTCTGATGCCAACCAGTCTAAACTTTTGCCTAACCCAACCCTTGCCATTAGAATGTCACACTAAATGTTTACACTTAAAAAAAAAACCAAGAGCTTCTGAAGAGTTCCATTATACCTTAGGATTAGTTTTGTTTTAAAAAAAAAAAAAAAAAAGCCTTCTAATAGCTAAACAAGTTCTCTCCAGCTGTGAACATAAGCCACGTACTCTCTTCTCTAATGATGATGCAGAGAGGATCTTCTCTTCCCTCAAGACAACTGCTGGATCTGTTCATTTTATCAACACTCTTCACCTGTCTTTGCTTTGTCCCCTCCCTTAGCAAAGTCCCAGTGTTTCTACCCAATCCCCTTTTCCCACCGAACAACTCTGGATGGAGATCTTGGAAATCTCACCCTTGCTGGGAGGACATGATTCCTTTCAAAACAGTTTACCCACATAATATGGGAAGACAGATTCTACATAACTCAAGTAAATGTGTCACTTAAATTCTTCATGTTCTGGTTGTTTCTTAAATCTGGTTGTTTCAAAATGTGGATAAAAGTAAAAAGGGAGGGAAGAAGGAGAGACATAGAGAGGGAAGTGAGAGAGGACTACTATGTTCTTAGAGAAAAGAATTGTAGTGGATTAGGCAAATAGTCCTCAACATATCTACTGTATCCTTCATCTTATAAACTTAGAAGTTGAATCCAAAGAGGTGAGGCAACCGTGCCTTGGTCTTTTGGGCTAAGATCAAGTGCAGAGAGGTGAGGCGCCCATGCTAAGGACCCGGAGTCAGGGTGTGGCAAAGCCAAGAACGGAACCCACAGTTTTAGACCCTCGTCTTTAATAGAAGAGTCTTCTATTACAGCCTAGCCCTCACCAGGAGGGACTTTGAAAGTGGGGCAGAGGATTGTAGATTTAATATAGCAGGCAATGGAAAGCGATGGGAGGCCCTGGAGCAAGAGTGAGAAGTCATGCTTTTGGAGTATTTGCTTGAAAGTAATTGTCCAAAACAAATTGGAAAGGGGAGAAACTGGTGAAATGGAGACAGGGTGAAGGCCATTGCAGTTTATTCAGTTATGAGGTGAATAAGACTCTTGACCAGAATAACACTAGAAATGGAGAACAGGGTGGATCCAAGGGAATTTTCCAAGGAAGAAGCAATCAGACTTCTGGGTAATGGAGGTTGAGAACAAGAGACAAGCTAAAGACCCCCAACGGCTGCAACCATGGAGGCTGGCTCTGTTTAACAAGCATACAGCCACATGCGGACCCATTCCTAGGGAAACCAGGGCCACCCCTATCCCTACATCAGTAGAATGACAGCAAATTCAGTAAGGAGCCACCTCACTCCAGTGTAAGCCAAGAACATGCCCATGTGGGTCTGTCAGTCTGGTTTCAGTTCTTTCTATCTTGAGGCTACAAAGAAAAATGCTCGGAGTGTGCTTTAGGCAAAGCATATTTCATCTCAAAGCTGAGAAAGTATAAAAGTTCAACTCCCATGCCATCAATGCCAGGATTTTGAAAGCACCAAGAAGTGGATAAAAGAAAATAAGCCACAGCAAGGGCTGTTTCTCTAGTTAGGAGCAATTGGCAGTGGTGGGCATGTGGCCTGAGAGAGCAGTCATTGTGAAGGGGAAACACAAAAAGATTTGATTGAAGTGCATTAGATGACAATTTTCATAAATAAATAAATAAATAAATAAATAAATAAATAAATGGAAAAGCATCATGTTCAAGATGAATAATATTCACTTTTTTCCTGAAGACACAGGTGATGAAAAGATTAGGCACAAGAACAATGGACAGAGCTGACTTTAAAACCATTTACTAAGAAGGCCTGGGGTGTGACTATCCACCACAACCTGCCCAGTTAGGAATTTGTGATCAGACCACCCTGTGAGGTTACTTTCCATTAGTTTATTACAGCACCCCTTTTTTCATCCACAGAACACTTTCTAATATATGTAACCTAAATTTCCTCAAAGTCCACCAGCAGAGTAGAAACAAATCACATTGTAGTTCCAGTAAATTATAATGTCTCTCTCTTCTCACCCCCACTCTGTCACTCCCCAATAATGTCACTTTTTACTTTGCCCTTAAATGGTCCCTGAGTTACCCTGGCAGTTCCTGGGAAGGGACTACATGTGTCCAAAAGCAATATTATCCTACTCTGAGCTTCCTCCCCGAAGTCCACTGCCCATGAAGCCACTTCACATGACACCTCTCCAGTCCCTCTGATGCCACAGTGAGAGAAATATTGAGGTGATGAACCACCGTCTCTCATGGAACAACTAGTACTGCCCTCCCTGGGGGACTAGAGTCATTAGTTGGTCCCATTCAGCCAGACATTCACTGGATCCCCCTGCACTGGCTATTTCCCTGGCACACCCCAAACCCACCTCCATCTTTCCCCAACCCTCCACTTCCCCTGTACTTCTCACCCCCCCACACACACCCCAAATAGCTCCCCCAACTCCTATTTCTGCCTGGGGCCCTCCCTGCAGGGCACTCAGACACAGTCCCCGGTCTTGGGAGGGTCAGATATCCTCTCAGGTTTTCCCTGTGCCAACTTTTCCTCCAGGCCCTTCACATACAAACCGTGTTCCTAGAGAGCATCCTCTCCTCACCAATCCATCAAACGAACATTTTCAAAGAGATGCCCCACAGCTTTTGGCATACTTATTTACCAGCTAGGCCCAAACACTTCTAAATCTCTGAGTGTTGAAGTTATCTGGATCCCATACATCTATATGTCAGCCCAGTTCCTAGTCCAGGGCACAGCAGTATTTGCTAAGTGACTAAATTTGGTGCCACCTCATATTTCCCTAAAAGAATCCCAAAACTCTCCTTTCTCTGTGTTCTCTACCTCTTTGCTATAGTGGGTGAGCATCACTGTGGTGCAAAATAGAGCCCACGGGAGTAAATAAAATTGATAACGTGGGATCAGGTGGAAAGTCAGAGTAAAATAATTCACTTTCAAGAATGGTCAAGCAAAACAAACAGTGAAAGTGGAGCTAGAGGCACATATAGAAAGAAATCTGAGAAACAGGAGTGAGAAAGTTAAAAAACTTCTCCTTGGTGCTGTGCTCAATCTGATTCATTCTGACTCAGATATTGGGCTCTTAATATTACTGAACCTTTCTTTCTTCCTCTTTAGCTGCATTGTTCAGTGCTTCCAGTAAGGGCACAGAGTGATCTGGAATAAAACCCCTACTCTTTAGAACTCCGATTAGTACTCAGCTCAGGTAAACAGAGCAGCTGCTAGTTAGTTTGAATTCCAGAGAGAAGAAAGGTAAAATGATTATCCACATATAAACTAGTTTTTCTTTGCTTCCCCTTTGTCTTCCATCAACTATTATGATGCAGATGCTCAGGAGAGCCAGAGCAAGCCATATCAGATGAAAGATGTTCGCCTGAACGTCTCATTCAGTAGAGAAGCTCCCTCCGTGACAGTAATGGCACAGGAGATATGCAAAGGTGTGTGTGTGCTGGGGAGTGAGGGTGTTGCTTTGATTTGCAAGGCACATCCTGGAAGCCTAGGAGGATAAGTATTAAACACGGATGCTGCACATTCCATGGCTGCCCTCAGTGATTAATTTTTTAAAGTCTGAAACAGAAGTCGATCTCTCCCGTGAACCTATTTCCTTGGTCTGCTTTAGGGCTGGCAACCTCCAAACTGTGACCAAGCCGATGATAACAATGCTAGCTAACAAGGCGGGATGCTCAATAAATTCCAAGCCACGTTTTACATAGTGGTAGATGGAGAAAGAAAAGGAAAAGGCGTCTTCCCCTCCCCCAAGCTCCCCTTTCTCACGGGTTTCTCTTCCTCTTCCTCTTAGAGCGAGCTGAGCTGAAAATGCCACCACCCTTATCAAAGCCTCGGGCAGAAACAGAATAGGGCAAGGGAATGCTCCCTTGTATGCTTCTTGGCTTCTAATTAAAGCCAACAAAGCAGACCCTGGGGAAGGAGGCGGGACTCTTGAACTAAGGGCATTACTCTAAGAAGTATGGTAGCAAAATGTGGGTGTGCAAAAAGCTATTGCTGACAAAACTGGAGGTTATGAAAAATTCTAGCTTTCCAACTATCAGGTAGCAAGAGCTTAACTATGTGCTGGGTACTGTGTTAAGACCTTTTCGCGCACCCACGTTATCTCATTTAATCCTCACAACATCCTTATGAGGAAGAACTATTCTTACCCTCATTGTACAGAAAGGAAAACTGAAGTTCAGAGGATAAATGGCTTGCACGTAGCATAGCAAAGACTGAGACCCTGATCCACCTAACGCTAAAGTCACACCTTGACCTCACCCTGTTTTTCCAGGTAACTGGTTGGCCAGGGCCTTCGAACGCATCATCCTGCCTCAGTCTTGTCCCTCCCACCGATCCCCACATAGCAGGAGAGGGAACTTCTGAAACTCAAGTTTGTTCATCTCACCCTCCTGCTTAAAACCTCTCAGGGCTCCCTATTTTCCTTGGGGACAAAGCCCAAGTTCCCCAATATGGCTTAATAAGAGCCTTCCTGACTTGGATTTTGCTCACATACAGACTCATCTCTAACAAACTCCTCACCCTTCTGTTCTACCCATGATGATTTTGCTACAATTCCTGGAAAATGCCAAGTTTCCTCTTATTTGTGGCCTTAGTACAAAATACTCCTCCCACCCAAAATAGCAGGTACCCCTCTCTGCCCTGACTACCTGTTTTATTCTAACACAAACACATCTGCAGGGTGTGCATCCTCTCGTAAGTCTTCAGGGCCCTACAAGGCTCAGGGAGCTGTCCTGTTTTCTGGGGTACTATAGCCACCCCTGTACCTGGGTCATGGCACATAGCACACCAAATCAGTTTTCTCAGAGCCCTAGATTGAGTCCTTGAGAGCAGCCACTGTTCAATATTCTGTTTCAGCCCCAGAACCTGGCACCATGACTGACATAACGCAGCCACTCCGTAAATCAGCCGAGTGAGTGAAGAAACCTCAGCAGGAAGTGCTGACTCTCACTAATGATGCAGTAAGGGCAGATCGGAAGAGCGTGGTTTCTTTTCCCTGTCATAAGATAATACAATCTGAGTTGAGGGGACTGTGTCTCCAGCAGCATGACCTACTGGAATGCATGTGGTCCTCTAGGTTCAAATCCCAGCATCATTACTAACAACTCCCTAAAACCAGCACCTCCAAGGGAAGCTTTTCCTTGTCGTTTTTTCCAAATTGTCAGCAACAGCCCCATGTTTGTTTTCACCCTAACACTTAACCCAAATTTCAGTTATCGCTCCACTAGGTTGCAAGTTCTATACATATCAGGATCACGGCTACCCTATTCTCTTTTCCCATAAAGCTAGAATCGTGTCTGGAGCATAGAAGGTGCTCAATAAACATGTGGTGAGTAAATGACTAATTCAGCAATTTGACTTTGGTGTAAGATAATAAATATTATGGGGATTTTCATGTCCCCCATGTATAAAGTACTGGGTCTAGAGAGGTTTGTCCTGCTTAAGGATCTCCCTCTTCTCTCATCTCTCCAGATGTTCTGGTTGGATCCTGTGTAAGGTCTGCTATGGCCAAGTCTTTCTGTCTGTCCACTTCCTATAAGCCAGGTGCTGTCCATTCACTACTTTGGGGTTTCAGGGAGTCAGCTGTTTTCCTGTACATCTTGTCCCCTAGAACTGGGCTTAGATGGGATCATTCTCTAAGAGCAGGAATGAAGCCACACAAACTTTTCAACCAAGTGACTTAAACCAAGTTCTAGTTCTTTGTACTTTAGCATTAGGCAATCATACTTGTTTCTGTATATCTTCTTACCTTTCAAAGGTGAAGCGCCTTGTATGCCCTGTGTCACGTTGTTTTCACCACACTCAAAGGTTTATACTATCATTACAGCAGTGTTCAGCTCTGAGCCTAATATATGATTAACACTCCCTCCTCCAACAATTCCTGCTTTCATTTGAACTCAGGTTGCCTCAGCCTCCCCAAGGCAGAGGGAGAGGGAAACCGCCTGAACTTCTTGCTTCTCCAATAACATAAAAGCACTGTGATTGTTGCCGTTATCTTGACTATTCTTTGCAAGATACTTTCCCATGAACTTCCCCCGTGAGTACCATAGTAACCCCATAGGCTTCTTACTCTCATTATTTTTTCTTAGTCGTGGCAACTGAGACTCAGAAGCAGTAACTCACTAAGCCAAGGCCACACCGCTCTTAAGTCCTGCAGCCACAGTCTGAACGTGGGACTCCCAGTGAATGTGCAGACCTTCTTGTTGGTACTTTTTCCTCTGAAGTTCTTCCCCAAATGCAAGACTGTAGTTTATGAACAAAGGAAAATATAGCCCCTGGTTCTGACACATTATGTTAAAGCGATGCATTCAGAGAGCATTGCCTAGGCCAAGAATAAATGTAGGAGTCCACAGGGGCTCCTCAGGATGCAGAATGGGTTGCCCCTTAATGGCCTTCTTTAGCCTTTAGATAACGCTCAGCCCTGCGATGTGAGAAGCAGCAAAGCCTCCCTGGGTGCAGGGGGCTATACTGGTGATGGGGTGGTGCTGGCTCCAAAGTTACTCACTCACACAGTGGTCTCTGTGCCAGCCTCTGGTAGCCAAGGAGAGAAGTAAAAAGACGAACTTGCTGGAGAGCAAGTCTGCAGAGAGAGGCACAGGAGCATAGCCATCCTGCTGACGGGATGGCAGTGAGTTCTGTTTGTGTGACCTGGGTCTAGAGAAATGAGCTGCTGACTGACTCTGCATTTCTCTCTCAGCCTTAATTATTCCATCTTCTGAATGGGAGTAATAAGTTCCTTTGAAACAACTCACAGGTCACTTGAGAATGACAGGAGAGAATGAGTGTGAGACAACTAAGGCTCTTTGTATGTAATCAAGGCAAAGGCAGAATTTGCTGCCAACGAGTCTGACATCTCTGTCACAGCCTATATACCTGGGAGCCAAGCCTCCCTCATTGTGTTCTGGGGTCCTTTTCTGCTCAGTTTTAGTTCAGAATCCACCTCCCACAAAATGTCACTGTCACAATAGGAAACCAGAAGCCATGTCCCTAATGGAAGAATTCAATTCGATTAAAACTAGTTGTCTGAGGGCTGGGGGTAGATAAACAAACAAACTCACGTTCTCACAGGCTCTACTTAGCTACTGTTGACTTAAAGGGGAAAAAAATACATTTGGGCAAAAGGAAAACAAAAAAGGCTTGAATGGTTTTCAATTTAAATCACCTCTCCTAACCCGCTGAGCTAACACCAGCTCTCTCCCTGTCTGTGTAAATCCACAGTTTCCCAGAACATAAGGTGGAGATGTTGCTGGGTGAACTGTTTTCATAAATAATCATCCTTTTAAATTCTAGCACCGAGGAGACAAGAACTCACAGGAGCTGAGAATGTAGCTCGGGGCTCAGCCTCTTACCCCCAGCACCTCCTGGATTTGCAGAGCTGCATAAGGCCATCTGCACAGTTTCCCAGCCCCTGTTTTGCCAGCGGGATAAGCAATGTGTTAAAATGGCTTAGCCCTGTCAGGCAGAACTGGCTCTGGGATCTAGCAGCCTCTCACATCTGGAGGCATTGGCATCTCCTCAAGGTCACTGGGTAAGGCTGGTGGGGGAGCAGCCCTTCCCACAGCATATTCATTATCACCTTTTAGGTCACAGCTCCCAGGGTGCTGTCCTGTCACCATTCCTTCCTGTTGCTCAAGCATGACCTACCAGCTGACCCCTTCCTTTCCCCTTTTCCAATCCAAGGGAGGCTTTTCTTCTCCCTTTCCCCCAATTGCTTTCTCCCAAGAGGGCATTTGGGATTTGTCTCAGGAATAAAAGTTTTCAGGGCTGGATCCCTAATGGCCCATTTTGCATTAATGCATCTTTCAATACACAGCATGACCAGCTCATCTAAATATCTTGGTGCAATTTAAAAACCTAAATGAAGCATTGTTTACAACAAAAACATCCGGGGCTCTCTTGTATATCCTCACCAAGTGCTCTGCTACTTCTGCTGGAAGATTCCAAAGACAGGAGTTTCTCTATCAGTGTATCTTTATATGTCTAGCATTTTGTTATTAATTTTTTTAAAAATACTTTTAAAAAATATTCAGAAGTGTGCCCTAGACATTTTTGCTCAGTGGTTAGAGAATTGGTCTGCAAACTGAAGGGTCCTGGGTTCGATTCTGGCCAAGGGCATGTACTTCGGTTGCCGGCTCGATCCTCTGCCCCGGTTGTGGTGCATCCGGGAGGCAACCAATCGATGTGTCTTTCTCTCATCGATGTTTCTCTCTCTCTCTCCCCCTTCCACTCTCTTGGAAAAGCAATGGAAAAAATATCCTTAGGTGAGAATTTTTTAAAAAAGAAATATTTAGAAGTGTGCAGAAAGTAACGTCATAACCCCAGTCCTAAGACTCGGCTTCAACAATTATCAATAGCCAGTCTTGTTTCATCTATGACCCCCACCTTCTCAAAAACCTTTTCTACTGTATTATTTTAAAGAAAATCTAAGACATAATTATCTCATCCAAAAATATATTCAAATGACTTTTACTAGAAAAAAGGGGCATTTCTCTTACCCACCTTCTTATCACAATACATATACATTCCCCTAAAGAACCTTGCTCATATCCACTTAAAGTTGTGAATAGAAATGTAATGATTAGAGTGGGATTTTTCTCTTTGCTGAACTTGAGGACTCCAGTTACAAGAAGCTCGCACGCTTAACTAAGGCCTTACTCTCGCTTTCCATGAGAAGTGACCCTATAAAGTGAAAAAGACGCTTCGGAGATTCTAGCTGCCACCCGGCCACTTAGCAGCTGTGTGTCCTTGAGCAAATTACCTGTAGCTTCCTCTTTTATAAATCGGGGGTAATATTGCCTGCGCCCACTGGCTTCACCAAAATGTTGGGAGAATCCCATGGGCTGATCCATGTGGAATCGCTTTGTAAAGAAAATGTACTATTTCATTGTAAGAAGTAATTACTAAAGAGAAAAAAATAGACACACTGCAGAAGCAGAGCTCAGCGGGAATGCACAGAGCATGGAGATTCCCCCCGACTTTCCCGGGGCTCCCGGGGCCCCTGTGGGGGCTCAGGGTGGGCGCCTGCCCTGCCGGGGAGGCGTGGAGAGCGCCCGCCAGGCGTGTCAGGGGGGCTCGTCATACATGATCCCCATCAAGGCACCGCCATCCTGGGCCATGGCTGCTTCCCCCTGCACTGGGCGGGGTGTTCGGGCACAAAAGCCACCAGAAAAGGGTATTTTTCACCTTCTTTTGAGACCTGAGCAGAGGAACAAATCACAGTCTCTTTCCCCTCGGAGAGAAGAGAAGTCGTCTAAGAATCACACTCTTCCCAGCCGCCAGGGAAACAAAGTAACCAGCGGAGCTGCGCGCAGACGATGATTCTTTCAGAGACCCAGGGCAAACAAAGGCGAAAACACCTGAGCGCTGTGGACCACGGATTAAAACCAAAATTGCCCTCACCTATTTCCTCACAGGACCGGCCGAAAAGAGCCGCAGGCAGGAGCAGGCCCGGGAAGGCACGCGCAGCGGCCGGGCGCGCAGCGGCCTTCGTGGGTCAGAGCCGCTGGGCTGCCCTTCTCGCCGGCGCTCGGGGCGTGGGCCCTCTCCCCTGCCGATGGTCAGCGAGGGCAGGTGGCAACAACTAACTATTCAGGACAACGACGGGTCCCGGGGGGCTCTGCCCCGTCAAGTTACATGGCCAACGGCCACATGCGAAGCGAGACTCAGGGCCCCTTCTTTTTTTTCCTTAAAGAAATCACTGTGTCTCCATGACCACTGGTATTCGTAGGCTAACTGCCGAAACAGGCAGCCTCCCCAGAGCACAGTGGTTCACATGGCAAAAATGTCTCTCTCCTCCCAGCCGAGTCCCTGGCCGGGCGGCTCCTCCACTCAGCCCACTGCCAGAACCCCAAACTGGCCCCCAGGATGCAAGTGGGCCGGGATGCCGTCCCTGGCTGGGCGGCGACCCCAGTCTACCTTCCACACGGCCGGAGGGTAGTGCAAGCAGCAGCTAGTGGACGCTGACAAACCCTGGTACGGCTGGAAGCTACAAAACTGTCAATGTGGGGATGGGGGAATCCACCGACAGGCATTGGAGATCACCTGCTTTTTGCAAAGTTCTATAACCACCCGTTCTAAGGGAGACAGAGAAATCAGAGCCCTTGATCCTCAAGAGGCTCAAAATCTAATGACGACGGCATATACACAGTCAACTGAAAACTAATTAGATGTTGAACCTCTGTCCATTCCATTTTTCTTGAATTGTGTCAGCTAATTCGCTTTTATGGAATATTAGTGAATGTCATATATCTACCTAGAAATAAATGATTTACAAGACAAGACAATTATTTACAAGAACTTCGCAGGGATTTAATGGAGGGATTTAATGAGCAGAGACAGTATATTAAGTGCTAATGAATCAGCATTAGGGCTGGAAGGCCTGTGTTCAAAGCTTGAGTCTGTCTCTTCTCAAAATTTGTCCGCTCTGTGCCTCAGTTTTCTCACCTATGAAATGACAATGGAGATTGTTCCTACATCATGGTTATTGAAAGAATTAAATGAGTTGTAAAGTTAAAATACATAAAACCATGCTTGTCAGGGAGTAGGCACTAAGTTCCTGTTGGCTGTTGTTACTGGGTAATGATATATTAAATATAAAGGGTGTAGACCACATGTAAACATGAAAATTCTTGAATGACTCAGTTTGCAAACCATCAACATACAAATCCTGCTTCCAAATGCACTCTTCTCGGCCTCCTCTTGAAACTATTCTGATCTGCATCTCGGGCACTTCCCTGATTGGCCACCTCCATGGCCCTGCTCCCCGAGACCCCTTCTTTTTCTTACTCCTTAACTCTGGTCCAATCTAAACAGATTTGTCTTAATTTCCTAGGAGAAGTGGAAAATTTATCATATTTTTTACTGAAGAATATATTATCCTTTTCCAAATTTGAAATTTTATTTTCATTTTCCTAATGCGGCAGAGTTGCTTTCCATCTCCCCATCATGGCGTGTGAAGGAGAAAGCAATTAACTTCTGAGGGATTACAGAGGGCTTCCTGGAAGAAGTGATATTGAGCTGTGCCGGGTGGTGATGGTGCAAGAAGCTTTCCATGCAGGTGGCTTTCTCTTTATTTGACCAGCTCTCATATCCAAAACAATGTTTTCCCCATTTCCCCTCCCTCTCCCAACTTTCCTAACTGTCTCTTTGGTCCTAACTGTCCCTTTGGTCCCCTCTTGGCACATATTAGGTTAAAAATATTTATGGAATGAATGTATAAATGACTCTTCAATGCCCCATATTTAGTTGGGTATCTAAGCTTTTGAGCCTTTTACCTGTCTCTGGAGTATATCCCCTCTTCATCATTCCCACTATCACAGCTACCTTCACCTGCAGGCCACAGCTTCCCCCTCCATTCCAGCCCAGCCAATGTTCTCAAAAGCTCACCCAGTTCCTTACTCTCCCTTGAAAGTATGCCTCACTCTGTTTTGCTTTCATTTCTGAAACCTCTCCATGCTCAACTTTCACATGACAGATTCTTGGCATTGAATTATAGATGGGACATGGTCAACACTTAATGAGCCTCTCCAGCCCTCTGCCCACTTTATAACTAGATCTCAAGATGCTAACATCATAGAGGATCAATTATTATTCAATATGTATTGAACACCTATTATTTTCAAGACACCAGATAAATAAAATACTGTGCCTGTCCTTCTAAGGATAATTGTGATAGAGTGCACATACTCCAGGAAGATGAGCACTGACACATTTACACCTAGGGGTCAGTGACTGCATCAGAGATGTCTGGAGAGTCAGGATTGACAGGGAGGGAAAGAGAGAGAGCACTTCTGCAGTTGGCTTGAGAATAGGGCTGTGGGTGTATGGGGAAGGGTGAAGACGAGGAAAGACAAGATTCCCCGGAAAAAAGTCCCCAACTTTACAATTTGGCTGGGGCTGATCCTACCATTCAGGCCTTGGGGCTCATAAAGAGAGGTAGGCAGGTAGAGAGCCTAATCTTCACACCTTTGAAATCTTTAACAATACCCATATGGTATTTAATAGTTACCAAATATTGCTCCAGTTGGCCTTCCATCTCCCCATCATGTGAAAGGGCTATGGTCCCAAGAAAGCTTACTTAAGGTCACTTCATGCCTTAGAAAGCCAGACATCTCCTAATAACTTGGTCAGAAGGCAGGGCAGATTATCATATGTCCACTTTACAGAGGAGAAAACCGAGGCCTGGAGGGATTCAATGATTTGCTTAAGGCCATGCAGTTCACTTTTGGGGCAAGGTCTAGCTTTGCTGAATGATGGGAAGGAGGGGTACCCTCAGCCTGCCACGAACCTCTTCCAAGTCAGCATTCAACTCCCATTTCCACATAGTGAATCAAGGTCAGAATATCCAGATGCACGTCCGCGCAGAGCTTTGTTTGTCTGCCTGGTGACCTCGAGTCCTGCGGTTCCCAGCTGGTTGGCAGGGGAGCACAGCTCACAAAGACAGAGGTGCTTTGTCCTGAACAGCTAAATGTATCAGTGTTGAGACTGAAATGGGACAGTTGGGGAATGAGAGCCAACAGGCACGTTGACGAGTTAGCTTGCAGAGCCTGATCTTTCTGAGGAAGCAGAAACTTCAACTGTTTTTCTCATTTAAAGCTTTTCCATCTATTTTTTTCTCAGCTTCCTGACTTTTGAAATTTAATTGCCAGCTTCTGTTTTTTAAGCACAGAAGGGGAGGTGTCTGGCTTTCTAATGCATGAAGTGACCTTAAGTAAGCTTTCTTGGGACCATAGCCCTTTCACTGAACTTAGGAAAGAAGGCATCCAGTCTCAGGAGTAACGGGATGGGGGTGGAGAAAGCTAAGGAGGGGAGTTTACCAATACAACACCCCTGAGGCACATAAATACCAACAGCACATCCCCCACCCCACCACCAAGGCAAAGAAAAGGAAACTACCGGTGCGCCTTCAATGCAGGCTGATTCTTTTTCTCCTCAAGGCCATTCCTGATATTCAAAAAACCAAATTGCCTTGGTGAAAATACACTGATTCTTCATGCTTTGTGTCATGCTTCTTTGCGAAGCACCAAGTGTGACTGGCCCCAGACTCCCATCCCCTGCCATTAGGACTTAAGCCCTTTTTGGCTTAAGCCCTTTTTCCCAGTGCCTTAGTATCTGTGAACTTTGAACTTTACTTCTGGAGTCTCCACTGCCAACTCCTTCTCACCCTCCACGTGCCCCAAGTAGTTTTGGAAGACGGGTCTCCTCTCTATCCCATCTTCTTCCCGCCCCCTGCCACATACCCAGAGGAGCTTCGGGCACCTCAGGGCCAAGCAGGGCTGGACCAGCTAGACTGCCTGGGTAGATGGGGCGACTGCAGCCTTCCCTCTCTACTCTGTTCCTTCCAAAATGAAAGACCCACCTGAAGCACCCACAGTCTTCCTCACACTCATGGTGTCCTCCAGTCCCTTCTCATACTATCCCGCAGGCCCTTGGGAACACAATGTATCTTTCTGCAAACCATTTTTCCCTTGTTAAGTTTGAAATCAACTTGCTTCTGTCAAAGTAACAGCTTGACTAGACTGCAAAGACTGAACAGAAATATTTCTCCTCTTAAACATTTCCTTTTCTTCTATGTAAAAGAAAAGACTTGACGGATACAAAAGAGAATGGAAGCAGAATGGCTCTCAGAGCAACTTTCCATGGTGAATTGTTTTGAACGTTGACCAAACAAAGGCACCTCCATGTTTCTGCCCTTTCCCTCCTTCATAAAGAATTCTGGCTCAGGTGGCCTCTGCACAGCACCACCTGCTCCTACTCAGTACAGAGCAAGTCTCTGCCTGTCCTGCAAGGAAATGGCCATGGCCGACCAGAAGGTCAAGGTGTGCCTGTTAGTCCGATCAGCCTTCTGGGATGCTGGAGAAAAGCAATTTGCCAGCTTCAAGGACCTACCTTTCTCTGAGGGGTCACTGGGCCCAGGGTCAGCATTTTGCAAAGATTAAATCTACTTTAATCTTCCTCCATGTGAGGGTTTGCCACATAATGACCTTTTCTATTGTCAAAAGAAAATTCAGAGAGCTTTACTTGATATTAACATTTTATTAAGCAAGAAACAAACCATTCTCAGACATGGATAATTCCAACCTGAGAATGGTGTGACTCTCAGAGGGATGACGTTACAGGATGGCTTATAAAGCGAACGTGAGGATGCTGTTTGACCTTTACAACGATTGGTTATTATAGTGAGCATTTCCAGATGGCAGAGGATTGTTAAAAGTGATTATCTTATACCATTTTAGGATGACGACTTAAGTTTCACTTAACGATTATCAGAAACACAAGAAATAACCTAAATTAAGTTTCTCTTACCTTCATGAAATATGCTAGATTAAGTTTCACTTGCATGGCTTAGCTGGTTTTGTGTGCTGAAGGGACCATCAAGCCTGCCCTCCACTTTATTACTTTACTTTAACACTCCCCCTCTCCGGCATGATCGCTGATACTGCCATTCCTCCCAGACTCTTACAAACTGAAATCACAATGATAATGGTGAGTTCTTTCAATGTCTCTTTAGGGGATAAGAAAACCGCAGCTCACCCTAGTCGCAATAAGCCATGGCATTTGGGCTTGGAGAAAACCAGTAGGTACTCAGGTCACAGTAAAAGGAAAAAATAGATAGTTGCTGGCATCCTCTACTCGCCCTGCTGTAAGTTGATCTGTCTTTACTCCAAATTCCATCCAACACAAAGAGTGGTGTGGGCTTTCGTATGTCTGATCTGTAACATCATGAGAAAGAAACTCTGACCCTTATGTAGATTATTGTTTCGTTAAGATCCGGAGTCAGATACGCTGGCTTAGAGACTCCTGCTACCCCCCGCTTTCACCACCCCTTAACAAGGCAGGAGCAGGGCCTCTGCCGAGGAGCCAGCCGTTGGAGGTAGACCACCAGTTCCGCGGGATGCCCTCTCAGAATGTGCCTTCCGTCCTGAGATGTTAGGTACAACCTGGTACCACCTGAGATATCGGTACTACCCAAGATCAGTGCTGAGGTCCACATCTGCTCACAAGGGGCTGCAAGTTTTTAGCTTTGGAAAAGGTGGACAAAAGGGGGCCTTTAAGGTCCTACCTGAAGCAGGCCTTAGCTTTTTTTTTTTTTGAAATCTTGTCTTGTGACCAAATTTTGAGAGATCTGCCAATCCTACTTTTTGATGTGACCTTGAGTTGATTTATGATCCTTTAATTTCTGTAGAAGAAAGGCTCTGACAAATTATTAGAAGAGCCATGACATTTCAATATCAGTCGTTTCTTAGAAATCCTCAGTGGTTTCCATTTCTTCCCAAGTCCAAACATGTTTACCTAGAACATTCCTTCTCAATACAATATTACCACCAAGGAGGAAAAATTGGTTCTTGGCAGAGAGAGGAAAGGTAGTTTTTACCCCTTTTATGTGTAAGAGAGAAGAGAATAGTGCTAAAATGGAGACCAGGCTTGATGATCCCTCAAGCAGAAAAAAACAGTTAAGCCGCATATGTGAAACTTAACCTGGCATATTTCATAAACAAATATACACACAGTAGTTAAACAGATTTTTTGTATACATGTGAAGTAGGGATCCAATTTCCTTCGTTTGCTTATGACTATCCAGTTGTCCCAGTGCCGTTTGTTGAAAAGACTATTCTTTCTCCCATTGAAATGCCTTAACACCCTTGTCAAATATCAATTACCCATAAATGTATGGGCTTACTTCTGGCTTCTCAATTTTATTCCACTGATCTATATGTTTGTCCTTGTTGTACCAGTACCATGTGAACTTGCTTACTGTAACCTGTAGTGAGTTTTGAAATCAAGAAGTATAAGTTCTTTGACTTTGTGGGGGTTTTTAAATGATTATTTTGGCTATTTGGGTCCCTTGCATTGCTATATGAATTTTAGGATCAGCTTGTCATTTTAAAGGTGCTGGAAATTTAATAGAAATAGCATTGAATCTGCAGATTAATTTGGGGAGTATTTCCATCTTAACAGTAATTCAGTCTTGCATTCTATAAGAACAAGATGTCTTTCCATTTATTTAAGTTCTCTTTAATTTTGCTTAAGAATATTTTCAAGTTTTCAAAGAAGAAATCTAACAGCATTTTTGTTAATTTATTCCTAACTCTATTATTATCTTTCATGCTATTGTAAACAGAATTGTTTACTTCCTTCTATTTTTGAACTGTTCAATGCAAGTGTATAGAAATAGCTAATTTCTGTGTATTTATCTTGTATTCTACAACCTTGGTGAACTTGTTTATTAGTTCTGATATTTTTTGTGGGTTCCTCATAGTTTTCTGTATTCAATATCATGTCATCTGTGAAAAAAGATAGTTTTACTTCTTTTACAATCCGGAAGCCTTTATATCTTTTTCTTGCCCAATTGTTTTGGATAGAATCTCCAGTACCATTAAAATGAAATTTTGATAGTGGATATCATTGTCTACTTCCTGATCCTAGTGAAAAAGTTGCACTCTTACATTTCAGCTGTGAGGTGTTCCTAGATGCCCTTAGTAGGTTAAAGAAGAGTGCTTTTATTCCTAGTATATTGAGTATTTTTATCATAAAATGGTGTTGGACTTTGTCAACTGCTTTTTCCGCACCTATTGAGATGATAATATTTCTATTTTCTATTCTATTACTATTGTGTAATGCTTTGATTAATATTCACATGTTAAAGCAACCATACATTTATGGGATAAATTCCACTTGACCATGATGTATAATCTTTTTTCATAGTTGCTGAATTTGGTTTGCTAATATTTTGTTGAGGACTTTTGCACATATATTCATAAGGGTTATTGATATGTAATTTTATTTTCTTGTGATGACTGTTTGATTTCGGTATCAGAGTAATACTTGTCTCATGTAATGAGTTAAACAGTACTCATTCCTCTTTCTTTTGTGAAGGATTCATGTGAAAGCTTCTTTAAATATTTGGCAAAATTCTCCAGTGAATCCATTAAACCTTGGGCTTTTCTTTGTGAGAAGTGTTTTGATTACTAATCCAGTATCTTTATCATGTCTATTCCAAACTTCTGTTTATTCGAAGTTTATTTTGGTGATTTATGTCTCACTAGGAATTTGGCTATTTCATTCAGGTAATCTAATTTGTTGGTATACAGTAGTTTATAGTATTCACTTATAATCCCTTTCATTCTGTAAATTAATAATATCCTGTCTTTTTTTTAAAATGTATATATATATTTTTTTAGAGAGAGAGAGAGGAAGGGAGAGGGAGAGAGACAAGAACATCACTGAGAGAGAAACATCAACCAGCTGCCTCATGCACCCCCATACTGGGGACTGAGCCCACAACCCGGGCACCTGAACCCGGGCACCCGTGCCCTGAACCAGGAATCGAACTGGCAACCTCCTGGTGCATGGCACAATGCTCAACCAACTAAACCGCACCGGCCAGGCAATATCCTATCTCTTATTCCTAATTTTAGTAATTTGAGTCTTTTCTCTTTTTCCTTAGTCATCCTAGCCAGTTTGTCAATTTTATTAATCTTTTTTTAAAAACTGTGATTTTTTTTCTATTGTTTTTCTATTTTTTACTTTGCTTATTTCTGCTTTAATACTAACATCCTTCAGTCTGCTCAGTCTGCTTCTCTTTGGTCTAGTTGGCTCCTCTTTCTCTAACTTCTGACGGTGGCCAGTTTAGGTTATTGCCTGGAGAGCGTTCTCATTTTTTAATATAGGCATGTATAGTTATAAATTTCCTCTAGTCACTGATAATACTGCATTCCATAAGGTTTGATATGTTGTGTTTTTGTTTTCATTCATGGAACAAGATTTTAAAGTTCTAAAAGAAAAGAATTTTCAATCCAGAGTTCCATGTCCTTAAAGAATAGAGGTAAAATAAGACATTCTCAAATGAAGGAAAATGAAGAGAATTCATTACTAGTGAAACTGATCTAAAAGGAATCTTGATGAAAGTTCTTTAGTTTGAAGTAAAATGATGCCAAAAGGAAACTTAGTACATTAATAATAAAGAAAGAACAACAAAAATGATAAAATATCTACAATATCTAAATAAATATAATGGACTATCTGCCCCACCCCCTTACATATGGCAGTTGAAAGCAAAAATTGTAACTTTATTTGATGGAATTTTCAACATATGTAAATGAAATGCATATGACAACCACAACATGAAGGAAGGTTAAAAGGACTACTTGGTGGTAAGATTTCTACTTTTCTCTTGAAGTCATAAAATATTAATTCTAAGTGGAGTCTGAAATTTTAAGTGTGTATATTTTAATCCCTCCAGCAGCCCCTTAATAATTTATATAAAGACAAATGGTCAAATATAATTTGAAAAAAATTCAAATAATCATAAAGAAGGAGGGAAAGGGGGAACAGAGTTATAAGAAATAGAAGTAACAAACAGAAAACAAATTTGAAAACGGTAGGACTAAATCTAAACATATTAATAACTAATGCATAAATGATTTAAACACATCAATTAAAGACATTCAACTATATGTTAAAAGAAATCTACTTTAAGTATAATATTATAGGAAGGTAGGAAATAAAAGGATGAAAAAAGATATATCATACAAACACTAATCAAAAGAAAGCCAGAGTGGCTACATTAATATCAACTTCAGAGAAAAGAAATAATAGGTTTCAGAGCAAAGAAAATACCAGGAATAAAAAGAGACATTACATAAAAAAGTGAAAGGATCAAGAAGACTTAATTTTAAATGTGTATGCACTCGACAAATCCATTTGAAAATTATTCAATATTGCTTCAAAATATATAAAGCAAAAACTGACACAACTTAAATGAGAAATGGAATTACAACTACATTTGAAGGCTTCAAGAGTCATCTCTCAGTAATCAAAAGAACAAGTAGGTAGGACATCAGTAAGGATACAGAAGAATGAACAACATCATAAGCCAAATGGACCTAATTGACATTTCCCAACTTATTTTATGAGGCCAAGCATTACTCTGATATCAAAACTAGATATGGATAGTGCAACAGAAGAAAGCTGTGGACTAATATTCCTCATGAACACAGATGAAAAATCTTTAACAACATACTAGCAAACCAAACCCAGCAATATATAAGAATTATATACAATGACCAGGTGATATTTATCCCAAGAATGCAAGACTGCTTTAATATTTAAAAATCAAACATTGTTATCCATAGGCTGTAATTAGAAGACAAAAAAGATTATATTAATTAATGTAGAAAACACATTTCAAAAAATCTAATATCCATTCATGGTAAAACAGTCAGCACACTTGGAATAGAAGGAAACTTCCTATTGATAAAAGGCATCAACAAAAATACCTACCCCTAACATCACACTTAATCATGAAAGATGAAAAGCTTTTCTCCTGAGGTCAGGAATAAAGTACGAATGCCCACTCTCACCATTGCCCCTCAACAGAGTACTGAAAGCCTACCCAATACAATACAGCAAAGAAGATAAATAAAAGGCATTCAGATTGGACAAGAAGAAATAAAATTGTCCCTATTAACAGATAACATGATTATCTATGTAGAAGGTCCATGCAGTCTCAAAAAACAAAATGGTCCTAGAACTATTAAGTGACTTTAGCAAAGTTGCAGGATGCAAGGTGAACAAGTTAAAATCATTTTTACTTCAAATTAACAATAAACAATAAAAAACCAAAAATAAAATCCAATACTATTTACAATGGCTCAAAAAAAAAAAATGAAATAGGTATAAACCTAATAAAAATGGACATAAGATCTATATCCTATAAGTTACAAAATGTTGATGAAAGAACTCAAAGAAGACCTAAATAAATGGTGAAATATACTACGTTGTGTTTAATAATTGGAAAATGTAATAGAGTTAATATGTCAATTCTTCCCAGATTGATCTGCAGGTTAACAATAGGATTTCTTATAGATACAGATTAGAGCTCATTCTGAAACTTACATAGAAAGGCAAAGAAATTAAAATAGCCAAAACAATTTTGAAAAAATTGTAAGACACACTTACTTTGTTACACTGTAGTGAGAACTAAAAGTGAGGATTAAGTGGTAAACAGCCTTGAACAATGGCTGTACATAGTAGGTCCTCAATAAATGTTAGCTCATTCCCCACAATCTTTCTTCCTCTTAGCCAAGGTCAAGCCCCTTTCCAGTGGTCAGTGCCCCTACCAGCGAGAATCTGTGTGTTTTACACAGTTCAGAGGTAGAAAAACCGGGTGGAGGCTGCAGATCTGCACCCACCAGCTGTGACTCGACTCCTAACCACCATGTTTTAGTCTAAACTTAGTGCAAAGGCCCTGTTGAACAGGAACATTTATTGCTTAGATCAATGAATGTTTTCAAAATGGGAAATGTCAAAAGTCAAGATACAAAAAAAAAAAGATACAGATTTTATTCTTAGAGTAACACAAAACATATCCCCATGTTCTGGAAAATGGAGACATGGCCCTTTGTTAAATGCCAGGTATCAATATGATTCTATCACTCCTGCAAAGCTGTTTCTTGGTCACACACGGTTACTCTAGACATTATCACTTATAAATTTCAGCATTATTAACGAAGACTCCTTGTGTTTCTGTTGACCATTGTTATTTATTTCTACCAATTAAATATCATAGAGGATTGCTTTGCTTCTGTCACAACATGGGAACTATTTATTCAGGATCTGCTCTGGGTTAGCAGCTAGTATCTAGAGAAGCATAATGTTAGCTTAATATTATTTTATATTCTTCTGATGCAAAGTAGAGGTATTTATCTTGATTTCTGGTAAAATCTCTGGTTCTTATTAGAAAAAAAAATGCTGAATAATGCTGCTTCTCATCCCCACAGAGGAAATTAAATTTTTCAGGGATTTTTCCCTCTGTCAAAATACATGTTGCTCTTTAAGATTAGGTAAAGATATCATCAGGTTATTGCCTTGAAGATTAAACAAGTCATTCTTTGAGATTCCATAATAAGTAACATATTTATTATCTTAGGAGTGAATTTAGATATAGGGTTGCCTTCTGAGCACCGTCCTGTTCCTTTTTCTCTGGATCTATTTTAAATAGTCTTATACCTTTGTTCTTGTCTCTAACAGAGTTCATTTGAACACTCAACATTTGCATTTTACACAGACAGTAAAAGATAATTATTCAAAGCATATGCTTTCTGATTAAATATGTGCAACTTCTAAATAGAAAACGGAAATTGGTTTTAAGTGCATTATAAAAGACTTAAATATATCTTCAGTGATGGAGCAGTGATCGGCTTTTCCTGTGGCGTTCCTGTGGTTTCATTTTCAGTGACAGTCATAGTCAGCCAGAGCCCATAGATTCGAGAAGGAAGTTTATCCCTGGTTAATCCTCCCATATCTTAGCAGAAGCAGCTCTAAAGTGACCTTTATGTGACAGTCGCCTTGCATTATTGCATCTTGAGCTAAATGTTGTCAATAAAAATCACAGTTAAATCAGGTTGACATTAACTGGGGGGACCAAAAGGGCTGCTTTAGAGGCATAATATTTTTGCCATTTTATCCGATGCTGTCTGAGACCCCGGTGGGTCATTAAAGAGGAATCCGTTTATTCACTCTGCCGAGTAAGAGGAAGGGCGGCCCTCCTTCCGTCGGTATTCACCCGCCCCACCTCCTTTCCTTGGGGTAATCACCACGCTGTTGTCTGACCCAGAGGAGTTTTTGTTTTGTTTTGTTTTGTGTTTTACTTAATCCTTTCGCCTTTTTCACCCAGCCCCCTTCCCCCTCCCGTCTGACAGCTGTCAGTTTGTTCTCTGTATCTGTGGAGTCTGTTTCTATTTTGTTAGTTTATTTTGTTCATTAGATGGAAGGAGACTTGGCTTGGGGTGGTAAATACATAATACAATATATAGATGATGTATTATAGAACTGTACCCCTGAGACCTGTATAATTTATTAACTAATGTCATCCCATTAAATTCAATAATAAAATAAAATAAAGTCAGTAAGAGCAGCCCTGACGTCTACCCAGACCCAGACTCAGAATCTAGAGTAGCAAAAACCCAGTTCTGAGTTAATTTAATAAGACTGACCCTCCAAAGAATTTTTGGTGAAATCTCTCCTTTTACTTAGGATGAGGCATCCTGTATGTTCCCAATCGCAGCACAGTCTCAAACGACTGCTGTCCTCACTCTGAATTAATTTGCCTGCGAGTGTTGCTCTCGAAAGGAACATCTAAGCTGCAGACCTGTTTTGCTCTCATTCAACCCTCTGCCCCCATTAAAACGCCACCAGCCCTGGGCCCCATTCTCTCCTTCTTAGAGCACGGGCTTTGAGGGCCAGGCTTGAGTTTGAAAATTGGATCTACCACTCACTAGCTGTGTCCATGTTCAAATTACTAAACCTTTCTTAATTCAATGCCCTCATTTGTAAGTGGACACAAGTACCATTACTTCCTTCATAAAGTGGTTTTGAACGTTAGGTAATGGAAATGAAATACTTAGCACAGCGCCTGACACAGCCGGCACTAGATACGTCCACTGTCATCGCCACCATACACTCTGCACTATAATAATCAGGTTAAAATATCTCTTACAATAGAATTAAAATTGATAGAGCATGAAATGTGTCTTGCTCGCCACTGTTTTTGCAGAACCTTAGATAATGTGTCATGTAGTAAGTGATCAATAAATGATTTGTAAATGAATGTACGTGGCACGTCTCTCCCTCTCATCTCCCTCCTCACTTCTCTCTCTCTCTTCCTCTTTCTCTGCCTCCCTCCCCTCTCCATCTATCAATCTAGCTAGCTAGCTATGTATGTAATTTTAAAGGAATGTTTCTTCTTTATCTGCTAATTTATATATAAATGACCCTCCTTTCATCCTAAGTAATTGCCCCATGGCTATACCTGCTTTTTTTTTTCAAATCATTTTTAATTCCTATTTCCCTGGCTAGAAGAATATAAGCTCATTAGAGCAGACACTTCGTCTTTTTTATCAATATGTCATCATGGCCCAGAACAGTGTCAGACATACACAAAGGAACACAATAAATATTTGTCAAAAGAAAAAATGGATATTCTCTAATTCTGAATTTCAATGTCTGCCTTTGGTCCTTCACCTTGGACTCCCCTCCCTGGCTTACTTATCTCAATTCTATTTAATGCTCTTCTCCTCAACAATGGTATACTCTACTTTTATTCACTGCACTATATGCCTCCTGAGGTAGAGTTCTCTCCACCCTGATCCAGCCCCAGCACCCCAAAACTTAACCCCATTGACTACAGGAGACCTCTAAGGAACTGTGTACATATCCTATTTCTTGTGTTGTTATTACAATGAATCATGGTAATGTATTAACTTGGGGTTCCCCACCCTCCCATGTACTGAGGGGAGGAAGATTTGGGACAGGATAGGATAGCTTTGTAAAAACCTTTCCCATCATGCCCACAAGCAGTTGCCAACTCCCAAGTACTGAATGATCAGAGCAGCTTGCTGCTGGTTCTTTGTGCCATCCCCCTATGTCAGGCATTCTCAGTCTTCACTATGCCTGAGATTCACCTGGGAAGCTTTTAAAATAAGGATACCTGCCCACACACCTGCTGCTCCCAGGCTCGGGCATTTAGAGTATATAAAAACTCCCCCAAGTGACTCTAATATGCATCCAGGGGTGAGAACTACAGGGTTCTAAAGGGTTCATTCCCATTTGGAGTAGCTTTTCAGGTACCAA
The DNA here is from genome assembly GCF_964146895.1 of Miniopterus schreibersii. Classification (NCBI taxonomy): domain Eukaryota; kingdom Metazoa; phylum Chordata; class Mammalia; order Chiroptera; family Miniopteridae; genus Miniopterus; species Miniopterus schreibersii. The sequence goes on along the minus strand of NC_138113.1, from coordinate 25,553,116 downwards.
AAATCCCAAACTTAAGGCACAAGACAGAAGAAAAGACCAGCAAGGAATCTGCCCAACAGGTAGCTTATGCCACATCTAAGGCATCAGCCATCACTCAACTGTAGCCACTTGTAATTATGTAGGAATGTAGCCCAGTGTTGACAGATCTTCTAAATCTTCAAGAGAAGCCGTAAATCTGCAATTATGGTGAACTTTCTCAATTGGTTGCTGGCAACCAATTCAAATTCCTTTAAAATACTGCGTGGGTTGAACAAAATTTATCTAGAGCTAGATTCCATTCATGGTCCAATAATTTGTGGTTTTTACTTTATACCTTCTGCTCGCCCCTATCCCAAAGAAATTCTTTCTAGATTCTTCACCAAGTCTGCATTAAATTCTTAGAAAGCTAGATTCCTTTTTCATCATTCATGTATGTTCCAGACATTGTTTTGAACAAAACTCGTTGGTATGCTTGGAATAATTTTAAAGGACAAAAAAATTTTGTGATTTGGAATATGAGAATCTCAAAGCCTCAAAGTGAGAGCTATTGCCAATATAAACATCATCCCCCATCTACTAACATGTATTAACACCTGAAATATGCAAGCACTGACTAGGCCCTTTGGAATACAGACAAGTGATTTAGTCCCTGCTTTATCAAACCATTCCATATACTTCGAAGGTAGGGCATAGATCCATAGGATTTTAGTACATATACAACACAAGTCATTTATTAATGGTGAGGGCCTGGCTAGTTTGAATTTATATCTAAGAAATAATAGAACAAATCACTGAAAAGGAGGTGGAGGCAGGTTATGGCGTGCCTCACATGGATGACAAACGAGTTAAAACTTCTAGAGATATGGTGAGCAATTGAAGGGTCTTTGTGTGTTTTCAGTTTTTTATGGCTTTTTTTTCTTTTGCCTTGTCTTGCTTTTGAGTAGGAGAGTTTCAAGGCAAGCAGTGTTAGGAGGAGCACTCTGACCATGGTAGATGAGACAGACTGGACAGTAGAGACCAGAGGAGGATGACCTGTTAGTAGGTCACAGCCAAGGCTGCAGACATGAGAGAATGAGGGTCTTGCCTGGGTGGTGCAGAGGGATGGAAAGGAAAGGGTAGGCTCAAGTGATTTTGACCTTTACTAGAGAAGGCTAGATATCACTCAGTCATCTCCTAAAATGGGTTTTGTTCTGTACTGAACACTTAGCATGAAATTATCTCTTTTGCTTTAAACAGAATATGACTGAAATGGGAGAGCACTTGAAGAGGGTTCTAGTATAGAACCACATTGTAAAATTGATCTCATAGGGCCTTAGAGATCATCTGGCCCAACCACCTCCTTTACAGATGGGCTTGGCTTTCCCAGTCACGTACCTTATAGCAGAGCCAGAATAAAGCCCATATTCCTAAGTTTTACCCTAGTGATCTTTTCTCTTCACTGTGTTGCTTCTTCATGCTGAGCTTGCATATAAGTGGGTTATAAATCAAGTATCAGATTCAGGTAAGAAGATGAACATGAACAGGTGAGAAAAATGAATGTGAACAGGTGATAAAATGTGGTGCAGAGCGTGATTCCATAACCACTCAGTGCAAACAAGGGAGGGGGAGTCAGGAATGAAAGTCTCCACAACCTTGATGTAAAGGTTGTACAAAGGAGGAGATAAAGTCAGCGTGATATACAGTGAGCTGTAGAGCCTACATTGCTTTTATCAGCCTAGCACAGATGTTGAGATAAGGGGACATAAATGGAAATAAAAGGAAAGCAGATTCAAAACAGCTATTAGGAAGCCCTGTTCCCTGGAAGATAATAAAAGTGAAGCATTGCCACTCTGGAAAGGCTATTGAGGGGAAATCGTGGACACTCAGGGCACAGTGAGGTGTCATTGCAGCTGGGCTTGGAGTGGAGACTGCCTCGTGAGTTTCTGTCCTGTAAACATAAACTTTTTCTCCTAAATTACACATCCCGGCATTATGAGTTAACACAATAGCTTGTGGCAATGTCTACAAGGACAGATTATCCAGAAGTCTAGCTGAGTAGATGATCTAAGGGAAACAACACCTAGACAATTGGATCACTCCTCTCCAGCCACTCTGGTGTCATGTAGACAATCCCCATGGCTCAGCTCCTGACTTGCCAATGTTTCTGGCAATCTTAAACTGTGCAACAGGTAAAGCCAATTGCCCTCTGTCCTAAATTACTTGACAGCCCACGTAATAAGAGCTAAATAACAGGGCAGGAAGCAGGAATGTGAATGCTTTCCATGCCTTCCACTGATTGTCCCATTAAGCTCATAATACGTTTTCTATCACAGATAAAGCAGTACCAAGGATGACTCAGGGAAGGTTTTCACCAACTCAGAAATCATAACATTGATCAAGATGGATTTAGTAGGGTACAACCAGAAAAAAGCTTTCTTTACTGCCACTGCAGGCAAACCTACCCTGTTGACTCATTTTTCCCCACCCCAGATGAAATTCTGGGCAGGCATACCTTTTCCAGCCTCATAGCTGTAATGAAAGTCCACGGTCATCTCTTATTAAAGGCTCACTCTCATCCTATTTAAAACTTCCCTACCCGCTGCTTGGGCCTGCTTCGGACTCAGAAACCTACAACTGGTGAGGAAGGGACAATTTCTTCACTCTTACTTATTCCCAATTGCTGCTGTCTCTGGCCTCACCTGGGTTGGGTAGGAGGGAGAGAGATGGAAGGGAAAATAGCTGGATCTAATGCTGCTGGCACAGTGGCCCTCTGACTGTGGGACCCTCTGGGTGTGGCACATGGGCTCCTCAGGATTTCTCACACTGGAGACCCCCACCTGTACTTCCCTGAGAGTAATTCCCCCTCCCCCGGCTTCCAGCAGTCCACTCCAGACAGGTTCTCTTGTGGGATCAGTTCACTATGTCAGCAAGTCCGTCTTCCTCAGGATGAGCAGCCCAGCTCCCTTCTACAGGGTCCAGGTTTGGCTCATGGGAAACCCACACCTTTGCTTATGGAACAACAGCTCTCTCCTGAAGCAGCTGGCCACTTCCCACCTTTTAAGTCAGGCTTGTCATGTTTCAGTCTCTATTATCTCCCCAAATTGTAAGAAATGCATGTCGACCGCTTTAAGTTGTTCTTCTAATACCTCCCACATCTGGCTTAAGGTGAAGGACAGGTGCCCCCTTCATGCCATGGAAGAGGGGATACAAAGAACATTGACACTTCTGTCCCAAGAAATCCTCAAGGGAGATCTGTAACCACAGTGAATCCTTGCCATTTGTGTATGCACCCTAAACGTGGGTGAAGGGCTAAAGCTAACTGAACTCACATTAAGGTAGGGAACACCTGCATCTATTTAATTGTTCTAGACAGTTAAGACTCATGCCACAATGTTGAAAAGTTTTTGTTTTTAAGTTTAATTTTAAAGTCAAATTATACATAGAAGCCCCTTCTTCCTACCTTGGTACCTCTCTCCTACTATTCCCTGTCCCACTAGCTTCAATACCTATGAACAACAACATGAAAGATGCAACCAATTAGATGTCCAAAGGATTTTGACAGCAAGGTAGTCATCTGCTGGGTCATGGTAAATAGCCAAATCAAGTTATTTAAACTCAATTTTTTCCTGGATGATTTGTTTATGTAGTTCAACACACCTCTTTGGATAGTTTGCCTACACACATTTCCAGGAAGTTGATTAGAGTAAGAATTTGACCTAAAGAGTGTGAAGCACAAAACCTCTTGGCATCTGGAAGTCAAGAAGATGATCAGTTTCTTTCTGCATATCCTTTGACAAACTGTTCTCACTATAATTTTTAAACTTGTGTAAAATTCAAAGAACACGGAGGCCAGTGTCATTTACACTTGGGCCATCAAAAAATGGTAGCTTTCTCAAAAAGAATATTGGCTGTTTTCCAAGCTGCCAGAAGCTTTCTATGGGATTTTTAAAACCATTCTCCTTTAAGCCAAAAAGGGAAATTAAATCTGGCCAAGGGTGAATTGCTTCTAACAGAGGCATAGTTCAAGGGATCCTAAAGCTTCCCAATTTCAGGAAAGAAAACAGTAAATCCCACCCACCACATTTATCAGGGAAGAGACATTAAGTAACTTGCAATAGTAAAGAAGAAATTTATTTTCAGAGCCAGCTTGATAACTTGTGCATTTTTACAGAAATCATTCAGGCACTTTACACCACCTTACAGAATGGAGTAAAGGTGCCATCGGATAAGAAGGGGATGATGACACTTTTAAATAGCTCTTTTTTTAAAAAAAACAACACAAAAAAACACACAAATAAATAAATGATGCTTGGCATATGGCCTGGTAAGAATTTAAATCTTGAGAAATTAATTATGAAATATTTCAAACATGAAGTATAGAAAATAATATAATAAACACCTACAAAGTACCAATCTGCTCTGCCAAATCATAACATTTGGCCATAATGGTTCAGCTCTTTTTTAAAAAATAGAAACTACTTTAGATATAGTTGTTTAGCACTCTTTTTCCTCCTGTCACAGAGGCGAACACTATGCTGACTTTGGTATTGATCATTCTCAGAATTTTCCTTTTGATAAATATATATGCATCACTAAACATGTTTTAACATATAGGCTTCATGGTGAGGCCAACAGATCAGAAGACAATTTTTACTGAAAAGATAGCTTGTTATACTCACAGATCCCAAGAGGAGGGCGTGCCACGCCAGGGAGGGGCACGTGGGGAAGCACCAGGGTCAGTTAGGAAGCAGAGGAACCACAGGAACACGTGGCAAGTCTTTATTTTGGCTTCTGTGAAAAATAACAGAAAAAAGAGGGTAAACAAGTTTAGAACTGGCTGGTTTGAATATTTTCAGCAGATTGGGAGGCATAGAGACCCTTCTGTAGGGGTGATTAGGGCAGAGGAGTAGTGGCCCCGAGAGTAAGGGCTCCGTAGAGCAGGCAGTTCGGCATATAATCCCAAGTGGTTGGTTTGCAGATGAAAGGCACACTCGCGGGCCAGGTGTGAGCCAACTCAAGGAATCAGCCCTGGGAGGAGGAGTTTCTCCGGAGTCACAAAGCCCCAAGATGTCAAAACATCAAAAACACAGAATGAAATGACACGATTCATGCAAATACTGTTTTATTTTGCATGCTGTTAATCTTTATGAAAATCATCATCAGGCTTTGGGCATCGGTCACATTGCTGCGCACAGCCCGACTCAGCTCGCTCCTTTTCACTGCTTTGTCACCTGACACGGTGTCAGCGTGCCAGTTTCACACTTACTCATTTACTCATTGCTCAGCGTTTGTCTCCAGCTTTTACTGTTACACATGATGTTGCAGTAATTAATCTCTTACCTGCCTCCAGGTGCACATACAGCAGAGAGACATGGAGTAACTGGGTCCAAGAGTATTTGTACCTTCAACTTGAATACCTTTGTCAAATGGCTTTTGAGAGTACTTGCAGCAAATCGCCCTTCCATCGAGAGTACAGAAAATGTCCTACTGTTCCACGGCCTCTGCAGCATTGACATTGTGAGGTCTTCCTTTTAATGTTTGCCAATGAGATGGCATGTAATGGTATCTAATTAATGTTTAAATTTACATTCTCCTGATTATTAGTGAATCTGAGCATCTTTTCATACGTTTATTGGCCATTTGGATTTTCTCTTATATAAATTATTCACATCTTTTGCCAGTTTTCTACTGGGTTGCATGTATTTTTTTGTTATTTTGTAAAGTTCCTTATATTCTGCACACTAACACTTTTTCAGTTGTATGTGTTGTAAATATTTTTCCCAAGTCTATATCCCATCTTTTCAATTATTTTATGTATCTTTGTTTTACAGAAAAGTTAAGTTTAATAATGTCAAATGTATTGGAAATTTACTTTCCAATTTAGGTGTGCAATTTTTTGTGTCTCTTTTAAAGAAAGTCTTCTAAACAGAATGTTGTATTTTATTTTAAAGTTTTAATGTTTCAATTTTTCTCATTTAGATCTTTAGTAAGCCTAGAACTGAGATTTTACTATGGCAATAAGCAAAGGTCTTATGTTATTTTTTCCACTAGGATAATCAACAGCATCCCTTATTGATTAGTCCATATTTTCCTCCATTGATTTTTTAATGCTACCCAGTCATTTGTCATTTTCTTTTGTTTATAGTCTATTTCTGTGCTCTTTATTCTCTTTCATTGGTCTATTTCTTAGTTCCTGTCAATACCACAGCATTTTCATCACTGTAACTTCATAAAAATCATATTGCCTCACATGTAACTTCTCCAGTCTTGCTTTACTTCTTCAAAATTGTTTTGGCTACTCTTCCATATGAATATTCATCAGCTAGTCGATTTCCATACACACATACCAAAACAAACAAAAACTATTGTGCCTTAGATGGGTCTTGCATTTAATTTATGTATTAATATTCATTAAAATAGATATCCTCACAATCTTCCCATTTATAATGTGCTATTTTTGTTTGTTCAGGGCTTTTCTTAATGTCTTTTAATTAAATATTTTGTTGCACTTCATAAATCCCTGTCTCGTTTTCTTAATGTCTTATATTGTATAAGTTTTGTGGTCATTGTAGTTGATACACTTTAAAATACTAAAAGAATGCAAACTATTTTGTGTACTAATTATATAGCCAGCCACCTTACTAGACTTTCTTATTAGTTCTAATAATAATTTCTGATTATTTTAAGAATGAAGTTTCTTTGTTGTATAGATAATCATGTTACCTATAAATAATGACAGTTTTTAAATCAATAATCCTGACATATCTTTCTCCTCTCCTACTGAATAGACAAGGCCCCGGCACAGTACTGAGTAAAGGGGTAGCAGGCACCCTTGCCAGCTCCGCATTGTAAGTGGAGTGTGTCTAGCGCTGCACCACTGAGAATCGCATCTATTGTAGCCGCTGAGAGATTTAATCCTTTAGCAGGTTAGGAACACTCCTCCTCTCCCTTCCTCCTCAAAAGGTTTTTATCATGAGTGGGTTCTGGTTTTTATCAAAAACATTTTCTATGACTCTCAAGAAAACCATGTGGCTTTTTTATTTTAGTCCCTGATATGTGAAAATTTTCCTTAATAGAGGTTTCTGACATTTAGCAACCCTTGAATTCTAGGACAAATCCAAACTGGTGATGATGTGTTATTTGTTTACACTCTATTGGATATATACTGTCACTATATTATTTCAACTTTTCCATTTACATTACTAAGTGAGATTGGCCTAAATCTTCCCATCCCTCTATTGTCCCTGTCTGGTTTTTTTTCCTGATATTACACCAGCCACATAAAATGGGTTGGGGAGTATTCTCTTTTGCTAGTCTCTGGAATAATTTGTGTACAATTGAGGTTTTCTATTATTTTCAAAAGACAGAATTTACTTTTTAAATCATATGATGCTGATCTTGTTTTACAGTGGGCAGCTTTGAAACTTCCAACCCAATTTGTTAATGTTTATAGATGTATTAAATTTTTCTATATCTTCTTGAGTCGGTTTTGGTTAAGTTTGTATTTCTAGGAAAATTGTCCATATTGTCTGATTTTTCTAATCTAATGTTATAAAATTATTCTTAGGTTTCTCAAATTTAAAACCTATTATACTGGTAGTTAAGTGCCACTTTTTATGTCTCTCATTGTTGTATGTCAGTTTTTTTCTTGCTTAAAATGAACATTTTTTTATTCTATTAATCTTTCCAAAGAATTAGTTTTTGTTTTGCCGATCCTCTTTATTGTTTTTAATTAATTTCTACTCTTATCTTTATTATTTTTTCTCTCCATTTTCTTTAGGTTTCCTCTCTCAAGGCATACTTAAATTTTGCAATGTGCTTTAAGTTAATCTGTCAGACTGATTTACTTTATTTCAAAAATGAAAATTCACTAAGAATAAAGTACCTTTTCCTTTTGCCTTTACCAATGTTCACTATGTAAAAGAAATTCACACACACATTTTATATTAATTAATTAGAGCTAAATCAATAAAGACATAATGAATTAATTATCAGAAAGTTTCTGGTTAAAACCTTCCATGATAGTAGAGTTTGCAACTTTAAGTGATAAACAGTTTTCTCCAATAAACATTCAAGTAATGTTACTTTTTTATGACAATCATTTTTAGTGTTAGATTTATAAATCAAGAGTCCTTGAAACTACTGTAATAAATATTTTCAATATTACAAGAACACTCCTTTACCCATCTCAGCAATAAATTTATGTAGAAACTTAACCTTATAATTGTGAAATACCATGTTAGTATAGATTGAACTTAAGCTCTATGTATCATGTTAAGTTTAGCTAAGTGTTTATCTTCTCAGAACATTTCTATCAACAGCTCCTCATTTTACCGATGTTTCTTATTAAACTGCTTTTGAGTTTGTACCTTTATTCCACAAATGGAATAAAGAAATATTGGCTTTATAGTTTTCTGTTTCCAGGATTCTGTTGTTCTTTCACTAGTTTCCTATGGTGGAAATATAGCTCATTAATTTTCCATATTTTTTCTTTTTTCTGGTATACTAATTTAAAGCTACAAATTTCTCTATAAGTAGCAGTTTAGCTACATCCCATAAGTTTTATATTTATATTTTAATTATAATTCAATTCCGAATAATTCCTAACTATTATTGTAATTTCTTCTTTGACCCATATCATTTAAAAGGATCTTAGTTTCAGTTTGGTTTGGCTTAGGCTTTCTAGTAGACCGTATATGTGTTGTGGGTGGGGTAGAGTTAATTATTTTTTATTGCTGATTTCAAAGTAATTTAATTGCATCATCATCAAAGAAAATGATTTGTTTGAAACCCATTTGTTTGTGACCCAGTTCTTGGTCAATATTTTTTTAGCATTTCTTAATAAATAGGCAAGTTTTCCAACAATTATGAAAACCCACCTATTCAGTAGGGAGCACTAATTTCTTTGTTCATATCCCTTCTTGCTTTTTGTTATTTCCCACTAAATTAAATTTTCTTATTCTATAAAGAAAATCTTTTGCTAAAACTTTGTTGTTAGTGGCTAATTAAACTTGTCTAAATGTGTCTTTACTCTCACACTTGAAAATAATCATTTTGGGGTATAGTATTCTAAATTGGCAATTATTTTCCCTAATAATTTTGAAGATATTTTTACAAGTTTTCCAATTATTTTTTTATTTGATGATAATATGTTTTTTTTTCTCTGTTTGCATTTAAAATACTTTTTTATGGCTCTACAGTTTTAACTAATAGAAATGTGGCAGTGGATTTATTTTTGTTCCTATCCTGGGCTTCATTGAGATTTCTGAACTTGAGGATTTACATTTTTTATAAATTATGGAAAACTTCCAGATTATATTTCATTAAAAATTGCCTGTCATCCATTTTCTGTACCTTTCTCTCTAAAATGCATGAGAGAGAGAGAGGGGGAGGGGGGAATGCAGAGAGAGATCAGACAGATGAAAGGAATGGATCTTTGCATCCGCCTTCCCTGTTTCATCTCATGTACCAGTGTGTCATCAAAACACAAATCCCTTCGCTACAAAGTCCAGAAAAACCACCCTCCCCCATATTTTGGCTTCAGTTTACTCTCTTAGTATTCTGAAGAGCTATGAAGAAAAATTTAAGCAGGAAAGGGGTCCAGGGCCAGGTTGGGGAGACTATCATTTTTAATAGGGTGATTACAGGAAGTGACATTTGAGGAAACAGCAGGCTGAAGGAGCAAGCCAGAGGATATCTGCAAGAGAAATGTCCCAAGTAAAAAGAATTGCAAATGCATAAACATCAAGCAAAAAGGAACCTGGCATGTCCAAGAACTAGCAAGAGAGCACTGTGACAAGAAGGAGATGAACAGAGGAGAGTTGTCAAAATTGAAATTAGAGCATCTACAGAAAGGGGGAGCGGGAAGATCCTGAAGGCTCCCGTAGGCCATTGTATATCATTGGGGTTTTTTCTTGAATTGAGAAGCTGTTGAAAGGAATTTTGAGAAAAGTAGGAGACAAATATTTCAAGCAGCTGGGAGTTGAGGAAAGACTTTTTTTTTTTTTTTTTTTTGATGGGAGAAATGACATGTCTGTATATTGGTGGGCAGGATCCAGGAGAGAAGCAGCCATGGGTCAATAAAATTAATGAATGAAGGGAAAATATTGCAGTGGCCGCCTTGACTAGAAGAGGGGACAAGACCTGACGTGGATTGGAGGAGCTGTTCTTAGCCAGGTCCAAGGTCCTGGTCACCTATCGTAACAGGGGGGCAGTTGGGGTGTACAAGCACAAGTACCGATGGATTGATGGCTGGGAGCCATGGGCATGCAGAAGGAAGTTCTCTTCTATTGGGTGCATTGTCTCTTGGAAAGGTCAGCTCTGAATGACAATAAGGGAAGAGGTACTGGGCTTGGAGTAGAGGAAGAGAAAGGGTGTTACGGCCACGGCTAGGCAACAAGGAATAGTGGTGGCAAGCAAGGTCCATGAGCCTTGCCATGAGCTCTGTGACCCTGGGCAACTTTTTAAACCTCCCTAAATCTCAGTTTCTTTTTACTCAAAATGAGGCTAACAATAGTACCAACATCACTGCTTCGTGGTGAGAAGGAAGAAAGGCCATGGAAAAGCTATTGCAGCCATCACTGAATGGTACCAAACACGGTCCATGTTTGCTGCTAGCTCATAATAATACGCTAGGCAATCGAGTACTTATCAATGAATGGATAGGCTGTGATATTTTGTGTCCACTCTCTTTTCAGGAGGTTTGTCCTCACCAAGCTTCAAGTCATCCCAAAAGGAGCGTTTTCGGGATTTGGGGACCTGGAGAAAATGTACGTACTTGACAACACCGTGTGGGAAGGCCTCGACTGGGCTACGGGCAGCCGCCTCGGTCCCATCCAGCGGGATGCCCTCTGCTCAGAAGCCAGAGCCCCCTTCACGCTGCCCCCCGTTTTCTTTCTGTATCCTAGCTCCTAACAGTAACATGCGATCTTTCAGAGTGGGGCATTGAAAGAGCATAAACGATCCAAGAATCCTCACCATTTTCTTCTATTAGGTGTTGCTTCCAAAGTACCTGTAAGTGGAAGTTTTATAAACAAAAGCCTCTTTTCTCTGCTGACATCCATTCATTTTCAGGGAAACTTTCTATCATTTCCGACTAATTTTTAATTGACAGCAGGCCTAACATGTGTGCTTTAGAGCTTCTGTAGGCTTCCTGTTCCCAAGTCATGCTGACAAGTTAATTGATACATAAACATTTAAAAGTATTGGGAAAGTTTACAACCCTGAGAAAACTTCCTTTGTAAAGAGAAAACTCCTTTGTTAATGTAAATATTCATTCAGTTCTTATGGGGCTAGTTTAATGCAGGGATTTCCCCAAATGGGATTTTTTTTCAAAATGGGAAAGAGCAATAAAAAGCAGAAGGAATTCTCCCATATTTAAGGTAACCCACTCTCCCTTTGAAGGCTCTTGATTATGTCTCTCAGGCCTTTAGGGTCAGGAAAATGTGTTCTCCACTGCAGCAACAGCCAGAATTCAGGACTTAAATGCCAATAAATACAGCAACGGATAACCAAATTACACGGAAGGGAATGAAAGCAATCCCCCAGGTTACCTGTGTTTCTCCTTCTTGAAGCTATTCAATTTTTCCTCTTGGTCCTTTCACTCCTCCACCCACCCACCCCCCTGCCATTCCACCCTTTAAGGAGAATATTTACTGAGGTCTGAGAACATGAGAAAAAAACGCATTAGTGGAAGAGACAGAAATCAGGTAGTTATTATTAAACTACCTGCTTAGAGGAGGGTGGTCCGAATTCTGAGTTTGAGTGTTAGTTTTAATAGAAACTTACTGTGTAACCTTGATTACATCACTGTATCTTTCAGGGCCTTGGTTTCCTCATCTGGGTGCTAAAGGAGGAGTTCTAAAAGGGGGAGATGGTCTATGTGACCTCTAATTTCTAAGTGCAAGCATCCTCCAGTTGCATGAGAGCTCAGTTGAAGACCTGCAGTCTTCAGGATTTACCTTCTTGAAGACATTCAGCACTCACAGGAATTGGGAGATAAGGGAACCAGGAAAGCAACAGACTTGCAGAGCTTTTGGCTCAAGGTGTGTTCCTGATGAATTAGCTTTTGCCCTTCCTGGAATTAACATAGACCAGATGATAATTAGATATGCCTTGCCCCACATACAGCCCTATAATTACATCAAAATTATTCTAAAAACAGGAATATCAGATATCACAAATAATCCACCTTAATCAAGTTCAATCCATCAATGTGACTGACCCCTAACTGGGCGTTTAACGTCAGACACGATCTTTCTGCGGTGATTTAATGGTTGAGCTGAGCTGACATAGCAATAATTTCAGAGACAGGGCAGCTGGCTCAGAAACTCCTTGACTTCCTCAGACACAGCTTGTCCATCTCTGCCTCATGTCTTTATTAATCAGCCTGCACTGACACACTGAGATGCCAGAAAGAAAATTAAAGTGATCTTATTTTCCCCAGTACCTTTTATGTCCTAAGGCTTCAAAAACATTACTAGTAGAGAGCCTGGCACTGAACTGAACTCTGAACAGACTGTTTGTACCCTTCGGTCTCTACGCTCACCTTCATCCCTTGTCTCACCTTCTACAGGAGTTCTCAGCTCCTTCCCCAACCTACCCCCTGCATTCTCATTCTTCCTTCAGTTTTTAACTAGTTTCTTGAACTTAATAAATATTGATTTCCTCTCCAATATCTCCCTCTCCACAACTCATAAAATCCCTTTCATTCATGTTCCACGTGTGGCCAAGGTCCACTTATCCTTATTTTTAAAAAGGGAGAAAAAGCTTTCTGTATGAATTCTACCTTCCTTCCCTGCTACCTTCCTCTCTCCTCCCATCACTACCACTCTTTCAAAAGAGCGGCCTATACTCACTGCCTCCCTCTCCTTTCCTTTCAACTATTCCTTAGGGTGCCCACTTGCTGTGTGTCCACTGATTGTCTGACACTAATATTCTAGTAAAGTTCCCGACAATATCGTCACAGGCAGATCTAGTGACTCCTGCTTTGTCTTCTTAGTGCTTATATGCAGCCTTAGATGTCACTGGCCATTCATGCTGTTCTTAATGTTCTTTTCCCTTCTAACCTCCGTGCCATCTCACCCCTCTGCCTGCCCTCTCACCCTCCCAGACTACTCCACAGCCATCCTTCCATCTTTCTTCTCGAAAGTTCAGATATTCCAGGGCTCCATCTTTGGCGCCCCGCCCCCCTCCATCTTACACACAGACACACACACACACACACACACACGCGCGCACATTCTCCATGCCTTACCACTGTTCTTAAGATAAAAAAAGAAACTGGACCTCTACATTCTCTCTTTTGCTCTACTAGCCCCCTTTTAGTTCATAAAAGTGCTGCCTACCATGGGCCTTGCGTGGCACACACTGTTCCTCTGATGGAGGTGTCGTCTCCACATTGTCCTTTTAATCTAGCCAGCTCCTCCCATCCTTCAGATTCCCACACCAGTGTCACTTGCCCAGGAAAGCCCTCCCCGGCCTCCCAATAAGGGGATAACCCATAATATATACATTCTCATATCACCACTAGTCTCTATGTGCGGACTATCATTTTAGCAAATTTACACTTATTTAGATGATAATTTAATTCATTTCTAACTCCCTTATTGGACTAGAAGTTCCATGAGCACAAGGACATTTTTGCTTTTACTTTATATTGGATCCATGGTGCCTCACACAGATTAAATGCAATAAATAACTGGTATATGCATGAATAAAAAATGAGTGAATAAACAAATATAATTAGTTGGAGAGACAAGATACCCAGATATAAAAAGAAAATACTAAATAATATGAATAATAATGATAAATAATGTAGAAGTTTAAAGGCACACAAACACTGGCTGAGAATCCACTATGATCTAGACATTTACATAGTTATAGTTTAAAATATAACCCAGGACAAAAATATACAAGCTAATATGTGCAAACACAAACATTGCATTTGTTAGGGTTCTTTGCTGTGAGAGACAAAGGAAAATAAACCTCAAACAGGCTGAAGGGACAAGAAAGGGGATTTAATAGCTCATTTAACTTGATGGTCAAGAGGAAGAATGGCTCCAGAAACATCTCTGTTTGTGTGCTCAGGTTCAGTGTACTTACGACTTGGCCTCTTTCCCTCCCTCAGGTCTTGCTTCCATTATGTTGGTTTCAGCCATCAGCCCTGCCCCTGCTGGCCAGACAGGCAGCCCTTGTGCTGCCTTCCCATCTTGGGTTCTATTCAGAAGGAAAGAGCTAATCTTCTTCTTGCCCCATCCCCCAAAATCTTCAGATTTGTATGACTTGCTTAGGCCACACAACCATCCCTGGCCCAACCACTGCAGCTAAGGGAATGTGATACTCAGACTGGCTGCAGCTGGGTCAGTGGGCTCCATGCTTAGAGCTGAAAGCATCTACCCCAACCACGTGGACTTCGAGTGGGGGAGGGAGATCCACAAACAAAAACTGATGTCATTGCTGGAAAAATAGTGGGGACTGGATGTCAGTAATTGGGCAAACAACTAAGGTCTAAAAAAGAAATTAGTCCTGTTCCCATCCAGAAGAGAAAGGTCCCTGTGGGCAGGGTGGTTTGGGATTTGATGACCTTGATTGTCCCCCCTTCCTCCTGTTAGAATGATTGAAAGGATCCAATAACTCTGCCTCAGCCCATGCTGATGATTCTTCTTTCATTAACCCAGTTCACCCCACTCCCCTCTGCTTGAATTCAAAAGGGAAAGGAGGCTTTTTGGTAGAACCAGAGCAGGAGCATCTCCATTGGAAATGAAATTATTACTGTTCACACCTTAGTTTTAATCAGCACTCACTATCTCCAACCTCCTCTCCACTGCTTTGGGACTGGCTGGGGGGGAAAGGAAATCATTACACTCTCTGCAATGTGAAGTGGCTTTGCAAAGTGCATCGTAAACTGTTTACATGGTCTTTAATTACTTCGGAGCCATATGTCAGCTTGGTATAAGTGTGAAGATTACACTGAATAGGGTGGGGGGACTAGGTGACAATGTGGTGATTTATGGTAACCAGGAAAATTATGTATGGAAATGAGAGCAATTTAAAAACACATCTACCGTGCTATTATAACACTGGAGGGGAGAGAAAAGCCAGGGTATAACAAAATATCTTTGAAAATAGGAGCATGATGAAAATGTAAATGAGACCAATCAACATCAGCTGAGACACCGTATATGCAGATGAGACCGCAATGAGCCAAAATGTGAAATAGCTCCCAAACCATAAATATGAACCATATAAAATTCATCTGAAATATTCATGATAACATAAGGACAAAAAATATAATCAAGTGATTTACTTGCATATAAAAATGAGAACACTAGTCTGACACTCCAGCCTCCACCCCCAAATCACAGGGGAAAGGAAAGTTAACAGAGGGACTTATAAAGGAAGATTTATTGGATGAAAACTGTCGCTAGCACACTAAAAAAGTTGAGGACCCTCCGAATTCTAAGTTCTTGGGCCTCATTCAGCACAGATAAAAGGAAACGAAGTAAATCAGGCAATTAAAACCATGATGGTGACAGTGCTAGAAAATGTGGGTTCCGATCCACTTGGCCTCCCTGAGCACCTTCTTGTTAGATAAGGTAGGTGCATTCCTACCCCGGCCTTCTGTGATTCTGAGAATTAACAGGCAAAGGAATGCTGAGTCTTACTTACTGAAATAAAGCAAGAGGGACAGGCTGATGATTCTACAGGCTCCTAGTAAAAAACTGGAGACCAGAGGTGGGGCAGTTAGGCCTCTGAATGGGAAGAGGGGATTTGAGTCCTTGGGCATCAAAAAGACAGCAAGGTTCAGTGGTTGTCATCTCAGGTTACACTTTGAAATCCCCTAGGTAGCTTTTAAAATAATGCACAGGCCTACCTATTCCAGGGGTTTTTAAATTCCATTTGTCTAGGGTGGGGCCAAATATTGATCATTTTTAAAGCTCCCTTGATGATTCTAACGTACATCCACAGTTGAAAGCTGCTGAGATGGATGATATTTAAGTCTGAATCCAATTCACAGAAAGAACATGCGTGAGCACGTGTAGTGCGTCTATATGGTGGGGCTGGAGATCCAACAAAAGGGAGGTGGTAGGAGGCACGATCAGAGCAGAAGCTGGGGGAGGCCATGGAGCACATGGCCATGGGGCCAGTTTGAGTGTCATAGTTAATGATGGAAGTCAGATGGGTTATTTTGAGCAACCACATGAATGATCTGATTTGCATTTTTGCCTTCAAGTTCAATTGTGCCAACTCATTTCTGGGTAAAGCTCCTGGTGAGACCGTCTTTAGTCCAAGGGTTTGACGAACGGAGATGCCTGTGTTAAGTTGCAAAGTAACTAGTAAGCAGTTGGGAAATGTAAGAATTTGGCCAATTAAGTTGTCGTTATTGACCCAGGTCAAACAAACATGAGTTAGTGTCTAGAAGTGAAAGTCCTTACCTCATTTCCTGTTCTCCATAAATATTCTGAAAATAAGCAGTTTTTTTGTATTTATTGCTTCACCAGGAACACAAGAAGCTGTTTTCTTGTCACATTTTGGGTTGATGTGGTTTTAGTGTTTCCATTAAGTCTCCTATTTTCAACTGTTTCAAGGTGGGTCCTTAAAATAAACTCTACGATATCTAATAGCTGCCCAGCTCAGAAAGAGAACAATGTATGAGCTTTGTGTTTATGTGCTTGGGGTTTTGCTTGTTTGTTTCTGCTTTGATTTCTTTTTGTGTGTTGGGGTGGGGGAGGGGGAGTCTGATAGGGAAAACAGAGTTCTTGAAGTCTAGTGATGTTATGGATGCTCCCAACACTATATTCCTTATAACTCTTCACACCTCAGTCCCTTATTCTTTATCCATAAAGGTAGTGTAGGGTTTCCTTTGCTGAGAGGGATTATAAGTAAGAAATATAAGTGAGAGCTGCACTGTCTTAGTCTGCTCTGGCTGCTATACTAAAATACCAGACTGGGCGTCTTAAATAACAAACACTTCTATTTTACAGTTCTGGAGACTAGAAGTCCAAGGCCAGAATGCCAGCGTGGTCAGGTTCTTATAAGAATCCACACCCTGGCTTGTGGACAACTGCCTTCTTGCTATACCCTCACATGGCCAAGAGAGAGCTCTGGTCTCTTTACCCCCTTATACCTGCTCCAATTCCATCATGAGAGCTCTACTCCCAGGGCCTCATCTTATTACTCCCCAAAGCCCCCACCTCCAAACATCACCACAGTGAGAATTGAGGCTTCAACATATAAATTGGGGGCTGGGGACACGAACATTCAGTCCATAGCACCCACTGTGAACCAGCAAGCTTATAGTAATAAAAAATATACATGTTGTAGATGCTCACTGGACTAGGAAAGCATAGATAGGTCCTAATTTACA
Source organism: Miniopterus schreibersii (assembly GCF_964146895.1). Classification (NCBI taxonomy): domain Eukaryota; kingdom Metazoa; phylum Chordata; class Mammalia; order Chiroptera; family Miniopteridae; genus Miniopterus; species Miniopterus schreibersii. Next base: position 25,535,790 of record NC_138113.1, on the reverse strand, counting down.
TGTTCGATCTCTAAGACCCTCCACCCTCTTGGCCATTTAATGCTCCAAGGTATTCATGGTCCTGGTGACCCCTGCTTTAGTGCCTTTTATTCAGCAGCTAAGCCTCCCAGGAGGCAAGACTTGACATAGGTTACTTAAACAAGGCTTTCCTGGCTTCCATCAAATACAATCCTCAATTTTCTAATGAACAGCCAAGCAACATCACCTTTTAAGACTTCTGCTTCAGCCATGCTTGCCCTTCTGACCTTTCTTGACAAGGCAAGCTGTGGCAGAGGCCTTCAAATGTTTGTTGGGGCTCACAGATATACCAGAAAATGAACTGGTCTCTTTTTTCCCTCTCTCTGCCAGTAACTCAATGTTTTTGTCTACTCAGAGAAGATACGATTAAGGCAGCATAATATTCAAGTTAAAAATAGCCTCATGGCTCTGCCCTGGGGACTCTTGCTAGGTTTGTGTTGTGTTTTTTTTTTAATAGAATGGTATTAAAATAAAAAGATGTGATCTAAAAGCAAGCTCCGATCGATGGACAAACTATTCATTTTTATTTCCTCATTTAGCCCATGCCCATCATGACCACATCCATCTGGGTCATTTATGACTTAATAAGATGCTTTAAACAGTAAAAGACTCAAATAGAATATGGACCCGCTTGTCTGCCTACCCCGCTCCCCAACAAATAAACTGCCTGTATCTCACACTCCGTAAACCTCTCCTATGGGGCTCAGATCCACCCTTGCCAGCTTGCGTGGGCTTCAAATGATCAGAGATGTGTTTTTATAGTTCAGACCATTTCAGAAGTTGAACAGGCAGAGAGGAAAAGCATAAGAGTGAGGGATAAATGCCAGAGGAGCCTCAATGAATAAAGTGGAAGTTAACCACCCCAGTGGGTCTGAGATTCTGAGAGAATCTGGGCATAGAGATAGCAATTGTTGATGCCAAGTGCTTCATAAACATGTAATTTGCACTTGGATGTGAGCGTGCTTTGAAAAGTTACAAGTGCCTACAAACACAAGGTATGTGGAGGCTCTGCTTCCCCGTTCATGGTGCCTCAGCTCAGCCATACACTCACTACTCCTCGTGGCCCTCTCTCTTCTCATATTCCTCCAAAGGGCCGCACAGGGCTGGGCACACTGGAGGGGATGGCACGCAGAGCTCTTGAATCTGTCATCTCTACCTCTTGGGTCATTTCCCAACCATTCAGAAGCTCTTCCTCAAATCAGGCTCTCAATATCTTTTAAATCTTATCCTCCATTCTTCTTTCCCAGTAAAAATAACAGCATCTGAAGGATGTGTTGGCATTAAAGTCTAAGGAGTTTATGAATTGGCTCCTCCAGTACAATTTGCCTTTTTAAAAAGACATGAAGTGGTTAATGACTATTTCAAAGGGGTGAATCGCTTACGGTGGGATTTTAGTCAACATGGCACATGTTCTTGAGGAGATTGGCTTCAATACATGAAAACCCATATCTGGGGTGGACTTACTTGTTTGGGCTGCAAAGTCCATGTGTAGATGAACTACAATTTGAGGAAGGATGAGCTCCCCTTAATCACACTGACATGAGTGCCTTTGAGATTCCACTACTGAGGACAGGCTCCCTCACGGTCTGACTGACCACATAGAGAACTCAGGCTGGTGTGTTGTTGTTTTCTTTACTGAATGTTAAAAATTGAGGTGCCAGTCTTCATGTACTTATTTAAAATGTGCCCCCTTATGCTTTCCTTTATATATACATAAAACTTCTCAGTCCAATCAAGTAAGACACTTAAGATGTGACTTCTCATTTAGTAAAGCAGACATTTGCTTTGGGGGGAAAGGATCGTGGCCTAGACAGCACCAAATTCCATAACAACAACAACAAAAATCTACAGAGAAAGAAGTTCCATGCTAACTTCAAGAAAATGAGGCCAAATCAGAGATTGCCTGTTGGGGCTTTTTAAAGGGAGTAGATTTATAGATTTCAGTCAAGTACTCAAGACAAGTGCAGGCTGATGGATGACACCAGCGAACCCATCAAATGATTTATCAGGGTTCACAGAGTAAGTGATTGTGACTTCCATCACTCCCTGGACACCTGTGAGGATGAGGTTTGTAGAGTTAATGAGCTTCCTCAAGCCAGGGACACTTCCTTCTCACTAGTGTATGTGCTGTTGTGTTTGTTCTGTTCCATTTGTGAGCAACTCCAAGAGAGATCAAACAAACTCAGAGAAGCATAATCCATCCATCAGTCAATAATTCCACAAGTTCTTCATGAGCCACAAGATACGGGTTAATTAGATAAGGGAATGATTTGAGGAAGCTTATGTACCTAGAACATTAATGCTGGATGTTCCAGGCAATAAAGATAAAGATACACAGTCCTGCTCTAAAGAAGTTCCCAAACTGGTGAACAACAGCAATCACAGCTGTCATTTGTTGAGTGATTATTTTGTCAGAAACTGAGATAAGCTGCTTTACATGCATTATTTTATTTAATTGTCATAATCTCATCACCCCTGTTTTACAGTGAGGGCCCTGAAGCCATGCAGGTTATGTGATTTGCCCAATATCATGTACCTAATAAGTGATGGAACCAGGATATGAACCCAGGCATTCTGACTCCAATGCACATACAGTAATCTATTATTCTCTCATATCTCTGAATGTAACATATAGGCCCAGATAATATATTATATAGGAGGGTGATCATCTTGCTCTCTGATGGAGAGAAGTAAGACATACAGAAACAAATTTGCAAAGGTCTCATCCATTTTATTTGTAGTAGTAACAGTAGTATGAATATCTTTGCATTGGTTTCCAATTTTATGGTTTTGAAATGCTTCATATACCTATTAGCTCACAATCTCCAACACCAACCCTCAGTGGCAGCTGAGGCAGGTATCTTTGCTCATCTCACAGGTGAGGAAATGAAGTTCTGGGAAATTGGGTAACTGGCCTGAGATCAACAGCTAGGAAGTCATGGAGGTGGGATTCCTCCAATGCCACATCCCATGCACATTCTCCATGTAATGCGTGGTTTTTTGCAAAGCTGCCACTCATTTATTAAAGAGAAATTACACCTTGAGAGTCTTACAGTTGCATCAGTACCGGATAGTTACAGACTGTCCAAGTCAGAAGAAAAAAGCAACACATATTTCTACAAGGTGCATAACCTTCACATGCAGGTGTTTTTGCTCAGCATTTCTCATACTCCCTGCTCAGTCTTGATGTCCTAGAAGTCGATGAATGCCTGATCCAAGCAGAGAAAATCCAAGTGCAAAACTGGCCTATTCCATGCCAAAGAGGAAATGCTTTGAAAGGGTGTGTCCATTGTTAAAAATTGGTCCAAACTATCTTATCAAAACATCATTTTTAATAGAAATTTCTTTTCTAAGTCAACCATATTTATTGGCTTATTTTGCCCATGTTTTTGCCTACTTCTCTCTGTCTCCCCTTGGAATTAACATTCTAGTAACATGTGTATTCAGCCAGAACTTTTTAGCCAAGACACAGAATTTCATCTTTGCAAGAGAGAATTTTTCTTTTAGTTAATGCAATGAGCACTTTATGAGTTCCTGCTAGATGTCTCCTACATCACGGCATCTCAAATCTTAATGTGCATACAAGTCATCTGGGGAACAATTAATAAGGAGAGTCTGACTGAGGAAGTCTGGGTGGGACCTGAGATTCTGTAGTGCTAACCAGCTCCCAGGCGAGACCAATACTGCTGGTCCATGATCCATAAGGAGTGACAAGATCTAAAAAATACTACTACTGTGTAAGGAGCTATAAAGTGAGAGATCAAAGAGAAATGGCTGACACTCCCTGCTCCAGAGTAGTTGTCAATAAAATATACACAAAACAATTAGAGAAAAGCCCAGCACAAATGCATAAACATTTGCCCCATTGCTATAAGCAAATGATAATGGGAAAAAGTGTTCTCACTTTCTTTCTCATTGTCAGGTCACATTCAATGGTTAAAATAGTCCTGTTTTTAGTATAATTAGTCACTATGAAAGTACTGTCCCGGTTCCTGAGAGCCCCCCTGTCGCTGCTCTGGAAACACAGCCAGACATGGAAAATACAATTCACATGCAACTACTTCAAGAGCTAACCCACTATATGGTTCATCTGGGAAAACTGAGCCTGAGCACTCCTTGTGGCAGGAATTCTGTATCTCAGGCAAAAAGTAGGATATTGAATACAGGCTTTATGTCCTGGCAGTTTGAGGTAGGCAGAGGTCAGAGGGAAAGTGCAGGTCAAGGTAGCACATAAGGTTTTATCCAGGTCAAGCACAGCTAGAGTTCTGAGTTAGGTGGCTTGGGGGAAGTGAGATGGAGGAAGGCAGTGGGAATGCTGGAAAGAAGCAGAAAGACCTTTGCTCCTTTCTCCTCCAGCGAAGACCCAGAAACATTCTTGGCACACAATGAAGCCCACAGGAAACCTAGAGCAGAAGGAAAGCTATGCCGATCTGCATGAGCTCCAAGGGAGGAATGCCACAGAGCTAATCACTGGACCAAGATTGCCATTTAATGCCCTTCCTCCACAAGCCATCCATCAAGTTTATAGCAGCAACAAGAGTTCATTACCGTGTTCCTGTTTTGCACATTCTTGAACAAGGTTATGCCTCCAATTTTAAGTGTGGTGTATAAAATGAATGAGGGAAGGTGGGAGGGTGAGTGGGTTCCGGGAGGGAATGGCAATAAACAGAAGGTGCTCCTCACCAACTGTGCATGTGAATCTCCCCCACTGCTTATGATTTTGTATAATCAAAAAGAACAACACACCACAAACTCTCGGTTTCGTTCTTATTAGAAGTTTCTTAGCTCCTTTTATCATCTATCATTTGTCTTTCGGTCTTTCATATTGGGAGCTGAAAGGAAATATGGAATTTGGCTCTAACCCCCAAGAAGTTTGTGATGTAGTTATAGAAATAAGAGGAATTTGTGTGAAACAGAAGACACACACAAGAAAGTGAGCAACCTCTAAATATTGCTGTCCAGATCTCAGGTGCTGAAAACAGTTCAAAGAGGTGGCAATTTGATCAGAGAAGGTTTTGCGGAGACTGTAGGGTTTCCATAATCAAAGGGGAGGGGGAAATGTTCTGAGTGGCAGATATTAATGAAATAGAATAGAAGTCATAATGGGGATCTGAGGTCTTCCTAAAGAGGTATGCAGTCTCCCACAGCTCTTGTCCTTCTATCACATTGGGCACGATGGGCTTCCACCAAGCTCTGAAAGATCAACCTAGAATGGAAAGGAAAGCTTCATATACTAGGATAAGTACCTGAATTCACCAGGATATTGACTCCTTTAAAGTCCCACTATGATTCTACAGGCGGGATGCTAGGAGCTTGTCCGCCATTGTCCTGATAGTATAATGGTCTGTGTACAATAGGCAGACCCAAATTACACTTAAAACTGCATAGTGTCATTGATTTTGGGGAACTGTTGTTAAGGAAGTCAGCTCTCTCCATGGCATAGATGTCCCTTAGACTGGCTTTGTGAACCAAAGGAAATAGGAGATCTACATATGTGCACTTATTAAGTAATTTTTCCTACTGTGTCTTCTAATTCACTGATCCAATCCTCAGCTTCCTCTAATCTTCTGTTTATTCCTTCCAATGTAATCTTTATTTCTGCTATGCCATTCTTAATTTCCTTCATAGCTTCCATAACTTTTCATGCTGTTGAGCATCCTTACAATCAGTATTCTGAACTCTGCATCTGAGAGATTGCTTATCTCCATTTCATTTAGCTCTTTTTCTGGAAACTTCTCTTGTTCTTTCATTTGGGGCTTGTTTTTTGGTCTCCCCATTTTGGCTATGTTTTTGGGTTTGTTTCTAAGTATTAGATAGATCTGCTAGGCCTGTAAGTCTTTTTGGAGGGTCTCTGGTACAGGCCAATGTCAGATGTAATTTGTGACTGACCCTGAGTACCCTGTTTGGAGCTATCAACAACCCTAGGCTTGAGGTCTCCTCTGCTGGGGCCGGGTATATTTGGACAGGACCAAGATGCACACCAAAGTCTGCTTTTCCAAGGCCAGGGTCCTGAAGCAGATCAGGCAAAGACTCAAAACACTCTCCATATGTCCACTTATCTCAGCCTAATTCCATAGTCAAATCAGGGCACACGTAAAATTCATTTCAGGGCCCTACCTGTCCAGTTTCTCTGTTTTCATGGATTGCATTCACTGAGTAAATAATAAACATACCACAACCACATCTAGTCAGAAGCACAGGTGGGAGAAGTGGTAAACCTGGGGTGGTCTGGCACACCCAGGCCTTTTAGCTCCAGAAAGTGCTTTTTCTTCCTGAGGACAGAGTAAAATTCCTCAGTGTTCCCCCAAACCAGGGCAGAGCTGAAGTCATACAGGGAAATATTCTTCTCCCAAGAACAACAATAGCGTTTTCCTGATCTCTAGAGAAAGTCAAGTCAATGCTTATCTTCATCATAGAAATATGAGAAGGTGTTGATGTGCTTTTTAAAATGCTCTAAGATCTCCTACGTCCCACCTTTTTCATACACTATTGTCAATGTCAGGATAGAAAATAAGCTCTGTCCGCTCAGTGAGTTTGCAGGTGACACAGCACTACAGCTGGTCTCTGCCTCCTGGCAATCCTCTATTTAAACAATGCAAATGGCAGGATCTGACTGAACTAAATATGCCACATCCTCGGTCCTCCCTCATTATTTCTGTCTCTTTGGTCCTAACCTGTTTGTGCTCCTGGCTCATGCCACTGGAGTCTGGGGATGCCAACCTTAGAGATACATTTGGCTCTTTAGAGCTTAATATGTCACATTGAAAGCCATAAAAAAGGGAAATTGCTGCTCCAACATTCACTAATGTATGATTAAAAGCAAAACTATGTCCTTTGAAGGACTTCAAAAGATACAGTAACAAACACGGGTGAATTCTCTGCCCATCCTATATAGAGGAAAAAATGTTGCAAGCAATGAATTTTTTACTCCTTAATCAAGGCCATTGGTGGATTTTGACTCCCACCTTTGCCAAACTGCTCCTGCCTCCTTCTGAGACTTCCCACAGTGCTCTGGCAATCCTATTTTCGGGTTGCAGTGTCGCTTTTGTTCTTTCATTCCGTCTTTGGCACTTAAAATCTTCTCACTCAGCCATTGACATCAAATCTGGTCTGATTCTCACTCCAAATAATTCTTAAACACAGAAGTTGATGGTCACCTTTAAGCCACAGGTTAAATGCCCCAGAAGTAGGCCACTGGACAAAATTTGGGAAGGTCAAGTTTCAAAAGCACCAGCTCTAGACTCTACAGTGTAAAATATGGTATGGATGAATGTGCATTTGCCTTGCCTATGTCCCTGGAAATACTTCCAAATGATTGCTATGTATATGGTGGGAGGATGGCACCATTTCTCCAATGTTTTCTTCCCCTTCACCTCTTAAAATGAGACAGGAAGGAAGCTCTGTCTAAGACTGGGAGACTCTATCGCCTCCCCTTCAGACAAGGACATCAAGGGGAAAAAGGAAAGGATTTCAGAAAGGTCCTCAGGAAGGACCTCAGGGAAACTCCTCAGACCAGACTCACGGTCAATTCTAGTATATTGCATTACAATGTTTCCCAGCAACCCTATTTTGGACCTTCCTTAGAATAATCTAGAAATATATATTTTTAAATCCTCCAGGGCTATCAATTAAAGATAACATGAGGACCAAAATAATTCTAAATGTAGCTTGGAAATCTTTATGAGATATGCACATTTCTGGAAAGACAGGGTCTCCGTTCTGCCCGCCCTAATTGCAATTTCCTTTATAACTTAGATTTTCTGCATGGCAGGAGGAGCTCTGTGACATGTCAGCCTGAGAAGCTGGACTAAGTAGAAAAGTGTGCTCTCTCTTCAGAAACAGCAGAGGCGTGCTCACTGTAGTATGTAAACATTTTATACTGAGTGAATTCCATTTCGACCCATACTCATCACAAATGAACACCACCAAAATGCTCAAATACATCCTCACAGAGGGGCTCTCAAATGCATTGTATGAAAAACTCAGAGCTAAGCAGGAGGCACAGATCTGTTTCATTTCATTAGAATTTCAGAGAAGCCTAAAGAAAAGGTCTTTATCTCCTTAAATGTCCTGTTTCTGCATGAGTATAGCTATCTTGCATTGTCAGGTGGCTTGAATTGGAAATGATTCCAAAGGCAAAGCCTTTAAACTCTGAATGTTTGACTCAGGTAATATTATCACAGACAGACAATGAACGAAACCATCAAGCCCATTTCTATTCCAAATTTTGTATCACTGTCCACTTTTCCTTCAATCAGGGAGAGAACTTTTCCCCCAATGTCAATGTCGGAGCCCTGACTTAATACAATGTTAGGAAATTCTGCATTGCTCTCAGCACATGCCCTGAGTGTGCTCACTCTTTATTTTGATTCCCTCCTGTTTTCTTTTCAAGTCTCTCTTTATCATCTCTCCCCAGCTTAGCCATCCGGCTTTGTTTGCTACTACTCATCTCCAAGGACCTTAACTGCCACCCATATCCATGCTCTCCCCTTTCTTGCCTTCTCATTTCTACTCACGCTGTTCCCCTGCCTGCAGGGTTACCATGCCTCCCTCTGTGTACACATAAACATGTAGCATGTATTTCCTCCTTCAGCATAATTTACTGAGACCTACTGTGTGCTAGACACTGGAGAGATTACAGTGACCAAAGCAGGCAGAGATCTGTGCCCTCAGGGAGTTCAGATTCTTGGACCAGGAGAAAGACAATCAACTTAAAAAAAAAAGATGAAGTAACTTATAGAAAGAGTGAGATGATAAGTTCTGAGTAGTGGTGGGGAGAAAAATCAGAGCAGGGAAAGGGAGATCAGGAGTGCTCTTCAAGAAGACTTACTCCCCTGGTCTGAGATATAGCAGTCCACTGGAGACCCAGATTCCATTTTGGTCTTACCAGGCCTTAATATCTCCATGTCCACCTCTGCAGCACTTCTCTGGGCCTATTCCTAAAATAAGCCTAACTGCACTTGAATAGGAAACACAAAGTAAGCGACAACTCTGTTTTTTAAGTAGCTCCCCAAACCACAGCTTATATTGTTTCACAAGGCACTGTGTACAGTGCTGTCTGCCTTCCTTTAACAACCTAGAGACTCTCCCAGACTGTGGGGCCAGGAATACTGTCCCTGATGGAAACAGTTTGGGTTTTAGTTTTCACAATTAAGACAGGAATTTTTATGACTATAAAAGCAATACATGCTTGCTGTAGAAAAAAACAAGCAATGCAGAAAGTTAGAAAGAATGAGGGTTTTATGTAATTCCACAATGAGAGATATGTGCTGTTAACATTTTACTAAACAGCCTTTCACAATTCTTTCTCTGCTGACTCACGTTTTAAGAAATCAAAATGAGATTATATTACGCATGCTCTTTTGTATCCTAATTTTTTCCCATAGCTGTATGCTGACATAATGTTTTAGAGAAAAATGATAGCTATTGAAGTGATAAAAGACAAGGGCAAGGATCCCTAATTCAAGAAAATGATAAACACAAGGGATCAGATACCAGGTTGGGAAAAAGCAGGAGTCTACAAGGAACATGTCTGCTCTAGTTCAAATCGAAAGCCCTGTAGAGTGCTGAGAAAAACACTGCGGAGACACTGCAACGATACGAGGAAGGTACACTTTTTGTTAATCTTGGAAAGAAGACGAGAGAGTCATGCATCATTTTTCCTTCTGTGCTGCTCTGTGTCCTCCAGGGAGGCTGAGTCTGGGAAGCTCAGTGAGACAGAAGCCTCTGAAAGGCCTGTGAATATGGCATCTTTACTGTCAGAGGATGCTGAATATCATTAGAGGGAAATCAATGTAAAAGACATAAAAGACATCCAGTCTCCGGAATCCAAGCCTGGCAACACACTAAAAAGAAGACAGTGGGCTCCTTCAAAACTGACCAGAAAACAAGGATATAAAAGAGCCCCCGAAGCACCTGCAGCCGGTTTCTCAGAGACAAAGCCGCATGCAGCAGCAAGCACACGGGTACCTGCTGCAACAGAACGGCCGGGAAATGCCCCCTGGCCTATGCATGCTTAAAGCTTTGCTTTAGACTTACATTTAGGAAACATGCAAGTGCCCTGTGGAAATAAACGTGCGATCTATGAGAGGACACTCGGCATCCAGCAAATACGCATACAGGGTGGGGCAAAAGTAGGGTTACAGTTGTTCATATGGAAAAATAATACAATAATTAATAAATAATAATACAAAAATAAACTCTGAGTTTCGTGTACTCACGACTGTCAACCTGCTTTTGCCCCGCCCTGTATATGTACTCATAGACACATGCAGTAATAAAACCTCTCCCACGAAAGCTTGACATGTCACATTACAAGTTCTTTAGTCTCCCTTTCTTCTATACTCTTCTAGAAGTTACATGTTCTACTCACTTTGTAGTTCATTTATCATTTTTTCAATCCATTTATTGAATTTTTAATTACCTTGACTGCAAATTCTTATAGCAGCATTTTCCACTAATTCTTTCTTACACCTGTCCTTTTTCACACTTTTCTGTTTTATCTTAAGATTTCTAGATCTTCCTTTATCTCTTTGAGCATTTGAAAAATACTTATTTTTAAACCTCTTGCAGTCTTATTTTAATCTCCAGTCATTAAGGTATAAATATTCTCTCTGGTGTGGTGTTTCCTTCCCTCAGCCCATCTTCGGAGGAATGAGGTGTGTTCAGCGAACGTCCCACGCTCTGGGTGTAGAAACATCCTAACAGACAGTTTCTCATGTGCTGCTGTGGAGCGCTTCCATGTTCTCCAGTTTGGGGATGATCTTTCTATTAATTTCATGGTTTGAGTTTACTGTACCCAGTGGATGGTGTGAATTCTCAACCAACAGAATCATGTGTCACCAGCCTGGTGTTATAAACACTTGCAGGTGACTGTTTCCACCTGGGGCCCAAGCGGCTTCCCCCAGTTACTAAGGGGAATTTTAGAGCCCGCATTTCACTAACATGCAGCCTTTCCTGACTCCTGACTTCATGAAGGTGGCTCAACTCTAGCTCCTCTCAGATACAATCTGCAATTTGGACTAATCTTCCCAAGTGGGTTTTGAAGCTTCAAAACCCAGCCATTAAGCTGATCAGAGTTTTCCCTTGGTCCTTTGGCTTCATCATTCTGATCAGGTTAGGGATAGAGTCACTTTCATAGTTTCTACACTGCCTAAGTATTTTTTAAATGTTTGACCTATTTCATCCAGCACCGGCATGTGCCTGGAGGTAGAAAGGCCTACATCTCAGGCTTCCATACCAGTCAGGACTCTCAGCATCACTGAGAGCATCATTGTCTGTGAGAGAATACCACCCTCTCCCAGCTCTGCTTTGAAAATAGGTTGACCTAGGGAGGTAACCAATTATCTTAGTGGAAGATACAATTTAGATTACCTTCGACCTTGACAAGCTGGGCTGCCTGACGGTACTGAGCATCTCAACGAAGAAGTGACAGAAAGGGGAAAGAAGTGTTAGAAACAAGATGCTGAGGACACCAAGAGTAACTTTCCCCAAGGTCCAGCCTAAAAATATATAAATATACATACATATCTATAAATACATATATTACTGATAAGCAAGTAGAAAACTAAAACTAACTGGCGACCGTTGTCTTGCACATAGGGCTGTGCTCTAAAGGTGTCTCGAGGGCTACAGATACCCTGCTAGAAGGAGATTTGGGAATGTTAACCACAGGTGAGCAGGTCAACTTTCCTTAACTACTCAGGATCTTATTAGGGGTTGAGCAATACTCTGATAATCCAAGGCCTGATCTCAGCAACTTTCAGGAGCTCTAGCTCTCATCCTCTCCCCTGTCATAACTGGCTTCTTCCCACTCAGTCATTAGGCAGAGAATGGCTGGAGAAGGGGGTGCAGGAGTGGGACCATCAGGCAGAAAGCTAATCACTCTACACTCTCCCACTAGATATCAATCATCTGAGCCCCCCAGACTCCAGGTCTTATCTCCGTAACACAAATGTTCCCAGGGAGCATGGCTTTGTGTTTGCTTTCCATGGTGGTGCATTGTGTCTGAGAGACACCTACAATTCAGCTGCTGGGACAATTACTTCATTTTCATCTTTCTCATCAGTGGGTAAGGGCCTGGAGCTCATTCTTAACCAGCCTGTTATAAAATCATGGTAGATCAAAGATGTGATTTAAGGATCTCCAGAAAGACCTAAGGGCTCCACAAGTATTTCTACTATCTGTTCCTTTGTGTCCAATATTCATAACAACTCTTTTGTTAAAGCTTTGCTCCCTATTGACATGTAATCCCCACCTCCCCGTCAATCAGATTTTAATCAGCTGTCAGACACTGGCACTGGTGTGAGTGACTTTTTCTTTAAAGCAAAGATCAGTACAGGGAGGCAAGGAGAGGAAGCCACTGAAGGAAGCTCAGATGATGCAGAATTAGAAACCAATTCAGCTCCCTATGATGCCTGGAGCTACACAAACTTAGCTCAACGAGCCCCACTCCAGGCAAACTTGGTTATGGACCATCCCTTCCCATTTCCCCTCAAATCCCTTCGTTCCCTATCTGAGCTGAAAACAGCTCCCCTGAGTTTGCCTCTTCATTAACTCCCCTTTTGGCTACTATTTATCCTCACTTTTAAGTTGGTGATTTTCAGTCTTTAGTTTTGTAAAGTGTTTGGGGACTAGAAGAAAACAAAACCAACCTCAGCTGAGCATCTCTCAGCCTCCATTCCCCAGTTTGCTGGCCGGTTATAAACCGTTGCCACTATAAGACACCTCTTTAGGTTATACAAGCAGCGAGCAATAAAAGACTCACACTCAACTCTGGGGAGAGATTTTCTAATAGTTTTCTCATTTCTTCATTGCCTCTGCACCTCCCAGCTGTCTTTAAATACTATGGGGCTTACTCTATCACTGACCTTGTCTAATCATATCGATTGTCAGCAATTGCAGTCTAATTAGAAAAGCAAGTTGCTATGGTAATTCCTGTGTCTTATGTCTTACATTTAAAGATACAATAATCCTAAAAGGAGAGAAATTGCTTGCAGTTGGTGACATAGGAAAACATAATTAGATATACAAATTGTGAAACTAATCCATTCAAATGAATTCTGAAATCTAAATCAGGATTTGATGTAATAAATTGGTCCCAGAATTTCTACCAAAGGTACATTTGGTCATAATGTTTTTCTTTTCCTCCAAGTACTTATATTTTTAGAATAAAAAAATGGAAAAAAGGGTATCATGGACAAACAGGAAGGAGGTGGCTATTCATAGCTTAAAATTAGATACAAGGATCCATAGCATCAGGATGCTGCATTGTGCACTTGGAAGAACATCAGCATAGAAGCTGACAGACCCAGGTTCCGCTTCTCTGTCTTTAACTTGCTGTGCGACCTTAGGTAAATCACCACACTTTTCTGTGCTTTATCATTTTCACTGATGAGATAACAGCTTTTGCTTCTTTCATTAATTCAGTCAATCAACAATCACTTATTGAACAAGAAGCCTTGAAAATCAGTCTCAATGGATAAGATGACAGAGCAGTGTCCTGTCAGAAGTATCTTAAAGGCAGAAATTGTATTCTGCTGAGTATGTATGAAAAAGAGGCCTGAAAAGGAATTTGAGATTTGGTACCAAAAATGCTAAAGCATTGTTAATATATGTTCCCTCCAACTCAATAAAATTGAAAGCCTGCTGAGTGTGATGCACTGGGTTTATTCTATTAAGAGTTCAACAGTAGCCACAGTTCTAGACTTACAGCCAGCATGACTGTTAGTCCTGCTATGATAAAATACTCTGACGATGACACAAGGAGGGTGCTAGGGAAGCTCAGAGGAAGGCAAATGTCGTAATTCTGGAGGATTAGAGAAGGCTTCCTTGGAGAAAAGGCTACAGGTTGGGCCTTAAGATTGGCATGGGTTTCCTTCCCGCTCCACTGCTCAGGTGCGAGGGCAGGGCAAACGTTTGCTTTAATCAGCATAAGGCAAAGGCGTCAAGCCCTGCATATGCCCTGTGTCCACTCAGCACACAGATGTGGAGTGGCTGCTCGCTGCAAGGTCGCAAGTTAGGGATGTAACACAGTCCTTCACCCTAAGAGACTTATAGTCACTAGATTTTAGGAAAAAAATAACAACATTGGTACTAAATACCGTATCTTTAGAACTTACCAGGCTTCAGAGACTTAACATGTAGTTATTTGAGTCCTCACAGTTTTACAGGGTAAATACTATCGTCCTCATCTCAGATATGAGGGACCGGAGGCTCAGAGAGGTTAAATAACTTTGCCAGTTTCACACAGCTTGTAAGGGTCCTGCTCTATTGACTGGCTTAGAACACAGATAGGCCCCTTTCCTGGAAGACAGTTGAGCTTTGACTATTGTTTCTACAACTCCAGCGAGGAGACCCATGTAACTTGAATTGATGAGTAAAACTTCACTTTTATCATCATAGGTAAAGAACATTTTAAGCAAGACCAGCTCAGTGGTGATTTGCCCATGTATTTACAGCTTCTGGTGCCTTTGTTACTCTATCTGTAACTTTATCTGGAAAGGAGAGAGGGGGCGTGTGTAGGAAAATAAATCTATAAGATAGCTACTAAAAATCCCTTCCTTTGCTGGTACTCTAAAATTCTCTTTTCAAGGGCATCACAAAGCAAGATAACTTTTCCTAAAAGATCTCTTTCTAACAGGATCTTCACGACCTGAAATTATTTTAGTAAAGGACAAACATGTATTTCACAATTAAATTGCACACGTACAAAGGGTACAGAAAAGCCCCTTAGAAGCTCCTTAAGTGAGGAAGGAGACCTCGCTTCTTTTCTGCCCCATGCAGCCAACACCGTTGACCTCCACGGGAACAACTCCAACATTCTTTGCTTTGCTTCTTTCCAAGTGTTTGTTGAAACAAAGGTTTCCAGAGCACTGAAAAGGCCTGAACATATGCTGAACTGCTTGATGACTCCCAACATCTTGGGTGGCCTTCACCAGCTAAATCAGAGAATCCACTCTCCTCCTTACTTTCTAGAATGACTCCAGGTAGTGGCAAAGCCTCATAAAATAGAAACTCTTTTTAAAAACTGTCTTCCTTTTTCCTGACCATACAGATCTCTTTGCTGTAAAAACGGGGCCATTTTCAGGACCAACGTGAAGGGAAAAAAAAAAAAAAAAAGACCTGGAGCAGGGCTTTGGACTACGATTTGGAGTGGGATGGGGAAGGTACTGCTCAGACATGGATTATGGAGTCAGTGAAAATAGGGCCCTGAATTTCTAAATTCAAAGAAATTCAGAAAATGCAGCAAAGAGCAGAATGGACGACAGCTCTGTACACAGAGTGTTTATGAGGGCGCTACATTCAAGCATCCCAAAGAGGAAAGTTAAACAATCAATGTGACTCAAATTCAGAAGTGGCCAAATGTGAGTTCCTTGCTGTTCCCTCACTGCAGCCCATAAAGGAGGCACTTTTGTGCCAAGAATGAGAGTTAATGAGGTGGAAAATGAAGGGGCATAAAAGACAGAGTAATTATGTGTTACAGAGTGAAAACAGAGGCTGGAAGGAGGCTGGAAGCCAGCCGGGGAGGACAGGTCGTGTTACAGGTGAGGCAAGGATAGCAAAGAGGCAAACAGATCCCAGAGAGAGTATTAAGGAAGACCTTTGGGTGCTGTGGGGTGACAGAGGCGGACAGGAGAGCCCACAATAGCTGCCACGCACACTTACATTTGGTGTTTCTTTGGTAAAGAGGCTCAGGATATATGACAAGAGAGAAATCAACACCGGCTTACAGGGAGCTCAATGGAGCCCTCTTTAAGCTGACAGTAAAACCAACACTGTCTTCAGGAGAAAAATGGCCCAGGCCAGGGGCATTTTTTCACCGTGTCCAGGGCGCAGGGAGGAGGCCCTTGCTGGCTACCCTGCCACTGCGCCTTCACGCGTCTGCCCACCTTGCTGCTCCCCAGAACACAGGTGCGGTGACTTAAGAAGTGCCTCGCAGAGCCCCTGCCTCACCCCAGCTTGCTAGAAAGGAAAGCTGGCTGTCGCGGGGGACTGCCGCCATGCAGCTGGCTGCCTTTTAATAATAGAATCGGAGAAATAATCAAAATCACTGAATTCTAGGGCTAGGAGGAACCCACAAGAGTATCTGAATCAATAGTGTTGTTTTATAGATGAGGAACAAAGGCCCAGAGAAGGTAACTGATTTGACTCAAGGAGAGTGGTTAATTCATGGCAGAGTTGAGACTAGAACCTGTGTCTCCTGGCTCCTGTGATGTAATAAAAATAATAGTAACAGCATAACCTTTGCATAACACGATGTGCTTTTTCCCTCCTGCATGACATGCATTATTCAGATGGTCTTCAATAGCCCGCCAACTACAGAGGATTGAGTATAAAATGTACTAAGGTACAGAGGGTCTTCACAACATCTCACAGAGGAAAATGGATCTCAGAGAGCTCCAGTGATTTGCTAAAGTGATGAAGGACCGCCTCTTGCCACTCAAGAGCCCTCGCTTCCTCCTGCAGCTCCACCACGCTGCAGTGTAGCAGCAGGGAGTTCAAACTTCTTAACCCGAGCACCTCCCGGGTCTGTGTGCTAATGGAGTTAGTAGTCCCATTGTTAAAATATTGTTCTTTCTGGCATGTTGGAGTTGTGTGTGTGTGTGTGTGTGTGTGTTTCATTTAAAAATTGAAGAAGGCAGGAAAAAAGCCAAGGGCCCATAATTCAATAAGGAGCAGGCACCTGGTGTGCTCACTGCAAGGGGCCAAGCAATTCAATTGCAGGTAGTAAATACTGTGTCACTAAGGAAGAGAGGTTTCTGGCTAAATGACGTCAAATATAGACTTAGTTTCAAGGGGGATGTTTGGTTGGTTGTTTCCTTCCAATTTGGACAAGCAACACTCCTGCATGACTCCTAATTAATCAGCCCACAAAAATTTTCTCAACACTTATTATACATACCCATTTTTCACCAGATGGTAAATGCAAAACTCATACCTGATTAGAGAATCATTTGTGAGCAAATACAAGATACCATGCAGGGTGCTAGACTCTTAGCTCAGGTGTCAGAATGTATGGCAACAAGAAACTCCAAAATGTCAGAGGCTTTAGGAACAAGTTTCTTTCTTTCTTTTTTTCCCCTTCCTTCCTTCCTTCCTTCCTTCCTTCCTTCCTTCCTTCCTTCCTTCCTTCCTTCCTTCCTTCCTTCCTTTCCTTCCTTCCTTCCTTCCTTCCTTCCTTCCTTCCTTCCTTCCTTCCTTCCTCCCTCCCTCCCTCCCTCCCTCCCTCCCTCTTTCTTTCTTTCTTTCTTTCTTTCTTTCTTTCTTTCTTTCTTTCTTTCTTTCTTTCTTTCTTTCTTTCTTTCTTTCTTCTTTCTTTCTTACCTAGTAGTTCAGGGTGGTGTTCCTCAGCACTTTACTTAGGATCCCAGGGCAAGAGCAGCTTCACCATCTTTAATCATGGCTTACAAGGTTGCCCTGGGCACCTCCAGCCAAGTCCGATGGAAGGGAGACAGAGCACAAAGGAGCACACATGAGGGATTTGGCCAGGCCTGGGATGGCACACATCACTTCTGCTCACACTGCATGGGAGGAAGCCATCCCCACAAGGCTATAAACCTAACAGCAAGATTGGCCAGGAAATGTAATCTAGCTGTGCACCAAAAATATGAGGGGAAAAACAGATTTTTGTGGACAGCTAGAAATCTCTTCCATGCCATATATCAGTAACTCTCATACAAACCGTAAAAGGTAGTTATAATTACCCCCATTGAAACAAATCTTACGTAGTTTAGCTGAATTGTCTAAGGCACACAACTAGGCAATGATAAAGCTAGAGTTTGAATCTAGGCCTGTCTAGCTTCCAGGTTCATTCTGCCACTCACATGTGCATATGAACTAAGACAAATACAAGTGAGCAGGACTCTGATAAGACAAGGCCATAGTAAGATTATCCATGTCAAGCATTTAGCATTATGCCTGCTGCACAGCAAATGTCCAATAAAGGTTAATTATCAGCATCATTATTCCTGCAGCCCCGAGTTATACAGCTCAAGCTCAGAAGTGTCCCGAACCTATAGACAAGTTATCATTCCTTACGTGTTAGAGGCCCCTCCAAGCTTCTCACCTCTATCTTTGGCATCTGCGGAAGCTGGCAGACAACACCGAAGCCAAGTGACCTAATCAATGTATCTTCCCTTTCTCCACCACACACAGTGTTCACTCCCTTATGATCTTGCCAGTTCTTTGTCTTCCATCACTTAGAACTCAATGAGTTAATGTTTAAACAATTTCTGAGAGGCATACACACATTAATAAAGGAATTGTCTACCTTTTCTAACTTTTAACTCTACTATCCTATTTCTAGAAAGTCTCTTTCCCTCTCTCTCCTGCTCTCTCCCCCTCCTTCGCTTTTTATCACCCTCTTTTCATTCCGTTTGCTTTCCCAAACAACAGCCCTACTCATGGCTCCCAATCATAAGTACTAGACACACTCCCCTATCCAGGCAGAGATGAACTCTTAGGCCATCACCTTCCTTTCCACCCTTTTCTCAGCTAGTCACTCCATTTTTATTTTCTTGCATATTACATACATAACCTTGAATCTACTCCAAATTTTTAAGTAAATCATCAGGACACTTAACTGTTTGAAAAAAGAAGATTCATGACCCACATCGAACCTCTCCTGAGTCATCACCTGATTGTTAAGAACTGCTGGTCTAATGGAAATTGCAAAGAGTCATTATTACGATAATGATGGTGGGAAATGAAGAGACATTTGCAAGAAATACTGAAAAAAGTAATTGAGAGGATTTGGGATCTGTTAAACGTTGAAGAGTAGTCAGAGATGACCCCAGGATTTAAAGGGGGATGACAGATGGAGCTGCGTCTGCGATTAGGGAGGGGAGGAGTTGAACGAGGAAAATAACAAGCCTGCCCAAGACTAGCTGTCCATGACAGGTTCGCAGGACACGTCACAGAACACGACTTTGCCAGTCGCAGACCTGGGACTCTGGTCTAACAAGGAAACTTGTTCCAATGACATGTGAGGCATCCACAGAGTGGTTCTAGCAGGGCAGGCTTGAGGGATACTAAGACAGAGCTTGAATATGCTGACAGCTAGAGTGGTTTAAGAGGAAAAATATGGTATATGTGGAAAATAAGAAAAGGCATTGAATCCCCACTGTTTACCCTGCTCTGTTTGGGATGCTTGGCACCCTTCTCACAATTTTTTCCACTTCTATCAATTTTGCGCTCACTCCCAACTTCTCATTCATATGGCTTCTAAATCGCAGACTCTTGAAAGCTTTTTACTCTCCTCATACTTTATATTTGCATAGCGAATGTACTAAAAAGAGCCTATCACATGGGTCGCTGCTTGGGACTCTGATTTGTCCGTGGAGGGTGAATGCGCACGTTGACTTACATGTTGCCTTGCCAGAACTCAAGTACCATGCAGTGTGGAGGAAGGGGTGGCATTTAGTTGTTTTACAGTCATATTGCTCCAGAAAAGATTTCTATTCTATTAGAAGTTAAAACAATAACAACAACAGGAATCTCTGAAATGGAAATGGTTTTGCAAATCCCTGGAAATATGACCTACCGGATTTCTGCCACCCTTTGAGGCCCGTGAATGGTGGGTTCACGTCTCAGATGAATTTCGCCTCCTGGCTCTGTGTCTCTTTCCCCTCTTCTGTAAAGGAGCTACGGAAGATACTCATCTCATAGGGTTGTTGGGAGGATTAAGCACTTTAACAAATATGAAGCATACAAGAATTCACTGGAACATAAAGAATGTATAAGAAATGTCAGCTAATCTGACTAATTTTTAGCCCCTTTCCTCATCTGCTGAGGAGAGGAAGGGGAATAAGTAATAATCTATACTTTGGTATAACATAAGTTATATCAAACATTTCAAGTAAGACACAATTTAAAATGGACACGATAGTTTGTTATTGATATATTTTAAAGTGAACGAATTGAATTCAGATATCTGAATTAGGTGGAGTCACTGAGGGTGCTTTTATCTCTGTCTCATTTGGGGGACATCATCTTCAAAGCATTTTTAGCAAAGACTCTCCTTACCCAGGAGAGGAAAGCAGATGAGACATGTTAGGAAAGGAAGATAACTACCTGTTGTCATCTGAGGAGGTGAGAGGAGCCCCTTGGCAATGTCCTTACCACACCTGACATGTCCCACCCTGTATTGACCCTCTCCTGAATGGAACAGCATACTTTGTAGGCTATGGCTTCAGCGGTGGAGACATTCTTGGTGGGGCATCTATGTGTTCTGCCTAATCTCTTTTGTTGGCCAACAAACCAGATGGTGGGTCTCACTGTGGGTAAGACTCAGGATGGAGTTGGGGATAATGCCACAGCCTGGTTTAAGGATTTAAATGATCTGTAGATGAGTTTAAGAGAAGCATTGCTAGAGCCTTTGCTAGCACCATTTTTGAAACACCATTGGTTGGCTAGCCCAGTGTTTCCCAGCTGCAGAGAAATTCAGTCCTTAACTACACAAAAGGCAGGCTGTCAGGGTGGCACAGGGACATTTGAGTTTACCATGTGACAAGTATTGTGATTCCACACACACAATCATATTTAATCCCTTTGACAGCCCTGTGAGGTAGTCATTGTTTACATTTTATAAACAAGAAAACTGAAGATCAGAGGAACTCTGTAACTTGCCCATAGTTATACAGCTAGTAAAAATGGAGGTAGGATTCAAATTCCGATCTCTAGTATAAAGTCTCTGGATCTGACCCTAAGGGAATTCTGAATGAGGGTGGGAGTAGATATTTGGAGAGTTTTATGAAATATTCTGGAATTCATTTTCATGGGAATTTTTACCTGCCCTGTTCTGTATGTATTTAAATTATACAGCACATGCCTGGTCAGTGTGGTTCAGTGGTTGAGCATCCACCCTATGATCCGGGAGATCTCAGTTTGATTCCCAGTCATGGCACACACCTGGGTTGTGGGTTTGATCCCCAGCAGGGGGACTGCAGAAGGAGCCAACCAATGACTTTCTCATCATTGATATTTCTATTTCTCTCTCCCTCTCCCTTCCTCCCTCTGAAATCAATAAAAAAATTTTTTTTAATTATACAGCATATTTCCAAAGAACTGGGGGAGTAGACATGTGGTAGAAATACAGGAAAACACATTTTATTTATATATATCATATATGCATAATATGTAATCATATATAACATATTTAATATAATACATATATAATGTATAATATATACTACATATAAGCATATCATTATTGATATATCTGTAGCTATATTGAAATGCAATGTGCCAACAATCCACTTTATTTTTCCAGTAACTCAGATATAGCACATCAGATAAAGATAGCACCCAGTTAAGGAAAGCCTAAAATACTAGACTCATTGAGGGAGAGATAACTGATAAAGCCCAGGACCACTTTTATTCATCTTCAGATCCCCAGCACTGAGTATAGTGCCTGAAATGCAAAGCTGCTTAATAAAAATTTGTTGAGCACTTGTTGAATTAGTGCTTCGCTCTTTTAAAATTTCACTCCAAGGTTCTGCTAAACAGGAAGCTTCCTTCCTGTGCTAACACACTATTTGATATGCAAATGCTTTCTTTACTGCAAGTTTTCAAGAACACAGCTTTATTGTGCAAGAGCAAAGGTGGAAATCTTTTACAGTCTTTCAAAGACCATTCATTCAGCAAACACTTGGCTGGGGCAGGAATACTAAGGTAAAAGGCAGTGTCGCTGTCCTCCAGGAGTTATGTGCCTAGTGAAGGAGACAAAGCAGAATACAAACCCAAGGCAGTGTGTAAGGAAGGGCTGTACCATGGAGTGTGTGGGGATCCTAGACCAGAGGGAACACAGGGAACTAAATTTAGTCAACTAAATTTAGCCTAAGGTTATTGAAAACAAAAGAAATAAATTTGATTCAGTGAATATTAAAAACATTTTAATTCAATCAAATCCCCTAATGTACCCAGTTAGGGGGCAGTATATTGAATATACATGGTGGGGCAAAAGTAGGTTTTACAGTTGTTCATATGGAAAAATAATACAATAATTAATAAATAACAATACAAGAATAAACTCTGTGTTTCATGTACTCACAACTGTAAGCCTCCTTTTGCCGCACCTTGTGCTGGAAAAAAATGCTGTGTGGAGAGTCAGGGGAGGAGGGAAAAGGTGGAGAAGACCCTGTTGGAGAATATCTCCTGTGTCAGAAAAAAGCAAAAACAAAGAAGACATTTCTGCGTATGTGATTTCTTATTTACATCCTGTTCTCTAATTCATAGATGCCACTGAAATTCTAGTGAAACCTTTAATTGCTGCTCATAATTTTTCAGTTCTTTCTTATCGTATAAGACCCATAGCCAATCTGCTCTGAATGAAGCAGTCCCAGCATTTGGCAAATGAGTATCACATGAAATGGTGGACAAATTAATACCACTCTATGATAGGCTGAAATTTTATGCTGGACCTGGCTTAATTCTACATAGTCATTTACTCCCTAAAATCTCTCCTGCTGACACCCCCCACTTCCCCATCAAGCATGCAGGCACACCGTGTTTTACTGCACCTCACTTTGTTGTGCTTCATAAATGTTGCATTTTTTACAAGTTGAAGGCAAGATCCTCCACCAGCAAAAAAAAATTATGACACTTCATTGCGGTGATCTGGAACTGAACCCACAATATCTCTAAGGTACGCCTGTACTTGTTTATGAATACCACTCCATTGACCAGAATGCAAACCTGGAGTAGAACTTGATTGTGGCTCTGAAACTCACTCCAGACAGAATGCCCTGAGAACCCCCAGTACCTCTTGCAAGCACGTCTCCCCTTCTTTCAAAGAAACATGGAATTTCATGCACAGAAAGGACCTTAAAATTCACCTTCTTAACCCCCAATCAAATGCTTTAAGCATACCTACAGTCATGCCAGTCACCTCCCCTGTTTCTCCTGTCTGGGTGTTTTGTCAATTCAAGGACCTCACCTGGGATGCAGAGAGGTAGAGCTAAGGACATCCAGACACTATGAGTGCAGCAGACCAAATACACATATATGCCCCTTGTATGCCGTATTAAATGTTAAAACTACTGGGACAAAAGCCTAACCCACAGACAAGCTAGCCTTGGCAACCTCTTTGCAGACTTGGGCATGTTGCCTACAGAAAAGAGGGCAAATAAATACCAAAGACAAGCTTCATCTCCTTCGCAGTTTTGCAGATACCATTTCTGGACCTGAAGACTACTTCTCCTTCATCTACCCGTCCATTCACTAAACATTTCTTGAGTACATATTACATGCCAACTTACCACTAGATGCTGGAGATACAAGGACAGACAGATAAGACACCATCCAGAAACACAAAGTCAAATTGGGGAATTAAACAACGACCAGCCCCACCCCCCCAAAAAAGCAATGACAAAACAATGTTAATTGTTTTAACTGGGAAATGAAAGAAGTCTTGTGAGAATGTAGAGGACAGGAAAACTTCAATGATGAGAGAGTAATGGAAAGCTTTCCAGAGGGGTGTAGGGTTTTTAAACTCAAATACTTCACTCCTCTTAAGCTGATTTGAACTCCTCTGTCATGCTCCTCGTATTCACTCATATGTGTGTGTTGGAGAGAAAGGTCCGGGGGGGTGTTATTAACCATTCTAAAGGACCTTGCAATCAGTGTGATCTCAATACCAGCACTATCCCCTGCCCTGGGGTATCAGAAATGCAGAACCTCAGGCCCCAGTCAAGATCTTCTCACTGAGAATCTGGATTTTAACAAGATCCCCAGATGATTCACACATGCATGAACACTTGAGAAGCACTGTCCTAGGAGATGAGAGGCTCCTCCGGAAATAAGCTTTCCACAGTCAGGATCCGTAACCCAGAAGGGCGGCGCTCAGTGTCTACCTTGGACAGCTCCCAAACTTTTTGGTCTCGGGATCTCTACACTTTACAAAGTTATTAAAGACACCAAAAAGATTTGCTTATGTGGGTTATAGCTAATGACATTTACCATACTAAAAATTAAAACTGGGGAATAATTCATTTGCTAGTTCATCTAAAAACAATAAATTCCTCCATGTTAATATAAATATGTTTTTATGCAAAATAACCACCCTTTCAAAAAATATAAGTAAGGAGAGGACCGTGGTTTTACATATTTGCAAATATTTTTAACTCCTGGCTTAATAGAAGACAGATGCATTCTCATATCTGCTTCTGCGCTATAGCTGTTGCATATCACATATCAAGTAGGACTACACCATATGCTCACAGAATGAGAATGAAAATTTCTGTTTCAGCATTATTACAAAAAATCATTTTACCATATAGACTACTGGCTCACACTTTGAAATCTATCCCATCCCTAGAGCTCTTCTCTCTCATGAACCTATACTTCTGACTCTAAGGAAACACCATCACATCTTGAATTGTGCCAACTGTAATGATTTGTCGCAATGCAAAGAAAATTGTCAACAGAATCATTTGAGACAAAGAATGATTTTTAATTATGTAAGTTCTTTGGATGTCAAGATTCTACATGCTCCCTTCAAAGACCAGTTGTGTAATCCTCACAACTGTGTATTATCCTAGCCAAGCCTGGTCACCTCTGTTAATCTAGCTGGAGATGGTATTGGCTGCACTCACTCTAACTTACACAAGTGCACTGAAAATGAAGGGAAGCTATGCATTAAAAAAAACTCTGTTAATTATCAACACTAACCAAACGTAAGGTGCTACAACATATTTTTCCACATCTCTTGCTATACTTTTGCAGTGCTGTGACTTTGTGATGAAACTTTCTTACTTATGAAAAAATAAACCTAACTCATACCTGCTCTATTTTACTGCCGTCTCCAGGTTCTGTCACCAGGTTTCTCTTGCTACTATTTAGTGTCATTGCCTCTTGTGCTCCAAGAACCTGATTTATCTAATTTATTGTCTTAGCAGCCAAGGGAAAATTGGCCCTTGCTCCTGAAGCAAGTTTTAAGACAGAAATCATAGATCTAAAAGGGACTTTTTGGTCATTTAGCCCAGCAGTTCTCAATCCTTTATGCACATTAGAATCGCCATGGCTTGGAGAATTAAAGGGAGGAAAAAACAACACCAGAGTCAAACCCCAGACCAAGTAAACCCAACTCTCTGGTGTGGACCCAGGCTTTGGAATTTTTAAAGGTCCACCAGAAGATTCTAATGTACAGCTGGAGTTGAGAAACTCTGATCTAGTCCAAGTCTTCACTTTCCATAGGCAGGGAGGAGGGAGAGACAGCCAAGTCAGGGAGGAACCTAACACAGGATCACCAAGAAAGAACAGGATTTAAATGCCACTGTCTGGCCAGACAACATGACCAAGATTTTTCCATTGTTCTCTTAATTCAGTTCTCAAAACAAAATAAAAACCGGAGTTTTAGTCTTCTTCCTTTAAAAAAAAAAAAAAACAAGAGCATTTTTCAAATAACTTTAGTGTTATATATACAATAAAATATATGTACCCATTTTAAGTTTAAAGTCTGTAAGTTAGACAAATATATGCACACCCATGTTCCTACCTCCCCAACCTTAATATAGAATATTTTCACCACCCCAGAAAGTTTCCCTGCCTCTTCCCTGTCAGCAACCTCCATCTAGGCCTCGGGCAACAATTACCCTGATTTCCGTCACTGCAGATTAGTGTTCCCTGTTTTAGAACCTCATATAAATGGAACCACACAGTAAGAAGTATGCATGCTTTCATGTCTGCATTCTTTCCCTCAGCATAACTTTTTAAAGGTTCAGCGATGTCGTATCAGCAGTTTGTTTCATTTTATCAACTAGTAGTATTCCATCACATGAATATTCCACAGTTCACCCAACTGGGTTGCTTCCAGTTTTGGGCTATTACAAATAAAGCTGCTATGAGCATTTGTGTACAAATCTTTGGAAGTGCATAAATTTTTATTTCTCCTGAGTAAATATATGGGAGTGGAAATACTGGGCCCAACGTGGCCTGGGAGGCGGGTGTGTGGAAGGAAGTGGTCCAGCCAGAGCTGGTTCTGCATACAGGCGGGACTGTTTATTACCGTAGAGATCAAAATGCCCACTTCATGGGTGTGTTCAAAGCACTGGAGAGAAAGTGTGCAGAGTGGCTGGTAAATAGATGACACTTACTAAATGG
The DNA here is from genome assembly GCF_964146895.1 of Miniopterus schreibersii. Classification (NCBI taxonomy): domain Eukaryota; kingdom Metazoa; phylum Chordata; class Mammalia; order Chiroptera; family Miniopteridae; genus Miniopterus; species Miniopterus schreibersii. Next base: position 25,509,672 of record NC_138113.1, on the reverse strand, counting down.
TAATAGAAATAACTAGAGGCAGAACTGGGCTGGACTGGGTTCTCAGTGAGGAAGTCCCTTTCCACTACAGCACACTGTTCACCTCCCCCCACCCCTCATTCAGCCTAAGGCTCCCCCCACCCCCACCCTATCCAATCCTTATACCCTCTCCTATCTTTGAGGGTGAGGCCATTAAATGTGAACTACCTTCTGGATTAATTTAGAAGTGTTTCTTGGCTTGTGTGTTCTTTTAACTTTTAGTTATCTTTTAAGGAGACATGCCTACCTTTGGGGCAATATTAAACTGAGATATTTCCACAAGTGGTGACCAACCTACTGGTAACTGTTAGTGAACCTGGGAATTGCTTTGGGAAAATATGACTCCATTTGCATTTAAACCCCCTCTGTCACCTAGTTCTTTCCTCTGTACCTTAGTCTCTACCCATGCAACTCTCACTCCTCCTATAAGTGTTGAAATAAATGCCTATTTCTCTATGCCTACCACCCCTCTCCTAGTCTGCATCCCTGTATCTCCTGGCAATCCTTCCATGTGCCGGACTGACAAGCAAGATAAATGGCCAATGGCCAACATGTTCTATTAAACACACACACACACACACACACACACCACCCTCATCTATCTTCAACTGTGAAAATCGTGAAGACTTAAATATTCCAAATGAATCATAAAAGATGCTCTCCTAGAATAAGAGGCATTTTCTCTTCCCTCACGGGGGCTTGTGAGAAATGACTCTACCTTCCTTCAAGGAGTTGACAGGCCCCAGATGTCACCAGCCCCCCTCACTGAGGTGGCTGCTGTTCACAGTCACACGTCCCCTCCCCCACAAGGCAGTCTCCTGTCCTGCCCTCCAGGCTGGTCCCTTGATCTAGGGCCTTTCTAGAGCTCCCAGGCCAACAGACAGGCTTCTTCCTCAGCTGATTTGAGTGCATGCTGCCTCTGAGATTTCCTGAGACACTCAGCTGCAGCAATGAAACTCTCAGAGTCTTCCCCGGGAGGCCTAATAACAGTACGTTTCATCTGTGAGCCACTTTCTAAACACTAACAGATGAAGCCACCCTCTCTCTTCCCAAGCTCCAGGCTTCAACATGGTGGACTTCATTCCCCACTGCCCTCAAATTACTCCAGGGGGAAAGAAGCTGGGGCCTGAAGGATCTCTGGGGGGTATTTTAGGCCGAGACAACATTAATGCCAGAGACCTTGCAACAGCAACTCCCACTTGGGTGATGGCATGAAGGGGGAAGGATTTTCCATGTTTCTTTAAAAGACACTGAATCAAGGTTCTCATCTCTGGCAGCCAGATCAGTGGACAGAAGAACTTGACTCCATGGTCTAGGGCAGGGTCACTGAGCACAGTCTGTGGCACCAAGAGTAACCTGCCACTTGTGTTTATAAATAAGATTTTATTGGAACACAGTCATGCTCATTTACATGTTATCTATGGCTACTTTGCCCTAAATATCAGTTAAGTAGTTTCAACTGAGACCAAATGGTCTGCTGAACCAAAAAATATATTTACTATCTGGCCCTGTAGAAAAAGTTAACCAACCCCCAGTATAGGGAACTTCAAGTTTGTTCTCACCCTACATATTCCCTAAATATCTTGAAGCAAATCTCCTTCCCTCTCCAGACCTCAGTGTCTACATCTATAGACTGAAAAGCCTCTAAAGTGAGGCATCGCCTTGGGTTTCCTGTCTCATTGTTCTATAAGTATTAGCATCTCATATATTCATTTTATTACAGCAGACTTCGTTGAGGGCAGAAAAGTGTTTTGTGAGTCTCATGAATCATCCTAAGCACCAGCCTCTATGATGATCCCTGAGTCCATTTACAGATATAACTGAACTGACTTGAATTATACTTCTTCCTTCACAGAGAGATCTCGCAGAATGATGTCTTGGAAGTGATAGAGGCGAACACGTTCTCCAACCTGCCCAGATTACATGAAATGTAAGCAAGAACCTATGAGGTTTGTCTTTGTCATTGCCTTCCTGATCCGCCCTTTCTCCTCTCTCTGCTTGGCCTCTCCTTACCCTACTGGGAAAAAGAGGCATGACCAGGGTCTCAGAACCCACAGGAACTATCAGAGAAATGAACGAAAGGGCAGCCAGCCCTCTGAGCAGGGTCAAGCAGGCATCCCCCTACGCAGTTCAATGGGCACTGGAGCTAATGGGACAGCTCCTTCCTGCATGGAGAGGTGCTCACCCCATCCTAGCACTGACTGTACTTAAAATGATTAATTACCTGGGACTTGGATCTGGGTAGCTACATGTTACTGCAACATAAAAGCTAATGAAACAGGGAGGAAGTAATTAACACAGAGCGTCTCTGCAAATATACATTGATCCAGCAAGATGAGGAAAGGGCAGCTCTCTGTTGGAATCCAAATGTGAACATGCTCACCTCCGGACTATTGATCAGGACACGGCTCAGGCCAACCTGCAGCAGAGGTTACCACCTCCCACACGCTGAGGGAGCGGCCTCAGTCTACAGCATGAAGGGAGCCACTGCACATCCCCAGCTACTGTCCGCCAGGATTTCATGGTTAAAACCAGATGGCCACTGTCTGCCCCAATATTTGTCTTCCTTTGCTTTTTCATTCTCTGGTTCTCCAATCTCCTTTTGCCCCTCAGCCTGTTTCCTTCCTATCTCTCTTCTCACCCTCTTTTGTTGTTTTCCATCCCCTTATCTTTTGTCTCCTGACCAGACAAAAGCTTGATTCCCTGTATTAGTCCCATCCCTACCCTCTTAGCCTCCTCAGACTCTGGGAGATCCTTACTGGTTAAAGGCTCAGCTGTGCTCAGGTTGAAAATGACTCACCCAGCCAGTGTTTGTTCACCTCTGATAGACAGCCCAGGAGAACTTTGGTGGATGAGAGTTAAACAGGACAGGGTTAATATTTAGTTTGCACACTTTAGCATGGTAAAAGGCACTGCATGCATGCTCAATTTTTATTGAAACGATGGACGGGCAGATGACATTGATATATTCTGCATAGTGTGAAAATACTACAGCAGTCCTTACTCTAGAGATTATGTTCATGTTCTTTTCTCTTTTACAGTAGAATTGAAAAGGCCAACAACCTGCTATACATCGACCCCGATGCCTTCCAGAACCTGCCCAACCTCCGATATTTGTAAGAACTCCTGTATTCTGGTGCCCCCTCTATGATAAAATCGTGTATTCCTATTTTAGCAAAATGTCCACTTGCTACTCTGGGAAGCAATTGCTTTTTATCAAAGATGTGGTGCAGAAGTGGAGGTGGGGAGGCACTTGCTGGTGGATTTTAGTTTAGTTTAATGAGTGAATGCCACTAATATAATTGCATTTTGTTTCCATTTACTAAAACAGACATCACAAGGAATGTCATTTGCATTAATGGGATTGTCACACAGACCTCTTGCAGAACTCAGTCTTAATTTAGTGTTAATGAGATGCAGTCAAAATTTCTGCTAGCATTTAGCTTGTGACCTTGACCTCAAAGACATCATCTCCTTTGTTCTGCATATATGCATTTTTTTCTTTGACAGATTACAATGTTTTATTTTGTAAGTTTTGGCTAATAATAGACATGATATTAATCAGTAGAGAGATTCCTAGTGTTTGAGCTCCATCCCTTGGGCCTGCCCCCATCAGCAAAAACACTGCTTCTTCTACTCAAGCGGCTTTCAAATTAGCTGAGCTTGATAAAGCCCTGGATGCTATGATGTGGCCCCACAAAACAATAGGTAAGAATTTGGGCTACGGAATCAAACTTTCTAGGCTCATTTACTGATCTCAGACAAGAACTTCACCTCTCAAAGCTTGTTTCTCTCTCTCTCTCTCTCTCTCTCTCTCTCTCTCTCCTTTCCTCTCTCTAAATAATCAATAAAAACATATCCTCGGGTAGGGACTAAAAAAATAAAATTAAAAAAATAATTATTGCAAAGTTTGAAATCAAGAGAGGCAGAATTTGGCCCCAATATTGGGCCCCTACTTGTGGCCAGCACCATTCATTCTTATTAGCAAGAACCCTTGGCCTTTCCTCTAGGGCATGAGGGCTGGGGAGGAACTGGGAGAATGTGGGCATGGAAGAAGAGGAAACTCTGGCAGAACACAGGGGACAAAGCTGCAACTTTGACTCTGGAAGAGGCTGAAATTTGTGTCATCTGTCATCGAGTCCAGCCCCTCCTCTGTGTCACATTGAGGTGTTGAGCAGTCCCCAGTCCCATCTGGCTCCCTATCATAGGCAGACAAAGCTGGAGGTGACCGATTCCAGCTCCATCCTTTCCTGAGAGGATTTTGTTCTCAGAGCATTTAAAACGTGCTTTCTAACTGAGAAATGAAAAGAATTAGCAACCAGTTTGGAGAAGCCCTGTCATTGCCAAAGGATCTTTCATGACTGCTCTGAAAATAATATCCTTACATAATTCTACAGTGTCCAGAATTCTTTCACATCCGCTGCCATGCAGATCCCCATCAGCAAGTTGAGACAAAGGGTTATTCATCTTAAGCCTGTTGATTTATTGCCCAAGGTGGGCCTTCCCCACCTGCCCACTCCTCCCCAGGATGTAGCACCCAGTGACTCTGAGAATCATGGCAATGATTTCAAATATTCTTCTGGATGATGAACTACATGTTTCAAAGAAAAGGAAAAAACACACAAAATGGATGAAGAAATCAGAGGGACCTGTAGGATTGAGTAGTTGTTTATTTCCTTAAGCCAGGAAATGTGCTTATCATCACAGCCACCAAAGCAGGAAATGACAAGGGGTAGGGGTGAGTTGTCATTTGACTTGAGCATCCTAATTGCAGCACACATGGACCTAAAAGTGTTTCTCTTCCATTTGAGGCTGATCATTTGACAGCACAGCATTCGAGACAACTAGAAATCAGTATTCTTCATCATGGCCTTCATACTTCACTGAGGAACCCAAAGTGGTTAGGGAAAAAACTCATGAATAAAGAAATGTACTTTGACTAAAAGAAGATACATCAAAGAAGCCAACTGGGTGGAATTTTTTTTTTAAGTCAATATTGTGTTTGCAGGCAATGCTTCTCTCTCTATCTCTCCACCTTCCTGGAGTTGACCTTTTGTGTATGAAAGATTACCTATTGATCTATAACAATATCCTCTTGCCTTTGCATCCTGTCAATGTAATTTTTAGGCAGCCGGATGTTGCTTTTTGCCATTCAATAGACCATAATTCCATCTTAGCAAACCCTTCACACAGCTTGGTAGGCCCCCATCTAACTGACAACCATCTTCCACTCACACATGGGCCTGTCAGACCTCCTTAGGATGCCTGCCAGTGGCAACCACGTCATCTGCTTTCTCCAGCTGGGGATAATTCTTGGAGATTCTTCACTGGAACTCACTTCAGTGATTCAGGCTATTTCTTTCCCACCCCTAAATTCCTCTCTTTTCTGCATTCCTCTCTTTCATTTGGTTTGTGGGGGTTAATGAAAGTGGCTTCCCTGATTATAAAAGCATTCATGGGACACTGCATGGCAAAGGGACGGAGGGCAGAGAGTAGGGAGGCAGTATACAGTAGCAAGGAGGCACATATGTTCTAGTGCCACCTGTCCGGGCGCAGGTGTCAGCTCCTACCCTTGTTAGTTGTATGTAGACCTTGGGTAATTGGCCTAACTTCTCTAAGTCTCAGTCTTACTTTCTTTAACCTAGGAATACACTATCTGCATCCTTAGATTGTATTAAATGAAGTACTTAGAAGAATGACTGACATTTAGAAAATTCTCAATAAATGTTAGCAATTCTTATTACACTCCTGACCCTGTGATTTATTAGCTAAGGCAGCCCACGTAAGGGACTTCATCTCTCTGTGCCTAAGTTTTCTCCTCTGCTTACAAGAATAATAATAACACCAACATTTTGGGACAGTTGTAAGGATTAATTCAATAACGATCATCATGGTGGTGATGATGACATCTCTTTCTCCTTCTAACATTTCTAAGGTTTTGAAGGCCTCTTTAACTATTTCTTTTGGATAGAACCCACTGATCAGCATTCATACACGGAAATATATCACTGGTATTTTTCTAAGGACAAAGGCATTCTTCTTACTGAACTCCTGACATATTCGTAAAGATCCTTCCAACAGACAAAAGTACATTATCCTGCAGAGTTCTAATGGGGGGCTCCTAACCTCCCTTTAATGTTATTTCCAACACTAGTGGCCCACAATCTCTCTAACCATTTCTATCAAAATAAATTTCAGTTCTTCACACTGCCAGCTGGTTGGCTAACGCTTACCGTTTTTATGTTGATTTACAATTTCCTGCTTTCTTTTATCATACTTCAATGCATTTGAACCTCACAGTAATCCAAGGAATAAGCAGCACAGTAAGAGCGTATATGCATTTTATAGGAGAAGTCAACTAGCCTTGCCTGTGGTCCCTGGTTATAGGGCTCTTCTGAAAGGGATGTACAGTGTCCCTACAGATTGTATTTCTCCAATACATTAGATATTCAGCAATGCGTGGCTTTCTATGATGGCTTGGAAAAGATATAAACTAGATTTCACTTTTAGACATTATGGCAGCCACACACATGGTGGAGAGGGTTGGTGTCTCCCCATTTCTTCGTCATTTTGGATGTGAATTGGCCAATGAATACAAACTCACTCATTCAGTCAACACATTTATTGAGGTTACACTATATCTGAGACTTTGCTGCAGCTGTTGGGTGTACAAAAGATGACAAGACAGATGAAGCCTCTACTCTGATGGAGCTTATTGTTTGTGGAGGTAAACAATGTTAGATAATGTCATGTGGTGATAGTGGTGTAATGAAAAAGAAAGCAGAGAGTGATGCTTTAGAAGGAGTGGTTGAGAAAGAATGGAGGACCCTGTGTGAGATACAGGAGACATCTATAGACAGCTCTTGATCACCTCAAAGAGTTCAGTCTTCTGGGGGGGAAAAAGACTATCAACCACTAACTCCAAAAATAATGACACATCTGTAGATCTGTGTGGCACCAGTAATAGACACGAGGGCTGACCCAATGCCTCTGGCTGGACTCATCAGGGAAAGCTTCTTAGGGATAAAATGAATGTTGGAAAGATGATTAAAATTTGAAAAGACAGTAAAGAAGAAGAAATTTCCTGTGAAAGAAAGAGGTGAGTGAAAACAAAGAATGTGAAAGGGCCATTATGGAGTAGGCAGAGGATGGGGAGGAACTGAGTCCCAACTGAAAAGGTATGCACTGGGAACAAAGAAGTATGACTATATCTGCATGGATTGGGTTTGGCAAGATTGGAAAAAACATTAAGGAGGGGAGTTTAGGTCTAACACAGAAGGAAAGAGTAAGCCATGGAGATTCTTGAGCAGAAGACAGTGACTTAGACTCTAGATTAACCACTAGCAGAGTATAGACATACTCAAGAAAGTTCTGCTAAGGGGCAGTTGCCATAATCCAGAGGTACATTAATGGTGGCACCAGGAGAAATAGAAAGGTAATGGGGGACATGTTACTAAACAACAATCACTGGTACTACATGATTCACCTCTATGTCAGACATGGACCCAAGTGACTGCAGTGATTTTCACCCACTCGCCTCTAATAAACCCCAAAGCCTCCCTTTCCCACCCCCACCCCCAGCGCCCCCCACACAGAATCATCCTGCAGACAACACTCATCAAAATTCAATCTGGGCCAGAATTCATCTTACATAGGGACTGTGATTGTTGGGAAGAAATTATTAGCCATCTCCCTGGCTGGCAATGTTGTAAGTATCTAAATATGTTGTCATGACTACAAGCATGTTAGGGCACAATGGAAATTACACAGTTGCTTCTTTTATCAGTAATCTATCTAGCACAGCCAACTTTGCCTGCCACTGTCAACTCCAGGAAAATATGGCCAGATTTTCCTTCTGGAAAACTGAAATTCAGGATGAGATTTTAGCCTGAATATGTAAGTTCAAGGAAGGCAAGGACCTCCTCTTGTCTGAGGGCCTGATCTGAAAGAAGGTGGCATTTTTGTGCCAGTAACCTCTCCTTGCTCCTCTAACCTGCTCAGTTTGCCTTATCCTGCAAGAAGCCCAGGTTTTTTCCATCAAGGAGATAATTATTTGATCTATTAATTCACAGCAATATGTTTAGGTCTTGATACTCTTCTTCCCAGGGGAATTTGAATTTTTTAAAAGAAAAGACTGGAAAAGGCAATGCTAAATCCAAGGATTGGTAATGACAGACTCCCAGGAAAGAGGGCTCTGAGGAGAGAAAAGCCCCTACAGGAGCCTCTCCAATAGCATGTAGGTAACCATCTACTCCACCTACCTGCAGAGTCTCTGAGTTATATTTTCACAGGATACACCTTCTTATGAGGTAGATGTATCCTCACCTCATTAATTTTGAAATAAGATGTGTCTCTGTCATCAACAGAAATCAGATATAAGGACAAGTCTAGAGAAGGCTCAGAGAGAAGGGTCTCAGATTAACTGTGTGAAATCAGCCACATTTCTTCCTCACTGCTAGTATCATCTCCGGACAACGATGGACTAATCCCTTTAAGCCTTAGTCTCTTTATCTGCAAAATGGAAATAACAGAATATGCCTCAAGAGGTGAGTGAGATGAGGGAAATGGACTCTGCGCCCTCTATGATCTCTTCAAGCCCTGGGGCTCCCGGTGTCACTGCCTGTCCGAGCTCAGCATAGTCAGGCCCAGTGTGAAGGCTCTAGTATGGAAGGAGAAAGTCCCTCTGCAAGGCAGGAAGACCCAGCATCTTGTATTTCCCAGATCAGGCTCCTTTTCCCCAGGATTCAAGATGAGATCCTATGGGTGCATTAAACCAGCTATCAATTACTCTCGAAAGCTCAACTCCTGGAGCTAGAGGAGAGTGGCAGGATGAGCCCCTGACACTTCGGTCCCTCGCTGATAAGCACAGCCAGCCTCAGCAGGGCCCGAGAGGCCCCCAGTGTGGAGGTGAGGCTTCCGAGGCAGCAGGCACTGAGCAGGCCTGAGAGGGACAAATCGCAGACCCCCTGAGTGGTCCCGTCTCAGGCACAGGCAGGAGGAGAGTCAGCTTAGGGGGCAGAACCTGCAGGGGCGTCAGGGGAATCACAGCGCCCCATGGAAAATAAACTGCTGCTGCTGTTTCCACCCTGCAGCCTCCATGCTGGGAGATTTGAAGGGCAGTTTTGGTCTCACAGATCCTTTTAGATTTGTGGTTATCCCTGGGAGGGGTGGCACACGAGGAGATGAGAGCTAACACGGGAGCTAGGAGCTACATCTCTGTGGGGTGAGGGCAGCCTCGGGCAGCAGACGTGGCCAGAGGAAGCTGGGCAGCGCAGCGGGCAGCAGGGGCAGGCGGGACAGTGAGGAAGGGGGCGTTAACTCTAGGTCGCAGGCTCTGTGCCACTCCAGGGTGGTGACCAGGTTTTCTTCATCTTTATGTCCCCGGGGCCCGGCACATAAAAAGGGATCCCACTGTTCACGTTTCCTCTTCCATGGAGCCTGGCTGTGGCCCAGGCCTCTCGCGCACCTGTCCTCAAGTCCCCCTGCCGCCCTTGCTGAGGGTGGCATCTTTTCCTGTTCGCCCTCATTCGTCTCATCTGCTTTATCTTTCATGATGGATGTGAACACAGGCATGTTCTAGCCAAATGCTCCCAACCTCAGCTTTTCCTCCTGGGGAAGGGTGTCATTGTCTTCTCCATGGGCACAGCTGCAGGAGGGGTGCTATCCTGGGGGTGCCCCAGCCAGCAGATCAGTGGGCTCAGGACTGGGGGGCAATGAAGTGCCAGGAGAGGTCACCCCCTGATTCCAATGACCTCTAATCTAGAGCAAAGGCCGTGTCCAGTTCATCTCTGAGCCCTCACAGAGTACAGGGTCTGCCACAGCTAAGCCCCCACACAGCCGGCCCTTAATGCAAATGTGGGCCTGGGTCTGAACCTTTCTGTTTGGGTAGTGGAAGGGAAGCAGCTGCTGTTTTTAGAGAAATATCTTGGGGCGTCACAGCGTGTGAACACTGCAGTGACAAATGCTCTATGAAAGAGTATTTTCATCTCCAGCAGATATTACACAAACGTTCTGCTGCAGTTTAATCATGAGCTCACCCACAGCAAACACCCCACAAATAATGTCTAGTTCAAGATGCAATGAGTTTGGGATTCAGAGAGAGCAGCGTTAGGAAGAGGAAGCAAGATGTCCGGGGGACGTGCAAGGGAAGAAATTAGGCAGGTGACCTCCTTCACAAAGTGCACCCAGGGCAGTCTCTCAGGACAAGGGCCAAACCACAGCAGCCACCAGGACACAGATTCACTGGGTGAGACACCAAGGAGAAGCTCTTCTCTTTACAGGAGAGACACACACCCAGGTCCCAGCCCTGGTCCTGCTTGTGAGAACTTGTAAGCAAGGAACTGGGCTTCTCTGGGCCTCGAGTGAAATGGAGAGAAAAAGAATGACCCTATCTCCTTCCCAAAGGATGTAAAGAAGGGAAAGGAAGGGAGGAGATGAGGCAGAGTGTGGGAGAACTTAGAAAGCTCAACACAGCAAACAAGTGCAAACCCTGCTAATTGCACGAGGCATTGCTGGGTGATGTGATGAGGAACAGAATCATAACTTAGAAAGTACTTTCACTCTGTATTTACTTGGGTAGTCTTTAAGAAGCCCTAAGAGATATTTATGGATGGCTGCATTTTACAGATGGGGCACTTGAGGTTCGGAGATGACTGAATTGCCCAAACTCACAAGATGGGATTAAGAAATGATCTCGGGGCAGGAGGACAGGGAATATGGAACTTGTTGAACATCTACTTAGTATATGGTAGACCCTTAACTAGGTATTTCATTCACACAACTCATCTCATCCTCCAGTGTTCCAAAAACAGTGAGGGACATATTCTCCCTGATTCACAAATGAAGAGTTTTTGAAACTCAGAGATTATGTGGTTGATAGAACTGAGAACTGAGGCCAGGAATGTCTGACTCCAACACAGCTCATCCTGCTCCCTGGCACAGCACAGCTGGAGAGACGTAGGGTGTGCATGGAGCCAAGGCAAGTGGACCCAGTGCTCTGAGCACAACATTGACACCTTACTATTGTTTGTCATTTGGAACCTGTGAGCATCTACTCAGGATAAGTTGAAATGTACCTAAGAAATAGCTTTCTAAATAATTAATGTTAGAAATGAGTTTGGGGAAGGGTGAGCAGACTGTTTAAAATACAATGCTTCTGCGACTCCACTATGTAATTTAAAAGTAACTGCTTTAAAAATTAATTAATTAATTAATTAATTAAAAGTAACTGCTTGGTTAAAGTCATTCTTACTTCAGCATCCAGGAAGGTCTCAGAAGATTGCCACTTGGCAATGCTCTGTTAGCAGTGGGTCTAACCTGGAGAGATCTTTAGGTTTTAAAATTGGCCAATGTGGTACAATGGAAAGAACTCACCCAGAGACAAAGGAACCAGAATGCCTGGGTTTTTTCTTCCACCTTCTGGCAGACAAATTAGCTGAAACTCTCTAAGCCTCAGTTTCCTCAGATACAAAATGGAGTTAATAATACCTTCCTCATCAGTTGTGGGCAGGATTAAATGACTTTAATGTAGGTAAGACATTTATGATGGTGCCTAACAAGGGGGTAAGCTCATTGGTAAGCATCAGCTATTATTCCTTCTGGTTCAAGTCTAGAAATTTGGGTGATTCATTTACTCTCTCTGAGCATTTTCTCCCTTATCTGTAAGATGGAAATCATATTTTGCTCATCTTAAAAACTCACTGTGAAGTGAGATCATATAAAATAATGCTGCCAGTCATATATGCTACACAAATATAAAGTGAGGTTGGCCTGGCCGGGCGTGGCTCAGTGGTTGAGCATTGACCTAGGATCCACTAGATCACAGTTCAATTCCTGGTCAGGGCACATGCCTGGGTTGCAGGCTTGATCCCCAGTCGGGGGCGTGCAGGAGGGAGAAGATCAATGATGACTCTCTCATCATTGATGTTTCTATCTCTCTCTCTCTCTCTCTCCCTTCCTCTCTCTGAAATCAATAAAGATATATTTTTTTTAAAAAAATTAAATGTAAAGCAAGGTAGTTTTCCAGACTTTTCTTGTTGGAAGTCTGGGTGAGAACTGTGATGAGGTCCTAGGACTTTGGTTACTTTCTAAATAGCAGTCCTCTGAGCTATTGCCACTTTAGCCAGCCTCTCACTTGGGCCCAAGTCAGACACTGGTCATTGGGTCCCCCAGGCAGAAGGGTACAGTTGTTAAACTGCCACCTGGTCTTCTTAAAGTCCTCCTCTCAATGCAACTGGAGCAGCAAGCAGCTCCTACCTCTCCCCATGGTGGGAAGGGCAAATTCACAGTTGTCTCATGAGGTCTCTATACTATTTCCATGTCGAATGGGTTTGAGTGGTTCAAAATTGTGTAACTGCTGCCAGAAACTGGAATGTAGCACCTCTCATGCCTTGGTGTGTCAAGGAAAACTCCAACTTTGACATCCTGATACACTGAGATCTGCCCTAGCCCCCAAGGGATCCGATAGCAGACTCTAAATTGAAAGAACAACCAACCAATAGTGAGAGCTGCACACAGCCCATCACAAACTTCTTTTTGTACATTCAAGCCTGTTTTGTCAGGTTTCTCTTTGATTGAGTTCTCTTCTGATATGGTTGGCCATTAGAGAACATGATATCTTACCCAGACACGGTAGATGTAGAGGTTAGTGACTGGGCTAGGAGTAGGAAACTCATCCTGTGACTAATGTATTCTGTACAGCTGCAGAGAAGTTACTCAGACCTTAGGTCGTAAGCTCAGGTTGTAATCTAAAGGGGGCCATCCAAAGACACCTCAGATGCTAGGAGGAACTGAACCAAAGTTCCCTTGACACAGTGTGCCCTCTCACCAGAGTGGTTCTGATTTTCTGAACTGTAAGCTTTCTGATTCATAACATGGTAGAGGAATGGAGGATACTAACTAATACAATATTCTAAGAGAGAGTTTGCTGACCACATCCTAAATGGTAACAGCATTTTCAGAGAATTACCATAAATCGGTGTAAATATTTTAGCTTCTAGCAGGGCTTCCAAGGTTGAATAGGAAACACCAAGCCCAGGAAATACTCTACCATAAAGGAGGAGTCCAATGTTGATGTGTCTGGGGAAAGACAGCACATTATTTCCTTCCCTTGGACATGTACGATGAATAATATCATGGCAAAGGTTCTGAGAACCCTGCAGGAAAGAAACTGCTTAGTCTTATTAATCTGGCATTTCCTCAAATTATTTGACATTGCCGTCTCTCATTAGTAAATGAAGCATTTATATCACCTGGAAAGAGTCTGTCTAGAGAAATGCTCAAAATTCCTAAGTTGGAAGGTATCTAAGAGGTCACACAGTTCAAGCTCCCCACCCCTGCTAATTCCATACCCAATTGCAATAGGTGTTTCCCCTATACATCCAAGCAATTCCCAGACACCAGCTGGCGTCCTATAATCCAACTCAATTCTGATACTGCCTATCTGGAGATAGCATCAGATCCCACAGATGAAGGGCTTCATCCTACAAGACTGCCCACCCTTCAGACACCAATCACAAGCCCAGGTTTTCACCCGTGCTTCTGACTGAATGACTATAGATTGGAGGTTCCAGTGACCCTCCTTGGGTTCAGTTTATTTGCTAGAGTGCTCATGGAACTCAGAGAGACACTTTGCTTTCCAGGTTACATAGGTTTATTATAAAAGGATATAACTCAGCAACAGCCAGATGGAAGAGATGCACAGGGCAAGGCATGGGGAAGGGTTCAGAGATTCCATGATCTCTACAAACACACCACTCTCCCCAAATCTCCCCATGTTCACTAACCTGGAAGTTCTGTTCCAGGAAGGGGTACAAGGACCAAATATATATTTCTTACTATAAATCACAATATTACACCCCTCATGAAGAAACTCTTCCACACAGTTAGTTGGACACATTTCCAGAGGTAGGGAACCAAGTGCTTAGTGTTACAATCCATTCCTCTGTTGGGCAATTTTCATAATGAATGAGAATCAGTCCTATGGTAAGAGCACAAACTTTATTAGAGGCAGAAAGAAGTAGATTCAACCTCTAGCTCTGCCCTTCTCATATATGGCTCTGTAAAAGTTTCTGGACCTCTCCCAGCTGAGCCCCCTCCACTCTGATATGAGGATGGTAATGATACCTGTCTCCTAAGGTAGAGGAGAGGAATAAATAAAATAATCAATGTTAAGTGCTTGGTGCGGTGCCTGGTGCATAGGAAGTGCTCAATAAATGTTTATTATTATTAATTCTATACCTACTTTCCAGAGCAGCACAGCACAAATCTATTACCATTTCCACCTGGCAGCCCTTCAGAATCTCAAGCCTCTCTTTCCAAGCAAAATATCCTATGCACTGGACAATATGGTCATGATTCCTCATCCCATCAGCACAACAAACAAAAAAACTTGAGTATATGTCCCAAAATAACTGTATTTATAAGGCAGATGCCCATGCAATTGTAGTACAAATGTATGCATTACAAATTATACACACAAAAATAACATGTGAAAGCATAAAACAAATATGAATTAAATAAATTAAATAATATGCTTTTACTTTTACATCTTATATACCATTTTATATGGCACAAAAAGCTTATTTTGCGCTCACCAAATATAATAACAATATTTTAAAGAAAGCACTGTCATAGGATGCGCTTCATTAATTTTTAATCCTCAGTTTAACACTGAGAAAAGCAATTCACAGGTCATATGAATACTAGATTTCAATGGCTGTCAAAGCTGAGAACAGAACTTTACTAAAATAAGTAGAACCAATGGAAGACAAGCCTTAGCTGCACTCTTTGAGTCATACCTAGAGTTCAGTTCCTAAACTTTCATGAAAATGTTTTTATGAAATTTAGGTAGTATATTTTCTTTCCTAATGTCAATCAGATGTTTTTTACCAACAACCCATAAGATGTTGCATTTTTATATTTCTCATGAAAGTATTCAAAACCCAGTAAAATAACTTAAATGGGTTAGAAAGTTGTTTTTCCTTGTTTTTAAAATGTGCGACATGAAAGTTTTCATAAATGATGGCATGCATCATGTTCCGTGATAAATTAAGTTCTTAAGATACTGCCTCCTTCTTCCCTTTCAGTTAGTTCTATCTTCCTCTGTGCCCACCTCCCACATCCCTCCTGTGGTCTCTGCTCTAGCTCAGGCCAGTAGGCTCCATACTCTCTCGGAAATCTGGTTTGCTTCGCTTCCTACAAGTTCTCCACGACTATTCCATTCCACTTTGTTCTCTCCTTCTCTGAACTCTTAAGACATTCACAGCCAATAAAGTACAGTTTAGCACTAGACCAGTCTGAGTATTTCATCTGCACCAGTCTTAACTCCTCAATTCACCTGCAAGCTTCCAGAGACAGGACATGGTCTTTGGCATCCTCACTTGGATGGAATGGGGGTTGAATTGAAGAAAGGCATATAGTCCAATGAAACACAAGTTAACAGAAGCACAAGCACACATGCTATTAATCTGAGGGGGAGAAAAGAAAATCACCAGTACTCATCAAGATTAATGAAAGCACTAATGATGTCTAGGACAGTGAGCTTTAGAGTTGTGGGGTCACCTGTTCATGAAAGGCAAATGTATTATCCTGTTAGGTGGCAGGACATAGTGGGAGTGGTTCCCAGCAGTTGAAGGGACCTCAGAAAGTTCATCTTGACAGAAAAGATGGCCGTTTTCAGTACTGTAACCAAAAGATTAGGGACAGTCAGGCATGAAAGGTGTTAACACCAGCTCAGGATGTGCAAGTGGCTGTAGAGAGGGGAGGACTGCGAGCCAGTTACCCTTCTATAAAAGGTCCATTTGCAGAACTTAAATTTGCTGACATTTTACCCTCGAAACTTTACCTGTTTTTGAGGATAAACTGTAGCTGAATGAATCAAAATAATTTTGCAGCCAACAGTCATTTGAATAAAGCAAACCCATTGAGACATAGAGCTCCTAGTTGATTACCCCCTTTTAGCCTCCGTCAGACATGAATGTATTGATCAAAGGGGGGAAATGAACTGAAAAGTAAGAGTTCATCCCAGCTCCATTTCCTGAGTTCTCTTGGGGTTATGGAGAGTCTCAGATATAGAGTTATCACCAATAGTCCATCTTATTAGATCTTTTTAAGTGTTTTTAAACTCAGCACTACTCGAATAATTTTAGCCATCTTTGCTGTGTGTTTCCTTTCCTTTAAAGACCAAATATTTCAATGTGCATACATATATAGACATTTATAGATATCCCATAAGTATAGTAACTTTGGAAGCTCATGCTATTAATATTAAATAATGTACTTGTACATTTCTCATTGACAATTATGAATTCTTCCCTCCTTCAATTATATAAAATTCTTAGATGTGATGAGCACAAGTAGTGAATGATTCCTTGTTTGTGCTCATCTCTTGATAGCACTTAGCACATTGCCTGGCCTGATAAACATTAAGAACATTATATGTGCCAACCACTGTGCCAACACTGTTTTCAGGAAAACCATGGTTTCTGCCTTCTTGCCATTCACAATCTGGTTGAAGAGCTAGACCCTGAATAAATAAATAAACACAGAATAATACATATTTCAGAATCTGATGAGTGCTAAAAGGGATATAATCATACTGGGAATAAATCAGGGGCCTTACTTTAGATTGGCCATCAGGAAGCTCTTCGCTGAATAAATGACATTCGTGCTGAACCTTAATGGGTAAATTGAGGTTGGCCAAGTGAGGAGTGGGTGGTGAGCCTTCCAGATAGAGCATGTGCAAATGCCTGGAGACTGGGTAGAACTTCGTGTATCTGAGGAATTGAGAGAAAGCTACCAGTGCTGAAGTGCAACGCGGATACACTTCAATTAGTGAGATGAGGGCCAAGCGTAGGCAGTAAGGAGAATAAATTTAATATGGGAAAGAACTAAAGAAAAGCAGAAAACAAAAGCAATCTGATTTATATTTTTTAAAGAGTGCTCTGTGTGCTGTATGGAGAATGGGTTACAAAAGAAGACTAAATGTGTGGAAAGCAGGGGACTATTGCAGAAATCTAGAGGAAAGATCACGGTGGCTCGTTCTAGAATGGTGTCGGCAGAGATGGGAGAAATTGTACGGAATCGAGAAATATTTTGGAAGCGGGATCTAAGAGGACTTTGAGATGGGTGAGATGTTGGGGAATGAGGGCGAGGAAGCCAAGTTGAACTGTCACATCCTAACAGTTGATAAATGGGAGCTCTATTTATGGGGGAGAACAGAGGGGGAGTGGTTTAGTGGAAGTGATGGAAGGGAAGAACTTTACATTGTTATGTAAATGAGACATTCAAAGGATATATGAAGAAAACTTTAATTAGAGAGAGACTAGAGAGGCCAGTAGTCAAGTATTGAATCTAGTAGTTGAACTATATTGATAGCACTTAAAGCCATGAGAAGTGAGATCTTCCCAGCAAGACTATAGAGAAAAAAGGCAAAAGGCTCAGAGTACATATAGAGGAGGGGGAATCAACAACAACAAAAGTTTAAGAGTAGCAGAGGAGAAGAATGCAATGCGGCAGAAACTAATAGAAGAGAGAGAGTGGCAAAGAGTACTGAACTCTCCTGAGAGATCTAAAAAATGAGAATTTAAACTGTTCGTTAGGTTTATTGGTTGTGGGTTGGTGAAACTGGGGCATGACAAAAGTAGTTTTGGTGGAGAGATGTAAAATAAAAACAAACTGGAGCAGGTAGAGAAGATGGAGTACAAGAAAATGAATACCTCATGCAGACAAAGACGGCTTCTCTAGAAATGTTGCTGTAAAAGAAGGGAGAGGAACAGAGCTGGGCTGCAACTGCAGACAGACTTAGAGTAAAGGGAGATAGCAACCATGAGCGAATCCACATGAAACGTGAAATTCAGTGCACTCTGGTGTCTGCCTTAGCCTTGGTTCTCTAGAATGTGTCTGAGCAAGGACTTACACGCAAGTAGTTTATTTTTCATCCAAACCCAAGAAAGGAGATTGGGTGACTAAGAAAAAGAGAACAAAGGAAGGTGGAAAGCCAACTCAAGGATGTATTACCAGGTGATCACCGCCAAAAAACTGGAGCTTGCCCTGGCTGGTGTGGCTCAGTTGGTTGAACATCATCCCATGCACCAGAAGGTCACTGGTTCAATTCCTGGTCAGAACATATGCCAGGGTTGAAAGCGTGATCCCCAGTAGGCGGTATGCAGGAGGCAGCCAGATTAATGTCCCTCTCCCTCTCCCTCTCCCTTCCTCTCTCTCTCTAAAAAATCAACAAAAACATATATTTACCATGGAATACTATGCAGCTGTAAAGAAGAAGGATCTTGTATCCTTTGGGACAGTATGGAAGGACCTGGAGAAAATTATGCTAAGTGAAATAAGCCAGGCAGAGAAAGACAAACATCACATGATCGCGCTTATATGTGGAATCTAAAGAACATAATAAGCTGATGAACAAAATAGATTCAGTGACATAGAAGCATGGATCAGACTGACGAATCTCAGGGGGAAGGTGGGAGTGGGCGGGAGGATGGGGAGAAATTAACCAAAGAATTTATATGCATATATGCATAATCCACAGACACAGGTAATAGTGCAGTGGAGGCCTGAGGGGGGAGTGGGTGTGGGTTGGAAAGGGTCAATGGGGAAAAAAGGGACATCTGTAATATTTTGAACAATAAAAAAGAAATGTTTAATTTAAAAGATAAAGAGGAGAGAGAGAGAGAGGGAGGGGAAGAAAAAGAAGAAAGAAGAAAGAAAGGGAGGGAGGGAGGGAGGGAGGGAGGGAGGGAGGGAGGGAGGGAGGGAGGGAGGGAGGGAGGGAGGGAAAGAAAGAAAGAAAGAAAGAAAGAAAGAAAGAAAGAAAGAAAGAAAGAAAGAAAGAAAGAAAGAAAGAAAGAAAGAAAGAAAGAAAGAGAAAGAAGGAAGGAAGGAAGGAAGGAAGGAAGGAAGGAAGGAAGGAAGGAAGGAAGGAAGGAAGGAGGGAGGGAGGGAGGGAGGGAGGGAGGGAGGGAGGGAGGGAGGGAGGGAGGGAGGGAGGGAGGGAGGGAGGGAGGGAGGAAGGAAGGAAGGAAGGAAGGAAGGAAGGAAGGAAGGAAGGAAAGATAGATAGATAGATATTGGAGCTCAATCATGCTAGAGCCCCTCTAAGGTGTCATTTAGAATACATTCAGAATTGTTCACCCAAGGAATGGAAAAGAGAAGTTGTATTAATTATCTTTCCTCCCTCCCTATTTCATTCCCCCATCCCAAACCCTCTGAACTCATACTACCTATGGGCCAACCTTTACCTCAGTCTCTGCTTCCTGGGCACCCAGGCCCAGACAAGCAGGCCTTGGGAAGGATCCAATGTAACTCAGGAAGTTTCAGCTGTAGAAACTGATGTACTGTCTCTTAAGGTGATGGTATCAGTGGGCTTGGCTCTAACCAAACTCCGACCTCTTCCCAGGAGAGAGGCACACGCCCACTCTGGTGCGAAAGGGCATGGATCTCATGCTCTAATCTCAACAGAATAATTTGGAATGGAGAAGAGATAGTTCTCCAGAGGGTATGAGGAGGTTAGAAGCAAATAATGATTGAGGAAAATTCTGTTATCTAGTTGAAAATTGCTTTGGGATCATATTGACGTCTCAATTTAAAAAAAGGAAGGAAGAAAGTACACATTGTGGCATACTAGCCCCTGTGTGCCTGAAGTGCATGTTTTGGTTTTTTTTTCCCTCTAAGGAATCAACAGCTTACTAGACCTAGTTAGAGCCTTAAAATAGAAAACGCAAGCATGATTCACTTATATTATGGGATTTTCTGGTAGGTTTTTCTGATAGCTCAAAATTGATATTTTAAATATGGAAAGCATATACTTTAGCAATAGTTAAAACAGCCAGCTTTATTTTTACCTCACTCTCATTTTGTCTCTCTCTAGGCTAATATCCAACACAGGTATTAAGCGCTTGCCAACTGTTCACAGGATTCAGTCTCTCCAAAAGGTTCTACTGTAAGTTTCTCCTTCAGCGGTTACCAACATTGACTCAGGAGCTGTATTGCCCATCAGCCCCTGGGCCTGTAATATGCCTTGTTTTGTCTGCATCTTCCAAATACGTTGCTCTGGCTGAGCAGAGATAGGAAAGCAAACAGCAAGTGGCCTTGGTTTTACCTGAAGGCCGGCTAACCTCAGTCTGGAGGAAGTCAGCAGGCTCCTCAGTAAGAGAGGTGTCAACAGACCCAGCCTGTAGCAAATCAAGCAGTCTCTCCTTTCTTCGCCGGTTAGTGCCTCACATACCTTCCCCCTGCAGCTCCCCTGTCAGCCACCATCCCCTGCCCTTCCCTCCAGGATGCCTGTGCTGCCCTAGGAATAAAGAAACCACCTGACAGACAAATTCACACCATGTCAGGGACAGGTATTGGCCTTTTCTCGAGACCTCCTCGAAGAGGAGGAGAAATGCAATGCTTAACGGCAGGTTTATTTTCAATAGAAGAACCTGTAGGAATCTGGACAGACCCGAAAGGACATGGGAGGGCAGGGACACGAGGAGCTAAGGAAGGAAGGGGTGGGGAGGTAGATTGCAAGGGACCCAGAAAGATAGAGAATCTCCCAAAATTTCTCAAATTATTCCAAGCAATTTACTACTTCTACATTTATATGTTAGATCTGACCCCACGGGGAATCTTAATGGGAGGGTGAATGGTACAAACAGAAATATGAGACTATCTCCATCCTTCTGTTCAGGAGGGGGGAAAAAAATCAATGATAAAATTTTTCTGTGACCCAAAGAGAACAGAAGGAAGGAAACTGGCCTATAAGAAGGGGCTTGAGGTGGGAGGAAGATGAAGCCCCAGCTAAGGGGCATGGAGAAGTTTGGGATGGAGATGGAGGGTCAGTTTAAGTGTCTTTGTCATATTTGAGCCAACACCAACTGTGGAGGCAAGGCTAATAAGTATGCTAGGACCTTAACACAGTGAAATTCGCCAAGAAAACTTTCAGAGAGAAGATGCTGCTTGCGTACAATCCCATTGTTAATAACAAATATACTGAGGGTAAATAAGCTGTCATTGATTTCCCACACTTGGAATTCATCACCTTACTCAAACACTGCCTCAGCTAAAGACCACGTCATGCCCAGTAAACTAATTGTGGGAAGGCGACGTGAGCGGAGCCCACGTAAACACCTAATCTGTCCATACTTTCTTCTAGAGACATTCAAGACAATATAAACATCCACACGGTGGAGAGAAATTCTTTCGTGGGACTGAGCTTTGAAAGCATGATTCTGTAAGTAAAGGGGGAAAAAATGTAGGGGAGCCACACTTGGGTCTTCCTTTAATGACCTTTCTCATAATGGGACACTCCTTTTTCACCTGGGTAACCGGCATTTCACCATTTAAATCTCTCGCTGGTTCTGTGATTTTCTCTCATGTCCCATCTGTACATTTCAGAATCACCACATGGAATTGTGTTAATAATGTATGAGGCTGTGGTGTGATTCAAGTATTTAAAATTGCTCTTTGAATGATGGTCTCCTGCCATGCAACATCTGTTCCGGAGGACAGAATAACTCGTGCATCGGTAACGCTAGTTATTGCCTGGCAAGGCTTCTGTTGCCCAAAGAAAAAGGCAGGAAGGAGGCTGAGTCCAGGGAGGCATGGAAATTCCCTCGTCACTATGCGAAGCGGCTCCTGCTCAGCCCCGTGCTGAGCATGAGATGGCTCCTCATTCTCTTGGAACAATCACATTTTTTAATGAGCTTGAGTGACTCCCTCTGACATCGGGAAAGTTTTTAACGCGCTTTGTGTCATTAATAAACTACCGTTCTAATCTTTTGTGCCACGGGCCCGCATGGCCCTTTATCTACTTCCCAAGATGGCCAAGAAATAGGGCACCGGGGCTCCCCAAGTGTGTGTGGGATCCTTGGGAGTTAGATGAACAGAATAGGTTTTAGGGGACCAGTAACTGAAAAGCCATCTATAAGCAAAGCATTTCATCTATTTCACAAATCATTGTGTTTTCTTAAACACGCATGTGCCTGTGTAATACGCTAATGTGTACAGAAGGCGAGTTTCAGTGTGGAAGGGATCTCCTTCTTTTTCAGAGCGATGATATGATTCAGAGAAGCAACTGGGGGGGGACAGAGAAACGGGGCAGGCGAGGACATGCTGGAGAATAAAGCTAAGCACAGTATTTTATATAAGCTAATCACAGAAAACAAAGGAAAGGGTTGGAAAGAGACTAGCAGAGGAATTGGATGTGTGACGAAAAAGTAAAAGCAAAGGCATGTATTCAGAGTACATAGTATCAGGACAAAAATTATAGATGAATAATGCTTAATCCTTTCACTTAATATGCTCGTGACAATTAGAGTGTGAATGTGTGTGTGTGTGTGTTAGAATGAGGTGATGGAAGTGTGGGAAGTATGAGAGAATAGGAAAGCAAAAGAAATTAACTAAAATACAGAGTAAAATATATGCAAAATAAAAGTAATTATTCTGAGGATAAAGAAAGAATAATTTAAGCTGACCGGCCTGTGATGTGAAGGTGGAAGGAAGAGTTAAAATGAGGGGAAGAAGGCTGAGAAAGGAGGATGTGTCTGTGGCTTTAAGAGATGAGGGGGGTTTAGCCAGAGCACCGGCGAAGGGCAAACTGAGGAAACAGAATCATCAAGGCCATGAGGTTCAAATTAATAGATAAATAAAACAAAACAAAACAAAAGGAGCTTTTGGAAACTAGTGAGTACCTGCCCAGTGGGTGTGACACAAACACAACAGTAAAAGGATTCCTGGGCCACATCTTGGAGGGAGACCAGTTGTACCTGGAAGTTAATACCTTTTAAATCTTGCTCTAAATGTATGTATCACTTTTAAACATAGTGATTCAAAATTTGTTAATGTCATAATGTGGCAAATTTATCAACAGAATATCCTTCTAGAAAAAATATAATTAAGCAGGAGTGTGCTAATGTCGTTCTCACAGTTTTGCACGTTGACATGCATCTTTTCTGTCCAGAACCTAAGGGCAGAAGGCAAGGCATCCTAACCTTCCTAGTCTTACTTCTCCCCAGGTGGAGGCAAAGAACCTGAGGAAATAAGAATTTATGACAGATCCTTGCAGACCCAAACCTACAAAAGGAATGTGCAGATCATAACTGCTCTTCACTGACTCTCGTTCATGGACATTGTGTGGTTTCCCAGAATGACTCTTAGGAGTCATCCCTTTTCAGATGTGTCCCTAAAGAATAAATTCACATTTATGAGAGCAAAATCTATTTTTCTTACCTCAGATGGTTCTTAATCCACAAATAACAGAGTCAGAAGATCCATACTCAACACAACTTAAGACTCCACTTGTTCTTAGTTAGGGTGCTATGACTGGACGCAGGAGCACCACAGGAGAGGCTCACACACCAGGTGCATTTCCTCCCTTCCTCAGTTGACTTCTACCTCACCTGCCTGCCCCTCAATGAGCTTTCATGGGCCAGGGAACAGTTTGTTTTTCGTGTGATGATGTCACTGTCATTGTTGACATAAAAAAATGCCAGTACCACTATCACTACCCCATATGATGGTATCTGTTGATTGAGAAAATCCATAAAGCCAAAGGGCTGTTTTGAATATAATAATTCTTTTAAATTACTCTGTATATTATTTAATCATAGTGACATCTATTTGCAGGACATACATGTTCAGAAATTATCTATTCTACAGAAAAATAGACGGAGCCCATGTGGATTTACACAGCCCTGTGTTAGATTAAGGGTCAGCCAACCAAGGCCCATGAGCTAGGGCTGCTTTCTACAAGTGAACATTGGATAATAGAAACACTGACATCTAAATTAAGCCAAGCGCTATCCCTATGAAAAGAAAAAAAGTCATTCTTTTCAATAGTAGACCTATATCCCCCCTACCCCCCCAAAAATGTACTCAATTATTACTATTATATGTTTTTTTAATTTGGTTAAAATTTTTGTAGAAATTGTTTTATAAGTACCTATAATGTACCTATATAGTAACTAACCTGTTTTGCCTCTTGGCCCACAACACCTAAAGTTTCCTAACTGGCCCTTGACAGAAAAAGTTTGCTGAATCCTGTGTTTGATACAAAACCCCCAAGGATCCCACAGGTTAGAGGCAGCTACTCCAGCAAATCTCACTACCAGGGGACAGGCTGACAAAGATGTCAGGAGGTTGGACGTGCCTGGGACAGTCTTTCTCCTGGGTGGGTGTGAGCAGGTGGGATGTGGGGGGAGGTCATAGCCACTCCTTAGCCATCAGAAGCCACCAATTAATTGGTTGCTAAGGTTTTAAAAGATTTACCTTACTCCTGTCTGGATTTTTTTAGCTACACTGCTTTCTAGGAGGAAGAAAAAAATCATATAGCTGTTCTATGATATTCAGCATTTTCTAGCAGCCCATTGCAGTCTAGGAAATAGAGTCCTGAGTGCACAGGAGCTTCCCTGGGCCAGCTTTTGAACAGTGTTATTTGTAAACCCACTAAGCCCGACAGGGAAAAGAACCTGGGAGCACATCAAAAGCAGGTGGTCAAAGGCTCTTCAGGCTAAGCTCTCCTGACCTTGGATTTCTGTTTTTGTTTTCAGATCCCCCCAGGAGCACAGCAAGGCAGAACTGTTGGCCCAAGGTTCCCTTGGGCTTCCCTGTCCAGGCAAACCTGCTCACTGACCCTTTTTGCACAATCAGGATGACTATTCCACATCCAGTCCCTTCCACCCCAGAGCCTCCTCCATGCCCACTCTCACCACCTCGCCCTGCCACAGCCCACAGTCTCTGTAATTGATTTCTCTTCCTTTCTGGCTTAACCCAGAGCCACCTCCACAAACCTCCAATAACAGGGGGTCCCTATGGGTCACAGGAGACGTTCAGGTTGCGTGACAGCTTAATTAGATCACTTTTTGATGACAGCCAGGCCTACTGCTGTGGGTGAGCCTGGGTGAGAGGCTTAAAGCCTTAGAGGAGGTGATACAAATGTTGTCTGTCATAAACAGTTGTGCAATTGAATGATTTCTGTCCTTTAGAAGGAGGAACATCTTCATCTGCTCCCCCCATGGCATCTCCTCTGCACATGCACACGAATGATGTGTGCAAAGACCTCAACAGATCCAGACAGCTATGCCTAAGTGTGCCTTTTCAAAATCAAATTTCATTTATTTCTCTGAATAGGCAATAATGCACATAACGCGAACATCAAACATTTCAAAAGGTTATGCAGTGATAAATCAGCCTCCCATCTGCCCCATCCCCAAGCCTTAAGGCTGGTGTTTTATTTATGGCACTAACCTGTGCTGTCTGACCTTGCCCCAGTGCTTCCAATTATGAAACCCTGTATTGTTTGCATCTGACATTATTGGTTTTTTAATGGGTCTTTTATTTCAGCTGGCTGAGTAAGAATGGGATTGAAGAAATACACAGCTGTGCATTCAATGGAACCCAACTAGATGAGCTGTAAGTAGCCCTGACTATTCTTCCAGGCCATTGAGAGGGAAATGGCTCTTACTACAGTGATGTTTATGTGGCTTTGTGTTTCCCTTCTTCTTTCCTCAACTCCGTCCCCAGGAATCTAAGTGATAACAATAATTTGGAAGAATTGCCTAATGATGTTTTCCAGGGAGCCTCTGGACCAGTCATTCTGTGAGTAGCTCGCCCCATTACCATGTACAAGAGATCAGCGTGTAGAAGTTCAAAGTCAACTTTCTCCAATTCATACAAGCTTCAAGACAGGGCTGGCAATCCAAGTCAACTTTTATCTGTGTCATCTGCAGAAACTTATAGGAACAATTTAGGGCTGATCCACCCTCTCACTTTCAATGAAATAACAATGACAACATTTAACAAGCACTACAGGTGCTGTGGGTTAATGGGCAGGAGGAGTGTGCACACACTGCCCAGCCCACAGTAGATGTTGCCCAGGCTAGTGCTATGACTGAGCCTTGGGTCGGATTCCCCTCCCCACAAATGGACTGTGATATGGATAGTTGCATGCAGGGGGTTTCCTGGGAAGTGCTTGATGGAAGAAGACTCAGGCTAAGAGGGAAGCTGACAGCAATGCATTTGCAACAGAGACCTCAGCTGATCCCACAGGGAGCTCTGGAGTTAAGATGGCCCTTCAAAGTTGTACTGAATTAAGACAAGGGGCCAGGCCTCTTTGTCAGCAGTCACTGAGTACAGGCTTTCCCTAGTTAGGAGCCAAATCTTGGGTAAGTCAAACAAAGGCAATTCCCAGGGTAGAACTCAGCTATGAGCCACCTCAGCAATGAGTTGGTTCTCAACTATCCTCAAGCAGTGGTTCTAAATTTGATCATATGTCAAACTCACCTGGCATGCTGGTAAAAGCCTCAATAGCTGATCCGCACAGCCAGATTTTTTGATTCAGCAAGTCAGGGGTGGGCCTGAGAAACTGCAGCTCTAATCACTCCCCAGCTGATGTTGCTGGTCCAGAAAGCACACTGAGAATCACTGCCTTAGCACCAGGGCTCGGACTTGAGGAGCCTCGCCCTGGTCTCTAGAATATCTCCACCATGAGCTAACTGTGTGAATCTCCCACCCCAACAGTAGGTATATGGAAGGAATCCTAAGAGAGTTAAGGGGAGGGCTCTCAAACCAATGATAACTCCTTTCCTGAAGGCAAAATTTTTAGTTGAGTGTAAAACAGGGAGCCTCTGGACACCTGAGGGTCCAAGGGCAGGATGTTCCATTGCAAAGAGAAATAGATTCTGAGAAAGCCAGGGGCACACAGACAAGCTCCATCGAGTTTCAGAGGAGCAGCCCAGCATCCTGATTTCCCCCTCATGAGTCCTGACCTTGACCGCCAGGGGCCACCTGAGTTTTCACCTGATATTCTGAACTCACTCAGGTTTGGGGTTTTTTTTTAAGCAATCAAGCAATTGCTGTTTCTTTAGGAAACAGTTTCCTGTGGGAAAAATTTAATGCATTGCCTTTGCAAGCTGGAGCCAGTACAGTCATATTCTGATAGTTTATCAAATTGATTTGGCTATAGTTCAGATTCATTTGATAGTTGAGATTCAAACACTGAGTTATTTGTATAAGAATGATTCTCTTCCATTACCAGTGTACCCACAGTCCTATAGACAGTAAATTGCCTTTTTATTCCGCCTGGGATCATGAAAGAGAGGTCTTCTAACCATCTGTCAGTGTAGTACACACCAGAAATGTGCTGGCACTTATGGAAATGATTGACCTATAATAACATCTTTGCTGGGAAAGATAGAAATTGTTCAAATCAAATTTGTGGCACTGGCTATAACACACTTTATTAAATGGGGCACAGAGCGCAACTTAACTCCTGCCTCTCCTGACTCAGCATCTTATTGCTGACTGCCGTCTCCCTCTCCACTTCGCACCTCCAAGTCAAGAATCCTAACAGTGTTGAAACAGTTTAGGATTACTAAATCCCTTCAGCGCCAGCCATCATCCATGAAGTCTCCCATTGGTACATTTTAGGGTTTAAATTCTCAAAACCAGTCACTGCCAGAGTGTAGCATGTGCTGAAATGTTAACCAAAATGACATCTTAAAACGACAGTCATTGAACCAGCCAGAAAGATAAGGGGTTAATATCACCTGGCCTTGACTACCCCTGCCCCCTTGCCTAGCCCACCAGCACTAGGAACGTCAGTAATAAAGCAAAGATTCTTACTATTCCCTGAGCATATTAGGTCTTACATGTGATACATTTAGTAGTTGACTGAGGACCTACTATGTGTCTGATACTATGCTAGGTATAGGGGATAGAGAGATTTAAAAATAAATAGTACATGCCCTAAAGTATCTCGTTCCTGTAGAGGGACAAATTTTACTGCCCACGCCCTAGCCGGTTTGACTCAGTAGTTGGAGCATCAGCTGGCAGACTGAAGGGTCCCAGGTTCAATTCTGGCCAAGGGCATGTACCTTGGTTGCAGACTCAGCCCCGGTGCGTGGGGGAAGCAACCAATCGATGTGTCTCTCTCACATTGATGTTTCTCTCTCTTTCTCTCTCCCTTCCACTTCCTCTGAAAAGCAATGGAAAAAATATCCTCAGGTGAGGATTGAAAAAACAAAAATGTTACTGCCCAGAACAATAAACTCTGCAGAAATTGTCACAGGAGGTTATAGTAACACAGCAGGTGCCCAATAAATCTTTGTCATGCGATACAGTGACTCCTAACAGATGAAATGACAGTGTGTGGGGAAGAGAGCTCTTAGCTTATGCCTAAATTTCTGCAACAGCCTTCATCTCCTCCTACCTTCAATCCTTTTTCCTCCCAACTCATTTAACAAGTATTTATGAGTACCTACTATGTGCCAAGCTCAAGGTTCTCAAGATGAACCTTACCACACAGCTTTCAATAAGTCATTCTTCTGCTCACGTAAATTCTAAACTCTGCTGCCCCACTTTCAAGGCTCAGATCCCTTCCTGTGGTTCCCTTTAGGCCTCATAATATGGTTGACCAGAATAATCCTTCTGAAAATCTCTCCCTGCCATGCTTTGTGTTCTGGGCCTCTCACCAAGCCTACCTTTAGCCTATAGTCATAATAACCTTCCATGAAGATGGGAATAACTGATAGTCTTATTTTGTTACTCCCCCAGGGATATTTGCATCATAAGAGCGGAAAGTGCTTTCACAAATGAATTAAAATCTAACATTAGATTTCTAGGCCACGTAGAAGGATCATGGCCAGGGAATGGACTGTGTGTGTCTGTGTGTGTGATTGTGTCTGTGTATGTGTGTGTTAGGGGAACAGAGAGCAAAAAAGAGAATAGTGTTTGTTGTTAAGTCTCAAACCACATGGAATAGCATCCACTTATCTTATGCTGACATAAATTTCTATGGATTTTTCTTAATCCCTGGAGAAACCAGAAAGACATCTTTCTGCCAGTCTAAAATTTGGAAGTTTTGAAAGGTTCCATGTTTGCTAACTTCAGCAAGTATCCAGTAAGCTTTAAGCAAACACTTCTATGAACACTTTTATTTCCCTACCACCCAGGAACCATTTTTACTAAAGACTTTTTGCTTTATCAAACTCTAAGAGGCTCTGCATCTCTCTCTACCAACTATTCCCTCCTTTCAACATCTACCAGGGAAAGATCTGGGTGCCGGGACACTGACAAGATGCCTTAGTCTCACAGCAGCAAAGCCACCTAGTGCAAATGACAGCAGCTCACAGATTTTGTAGCTGTGGAAAGGACTCAGAAATACAAGCTGACTCCAGAACACTGAGCAGACAGAAAGGCACCAAGGCAGGCACCAATCAAACACGGAGGCATTGGATTGCACTCACGTCAACCCACCCAACACATCACCCTGCTTATTCTCTAATACAGGTCTCTCTCCTTGGAAACTTTGCATAAGGTTGCTCCTTTCCTTGGTGCCTTTGATGCTGTCAGTCAGTGTAACTGCCTGCTGCAGAAACACCATTTTGCTGAGCTCCTTTTAAATCCAGATTTCCTCTCTCAGTCTATGTTGCTTACTCCTCCTTTCAGAATTGCTCCCCTGTAAGACTTGCTCCTGCCTCTCATTGTTATTAGGATGTTGAGGCATCTCCGCTAATCAGACAAGTATCTACTGAGTAGATTTCATGAGCCCAGCCGTGTCCCAGATACGATGTAGAACGCAAAAATATCTTAATAATCCCTCCTCTTAGAGCATCTGAAATCTCGCTGAGGAGACAAAACAAATATACATGAAAAGTCAAACAATATCAAGCAATAGAAGAGATAACACAAGGTACAAGATTCTCTGTAATTGCTAGAGTTTAGAAGACTTCACAGTTGGCTAGGGTGATCTATTTATTCTCTTTCCCAATCCTTCAGTGTCACTCCCCAACCTATCTTCAAACAAAATAGCAATTTCCTGGGTGCTTACAATGTGAAAGGCACTGTTCGTAATGCAAGGAGCCCTCAGCACTCAAGGAGAGATAAAATGCAAATACAAGGAGCTGGTTTATAAAAGCAAAAGATAGTAAGTGGTGAGACAGGCAGAAAGCATAAAAACATAAGGCTTTTGTGCTGTACATGGCTTTCAAGAAAAAATACTTCTACAACTGTTAAAAATGATAGAGATGATGGAATCACAGAGACTCCAGTGGGAGCTGCTTTGGTTCTCCACTGATGCATTAAAACTACCCTAAAGCTTAGTAGCTTAAATCATTCCACTTTGCTCATAATTTTGTGTTTCAGAAATCTGGTTGCCTTGTCTCTGATCCATGTGATGTCAGCTCAAGTGGTTGGGTCTGGGGAATCTACTTCCTAGTTGCCCACCCCCTTTACTGTCTACACACACACACACACACACACACACACACACACGCACTATCTCATACTCTAGGTCACAGGGACAGGGAACATTTTTTCTGCCAAGGGCCATTTGGGTATTTATAACATCATTTGCAGGCCATACAAAATTATCAACTTAAAAATTAGCTATGAAAAAACCTTCTAGATTTATTGAATTTTGAGTCCTACTTATGGTTGCCTTCGCAGGGCCAGACCAAATGATTTTGCGGGCCTTATACAGCCCTCAGGCTAGACGTTCCCCACCCCTGCTCTAGGACCTCTACACATGGCTTACACTTTTCCTAGCATGTCTGTCTCAGGGTATTCCGTATTCTTTCACGGCAACTTAGGGCTCTGTAAGACCAACACAGAAGCTGTCAGTGCTCTTAAAGGCAGGTCCAGAACTGATATGGAAACACTTTCATTACACCCTATTGTAGTCCAAAGACATCAAAAGTCAACCTGGGTTTGAGGGAAGGGCAAATAAACCCTCTACTGGAAGAGTGTAAAGAATTTGCAGTCAGCTTTAATCCACCACAGAGTATATGAGATAATAGGGTGATCCTGCATGGAATATAAAAATGTGTTTATTTTTGGAAATCTTCAATTAATGTGATTTTTTATATTATAAATTTAATGGAAGAAGGCATAACTAAGAAAAAAATAGTTTTCTGTTTTATATTGCTTACTTTTATGACATATGAAAAGTGTTCATGGCAGATGATGATTGCCCTGGTTTAAATTGTTCCTGAAGAACTTTTTTAAAAATTAATTTTAGAGAAGGAGGAAAGGATAGACAGAAACATAGATATGAGAGAGATACATTGATCAGTTGCCTCCTGGGGATCAAACTTGCAACCTAGGTATGTGCCCTGACCAGGAATTGAACCCGTGACTTTCAGGTGCATGAGACAATGCTCCAACCAATTGAGCCACACCAGCCAAGGCCTGAAGAACATTTTTTATGCTTTCATCTCATTTTTTAGAGGGATCCTTGAACTGTTTTACACAAAACAGGCAGTCTTTGCACCCTTCCATATTTGAGGGGGAAAAAAGGAGACAAAATGCCAGATGAAACAAGAACTTGATCATAAAGACCAGAATGAATGTCAACTGCAGAACTGTACAGAGGAGCAATTGTCTGAAGAGAGAAACTGGAGAGATTTTTCTAGGGCAGAAAAAAAAACTGAGAAGCTCTGGAACAAAGGAAAGTATAAGCTGGATCTACCAGCAGCAGAGAGTGAAGACTCATCACAGGGACAAAGGTTTATGGATCAGACTCATATCCATGGGGAAAATTAACAACTGATTATCTGGGCCTGGGGTTCAGAAGTAGAATCTGAACTGGGATATACATTTAGAAGTCACCAACATATACCTGGTATCTGGAACCAAGGAAGTGGGTAAGATCACCCGGGAAGATTATATACACTCAGAGAAACGCCAATATTTAAAGGGTATATAAAGGAGAAAGAAAACAAAATTGCAAAAGAAGTCAAAGAAGATCTCACTAAAAATTAAAAAGAATGCAACGCCAAGAGTGTTTCAGAAAGGAGGCGTGGTTTCCAGATAAAATATAATGGAGAAATCAAGAAGGTTGGAACTAAGATATGACTTTAGTGAGGATTGTTTCTCTTCAGGTTGGGAAGAAACTGGGTTGAACTGTGAGATGTGGCATCAAGTATGGACAACTAAATATAAGAAGTTTGATTGGGAAAGGGAAGTGACAAGCATGGCAGCGGTTAGGGGTAGGTTTCATTAAACAATAGGAAGCCCTACAAATTTTTTAGCAAGAGAATGAGTGACACAGTGAAAACAAGGCTGTGAGAATGTAAATTTCATCAGGCTATGAGAACATATGGGGTAACAAGTATATGCTCACGCCCCCAAGTTTCATTGCTCTGGGTGCCCACTGCTTTGACTTATAGGAAACATAGACATTAGAAGATTCTCCTTCCCCAAGTATATCCAAGGGTGCTGAAGTTAACCCTTCCTGGTCATTGCTGCCACCACCCCCATTAGAAGCACTCGTTCACGGCCAACCTGCCGGCCCCAACAGGTCTAAGCTGGTGCCGTTTAAATCTCCTTGCTCTTACCAGCTGGTCTTGGCTGTTTTGAGGGTTGCGGCTGCCAACAGTGCTGCCAGAAAAGTACCCAGTTCACTCGTGTTGCTACCAGAAAGGATGGGACTTCCATTTGTGTTGCCTTCCATGTGGACGTCTGCTGGTTCACCCAGGCAGAGACTCTCCTGCAATGCAAGAACAACGGCGTGCGTGCGTGCGTGTGTGTGTGTCTCAGAGACAGAGAGATTGACTGATTTACGGGTAATAGCTACAAGTCATGTGCTGTCTTTTGGCCAGGGAGTTCTCTATGTATTTTAACTCACTTAATTCTCACAACAACCCTCTGAAGTAGGTATGATTATTTATCATTCCTATTTTATAGCTGGGGAAATTGAGACATGGAAAAGTGACATAATTAGAGCAAAGTCTCAAATCTGAGAGGTAGAGGGGCAGGGTACATATGCAGGCAAGTCTGGCTGTGGACGCCATGCTCGTAACTACTACTCTATATCACCATTTTGACTTTGTGCTGAGGGTGCCTCTACTACCTGCCAGGCCCTTCTTCCCCTTATAGTATGTTCTCTTCTCACCCTTTTCTGATATTTGGCCACAGATTCCACTCAGGTCATCAGAACTATTTTTATAGCTGTATTTATAGTAGGGAGGAAATGGTCTGAGTCCCTCTCTCCTATAGAAATTAGTGGGTACCTATTTTATAGACTATAGAAGGGGAGATGGCTATCTTTAAACCCCAGATCAGCCAGGAGCAGATATATCCAGGATTCAAAGTTTCTTGTTATCTACGTCCTCCTACCAGGAACATAAGGGCCAGAGCTCCCACTGAACCAAATTTCCTGTTAGCCAAATATTGATCTGACTGAGGTGTTGGATGAATTGAAGTTCCTCCCCTCATCCATGTAAGAGGATCACTACAGTGTCTTCTATTTTGCCTGCTAATGGAGCAGAACATTTTAGGCCCATGGTAATCAGGTTATATCTACTTTTTCTCCTTATAGAGATATTTCAAGAACCAAGATCCATTCCCTGCCTAGCTATGGCTTAGAAAACCTTAAGAAGCTGCGGGCCAGGTCGACTTACAATTTAAAAAAGCTTCCCAGTCTGGAAAAGTTTGTTGAGCTCATGGAGGCCAGCCTCACCTACCCTAGCCACTGCTGCGCCTTTGCAAACTGGAGACAGCAAATGTGAGTCTTTTCATGTTCATCCCTTGGGCCCTGCTTGGGATTTCTCCAGTGCAGAAGTTGGTCCACAACTTCTACATATCTGAGGCATTAAGAGAATCTACTGGCAGAGAGATCTTCCTGAAGAAAGCCCTTAGACATATTCTACATCAGAGCTTCAGTACTGTGGAGGGTTTCTAACTCCTTTGAAAATGGGCTCGCAGGAGAAGGCTACCCACATGGTAGGCTACCTATCAAACATTATATAAGATAACATGAAAAACACCAAGCATAGTGCCTAAATTATGGCTGATGCTAAATTAATATTTCTTCCCTTTTTCCTATGTGCCAATATGGATCTATCTTTCAAGTCCCAAACTCTGTACCTCATAAGTGTCCCAGGGACCCTCAAAGTCAACTTTGGAGGGAAGACCCATGCACACCGTACCAGAGACGAATGCACACATCACAACACATCCCAGACACTCTAAGCCTCGCTAACCCATCTTTGGATTTTAGCACCTCACAGGGAAGACAAAGTTTGGGATATCTATTCACTTTGGCTTTCAAGGTTAGTCAGATTAAAGAAGGTAATCCCAAGAGAGCCACATCCCAGTAGAAAACTGGATAAAACTGTGAGATAATCATTGCCAGGATCTGGAGAGGGTGAAGAGGGAGTACTTTGGAAATTGCACATGTTCCAGACATTCAAAGGATCCACTGGAGATAGAGTAATTGGATACCAGGAGTTCTCTAAGCTCTCACCACCCTTGAACTGATACAATCCAAGCCATGCAGTGCGCTCGATCACATGGTGCCTTGTCACCACTCCTGTGCAGTAGCCCAGCACTGATACAGCTTTCCGGTGCTATTCTTTCACTGTTTAACACAGTCTCCTCTGTTACTTAACCTTTAACATATATTGACCTGATCATGTAGACATAGACCCTACTCAAAAACAAAATAAAACAAAAACAAAACAACAAGCGAAACATCCTAACATGGTTTTAAAGTAACTAGGAGTCTGCCCTCAGACCCATTTGAAAGATTTTCAGAAAAGATGCTACTTTTCTGGATTTGCATGCATCACCGGGAAACTATCCAGAACTGGACACTCCTCACCAATTAGCTCAAGGGCCAGGGAATTTCTTCCTAATGACTAAAATTCTTAAGGGCTTGGGCTGAGGCAGGAGGCTCGCCTCTTTTAAATTCCACACAAGCATTATTCCAGCCAGGGCAAGAAAGATACCAATTCACTGCCAAAACCCTGGAACTGAATGCCCCTCAGGAGAAACCTCAGAAGATATTAAGGCCTCTGTAAGAGCAGCACATGGTATGCTGTCAGGCCCAACACCAACAGGCCACAGGGATATATATTATCTTACTGTGTTGCTCTGAGTCCTGTGGTCTTGCCACCCCCTGCAGTATAGATGTAGCCTCAGGGCTCTCCCAACCAGAAATCTCCAGGTCTGCCTTACCTTGTCCCATGACCTGAGGCCTTCCTGATCCCCCCAGATCACCCAGCTCTCACCCTCTCTAGGTCTCTACAGTAACTCACCAACAGAGCCTATCCAATACAGCAAACGAGGGACCAATGCCTCATCTAAAAAGACATGCCAAAATCAAGTAAAATTTCAGCAGGTATTTAGTCTTTAATTTTACAAATTTACACATGCAAACACAGGACAAAATAGTTATGCTACTCAGAAGATAATCACAGGGTTTTTTAAATGGTGTGATTTCTTTGTATGCCGTACTAGGTGTGGTTTGGTCATGAGATTCAAGTTCAAAGTTGTATGAGGAAATTGTTCTTTCCTTCCTCATTTGGAAATACCCAAAGTGTAAATGCTAGGCCCTTATGACTGTGAGGTTTTGGCCAGTGGCTCTCCTGGCCTCTCACTGAAAGACCTTGTTAACCACACCCCTCATTTGTCATTGAAACAGGTAGTTCCTTGTCATAGCTCTATACTCAGCTTACAATGTTATTTTGTTCATTTTATTATTTAATTTTTCTTGTTTCTAGGCCTCTTCTTCACAGCTAGATTTTAAACTGATGCACCATGACATTTGCTTCTAAGTACCCACACAGGACCTAGACCCCAACATGATCTCAATAAGTAGCCACCATTGCCTGTCTTCTTATTGCTGATACTTGCTAAGAGCTCACTGTAATACTCTGTACCTTTATCTCATTTAATTCTCACAAAGGTAACAGTGTTATTTTTATTCCCCTCTCTCAGAAACAGAAACTAAGGCTCAGAGACAGTAAATAACTTGACCAAGACCAACCGAACTCAGATCCAAACCCTTTGCCGCTCCATCTGTCTCCAAAGCTCAGGCTCTGGGCCATCCCACCATGTACTTCCCAAGTATTTGTTCACTGACTTATCAGGGTCCAAGAGTACCACTTTCTTAACTGACCCTAAACTGAATTCCCAACTCTTTATGATTCTTAGTATTTGCAAAGGTACTGCAGGGGCAAGACTTCATTTCCCTCATTTCCATCTTTGTTTCTATTCTTCTCTCAGAGACATGCACTGTTTACCTTTTCCACACTCATGTTGTTGGGTCACTTCTGTTTCAGTAAAGGAAAGCATCGATATTTAAAATACATTGGTATTGGTATCAACACTAAGAATCTTCACAGAATCCAACATCAGCTCCGGGAAGTGAAGACTGTCTCTAGATAGTTAAGCCAGGTTTGGTCCAATGAATGGAATCACAGTCTGCAGGAGCCATTACCTGCTTTCTGTTCCTAGATTGTGTTGTCACTAATCCAATGACAGGGTTTGGGAGTCAGAAGTTAGAATAAGGACCACAGAGTATTCTCATGTTCCCTCTGTGCCCATCTCTGAGCTTGTCTCTCCTCTCTTGTAAGATCTCTGACTAAATCAAAAGATTGTCTGTGCATTTTCAATTACATGTATGTTAACTGTTTAGCCCCCTTAGTGCAACCCATGACTGATGTGAGAAGCCCTATCACTCTCTAAAACGAAAGATGGCACATTCCCCAACAAAAAAGGAGAGTCTCTTGGGCCAAGAGAAAATGACTTCCTGGCAACTCAACTCACTTCTCAGAGGGAGAAAAGGGAGGAATGGATTCTCCCTGATACCCCTTCTCACAGAGGTGAATGGGGAGAAGTTCAGGCCATGCATGTCGGGACACTTGACTATCAAATGGTCTATTTACTCCCTTCACTCCCTCAGCCTCTATCTCCTTCCTATGAGGGGGCTTTGAAGAGTTTTAACACTTGCTTCCCACTCACATGCAAGTCTAGGTTAAGGTTTGAAAGAAATGCAGTCTCTTTACATTGCTATGAGTTTGCTCCCCAGGGAGGGAGTTAGGGCTGCGTGTGAGGGAGAGAGATTTTTCCATCCCAAAAGAGACCCAGTGTGAACCATCCCCATTCCTTTGAAGCCTTTGCTTCAAAACAGAATCATTGCCCTCTCTGTCTCTACCTGTGCCATTCACCTGTCTGGGTAGAATATTTATCATCTGGCTGTCGTCCAAATCCTTCTGAAGGTGCCCCTATTCTGTTGACAAAGCCTCTTGTACATTTGGGGATAAAAGGAAAACTAAGACCGAAGAGTGAGCCCAAGAAGAGCCAGCTCCCAGGAGATGACAATCTTGGGATAAATTAGGTCCCCTTGCAACCTGAATTTGCTCTTTGGGGGACTCACTAGGGAACTATTTAACACGAGAGGGCCAGGTTTACTCTGTGGACAGTGCATGCCTGAAGCCTACTGTGACCCCTGGAGATTGAGTTAATAAAGAAGAGGGCCCTCAGTAACATTTCAAGCAAACTAGCCGGCCGCCTAGTAGCCTAAGTACCGAAGAGCCAGGGACGGGCTGGCTGGGAACTAACTATAGTCTGATCCTCCAATTTATGTAGATAAAAGACATAAGTTCTCATTTGAGTCAGAAAACTGTCCAGATCTTCCAGCAACCTCAGTACAGAGTACAGGAATGGGAACAGACCCTACTCAGGCATATTAAGAAATACCTGGAGATGGGGGAGGGAGAGGGTAGAGTTGATATCAGGTCTGTAAATTATTTGCACTTAACAGCAAAGGCTTAGCTAGTCCCAGGCGCCTTCCTCCCCACATTCAGGTTGTGGCCAGATGGTTTCCCCAGTGGGCCATCCAACTCTAGGAATATATACATGAGTTGTTCTGTTCATTTACAGTAAGCAGCATTAACCCTTGAGCTTAGCCTCAAGGGCAGACAAACTGGTAGAAGAGGGGGGAAAAAAACATCATTTCTACCCTGTGCAAAAAGACAGTGATGTATTTGCTATTCTGGATCCAGGATGTTGATTCTATTCCTTTTTGTATTTTTCTAGCTCTGTGCTTCATCCAATTTGCAACAAATCTAATTTAAGGCAAGAAGTTGATTATATGACTCATGCTAGGGGTCAGAGAGTCTCTTTGGCAGAAGATGAGTCCAGTTCCGCCAAAGGATTTGACATGATGTACAGTGAATTTGACTATGGCTTATGCAATGAGGTAGTTGATGTGACTTGCTCTCCTAAGCCAGATGCATTCAATCCATGTGAAGATATCATGGGGTATGATATTCTCAGAATCTTGATATGGTTTATTAGCATCCTGGCCATCACTGGGAACATCCTAGTGCTGGTGATTCTGATTACCAGCCAATACAAACTCACTGTCCCCCGGTTCCTTATGTGCAACCTGGCCTTTGCCGATCTCTGCATTGGAATCTACCTGCTGCTCATAGCATCTGTTGACATCCACACCAAAAGCCAGTACCACAACTATGCCATTGACTGGCAAACTGGAGTGGGCTGTGATGCTGCTGGCTTTTTCACCGTCTTCGCCAGTGAGCTCTCAGTCTACACGCTAACAGCCATCACTCTGGAAAGGTGGCACACCATCACCCATGCCATGCAGCTGGAATGCAGGGTGCAGCTCCGCCATGCTGCCAGTGTCATGCTGGTAGGCTGGATCTTTGCTTTTGTGGCCGCCCTCTTTCCCATCTTTGGCATTAGCAGCTACATGAAGGTGAGCATCTGCCTGCCCATGGATATCGACAGCCCCTTGTCACAGCTGTATGTTATGTCCCTCCTTGTGCTCAATGTGCTGGCCTTTGTGGTTATCTGTGGCTGCTACACTCACATCTACCTCACAGTGAGGAACCCCAACATCGTGTCCTCCTCTAGTGATACCAAGATCGCCAAGCGCATGGCCGTGCTCATCTTCACAGACTTCCTCTGCATGGCACCCATCTCCTTCTTTGCCATCTCTGCCTCCCTCAAGGTGCCCCTCATTACTGTGTCCAATTCAAAGATCCTCCTGGTCCTGTTCTACCCCATCAATTCCTGTGCAAACCCCTTCCTCTATGCTATCTTCACCAAGAACTTCCGCAGAGATTTCTTCATCCTGCTGAGCAAGTTTGGCTGCTTTGAAATGCAAGCCCAGATTTACAAGACAGAAACCTCATCCAGTGCCCACAATTCCCATCCAAGGAATGGCCACTGCCCGAAAGTTCCCAGGGTTACCAATGGTTCCAATTACACACTTGTTCCTCTAAGCCATTTAGCCCAGAAATAAAACAATGTGTAAATATAACCAAGTGTTGAATGATAATTAAGTCTTGCCTTTGAAAACTATGCCATGACATAGCTGACAGAGTGCTTCTACGTACATCGTCTAACTTTAATTTCCTTGCTTCCCCATAAGGTAAATTGGTCAGGAACTGTTAACTCCATATTAACTATTAGGAAGCTGAAGTATTAATAGCAACATTAATAATTAAAATAATACAATACCACAAAATCACATTTCTTTTATGCTTTATAATGCTCACAGTGCTTTTGTTCAGATCACCTCACCTGATGCCTATGAAAGTCCTATTAAATAAGCAGAACAAGGGTTATTCTTGAAGTTTTTTAGATGAGGAAATCGAGACTCAAATGGTTAAGTGACTTGTTCAAAACTGCTTGGCTTGTAAGAGGTAGAGCCAGGATTAGGTGCTCTGACAACCAGAAAACTTAGACGAAAAGGAGGGCAATATTCATTCATTCATTCATTCATTCAACAAATATTTATAGAGAACCCTCATGATGGCTTTGTAATGTGTCGACTTGGATAGGCTGAACTACATTTCCCAGAATTTCCTTTCTTATGTTTCCTAGAAGGGCGGGCCACAGCGACGATTCTTGGGAAAACAAGAGAGCAGCAAGGAAGCTGCAGTCACTGGTCATTCATATAGTTTATTGTTGATCAGCTGATTCAGCTCATTGCTACGAACCAGCAGCTGGGCCTGCAATTGCTCCACCTCCCCCTGGATCCTCCTTCAAGTTCTCTGAATCTTGGGCCAGGTTGTATATTCTACCAGTTAGGGTTCAACTAAAGAAGCAGAACCAGTCACGCATGCACAGAGGTATATATGTGTTACAGGGAACTGGCTTATGCTTGTGGGGGTTGATTAAGCCATCTGTAAAGATGTCATCTCTACATCTGATGCTGGAGCTTGAAGTCCACAGGCAAGCAGTCACAGAGGAAAGATCAGGAGCATTCTTGAAGTTATAAGCATGCTATGAAACCTCACAAGGTCAAATAGCCCCATTTCTGTCCTTATTGCCTCTGACCTTGGTGATAAAAGTATCCTGCAGAATCTGGGGTTCTTCATCATGGAGCTAAACACCAGGGCTCCATGTGTTAAACAGGGGAACGACCTTCAGACCTTGTTTCTGGAAGGAGGATATGGAGAGAGGAGTAAAACAAGAGGAAAGACCCTTCTGCACTTGTAACACCAAGATGCGACAGATCTTACCAGAAGTGACTCTGCCTTCTTTAGGCCAGCATCATATAGTAGCATTCATTAGAAGACCAAAAACAAATCATTGAAACTGATTATTCTTATGCTAGTGCGATGGCCACACATTTTGGGCTCATAAAGTATTTTATTTTATTAGGAAAGTTTATAAAGACAGGCAAGGAATAAACCTTCAGCTTCTGGATAATAAGGGGCATTAGAGAAAGAGGGAACATAAATAGAATGCTTTGTCTGTTTACTATATTAAAGAAACTAACAAGAAGCACAAAGTAAAGCCAACCATGAGACTGTGCTTGCTGATTCTCATCAATTGCTTTCGGCTGCAGGAAGCAGCAGCTCCAACTGAAAATGGCTGAAGTAATGAGATGAATAATGACCAATTACATGAGATGCTCCAGACTTGCATGGGAAGCTCAGTGGTCTCAAGAACCCAGGTTTTTGCCCTGTGATCCTTGGAGGATTCAGCTATGATTCCCTGGTGGCGGTAGCAAGGTTGCTATAGCAATTCCAGATGCCACATGTAGACATGAGCAAATCCAGAAACAAAGAAAGGTCTTTTCTTCCATGCATCTGTCTTTTCAAAGGGAAGAAAATTTCTTCCCAAAGACCCTCAGCAAACATTCCGTCCCACCCATTATCCAAGATCACTGCCCTGGCTGCAAGAGAGGTGGCAAAACAAACCTCTGCCACATTTAGCCTCTCTAGGTGAGAGATGTCTGCCAGCTAGGAAGGTGGAAGGGGCAGCTGCAGTGGGAGGAATGCCAGGTAGGCAGCCCGGCCTCCAACCTGAGTAAACCCAATCCTCCCCCATGGGACGAAGCCCATGGGGCTCAAGGTCAGGGTGCACATGGCACCTTCACCCCTCACATTTCATGTCCTCACCCCTCACTCCTCTCCCCCTCTACCTATTCCCTGCTCCCCACGTTGGTCTGTCCTGTTGCTCCCTGGAACAAACTCTAAAAGTTGCTTAGATCTGAAGGCAACCACTGGACTCAGACACTGGCCAAGGAATGCCCCGTTTGAGGCAAAATGTAAAAAAAGGAAAGAAGAAAGAAAAGAAAAAAGTCACGAATAAAAGAAATGCACCAGGACAGAAGAAGGGGCGATAGGAGGAGAGAGAGAGAAGGGCAAGACAAAGAAAGAAAGGAGCAATGCGGGAGGGAGCGGGGCGCCGGCGGTGTCTCTGGGCTAGCGCTTGCCCGTCTTGGTCTTAAAGCCCTTTCATCTGGTGCAAAGGTTTCAGCTCACAACCCGGGATGGGCGCAGCCCTAGGTGCCAGAAGAAAGGCCCCCGGCTCATGCCAGGGGTTCTAGGCCTCCCGGGGCTCCACGCACCACGCTCTGCGCCCCTGGGATCCAGCTGAAAGGGGAGTAATGGAAAAATATTTCTGCGGTCCTCAAAGCCTCCTCACTTCAGACATCAGACAATGAAAGGACGACTTGCTGCTTCTCATGAAGGCGCAAAGCCCGGGGAGGGAAGCTGGCGGCGCTGGGAGAAGCACAGCGCCCCGCTCCCAGCCACGGGCTCCATTCACTCCTAAAACCCTACGGAGCCAGCCTGGAGAAACCAGAGAAACATACCTGAGTGGACGGAGCGCGAGTGGGGAGCGCTGAAGAGACACCACGGAGTCCGGTAAGAGGGGGCGCAGGAAGGGGGAGCCCCCTGAAGCCTGTGCGGGGCTCCGAGCCCCGAGGCCTGGAGGCTGCAGGGCTCCCTCCCCTCAGGAGTGCGGACGGCATCCAAAAGCGGGGACCCCACACCCGGAGCAGAGAGGGGGAGGAGCGCCCCGCCACAGGGCAGAGGGACCCCGGGGAGCGGTGAGTCCCGGAGGGGCCGGCGCCTTCCCGGGAAACAGGGCCTCTGACGGCGGCCGGCGCCTTCCCGGGAAACAGGGCCTCTAATGGCGGCCGGCGCCTTCCCGGGAAACAGGGCCTCTGACGGCGGCCGGCGCCTTCCCGGGAAACAGGGCCTCTCATGGCGACGGCGCCTTCCCGGGAAACAGGGCCTCTAATGGCGACGGCGCCTTCCTAGGAAACAGGGCCTCTAATGGCAGCCGGCGCCTTCCCGGGAAACAGGGCCTCTAATGGCGACGGCGCCTTCCCGGGAAACAGGGCCTCTAATGGCGACGGCGCCTTCCTAGGAAACAGGGCCTCTGACGGCGGCCGGCGCCTTCCCGGGAAACAGGGCCTCTGACGGCGGCCGGCGCCTTCCCGGGAAACAGGGCCTCTGACGGCGGCCGGCGCCTTCCCCGGAAACAGGGCCTCTGACGGCGGCCGGCGCCTTCCCGGGAAACAGGGCCTCTGACGGCGGCCGGCGCCTTCCCGGGAAACAGGGCCTCTGACGGCGGCCGGCGCCTTCCCCGGAAACAGGGCCTCTGACGGCGGCCGGCGCCTTCCCCGGAAACAGGGCCTCTGACGGCGGCCGGCGCCTTCCCCGGAAACAGGGCCTCTGACGGCGGCCGGCGCCTTCCCCGGAAACAGGGCCTCTGACGGCGGCCGGCGCCTTCCTAGGAAACAGGGCCTCTCATGGCGACGGCGCCTTCCCGGGAAACAGGGCCTCTAATGGCGACGGCGCCTTCCCGGGAAACAGGGCCTCTAATGGCGACGGCGCCTTCCCGGGAAACAGGGCCTCTAATGGCGACGGCGCCTTCCCGGGAAACAGGGCCTCTGACGGCGGCCGGCGCCTTCCCGGGAAACAGGGCCTCTAATGGCGACGGCGCCTTCCTGGGAAACAGGGCCTCTAGTGGTGGCTGTGACCGGCGTCTGGTGCTCCGGGTGCCGACCACAGGGAAGGCTGCCCCAAGGCCTGTCGCACCCAAGTAGTGAGGGACCAGAGGGCTGC
Source organism: Miniopterus schreibersii (assembly GCF_964146895.1). Classification (NCBI taxonomy): domain Eukaryota; kingdom Metazoa; phylum Chordata; class Mammalia; order Chiroptera; family Miniopteridae; genus Miniopterus; species Miniopterus schreibersii. Next base: position 25,466,536 of record NC_138113.1, on the reverse strand, counting down.
GCTGAGCACCCGCACACGGGGCCCCTCTGCCTCCCTGTGGGGCACTGTGCTGAGCCCCAGAGAGCGCTGCATCTGCGGGTGCGGGGGAGGGGAGGAGCCTCCCGCCCTGAGCTCCCGGTGGGAGAGGCTGGGATCCGTGACCAGCCTGAGGGTGTCCTCCCGCCACAAGCTCCCGGGTGCCAAGAGGCTGGGATCTGTGACCGGCCCTGAGGGTGTCCTCCCGCCCTGAGCTCCGGTGGGAGAGGCTGGGATCCGTGACCGGCCCTGAGGGCGCCGTGGTGGCGTGTGAAGCCGCCCCAGCTTTGCTGAGACCAGCGGTGCGGGGAGCTGCGTGGAGCTGACTCTGGGTCCCCTCCCGCTGGGGGCCTTGGCTCACGGGCGGCGGGACCCTGCCGGGCGGACTCTGCCTGTGGGTTGCTTTGTGCATTTTTTATTCTGATCAGAACTGGCCCCCACCTTCCCGGCGGGCACTGTAGGGACAGTCCAGCGGAGGCTGCCATTGGGGTCTGCACAGTAGGCGGTCTGAGGGGCTGGCCTGGTGGGACCAGCCCACCAGAGCTGAGCAGGGAGGGGCGGAGCCAGCAGGCCTCTCCTGCAGCCGGGAGCCCCACTCCCAACAGGAAAGGGGCGGTCCCGCTCACTGAGGCCCCAGACACACCCACAGGGCACAGTCCTGAGGGGGAAGGGAGAGCACATGGAACATTCTCAAAAATAGACCACATGTTAGGGCACAAGGCAAGTCTCTACAAATATAAGAAGACTGAAATCATATCAAGCATCTTCTCGGGTCATAATGCCATGAAACTAGAAATCAACCACTATAAAAAAACTCAAAAATATTCAAACACATGGAGGCTAAATAGCATCTTATTAAATAATGAATGGGTTACCAAGGAGATCAAGGAAGAAATCAAAAACTTCATGGAAAGTAACAAAAGTGAACAGACAACAACCCAAAACCTATGGGACACGGCAAAAGCAGTCCTGAGAGGAAAATTCATAGCATTTACAGGCCTATCTCAAGAAACAAGAAAAAGATCTAATGAACCATCTAACACAACAACTAAAAGAACTAGAATGAGAACAGCAAGAAAAGCCTTGAGGAAGTAGAAGGAAGGAAACAATAAAGATCAGAGCAGAAATTAACGACATCGAGACTAAAAAAAAATACAAAAAATCAATGAAACCAAGAGCTTGTTCTTTGAAAAGGTAAATAATATTGATGCACCTTTAGCCAGACTCACTAAGAAACAAAGAGAGAGGACCCAAATAAGTAAAATCAGAAATGAAAGAGGCAATATAACAACTGATCCAACAGAAATACAAAGGATTGTAAGAAAATATTATGAGCAACTATATGCCAACAAATTGGACAACATGGGGGAAATGGACAAATTCCTAGAAGCATACAACCTTCCAAAGCTGAATCAAGAAGGGGCAGAAAACCTGAATAGGCCAAAAACAAGTAATGAAATTGAAGCAGTAATCAAAAAACTCCCAGCAAACAAAAGTCCTGGACCAGATGGATTTACAGGTGAGTTTTACCAAAAACTCAAAGAAGAATTAACACCTATTCTATTCAAACTATTCCAGAAAATTCAAGAGGAGGGAAAACTCCCAAACTCTTTTTATGAGGCCAGCATCGTCCTAATCCCAAAACTAGATAAAGATACTACAAAGAAAGAAAATTACAGGCCAATATTCCTGATGAACATAGGTGCTAAAATTCTCACTAAAATACTAGCAAACCTGATCCAGCAATACATTAAAAAGATCATATATCAGGACCAAGTGGGATTTATTCCAGGGATGCAAGGCTGGTACAACATCCACAAATCAATAAATGTGATACATCACATAAACAAAATGAAGGACAAAAATCATATGATCATATCAATAGACGCAGAAAAAGCATTCGACAAAATCCAGCACCCGTTTCTGATAAAAACTCTCAGCAAAGTGGGAATAGAGGGAACATACCTCAACATAATAAAGGCCAAATATGACAGACCTATAGCCAACATCATACTCAATGGGCAAAAACTAAAACCATTTCCATTAAAAACCAGAACAAGACAGGGATGTCCACTTTCACCCTCTTATTGAACATAGTACTGGAAGTCCTAGCTACAGCCATCAGACAAGAAGAAAACATAAAAGGCATCCAAATTGGAAAGGAGGAAGTAAAACTGTCATTATTTGCAGATGACATGATATTGTACCTAGAAAACCCTAAAGACTCCATCAAAGTACTACTAGATTTGATAAACAAATTTGGCAAGGTAGCTGGATACAAAATCAACACCCGGAAATCAATGGCATTCTTATACACCAACAATGAACTTTCAGAGAGAGAAACTAAAAGAGCAATACCACTTACCATTGCAACTAAAAAAATAAGATACCTAGGAATAAACTTAACCAAGGATGTAAAAGACCTGTACTTGGAAAACTACATGACACTGAAAAAAGAAATAGAGGAAGATTTAAACAAGTGGAAGAATATACCATGCTCATGGATTGGAGGAATTAATAGCATTAAAATGTCCATACTACCCAAAGCAATTTATAAATTCAATGCAATTCCTATTAAAATACCACCAGCATATTTCACAGACCTAGAATAAACATTTCAAAAATTTATATGGAACCAAAAAAGACCCTGAATAGCTGCAGCCATCTTGAGAAAAAAGAACAAAGTGGGAGGGATCACGTTACCGGACTTCAAACTGTATTACAAAGCCATTGTAATCAAAACTGCCTGGTATTGGTACAACAACAGGCATATAGATCAATGGAACAGAACAGAGACCCCAGAAATAGACCCACGCCATTATGGTCAGTTAATATTTGACAAAGGAGGCAAGAGTATCCAATGAAGTAAAGACAGCCTCTTCAATAAGTGGTGCTGGGAAAATTGGACAGATACATGCAAAAAAATGAAACTAGACCACCACCTTTCACCATACACAAAAATAAACTCAAAATGAATAAAATACTTAAATGTAAGTCACGAAACTATAAAAATCCTGGAAGAAAACATAGGCAGTAAAGTCACAGACATCCCACATAGTGGACTTTTCATAGATACATCTCCTAGGGCAAGAGAAACAAAAGAAAAAATAAACATATGGGACTACATCAAACTAAAAAGCTTCTATACAGCAAAAGAAAACAGCCTCAAAATACAAAGGAACCCCACGGTCTGGGAAAACATATTTGCCAAGGATGTATAAGGGGCTAATTTCCAAAGTGTACAAAGAACTAGTATTACTCAGCAAGAGGAAGACAAACAATCCAATTAAAAAATGGGCAAAGGACCTGAATAGACAGTTCTCCAAAGAGGACACACAGATGGCCAAGAGACACATGAGAAAATGCTCGACGTCCTTAATCATCAGAGAGATGCAAATTAAAACCACAATGAAGTGTCACTTCACACCTGTCAGAATGGCTCCATCAACAAATCAACAAGGACAAGTGCTGGCGAGGGTGTGGAGAAAGGGGAACCTGGTACACTGCTGGTGGGAACGCAGACTGGTGCAACCTCTATGGAAGGTCCTCAAAAAATTAGAAATGGAGCTGCCTTTTGACCCAGTGATTCCACTCCTAGGAATGTATCCTAAGAAACCTGAAACACTAATCAGAAAGAATATGTGTACCCCGACGTTCATAGCAGCACAGTTTACAGTAGCCAAGATCTGGAAACAGCCCAAGTGCCCATTAGTAGATGAGTGGATAAAAAAGCTGTGGGACATTTACACCACGGAATACTATGCAGCTGTAAAGAAGAAGAATCTCGTACCCTTTGGGACAGTATGGATGGACCTGGAAAATATTATGCTGAGTGAAATAAGCCAGGCAGAGAAAGACAAATATCACATGATCTCGCTTATACGTGGAATCTGAAGAACTTAATAAACTGATGAACAGAATAGATTCAATGACATGGAAGCATAGATGAGACTGACGAATGTCAGAGAGATGGAGGAGGGCGGGTGGGTGTAGGGGGAGAGAGTAACCAAAGAATTTATATGCAAATATGCACAACCCAAGGACACGGACAATGGTGGAGAGAGGGACTGGGGAGAGGGGTGGGACTGGGGAGAACGGCTCATTGGGGAGAAAAAGGGACATCTGTAATATTTTAAACAAAAATAAAATTAAAAAAAAAAAAAAAGACCCAAAGTCCTCACAGTATTCTCTCCTCTCCATGAGCATTACCCGTGGCCCCGAGCACTCTGTCGGAGCGCACTAAGTCCCAAAGCCGGTGAAGTGTTTCCATCTGTGCTCTCTCGCTTTCTCTTCTTCTGTCTTCTTCACAACACAGTCTTGAGACATTTCTTATCAAACAAACAGAAAAGGAGAAAGATATCATAAAAAGCATCTTATTTTTGGTGATCATTTTCACGTAATGAGATGCAAAAGCACTTCCAGCTCTGCATTTAGAGAATTTTCAGGCCATTTTCCCCCCACGTGTCATTAGCCAGGGACATTTAAACTCCCAGGTATTAATGATTTGCATAAAGATGAGATTTGGGTACAGAGGGGTTGTAGTTGTCTCATAAATAGCAGAAGCTGTACTGCAGGGTTCCCGCCACTGAAGAATAAATCTACCAAAGAGCTGCGTGTTCCTGGTTTCCATAAAGGGCGGGGGAGGCAGAGGAAGAAAAGGAAGAAGAAGACAGGAAAAAACTTGAAAAATACCCCTTAGGGAACCCTGCTTCCATCTGCAAAGTGATGGCCACATCCCTGCAGAAACCCGGCAAAACTCCCCCCTCCATCTATTCCAAGTACAGCAGGGCTTCCCCCAGCCCGGCGCCCCCATACCTAGTCAGGCCCTGGGGTGCTCCCCAGGAAACGGCCCGGGGGCCCCCCATGCACACTGAGCTGGCCCACCTTGGGCCGTGGGTCATTCAGGCTGGTGTGCTGAGCTTCCTGGGGTATCCGGAGTGCTTCCATGTGCTTCAGTGAACATCTTTATATCAAAATTCAACAGCCAACTTGCTTGTGGGAGGGAGGCTAATCCGAAGACATGCTGCTTAGCATGTGGAATTGTGCAAATATTTGGTGTTGGGATAGATTACATCACTGGTGACTTCTTATCGAAATCAAAAACCCACTGTAAAGAAGCCCACGCAGCGCTGTTTTCCGTTCATTCACTCAGTCACTCATTCAACATTTATTGGGTGCTTACTCTAAGCCAAGCACAGCTGCAGTCACTGGAAATACAGTGGTAAATAACAGGACAAAAGCGTGCCCTTGTGCAGTTTACACCGTACCAGGCTACAGAGGACACGTGAGCTCAATAAGTGAAATATATTGAATGCTAGACAGTGACAAGTGCTAATGACAAAACACAAATTAGGAAGCAAGATGTGATGTGAAATGTCAGGGGGTAACTAACAGCCTCCCTGAAAAGGTGACTTTTGACTAAAGACAGGAAGGACGTGGAAAGTGAGACAGGTGGATACTGAGGGAAGGGCGATCCAGGCAGAGGGAACAGCAAGCGCAAAGCCTTTGGGCTAAGCTAAGCTTGTGTTCTAGAGAAATAAGGTCAGTGTGGCTGCAGCAGAGAAAAGGGGAAAAGATAAAATAGTGAGGGAAAGGGGCCCAAAAAATGCAGGGAGCCAGATTATTTTAATCTCTTTACTCCTGGAAAGGTGAAGGCGAAATGGTAGAAAAATATCTGAAAGTTTATACTAAGTATGAATTGAGCCGCTGTGTAAAGGGCTCCTAGCCGAGTGCTGACCACTAGGAGACCTTGAGTTCTAGGCACTGTTCCTTTCCTGAACAGCTGTTCCACCTCCTCCCCTTCCTCTGTCTTCACCCTTCTGGCTTCCCCAGCCCCCCGCCCTCCTCCGAGTCATCCCTCCACCCTCCCCGTAGCAGAGCTGCTCTCCTGCAGAGCTGTCACTTTGCGGGGGACATGATAAATGATTCACACCACAGTGGTAATAATCTCTTAAATTTCAATGGGCTTTACACATTCTAGAAGACTTTGACTTGCACTGGCTCATTAGATCCTTAAAATGTCCCTGTGAGGTAGAAGGATTCTCTTGTTATAAGGGAAGAAATCACATTTAGAGGTTTAGTGACCTATCTAGGGTCATGCAGTTAACAGGCCGCATATAGCAAGATTAGAATTTAAGTCACCTACTGTCCCCTTCCTGGAGGTCCGGAACAGTAGACATGCTGACAACACCAGTCTCAGCACGAGCAAAGGGCCGTGGCCCGTGTCAGACACCTTGCTGCAGGCCTGGCCCGGCCGCTGACAGCTACTGTGTTCGCGCACAGCCCCGCTCCGGGGTCCCGGGGAAGCCTTGATGGTACAATGTTCATCAGATGAACAAGGACAGCAGAGTCACAGGGCACAGCACTCAGGTGAGCAAGACTCACTAATTCCCTGCAACACCATTTCCCCTCCTGACCCCAAATACAAGGCCACCCTGACTCGCCCTGCAGCTGAGCTCAGCAAAAGCCAGGGGAGAAAAAAGCCCATGAAGTGCACTCTAACCCAGCAGAGCCCTAAGCTACGGTGAAGCTTGGCCGTGGGCCGAGGTAGGCAAGAAGTTTGAACACTCCAAGGTATTTCCTCGAGAAGGGCGTAACCTTTAAGTGCTTTTCTGTTCATCCCTATAAGAGCCCATTTGAATGAAAAGTGGCCTGAGCCCTTTTCTCTGCCACAACCAGTCATCTCACAAATGAAACACTATGAGGACAGAAGGGCCCTTAGACCCCACCGTGAGGCCCGCTCTGGCCATGTGCCACCCACAGCTAAGGAGTCCAGCAGCCCACAGGGCCCAGGGGGCATGACCACCCAAGCCTGCACTGAACATGCAGATACCTGTGGCCCTGAAACCTCCTGCCAAATAAATACTCAGGGTCTGCCTTGCCCTCCCTACAATGAAACACACCCCCAGTGTGCACACCCCCAGGCCTGAGGCCCACTGTTTGCAGGGTGTTGATGGAGCCCAGGGGTGCAGCCCCCACACATGCCAGATGGAATCAGGCCAGGAAAAGAAAGGAGGAGCTTGGGGCCAGCACCTCCATTTGCACCCTGCCCTGCGTCCTGCAGATGTTAATGACGGTCTGCATGAAGTAGAGATGAATTATCACCCTCCCATTCCTACCACTAAGAAAACTATTCAAGGTTTTCAGGGTGGTGGGTTTTTTCCCCTAAATGAAGTGCTTTCTATTTTTAGACCAAACAAATTTTATATAAAAACCTTTCAATATACCAACTGCAGTCACAACAGCATCCACACAACAGTGGGGGGATGGGGTGCAGCGGGGAGCACAGCAGGGGAGAGCAAGGTTTTCAGGGTCCCTCCTGCTTCTCTTGCCCACAATCACTCTGTGGCCTGCGAGAGCCTGAGGCCTCGCATTTCTGAAGGCCGATCAAAGCAGCCAGAGGCAAGGGAACCCTGATGCAGACACTGAGACAAATCAGGCCAAGGAAGTCCCCTCAGCGTGCCATGTCCCCACCGTGGCGGCCTCCAGGTAAAGCCAAATCCAGTTAGGAGGTAACAGGAAGGTCCTGTGACTCGGAGGAGAGTCAGTCATCATTCCTCAGCATCCTCCTCATCACACCTTTGAGAACAGAGTTTTCCAGGGGCTGTTGAATCAAAAAGACCTAAAAGTCATCCTATTCCCTCACAGCTCCCAGTGTTGTCAGCTGCATTTGGGACCCATCCATGTAGACCCTGCTCTGCCCTTCAGAGAATTCCACCTATTCATTAAAACTGCTGGTACAAGGGTGTTTAGTAAAACCTCTGTCTCCACCGCCTTCCCCATTTCTGCATCTTCCCGGTGACGTCAGCATCCCTATGGGTCATCCAGCCTGGACCTCAGCTTTACCATTTTCTGACGTACGCATTCCCAGTGCCTTACACCTACATGGACTTTGGTAACATGTATCCACAATCCAGACCTTATAATTTCCAGAAATAGCCCCCATCCCTCAGAAGTTTCACCCCTCAAAAATCTGCTCCCTGGTTCCCTCGCTATTCGACTACCTGTCTCAGCCCGGCCGGTTCTCCTGGAACTTCCCTGTCCTTCAGGCTGCTGTGCCTTTGCACTTGCTACGCTCCCTGCCGAGAAGACCCGCCCTCCGTCTGCCTGCCTAATAAGCACCTCATCTCTAAAAACTCAGCTCAAACATCACTTTTTCACTTTACATATACTGATTAAGCACCTCCTTGGGAGCAAGCACTGTGCTAGGCAGCAGGATTACAAAAATGAGTAAAATGTCTTCCCTTCCCTAAGGGACCAGCTCAGGAAACAGACAAGGGACATATAATTCTATCTGTATGGGAATTCATCACAGCTAGCCTGCCTCACAAGAAATGCTAAAAATTTTCTTCAAGAGGAAATAAAAAGATGCTAATTAGCATTGTAAAAACATGCAAATGTTTGTGTGTAAAACTCAATGGTGATGGTAAATACATAGCCAAAGTCAGATTCTCTAGTACTGTAATGGTGGTGCATAGTTTGCTTTAAAATAGTTTAAAATTTTAAAAACAAATGTATTAAAAATAACTACAAATACATGGTAACAGAAGATATTGGACTTTGGGTGGTGGGCACACCATGCAATATATAGAGATCATGTATCATAGGAATGTACACTTGAAACCTACATGATCTTATTAACCAGTAAAAAGTAAAAGTAAAATAACTACAATAATTTTTATCGGATATGCAATATGAAATATGTAAATTGTAACATCAATAACCTAAAATGTGAGGGGGAGAGAAGTATAATGTTTCTCTATGCTAAGGAAGTTAGGTTGTTATCAGCTTAAAATAAGATGTTACAAAAATAAGACATTTTATGTAAGCCTCATGGTAACCACAAAGGAGAAACCTGCAGTGGATACACAGCAGATTATGATAAAGTAGTCAGAGCTCCACTCCAAGCGATCAAGTTGCAAAGGACGACAGCAAGCTAAGGGCCGAGGAACAAAGGCTCTGCAAAACAGCCCGAAAACAGTGAACAAAACGGCAATGGCGAGTCCTCACTATCGGTAATTACTTTAAACATAAATAAATTAAGTTCTCCAATCAAAAGACATAGAATGGCTGAATGGATAAAAAAAATGAAACAAGATCCAACAATACGCCGCTTACAGGAGACTCACTTTAGCGTTGAGGACACACACAGGCTGAGAGTGCAGGGATGGAAAAGGGGTATTTCAAGAAAATGGAAACCAAAAGAGAGAAGTAACTATACTCACAAGAGACAAAATGCACTAAGCTGAAAAGGTCAAAAGAGACAAAGAAGGGCATTTTATAATGATAAAGGGGTCAACCCATCAAGGAGATATAATAATCGTGAACATTTACACATCCAGCACCATAGCACCTAAATGTGTAAAGCAAATACTAACAGAATATTCTCAATGCACATTTCTGACAAAGGATTCATACCCAGAATACATAAAGAACTCCTACAAATGGACAATAAAAAGATAAACAATCCGACAATAAGAGGAAGACAAATGCATCTACCATATGCCCCAGCAACTCCCAGATATTTCCACAAGAGATTTTTTTAAATACATCACAAAAATATATGTACATATCAGTCTTATTTATAACAGCCAAAAACATTTCCAAATGCATATGTACATCAAAAGGTGAATGGTACGTTTAAACAATGGAATATTACTCAGCCATAGAAATGAATGAACTATCCATACATACCACACACTGATGAATCTCAAAAGCATTCCCTGAAGTTAATGAAGCCAGACACAAAAGACTGAATACCGTATGATTCCATTCACATAAAGTTCAAGAACAGGTAAAACTAATGTGTGCTAACAGAAGTCCGAACAGGGTGGTCTTAGGGTAAGGTTTCCACTGGAAAGGGACACTTTGAATAGTGATGGAAGCAGCCTATGTTTTGTGTGGTGGTTACACAGATGTAAACAATTATCAAGCCTATCAAACCGAACACTTAAGATCTGTGCATTTTATTGTATGTATTATATCTTAGTTTTTAAACAATCCATGAAAGAAGTCTGGGGTTCCTTTAGTAACAATGAGAAAATATAGTAGAGGAGGAAAAGAGAACCCTCACAATAGTAACACACATAGGAGTAAATATTTTAAAAAGCTCAAGAATTTCATGAAGGAAATTATAAAACTTATTGAGAGTAGACGTAAATGAAGTATGTTCAACAATGTGAAATTTCACTATCATAAAGATATCATTCTCATCCAAATGAGTGTATAATTCAATACATTTCCCAACTTTAGTTCACAGGTAGGGATTTGTGGAACTTTAGAAATCAGTTTCGCTATATCCAGTCAAGTAAAGATGCACATATCATAAAGCTCAGACTTCCCACTTCTAGGAATATGTTCCAAGGAAAGAATCTTACTCTTCTGGGCAAAAAGACAGTAGAAGAATGACCACTGAATCATTCTTTAAGAAACACCAATAAATGCATAAGTTGCTTTTCATTATTTCTGATTACTAAACTTTTTCTTTATAGTTGGAGAAATGGTCTGTATGAGATTGATTTTTTGGAACTTAATGATGGATCCTTTGTGGCCTAATATCATGGACAATTTTTTTTAAGTTATCACTTTTACGCAAAATCATGTGCACTTTGTGTTTTTTTGTTATGCATTCACCTTTCTTCCTCGAAATGATTGCTTCCTCCCAGATTCATTCTCTTCTAGCTGGAGTACATCCTTCAAGAGTTCTTTCAAAGTGAATCCTTGGTAGTAATTACTATGAGATATTGTGTGCCCCAAAACATCTGTATTTCAACTTCATATTTAAATAATAGTTTTGCTCATTATAAAATTCTAGTTTTATTGTCTTTTCTTCAACACTTTGAAGATATTGATTCACTGCGTTAGCATATCAAGTATAGCTGCTGATTATACAGATGAATATATAAAGTGTGTAAGTATAATCGTATAAAGTATGATTATAATCTGATTTTCTTGTTCCTCTGGGTAATATGCTTTTCTTCTTTGAAATCTTTTAGAATTTTCTCTCTTTCTTTGATATCCTTTAATGTCACTGGGACGTCTCTGCGTGAGGTCACCTCTCCTACTCAGCACTTTCTGTGTCTTTCCAGTTAAAGGTCTCTTCTCTTCTGTGATTCTGTTGAGGGAAATTTATACTCCTCCTTCAGCCTTCCACACCTCTCAATTTGCCATCCCATCATCTTTTCCAGTGCCTTCTGAGAAAAATTCCTGTTCCAACATTTCAGTCTAATATGGTCTTTGGCTGGATCCATTCTCATACGTAGCCCATCCATTGAGTTCTTTATTTCAACAATTATCTTTAGGTGCCTAATATTTCCAATTGGTTTTTCTTCCTATTTGCTTCTCCATTCTTTATTTTTTCAATATTCTCCTGTATCTTTAAATATAATTACTATGTTTTTTGTTAAATTATTGTTCATTCTGTTTCCCATGGTTTAGCTTATTAATTTTGTTAAATTCCTTTCATAGAACTTTTACTCCTCGCATGTCTCACTATTTTTCCTTGGAAGCTCATCTTTTATTCCCTTAGGATGACCAACTATTTTGCAAAAAATGTCTATCTGGGAGAGATGTAAAAACTTAGGCTTTGTTTACTCTCCAGGTGAGTTAGATGGATGGTCTTCAAGGTCGAAAGTCTCAGAGGTTGCGATCTGAATTCAGCCGCGACCTTCACCACCATCCCCACGCATTGCCCCGGCCGTTAGGGAACATCCCATCACCTCATCTCCCGGGTGTTCTCACAGGCACGCACAGCCTCTGGCATAACGCCCAGCCGGCTGGCGGAGGGAGAAGGCAGGACAAGGGAATGCTCGGGCATACAGGTGTTGTGGCCACTGGCTTCTCCCTTCGGCTCCAGAGCTGCCGTCACCCTACCGTGGTGCTGCACGTCCGCCTGGAACCGCCGCTCGCCTGCCCACGTCCCCGGAGAGATGCGAGAGGAGAAAGGACACATTAGAAGTCCCTCTGCCAGCCAATCCCTCGGATGTCCCTGGGCTTCTTCCTCTCCAGTCCATCATTTCTCCCACCTGGCAGCCAAACACGTATCTCCCGAGGGTCCTCACAGTTTTTGGCTTAGTTAATGAAAATGGTTGAGCACCAACAATCTTTTTTTTCCTGTGGCATCTCTATTGTTAGGTTCAGAGAAGAAAGGCAACACCATTCAAAGACAGAGCCAAGTGACTCTAGGTATATTAAGGCTCTACAATAAAAACTTTGGTAAGAAAAATTTTTTAAACCACACTGTAAGACAAGGATACTTATGACTGAGTATAGAGCTAGATTACATGCCTGCTCCTAGCTCAGGCTACACAGCTTTTCTGACCACCCACAAAACGAAGAGAGAATTTCAGAATCGATTAATTTAATCAAAGCTCACCAGGAGCACGAGAGAGAGAATACGTGATTACCTTCAACAGTTGCTCAAAGGTGGTAAGTAACTCCTGAGAGGACTGAATAGACAATCACAGAAATATATCCCATAGGACATAGGGCCTTCCCTCATCTAATTCACATTTTCTCTTAATGTATCTTTTCAGACTTCCATAGCCCTCTGTCCGTTCCTTTCCCTCTCTGAGAGCAAATCCTTGTCTAATTTATTTATCATGTCCCAATAAAAAGATGTAGACAATGGCTAAGCTAAAGAGCCTTCAGTGGTTCTCATATGAGAAAGGCTGCAATCCGGCTCCTTCAATGAACTCTGGGTGAAACACTAATTACTCTGAGATTGAGCAAGACACTCTCCCTGGCTCAATTATGGAAATCCTGGATTACAGAGGACAGAATCCAGCTCCTTTTTTCCTGCCAAAGGCAGCTCAGCATTTGCGTAGCATCCTACAGAAAACTGAGAAAAGCAGCCATGACTTAAACCTCCCGGACATTTGCCTGCTAGAGACATTATTTTCTTCTAATGAAATTGTATCAATTTAAAACTCAAATAAATTCTGGATAAATGTCTAAAGTGTTCCTTATACAAAGCCCTGTGAGTAAGCATGAAATAAAAAGGCTGTCATTGTTATATTAATGATGAGACTGAAAATAAATCTTTAAATATATTGAACACAACAAGCCTTCCCCCCAAGGCCCTCGACTGTAAAGCAGAGACACAAGACCATCATTATCACAGGTTGTGAGGATTCAAGATAAGTGACAATGGCCCTGGCCGGTGTGACTCGGTTGGAGCGTTGTCCCATGCACCAGAGGGTCTCAGATTCGATTCCAGGTCAGTGCACATGCCTAGGTTGTGGGTTCCATCCCTGATCCGGGAGTGTACAGGAGGCAATCAATCTATGTATCTCTCTCACATGGATGTTTCTCTCTCTATGTCTCCCTCCCTCTCAAATAAATAAACAACTGAATGAATAAATGAATAAGATAACTGAGAATGTGTTGCCCAATGAACAATAATAATTCCCAGAAACAATGAGCATTTTCTATTACTCTTCCTTTCTATGGTTCTGGACCTAAGTGGGCACATATGCAGAATCACACGCACATACCACACCCCTTTCAACCCTTACCTCTATTCCCTTCCCTAGTTCCAACCTGTGGCAAAAAACTCAGACCCGTGGTTCTCCCAATGAGAGAAGCATCTACAAAGCCTCCATCCACCTGACCAAATTACAGAGTTAAAAAGTAGACGGTGACCAACCAATATTCTTTAAAGCTTTATTTGTTCTCCTTTCAGAGATGCTAAAGTTCAACCTCTTTTTTCCTTCACTGGGAAAACAGGAGAAGGCCTTGGGGAAAATTGGCCCAGTCTCTGACAAGTTAGGTATTATCATCTCCCATTTTACAGATGAAACAACTGAGGCACCTGGACCTTAAATGGCTTTCCAAAAATAGCACAAGCAAATGGCAACAGCTGTTCCCATTCCTCACATTGTAGGTTTTCAGCCAGATGCTCAAGTATTCTAAATTCATCATAGGCTGTGCAACAAGTTGGGAGGACACTGTTATTCCTCAATTTTTATTACTTCAAACCTCATCAACCATTGTCTTTCACAACATCCAAAAAAGCTTCTCTTTCCCCTTGGGGTGGGTTTCAACCCCCTGTAATGGACCCTGCCACCCTGTTAACGGGCGAATCCCAGGCCGGTGCAAGGTCGCCATCTAGTGGTGAAAGCCGCTAACTGCTGGCACGCCGCACATCTTAACAGGCTCTTCCGTGCGCCCCCTTTGCCGTTTCCACCCACCTCGCACCCCAGCAGTCACTTCCAGCAACCTTCCAAAAGCAACTTCCAAAGGAAAGAAGGAATTTCCAGTTACATAAAACATAAAGTGATTTTAAAATTATTTTGTGATTTAGGCATTCACTAAGTTGGTGCACTCAGACTCAGATAGGTAGAGATCTACCCCATCAGCAGATTGCTCTCCGCAGCCTAGAGCTCGACATGCAAGGAGACATCAAGAAAATACTACAAATACTCCTGATAATTGTTGATAACCACAACATGAGGTCCTTGCTGGGTTCGACTTTGCGAAAGGAGCTCTAAAATCTCAGCAACTACCTGAGAATCTAGCAAGTATGGAGAATTGAAGAGCAAAAACAGCTACTTCTTTAAAAATGGAAATTTTGATTCTACTCTCAAACAAGTACTTATTGAACACCTACTATAGGCTTGAATAATATGAGGTGTGTTAGATAAGTATTAAACAGTCCTCTAGCAATCTTGCTTTTGCCCACAACTCTCTAGTCTATAGAATCAGCTTAGTCAATAATATTCTAATAACTGTGTATGGTGTCAGGTGGGTACAAGATTTATCAGAATGATCACTTAGTAAGTTATATAATGCCTAATCATTGGGGTGGACACCTGAAACTAATATAATATTGGTCGGCTGTAATTGAAAGTTTTAAAAAATGATTTAAACTTTTAAAAGGAATCTGCTATCTTCATATTAATTAAACACACATGTTTTAAATGCCAAAGTCTATCTTTTCCCCCCCAGTCCTAAACATTGTGAGTTTTTCTGCAGACTTTAGCACCATTGGCCAAGTGCTCTTCCTAAAACTCCTCTCTTTAATTCCTCCTAACTCTCTTGATTATATGCCTTCATCTCTGATCACACCTCCAGTTTTTGATAGCCCCCATAACTCTCAAGGCATATATTCCACAGAGATCCAGCTTGGGGCTCCTTCTCTTTTCATTCCTTTCACTTTACCTTGACAATCTATCACATTTGTGGGCTTCGATGATCACATATGTATCTCCACCCCTGACTTTCCTTCTCAGCTCTAGTTCCACATTTTCACCTGCCTACTGGGGATCTCTCCCTGGAATTTCACACTCCACGTGCCCACATCAGAGATCAGCAACTCCCCCTCCAAACTCCACTCAACTGCTCTTTGTTTACCATTTCAGCCCACCAGTCTCCGTTCTTTGCTGCCGCTTTAACAACTTCCTTCCCAATGAGCTCTCGTCTAGTCAGTTCCAGGGGCGGTCAGTTCTGTACCTGCATTGATCTCTCACCAGCCCTGCCTCCCCTCTTTCCCCAAGCCCATTACTCTCACTCAGGCCTCATTCTCTTCTGCTATGGGCTCATCATTCAAATGTATATTTTTTGAAAACCTAATGTGTACCAGGCATTTATTAGGTACTAGGAATATAGCGGGACCAAATGAGACAGCAGCCTTGCTCTAATGGGCTTTATATCTTATTGCCGGGAAAGAGAAAACAAATATTAGGAATGAGGGAAGGCATAAATAAGAAAACAGTCTCATCCTTGTCTCCATGATTCAACAAAACCAGATCATCTCAAATCTTTAGTTTTTTTAGTTATTCTGCTCTACCCGTCTTAAGTGACCCATAATGAAACTCAAAACAAATCTGAAGTTGTACATGGTTGATGGAAAAAAACAGAAAGGCAAAAGTCTAAATTGTCTCCCTAAACCTCAAACTCTTTCTTAGCTTTAAAATTATTTTCATAAATTAAGAAACAACTTCTAAACTTCTGAGGGTAGACAGAGTTAATTAGGCAAAAAGAAAAAATTGTCCATGTGCTTCAATGTGGCAAAAGTTGTGAAACAGCCAGGAGGCAAATCAGTAGCGTAGGCCTGTTTTGATCATTTCGTTAGAAGCCTAAAATTCTAAATTACGCTTATTGTCCTTACCAGAAGGGATTTGCCCATCAAACTGATACTTACTGAGCCTAAGAAGCCATGGACAAGGCTTGTGTCTGTTCATATTCTCAGCATTCATTGTGGATTCCGAAGCCTTTCATTGAACAAGCATCCCTAGCATGCCTACTATGTGCCACGTGGGTCTGGTTCCCGGGGTAGAGCAACATGGCATTGTAATTACCCTCAAGAAATGTATAGACTAGCACGACAAGGGTCTGTGAAACACCGATGGGAGTTATAACAAAAACTCACATACATTTCCACAGGAAGAAAGTGGTTGGGAGTCAAGCAAAGCTTCGGCGGAGACACGCAGGCCGGCGGTGCCGAGGCGGAGTGTGTCTCAGCGAAGACGAAGACAGGGACACTGCAGACGGAGGGCAAGGCTCGGGGCGACAGCCGGTCACCCGCCGGGCGACTGCCAGTGCGCGACGCGGAGTCGCGACATCAGGTAACGGGGATGAACCACTGTCCGGCTGGAACAGAAACGTCCATACAGGCTCACACCTGCACGAAACTGAGGTTTGGGCCGGTTTCCGCCGTTAGCTTGTTTGACAGGTACTCAGATGACCGTGTGCTATAAATAGACCACCCCTTAACTCTACTCCAAAAATATAAACCGCCGGCAACTTTTCAGCATGACTCTGGCTTGAATGATTTCATAATCCCTCCGAGATCTTAAATGAACGCACCGCCGGCGTGCCCAGCTTGCCCGAGGCAACCAGGAATTTATTAGAAGAAACCTTCGCCCTGCCCGCCGCTCTGTCTGATCCGGTGTTTGGCTGTTCATGTTGTTCCCCAGCAACAGGTAGAGAGAGAAAATCGGCGCAGAACAAGGGGTGCCGCCAACCTGCGGCTTCATGAAGTACTCTCTGGTAGTATTTCCACTGGAAAATTCAAGATAATATAATGAGCCTCTGTCTCTGAGGAGGAATCCAAACAAGAACAGGGAGTAAGACAAGGGGCTGGGTTCCCAAGGGGTAACAGCTCTCCCTGGGGAAGCTCCGAGGCAAAGATGTTAATAATGCCAGTGTGAACCTGACACCCCAAAGAAGGACGGGGTCCCCAGGCTTCCCAACCTAATGGACCGCAGATTGCTCTTCACCTTTGAGGCTCGGGGCCTGTCCATGGAACTTACATTGAGAAAACGCTGAGTTAGATAATATGATCGTTTTTTAAAAACTATATTAAGAGCCTTAAATGAATATTACTAAGTGAAAGAAGCCTATTTGAAAAGACTTTGTACTGTTTGATCCCAACCATATGGCATTCTGGAAAAGACAAAACTATGGGAAGTTTTTTTTTAAAAAAAAGAAAAGAACAGTGATTTCCAGGGGCTAGAGAGCAATGAATAGGCGGAGCACAGAGGATTTTTAGAGCAGGGAAACTATTCTATAAAGGCGGATACATGTCATTTAAATGCATATAATGTACAACACCAAGAGGGAAGCTTAATGTGAACTATGGACTCTGGGTGAGGATGTGTCAGTGAAGGTTCCTCAACAGTGATAAAGGGACAACTCTGGTGGGGATGTTAATAGTATGGGAGGCTGTGTGTGCGTGGAGTCACAGGCATATGGAAAATTCTCTGCACTTTCTGCTAAATTTTGCTGTGACGCAGTTGTTTTAAAAAACTGCTCTGAAAAATAAAGTCATTTTAAAAATCTGTATTGTATTGTATTCTATATAGGAAAACTACAACATTAGAGGAACAGCCTCTCACTGAGCTGCGACCCCCAAGGTCCCATCTCTATATATTGAAAACAGTGCCCCAGGTGAGCAATTGCTGATGGAGCCGTGTACCAGTCACTGTGATGAAAACAAGAGAAGCAGAAATCTTGGTCCCCAAGAGTTTGCAATCTGATTGAAAAAGAGGGAAAATTAGATACAGCCATGAAACAATTAGAAAAACATATTCAGCTAACATTTATCAGGCACACCTCATGTGCCAGGCATGGTGGTAGGAGGCTTAGGTATTTAGTAATGAATTGTGGTCCTCTTCATGGAGCTGACAGTCTAGGTGGAGAGAAAACCAGTAAATCGGCAAAAACACAAATGAGAACACTTGTTATGTAGCCTAAAATAAGTGGCTTAATTTACAATCTGCTATCGAAGGCTTTTCTGAGGAAGTGACATTTGAACTTACACATACTAGTCAGTTGAAAAGTCAGGGGAACAGTGTTGTAGGCAGAGGAACAGCAAATGTAAAATCCCTGAGACGGGAACAGCTTTCAGGGACACATTACACAGAGGAGTGTAGGTGAGGAGAATGGAGAACTGGGCAGGACCCGGCATGCAGGGTCCTGAGGACAGGTTAATAGTTTATATTTTATTCCATGGAAATGGGAGCCTTTGAAGGGCTGTAGGCAGGGAAGTGTCCAAATCTGCTTAATGCTTTTACAGTACAGGAATCCGGGAATCACTCATTCCTTAAGTTTGCTGATTCAGTCACTGATTCATTCTCCCATGAACTGAAAGTCCAGAGAAAAAGGGAACCACTTGGGTTGAGGCTTAGGTGTGATTTCAGCCAAACACTCCAGGAGTGGGGGGCCGGGGGGCCTTTACTAGGAAGCTTATCGCACAGCTGCAAGAAGCTCCTGTCAGTAGGTCAGTGTCTGTGTTATCTAGGAGTAATTATCAATAGCTAATTATCAACCAACACACTCAAAAAGTGTACCCATTTTAGATAAGTTATGCTATTTCTCTATCCTCTGGCAGAACTTGCAAGTAAAACTAGAAGAGACAAAGACAGTGGCCACCTCCCTCTCTCCCCTGTGCTCCATCTCCCTGCTTTCCGCTGCAAAAGGAGCCTATGCTGAGTCCCCAGGGCCCGGCAACAGTGCACGTGTGCTCTGGAGGGCAGCCCAGCTGAATAATCAGTGGTGAGCCAAATGAAGGGCAGGCCCTGCCAATACTGGAAATAAACAGAAGTAAGACTGAAGGGGGAGGCAAGTGTTTCTGAAGCCTGAATCTAGTGGAGCAGCTAAACCCCCAATTCTCCCAGAAAGTGGTATAAAAGTGCCTCCAGGCAAAACCAGAGAGAAACTCCACTACTACTGACCCATTAGCACAGGATTTTGACCCTTCTTATAAATTATTTGGAGCAGACTTACAGGGGAATTTAATTTTAGGAAATGGGCAAAGAGAGTCGGATCTAGGCTTCCTCCCCCAACAAACACTGTGCAGGTGGAGAAGAAGGGAGCTGAAGCTCCTAAAATGTTCTGTGGCCATCACAACCTCTATTACTAGGCAGGCAATCATGTGAGTGCTCTTGAAAACCTAAGGCCTTTTGTGAGCTGGAGATGATGGAACAATAACTAAAGAAAGACAAATCTTTTACCACCTGAAAATAAGTGTTAGTTCTCAAACAACATTTATATATCTCAGTGCCTAGGTGATATTTTTCAGTGACCACCATAGGGTGTAGGAATAGAAATTGCATCATCCTGTTCAAGGTGACTGAGATCTGGCCTTTCCCCCAGGTTTCAGGTGGGAAGAGCCAACCTGACAGGCTGAGACAGGACATGTGCGGTACCCAGAATTGTCGTCGATTGTTGGTTACAGCTAATTCTGTCTTTCAGTGAGACGGGGAGCCAGGGAATCCTGCCTTTAGCACGTTTGGCTTCTTTCTGAACACTCTCCTCTCCCACCCAAGGGTCCTGGCACTTACTTACTCTTTAATTTTGGTTCTATGGGGCTCCTACGTTACTCCCGGAACCCCTGGGAAACTGGCCAGTGTTATCAATGGCTGCTTCTATCACTTGTCATCATTCCACTAGACTCTACTGGCCTTGACCTGTCCTGCCTTCATGGGCACCCACGTTTCCATTCAGGGCCTGGGAGAGATTTTGTCAGTCAGGTAGTGTCCTTTATAGAGAAAACTTAATTAGCTAAAATATTCAAGGAGGGAGGACTGCTCACTGCAGTTCATCTGATTCTCTAGTAAATGGACAATTTAAGACCAGAGCCAGAATTGCAGTGGGCGGTGGTATATGAGGAGAGATGAGGAAGACCATCGCTGCCTGTTGTCCATGCCTGAAAGCCATGGGCTCTTAGAGCATTAAAAATCTCACAAATATTTTAGAAATCAATCAGCCCATTCATTTTGCAGATAAAGAAACTGAAGCCTAGGGAGAGCATTACCCAAATTCACATATTTCATCATACCAAAAGGGTATCTGTTACAACAGGAATGCCATATGTGATAGGCAGAGATGGTACCACCTCGAGCTGCTCCTGGTGACCAGCAGGGTCTCTTCAATGCAAGTTATTTGTCAAAAGTCTAACACATGGTCCCGAGTATGTGGTCAAGAAGGGAGGCACAGAGGCTGGCACTCAGGTGGAGAGGTGGCCTAGGGATATTGGGTCATTCACTCCAGCATCTCAGAAATTTTCCTAATTGGGTCAAGGTTATAATTTCTGGAGAGCTGGAAGACTTGCAAGAAAGAACTATTGGCCTGGTCACTTATTCTTGGTTAGTCCAAGAACAGGACAAAATCATTCTTATCCATAGCAAGTAAGGCATGGCCAGTAAAAATCAGCAGTTATGTGGACTTCAAGCAGCAACAAACATTCAGAATTTGCTGGTGTAATATCAGCTAGGACCACTACTGAAAATGAGAGGAAAATGGGAAATTAGGAATAGAGCACTACAAGGAAAAACGGTAGGGTTGTTTTCTCGATTTTTACTGAGATTTCACACCTATAGCTCTCAAGTTGGAGCCAGGCTCATTTTTCTGGTCAAAAATACCTGTTTATACTAAAGTGCCCTGTGGACATGTCATCCCAAGTGTTACCATGGCCAATAGCAAGTTTGCTGGTGTAAAACCTACAAAACCATGACTGACCCAGAGGATCCTCAGAGAGAGATCACGCTTAAAGAGACATAGTCCAGCAAACCAAAATTTATTTTCAAAATACTGTGCTTGTGTTTCTCAAATATTGTGAATGGGGATATATCCCGTGAAGTTTCTTTCCTCCCCCGTCCACTTTCCTCACACCTGCAGTTCACAGAGTAGCCGCCTCCCTCATCCCAGCCTTTCAAACACCTCTTCCCCCAGCTCCACCCAGAGCCTCTTGTTTGCTTCATCACTTTACCCTCCACTCAACCACGTCACAAGAGTCTCTAAAATCTACCCAGCAGGAGAACACTGTTTCCAAAAAGGCAGAGAAAAAAATCAAACAGCAAAGCCAGATCTGCCCGTAGCAGAACAGCTGCAGGAAAGGCTGCACTCTTGTTTGTGGATACATTTGACCCGTCACAAATGAGATATGGGTATTTTTGCTAAACATTTATTTTTATTTTTTGCTAAACATTTAAAACAAGCTTCAAAGGATAACTTTTTAAAAAGACAACAGCATGAATGACTCTGATACAAATATAAGATGAACCTGTATGGAAAATACTATTTAACTTAACTAATAAGAAAACCAGGAAGGTGTTACAACAAGTTCAAAGGCGAACGAAGAGCAGACACATATGGGCCACCGGGGACACTGAAATGATGCAAGTTCAGACAATGAAAGAGGCACACCACAGGAAGATCAGATAACCCAGAGGGGGCACTGCGTAACACCTAGCAATCCATTGAAGGGACCCTGTGATCCTTTGTTTTCCCAATTTTCCTGACAAGGTCTAGCATTTCTGTATTGACAAGGACCCTACCAAAGGGTCTTTCTGTGGGCACTCGCCCGATCTCTATGCCAAAATGGACAATCCAGATATGGAAAGATCTGTCGCTCATCTTGGCAAAATTCGTTGGCACCCTAAATACTCTGCATCCTCACCATGCTATCCAAAACAGCAGGGAAGAGCCCCACTCCCTGAATGTTATGTATATATTTCTACATAAGTCCCCAAGAAAGGATGTCTTTTACCATTAACGATACATGGTGAATTTGGTGACATAACTCACCCAGTCTTCATTTTTAAACCTGTCTTCCTACCATCCAGGTATCCTTCCATGGGGACTGAGCACAGAGTGGCCTAAGTATTCACCGCTACTTAGAATCAGCACTCCATTTTAACCAGAAGACTTCGACCTTGACTGACAGGGCCCAGTTCATTTCCTCCCTCCCTCCCCCCCACTCCCCACCCCCACCCCCCCCCACACACACAGAGTTATTTCCCAGATGCTCCCTGATACCCCATGCCAATAGATTACAGGCATGCCTCAGGGATATTGTCAGTTCAATTCCAGACCACCACAATAAAGCAAATATCACAATAAAGCAAGTTGTAATCCTTTGGCTGCTGGTGGAGGTCTTGCCTTCAATTCATAAAAAAAATGCAACATCTTTGAAGAGCAATAAAGCTAAGTGCAATAAAGCGAGGCGTGCCTGTATTGGCAAGTACAAGTCGCCACTCCTTGGGACTCATCTCAACCCTAAGGTTAGAACAGTTTCACCTCAAGCTAACAGCCCGTCTACTTAGAAGGCAGCGCCATGCTGTGGAGAGTTCAACCTTCGTCCTCAGGAAGACCAGGATTTCAGTTCCAGATCTGTTATTAAAATCAGATGAATAGCATCAACCTTTCAGAGCTGCTATGAGGATGAAATGAAATGCTATATATAAAATACTCGGCAAAGGTATCTGTTATTTTTATGCTTATTGCTCTGTTGGTCGCTCTAGGGACCGGCAGTGCCCTGGCCTTGCTCCCGTCAGTACCATTTGTCAGCTGCGCTCTGCGTCTCATCTCCACAAACGCCTCTCCTCTCCCCTCCCAGGTGGTCGTGTTTCCTGCCTCCCCTGCTCCAGGCTCAATGCCTCCCACTTCGCTTGCTGATGGCTGTGAACACAGGCCTGATGGCCCGCCCACTGTACTGTCTACCTGCACTGAGCGAGCCCTCAGCAGTTATGTGTCCGTAAAAAGAAAAGTTACTTCATCCCTTTTACCCAAGACCCATGGCCTACAGTCCCTGAGCCATTGAAACTGCCTTGGTTTTGAATGGAAGTTTGTCAAAATCCTCATAAAGTGTTCATATGCAATTCCGTTATCAAGAGGCTTCTCTAGAGATGACAACGGTAATGAAAAATATTGACTAGAGCCACAAAGCTCAATTTTTTAGCAGCCAAAATTATACCTTTTCATTAAATAGAGGCCCCAGAGAGCAAAAAAATGATAATTAAACAGATTTATGATGAAAAATTACAGATAACATCTCCCTGTGCAAAGCAACAAGAAGCAGACACACTCAGAGAAGGAAGCATGAGACGCAGAAATCTGAGAGACCTGCCTCTTGGGGCATTTAAATCATGATCCCTTCCCACAGCAGCCTCCTCCTCACCACTCCTCAGAGGCAGCCTCTGAATCAGTGTCAGAGTAGCATGTGGCATCTGTGACCCCTGGGGGAGACGCAGGAAGCTCAACAGCAACAAATAGAGCCCATGGAAGCTCCAGAAGGCAACGTCCAGACTTGCACGGATCACTCACCGCTCTGCTCAAGGCTCACCAGGGGTTGGCTGTCACCTGCTGCATCAAGTCCTAACTGCTAAGCTTGACACCCAAGGTCCTCTCCAGGCCAGCATAGGTCTGCTTTCCCATCTGTGCTCCAGTGTTTTCCAACACAACCCTCCCTGCTGGTTAATCAATTCCTTCCCCACACCATGTCCCTTCCACCACCTTACCTTTGTTTGTGTTGTGCCCACAATCACCTTTTCCAACCCTCACTGATACCTTGTTCCTCCAAACTCTTATTGCACTGGTGTTTCCTTAATTAGACTGAGCATTCACCAAAAGCAGGCATGGGAATGCTTATATTTCTCTGTACCATACCACACAGTCCCTCCCACAAGGCTGGGATTGTAAGTGTTCAATAAATGTCACTGAGCAGTTAACTCTCATCTGGGTAAACAGACTTGAATGTAAATTAATATATTTTATGGCAAAAGTAAAGGGAAAACAAAGAAAAAGAAATAACGTTTGATGAATGCTGACTAGGAACTACACTGATTCTCATGTAATCTCATGAATTCCTTGCAGTAAGCCTACAAAATTGTGCTACCCCATTTTAAAGATTTTTTTAAAAATTTCCAGGGCAGTTAAACAACTCTGTCAAGGGTAAGGCAATTTGTAAATAACAGATCAGAATTCAAACTCAGATCAGATTGACTCCAAAGCAAGTGCTCATTCCAAGGATTTTTATCACTGCCATCATTGTCACCACAGCCATGCTTATCTGCAGTGGCATTGAGCCATTTAGCAACAGAGAGACCTTTAATTGGCACTTTCTGTATCTTTGCAGGTGACAGGCCTGGGGTGAGTAACAGAAGACATGAACTTATCCATGACAAGGCAAAAACCTTCACATTTTCCTTGGCCCCTTTCCAGAAAAATCCATCAAACAGGCAAAGAGCACCAGTTCCAACAGGCCCTCTCCCACATGCTGGCTCTCCTGCCTTTGACTGATTTACTGACTGGGCAATGGTGAAGACTTGGGTCATTTACGTACACAAATAACTAAAAGATAGTACAAGAAAGGGATAATTCCTTGCTCTTCTACATCCTAGCTGTGTGTCCCTGGGTAAGTCTCTTTACTTCCTGAGCCTCATCAGTAAGTTAAGATCCTTTGAGGCTCCACAAAATGGTGTGACACTAAGTGCTATATAAATGTTGAAAATTAAGATCCTAAATACTCACATTAAAGAGGAGATTCAATCTTCCCTTTTTTGGAGAAGAAACTTAAACAAATTATCAAAGTGATTTTTGAAGAACAATAATTTTAAAAGGATAAGAATCATACCTTTTGCACAAATATAAACTAAACATGTGTCAAATATTTTATTTAAATCACTAAGTAGTAAGGGAGCTAGTACAATGATACAATCAATTCAAAGGAGAATTCAAAGACACACACATGTAGACACAGGAATGCTGAAATGCATTTACAAATAGACTTGGTCAATATCCACACGGCAATAATCACTTGCATTTTATGGGACAAATTTTACTTGCATTTCTACAGACAGGGATCATTTGTGTTATACTTAAGAGTTCTGCAATTTGCAGATTAAATAACATTTCAAAGATAATGGAAGCAGACCACTAAAGAATCAGATAATCCAGGTGAGTATGTGGGACAAGACCTAGAATTCCATAGGGTACCCAGCAATTTTTATTATCATTTTAAAGTCTTTTACAATTTTTCCTTCCATTATTAACAGATATCCCATATTTCCAAGATCCTGTCCCTATGGGAGAAGCAAGAAAACAGTGACAGAGTCAACCATGAAGGAAAAAAAAAAATTCATCTGAAGAGTCAGAGCCCCATAAACCAGGCCTTGCTTCCTGACTTTACTGGACAACCCTGTTCAGCGAGCTTACCCCAGCATGCCCTAGGAGAGCCACCTTGGCTGAGTGATCTTGAGCATCCGTCCATGCCTTAACCCATCATTCTCTCTAAGGTTGGTATTCAGGAATGGTTTAGGATTAGGTCCTAGCTACTTAATAAATCAGCGTTACCCAAGAAACAATAGCATCACCCGGAGTATGTGAGAATGCAGATTCTCAGGCCATTTCGCTGATCCTCTGAATCAGAATATACATTATTAATATAATCCCCTTGTGATTTGTATGAAAATAAAAGTTTGAGAAGCAGTGGCCTGAGTAATCATATTACAGCCCCCCACTAATTAACTGTGTCACCTTGAGCAAGTCAATTCACTTCTCTAGGCCTCAGTTTCCTCACCTGTAAAATAAAAAAGCCAGGTCACTAGTTTTAGAGGTCTCCTCCCTAGTCTCTGAACCCAGTCTTACAAAGGGTTTTTTTTCTGATGTCAAGCTCCAAAAGCTAATGCCAGGTCACCAATTCCGGAGCTTGCGACATGTGGAGGCTTAGATAAGCCTTGCTTACATTTTCCTCTTATGTACTTCTCTGGAGAAGATAAATTGACACAGAGACCTAAAGACATTGTCCTGCTTTCTGGAGCACCAACAATGTGCCCAGTTTCCCTGAGAGCCAAATGAGTAAGAGATCTCACCATCTGCTTTCAAGTCAGGATCTTCCACAGTTTTGCTCCCTGATTGAGTGTATTGCTTTTTAAAGTCCCAAAATAATCAATTCTGACAAGAAAGATTCAGATATGCTTTTCAAATTATAAAAACACACATAACACACACAAATTTCCTGACAAACTGATAAGATGAGAAAGTGAATTACCAGCTTATTATTTTTAAGCTTATCCGCTTTCTGCAAAGCAAGTCTACTTGTTCTGCAGGGAACCCCTGACCCCGGTTACAGCACATAGCGCAGAACTTCACAAAGCCCTGTCCTCACCATGGCAACATAGGGCCACTCTGTAGTGAGCCCACACTCAGTCCACATTTGGGGATGTGGGAGGGGGAGGGAGAAGAACCTGTAAGGATGCTTCCAGGCAGATGTAAATGGTGCTACTCACACGCAGATGAGGCATTTTCCCCCTTGTCCTTCATCACATGCACATTGCTACTGTCCCTGAATGGGTTCCCAACTGAATTCAATGTCTGCTCAAAACTTATGCAGAGCACAAAGATTCTGGTCCCAATGTGGTCACAACATTTAAGCCCTTGCTGCACCTGTAAAGCGTCCTTGCTCCAACCAAGAGGAGCAGGTTGCAGCCGTTCCCCACATTTGTCTACTCAGTCCCCCCTCCGCCCCTTGCATACCAGAACCCGCAGCTGTCAGACTGATCCCCTGACTCTTCAGGTTATTCAACAGTTTAATGGGGATTTGTAGAACACTCACTCTCTGCCAGGCCCTGTGCTTAGAGCTCGAGTCTTGGTGGTGAGCAAGACAGACATTGTCCCAGATGTCCTGTGAAGCTCAGAGTTTGGTGGGACACACAGACCCTGCGGTGACAGAGACACAAGCACTTCCCCATGGCATTGCAGCCTGTAACAGTGGGCTCTGATTTGGTCCTCTGGTCCCGACACTGAAGAGGGCTTTTGTGGTGGATGAATCTCTTGAACAATCAAAGTAGTTCCTTCCATAACCCACAATTTCTTGTGAGTTCCCTATACAGTCAGAGGCATTCAATACTCTAAAAAAAAGAAATCAAATTTTCATAGCGAGAAAACAAAGACATAGTCCACTCTCGCTCTTTGAGCTTCACAATAAGCCTAGACTTAAGTATCGATAGCAAAACCTTGAAGGAGTCAGAGTATCCAATTATGCTGTGACAATTATACAAAATGAAGATAATTGAAGAGTCAATTTATATGTTTACTTGGCCCCCAGGGCTTGGCTGTGAGGGAGAAAGTCGACATGCTTGTGGGTGTCGAGCAAAGCCGTATGTGAGCAGAGGGTGGGCAGGGGACTGCCTGCCACGGGTGGCGGAAGGACACGTTAGTTCTCCTGATAACGACCATTCCCCCATGGCCAGGCTGCATGGCACACTTTGACAGAAGCCAGACAGCTGGATGCCATGACCAGAGATGAGTCAACAACAGTAACAGACACCGAATGGCTAGAAACCAAGGACTTGATGTTCTCCCAAATGCCTTGACGACTTGCCAGTACCCCTGCCTACAAATTAGGTGCAGCCCCATGGAGACCCAAAGGTGGAGGAAATATCTGAGATAACTATTTCATTCTAGAATTACAGAGACAATCCTAAAGCGACTGGGTTTAATGGATTAACAACATTCCAGCTTTTCATGCCATTAGACAAAACAGGGCTTTAGAGTAAAATAGTTGATATGTTTAAAAAATAATAATAATTTTCATTAGTTACACAGCTGAGTTTTGTGGGTGAAACATATGACACCTGCTACATTTCCTACTCCTTAAAGTGAAAGTTTAAGTGGTGACCCATCTGATAACCAGGTCTTTTCCAGGTGAGTCAAACATTTCAGGAGGGAGCAGCACATATGATACCAAGGCCTTGAATGTGGAATTTGAAATGAAACAAAAGGTTCACTGGGTGTCTGATGGGAAACTAGGTATGACCTGAGTTACGATTTTTTTAGCTATTCTGCAACTTTGTAAGATGCTGGAAACTGATAATAGCTCATGCAAGTAACTTTGTCCATTGAAATGCAAATGAAATATGCCCAGTGTAATGCAATTTAGTATTGCCTTGTGGATAAATGTAGTTTGTACCTATTTTTAAATGCATTGTGGCATTATTGCCTATATTATATGTGGTTGAATTCTCCTTTAAGCCCGTTGTATCATCTTACTGGTTCCCTTGTTAATTAAAAAGTTACCTAAAATCTTTGACACGTATTCATTATATATTGGTATGTCATGATTTTTACCTTTTAATAATCTCACAACTCTATGAAATTAGTCCCATTATTATCTTCAGCTTATAAAGAAACTGAGGCTTCCAGGAGAAAAGTAACTTGTCAAGGTCACAAGACCTTGAGACAGGGCTGAGATGGCAGATTACTTGCGTGTTCTGATCCCCAGATTGCCACCTTCATACCTGATTCCTGGAGCTTGTCTCTGAAGTTCTCCCCATCACCTCTCAGCTAAGTGAGAAGTCCCCCTGGCTGTGTCATATTATCACTGTCCACAATATTTTCACCGTCGTTTGAGCCATCTGACCAATTATTCACTGTAAACCAGAAGTAGCCAGAACTGATGTTCTGTAACTGAGATTTAGGCAGACAGAGTCTCCATCTTTTCTGCATCTTCTGTCGGCCACCACCATTTCAGCATATGTAGGTGGGGAATGGCTGTGGGACAGGGGGATGGACAACATAGGTGACCACTTACTCTGTCTGATAAAAAATAGACTAACACCACCCATCACTATAAACAGAGGCTCCGCTTCTCTGCTTCTAATAACAGTATTGGAAGGAATAAAGCTGTTGTTCATGCCCTGGCCGGGCGACTCAGCTGGTTGCAGTTGTCCCGTACACCAAAAGATTGTGGGTTCGATTCCCGGCCACGGCACATACCTAGGTTGCAGGTGCAAACCCAGTCAGGGTACACACAGGAGGCAACCGATGCTTCTCTCTCACATCAGTGTTTCTCTCTCAGTCTCTCTCTCTCCACCATTCCTCTCTCTAAAAAATCAATATGAGCATATCTTCAGGTGAGGATTTTTTAGAAAGCTGTTGTTCATGATGGTGATTCTAATCACTCATTCTCACATATCCCCAGTGTATGGATTAGTGAAAGAAGCACTGGCAGCCCTCCCAAGTGAAACCATAAGATGACAATAATTCCTTAAAAGTGTATAATACTGCATGTTTTAAGCCCTTTCATATCTGTTATTATGAAATAGCCACGGGAAACAAACCAAATTTATATTATCTCCATTCTATAGATGAAGAAATTAAGTTCTATACAGATGATGTGACTTACCTAAAGTCAGCCAGTAAGATACTGCAAAACCTAGATTCTGCCCCTTAACCCAGATCAGGTCTCTCTTTACTATCCCAACCTGCGCCCTCCCATCCCATCTTCCTCCCCCACTCTTACACACATGTACACATGCTCACACATACACAATGTTGACCTTGAGCCACATCAGCAGGTCAGTACACACAGCCTCTCAGCTGTCCCCTCTGCATCCCACACTCCCACCCTCACCCCAGCCCCACTGCTCTAGGCTAATTACTCCTGCTCCAAATTTGATTTACATGTCCCATCTCTCACCGTCCTGCTCTGGATTAGCTGTTCCCTCCCACTTGTTCCCATGGTGCCCTATGCTTCCCCATGAACACATTTGTTACACTACAATGTAATTGCCTCTTTACTGGACTGTGTCACCTAATAAATTGTGAGCTCTATAAATGCAGAAGTGTGGCACACTGAAGATGATCGATAAATGCCTCGAGAACAGCTGCAACCTCAGGTCAGACCCAAATCTTCCCTGTAAGTTTCAAACGTAAGCCAACAGCTGGGCTTAGGCTCGGCTTTCAGTGATGCTGAGCAGGCAACTCTTCTGAATTCCCAACAAGCCATGTTTTCTAAGAAACAAAAATGTGCCCCCTCAGGGCCAGCATTTCCCCAGGCCCACATATATTCCCAAAGAGCAAATTAAGCTCTTCAGGAAACTGTCCTCCAGATTGTAGCCACCCAGGGAATATTACTTATGCCTTCAGGTAAGTCAAGGGATAAATGTTTTACCCTTGGCTATGTCACTAGTGAAATGGGATGAGTCAGGCCTCCATCCTTGGCTGGGAGGGAGCATAAATTTGACCTGAATTCTTTTTCCTGCCTCTGAGATCTGGCTTCTCTCTGACTACACAAATTCCCCCAGTCTTCAATAAAAATAGCTAATATTTATTCAACTCTTATTAGGTGCTAGGCACTGTTTTCAACACCAAAGATGTACAGACTCACTTAATCCTCACAACAATCCTGTGAGGTAGGTACTATTTTTATCCCAATTTTACAAATGAGGAAACTGAGGCACAAAAAGACAAGGAACCTACTAAAATCACACAGCATTTATCTGCCTTGAGGACAAGTTCAGGCCTCACCAGTTCAGGAACCATGCCCTCCAAGAAGCCCTCCTGACTACCCCAGCCCATGTACAAATCCTGAAGTTCTCTAGAAATTATTTTTAGTACTGTATATTTGGTAATTAATTTCCACCTGATGTTCTTATATGGAAGTCAAGGCAAGGCCAAAAGATGCTGTTCCCTTGTCTTCCCTCAGCCCCAAATGGATTTTTCACCATGCATTGCATGTTTTCTTCACAAAGAGAATGGCAGGGGTGAAAGGTCAAGGGAAGATGGGCCTGGGATATGCAAAAGGAGAGCTAGATCAGTAACTGGCTAAGAGAACACTTTTCACTCCACAGGAGAGCCTGGGTATAATCCTAAGGAAAATCTCCACAAGATCATTCAGCAAGTGATCTGATCTCTGAGAGAACTTATGTCTAGTGTTTCTCATTGACTCAAAAAAATAAAACGCTTTGTCCTGGTTGCTGGGATGAGAGCCTGGAGCACCACTAGGAGGCAGTAGAATGTAGAGGCAGAGCCTGTTCCCACATCTCCACTTCATAAATGCTTCATAATTAATAATGCGAAGATGATCATCTATCCTATTTAGCCAATTATTGTGCAGAAATCAGTAGTCTGTCGGAGGAAATCCTTTTGGGCAGAGACTGTTCAATCATCTTCATTACCATCATCATTATCATCATGATAGATAACGCTTAGTGAATTCTTATGTGCAAGACGCTGTTTGTGAATGATCACCTCTCATCCTCTTTCTACCCTTGGAAAACCTTTTAGTAACTATCAGATGGCACAAGGCACTGATTCTTCACATTAAACCAAGCCAGTGCCTGTCCTCGGGTGGTTTTATTTCAATAGGATCCACAGAGTAGAACAAAACTCTGTCGTGTGCACTATTGAAAAACAAGTTTGCTACATAAATGGTGTGATTTACAATGGCCTAAGAAGTAGGTTCGAATCCTTCCTCAGCTACTCACTAGCTGTGTGACAAGCAAGTTACCTTTTCTCCCTGAGCCTGTTTCCCTAGAGATAAAACAGAATTAGAACATTTCACCAAGCAGTGATGGCCAAGTGATACAATGGCTGAGGGCTCCTCACACAAGAAGCCCCCAGGAGAGGGGGCTTGTTGGCAGCTTTTAGAGAAATCTTTCTTTAATTCTTCCCAGATTTATTAAACATAAAAAATGGTACATCTTTTCACCTGTCCTTAATATCCCTAATCTTGATATTGATTATTCTATCGTATCATAATAGAGATGTGAGACTGTTTGCTCCTACGCTGAGCCGTCTCGGGTCGTTGGCTCTGCTCTCTGCCTCCTTTCCTGGGGGACTTCTCAGAGTGTCAGCCTCAAGCTGTGCTCCCCTCCTCCACCTCCACTGCTCGCCATCCTGGCTTTGCCACTCAGTTTTCACAAAAATGGTAACTCAAACTTGGTTTTGGCCAGGAGATGCCCCTGCTGTCCCTCTGACAGTCACAGGCTTGCGCTGGGCTCCTCTCCTTTGCCCTCAG
Organism: Miniopterus schreibersii; assembly: GCF_964146895.1. Classification (NCBI taxonomy): domain Eukaryota; kingdom Metazoa; phylum Chordata; class Mammalia; order Chiroptera; family Miniopteridae; genus Miniopterus; species Miniopterus schreibersii. Next base: position 25,434,498 of record NC_138113.1, on the reverse strand, counting down.
GGGTCTTTGGACCTGACCTCTGTATCTGTGGATGTTTTTCAGCTTGTTGAAGCGCTCTCCCAAAATTTAGGGAACACCTGAAGTGCTAGTTACTAAAGACATGCATAACTTAAAACTGTTCTTTTCCCTCGGGCCTGCGCTAGCTACTCAGTCATTATGCCTTAGGGGAGTGGGTGAAAGTAGGAGACAGACAGCTTTCTGATGATTCCTTTTTTCCCTTAGGTTCCCAAATATTTAGGCACATGCAGTTAAAACTGAGCAGAGCTCTGAAATCTTGACCAGTTCTCCCTGTCAATGGCAGACAAGCCCTGGCTGAGATGCAGAGCTAAGAGAGGTCTTTCCAACAGTCCTCCCGTGAAATGTTTCCCCTTCCTCTTTGCCTGTGCGAACAAAACCCACGCTTGCAGGCCCCGCTAAAATCCTGGCTACGCGGAGCCTTCCCCGACGGGCCGGTGCACCCAGAGCAGTCCCGCTCTGAACACCAGCGCTCACTCTTCAACTCACAGTTTCTGATCTGGGCCCTGAGATCCCCTTAGCAAGGCTGCCTCCTACTCCTATTTAATTCTTCAGCTGGGACCTTTTCCCCTTATTCTAACCTCTGACCACATAGGGAGCTTACACTACCTGCAAACTTTACTTCAATCCTCACGGACAATGAATTGGGAGAAATGTCTCTCCCACCCCCGCCCCACCATCTATTTTCATGTAATTAAAACATAGGGCTTTCTGGCTCAGTCTGTACCAAGGGCATACCTGGGTGGCTGCTCCCTGGGGAAGGAGAATTCTCCCCAGCTCTCACACACACACACACACACACACACACACACACACACGAGACCATGGGCCAAAGGGGAAGCTGCTGGCAGATGAAGAGCTGTCCCTGACTGGCCTGCTGTCTCCAGGGTGGAATTATTCCGCTGGTTTTGGTGCACAACTAACTCTGAGTCAGAATAAAACTCCAGGCTTTCCACGTGTGAAGAGCTAATAAATCCTTAGTGAATAAGCCTTTCTAAATTGAGTTTCCTCTCTGAGGCAACCCATGAGCAGTCTGGCTTTTTCTACTGAAGCGGCAAACTGCAACTATAAATATCAACAAGATGGGAGATGGGGCTGAGGGTGTGGGGACAGAGAAATTAGGAGTCAAGCATGGTTCCTGACCAGGACTGTCTGTGTAGCAGCGTCCTTCTCCCTGCCTCTTGCTCACTAGTCCAGGCCTCTGTCGCTGCCGTAGGCAGGAGGTGCCTCCATCCACTCATCCCCGCCCCTACACCTTGCCTTTGCCTTTTTTGACTACGCCACCCCCAAACTCTCCTACGTTCTAGTTAGTGTAGTGGGTGCCCTCATGTCAGTTGTTGTCAAGCATCCTGTGTCTCTGCTCAGCAAAGCAGCCTACCTGAAGGGTGACAGTCAGACTCAGAAGGACGGCACCCAGGTGGTCGAGCGGCACCCTTCCCGCGGCAGCTGTGATGGGAGATGCTGTAATATCACAGTTATCAGGATTTCAAGGGAAGCGGGAGGACCACCCCTCCAAGCACACATGCTTCACTCCCTCCTTACAAAGGGCATGAAGAGAACCTGGTCCGTGATGCATGGGCCCCTCAACAAGATCAAGGGTTCAAAACTGGGTGAAAAGAGGGTTTTAAAAGAAGTTGGTCGAGCACTTTCTTTGGAGAGAGGTCTTGTGGATTGTGATTTCCCGCCCCACCGTCCGTTCAGGGCTAGGGATGTGCTGCCTCTAACAATTCACCTAGACAAGGGCCCCAAGGCAACCACTCAGGTCGCTCTGAAGTGTGGTTTCTGCAGTTGGACGATGCCAAAGACTGGCACCTGACTCACACCTAGGGAGATCACAAGGAATGCCCATGAAATGTAGAAGCTGAGAAAAGAGCAACTTCTCGGTGGGAGCGGAGAGAGGCTGCTGTGTTGGACAAGCTTGTGCTTCCAAAGAACATGGGAGCTCTCCCTGTGAGCTACATGTGTGCCACTCAGGAAAGGAAACAGTCATAAGGTCATCATGGGTGCCCATAAGGATGAGGGGACCTCAGCTGAAAGAGGCTAAATGCGTACCCATGTCCAGGAGCCGAGGAACGAATCCCAAGGGCATACCCAGAATAGCAGGACGGGGGCCCAGCAGGGAAACCCAAAGAGCCTACAAACAGAAGAAAGGCTTTTTGTAGGCTCAACAAAGAAAGACTCTTTAAACCACTTTCCAAGCCCCCAGAAAGAATGCAGCCATCCAACGAAAACTGTCCTATACCCTAACCTCTGTTCACACCAGTCCCTAAAGGATCCAACTAGCAGCAAACAAAGGGGGGGGGGGGGAGGGAGAGGAGAAGCAGAGGACAAGGGCCCCGTTCCCACTTGGAAAACTTCCAGAGTGAGGGAGCTCCAGGTTTGGGGTGGGGCAAGGGATGTTTCATTTTCAGAGTTTGAATATATACATTTTAGACTAGATATTCTAATTTCTGAATTGAGTCTATGTAACTAAGTCCATTGGACTGTATTTCCTAAGGAGCTAGCCAAAATTCTGCTCCAGAGGCAGAGAAAGACCCCGCCACTGAATTAAATCTAAGTGTAGATAATGTGTTCTCTTTACCACACAAGCCCTGCGTCTGGAACATACTGGTTATACTTTTTTTTTTAAACATATATATCTACAATCTGGTCTCCAAAGCCCTTCATTAGCAGCAGCCCTCCCCAGCCCCCACCACAAACACACACCACCTGACAGCAGTTTCCAAGGAGCATTTGTGGAGAAAGAGCTACCACCTGGAGGGGCAAGACGGGGACCAATGGCTCTAATCTCCTCAATACTCTTTCAGTCCCCTTGAGCTCTGTGGGGTAAGATACGGGGTGCTTCCCAGAGTCCTCTGGCTCCTAAAATGTCTCTCCCTCATCTTTCTCAGTGGCCTGCTCCATTGTAGAAATCTCCTCATTCCTTTGTCATAGTCACATGTTAAAATTAAAATATTCTGTGAAAGATAAGACACTTTACCTTCACCATTCACACCTTATTATAAATTATTATGTTTCTTTAATTTATGCTTCTTTTTGATAAACAGACATTTTATGCATGCCTTTAGTATTTAACATGATCACAATTTAAGTATCAGGACTCAAACAGACCATAGTAATTATAATATTGAATATGCTTTTTAAAAAATTCACATGCTCCCCAGAAATCCTCCCCCCTCAGAGGGCTCACACAGCCACCAAACCCCACTGTCTTGTTTGGGTCCCATCTTAAAGCTGGCTGAGAGCATAGTTTAGAAAACACAAAAAATAAAACTGTTTAGTACTTCTTGGTCAGAGGACAGGGGGAAACGGGAGTGGATTTGCTGAAAATTGTAGCAAAATTATGGGGTATTATCTGGGAACAGCCATCTCGGGCCAAGGAGACACGGCAGGGATGTTGGGACCTTAGGGTTCAATTTTCTAACTACTGCTACAGGACAATTTTTTTTTCCCAAAAGGACAGAGGGTGATGTGCTTAGATTTGGGACTGGAAGATTCTTCCTCATAAAATCGCATCCCATTTCTTATAATAATTCATTGCTCATCTACCAAGGTGTTTTAGAAAACCTGCTGAGGATCAGAGCGGGGATGAGGCAGCTTTGAAACCGCAGCCAGCACCTCTTAACAAGCCGCGTGACCCTGGGCATCTTCCACACCTTCTCCGGGCCTATTTTCTCATCTGTAAAAATGGGATAAAAATAGATGCCCTGAACCATCTGCTGTGAAGCTTGAACCTTCCCTAGAAAAATGTCAAGCCCAGTGCATCGCACACACTAAGGGTTTGATGTCATTTTTAGCTATATGTAGAAGGGACCACAGAAGATGTACCTGCAGATTCCTGCATTCCAGGAGACACAAAAAAGATGAAAGTTTAAGGACCCCAAAAGACAAACCATCCAATGAGCAGGATTTTCCCCCAGGGGTGTTGATAATGATGTGGCCCTGCTGCGCCTGCCTGGGACACGCAGAAGGCCGCCGTCAGCGGGCGGATCGCAGCCCTGCGTCCTCGCTGCCTTGGGATTCCAGCGGTTAATCACCCTGAAGACCTTGGGGTAACCTCAGGCCCACTTCACCCCCGGGTCAGCCCCCAAGGGAAGGGCTTGTGGGGAAATCCAGAGGTGCTGCGCGGCTGAAGAAGAGCCTGGGGGAGGGAGAATGGGAAAGCCCCCCAAAAACTATCTTGTTCGTTTCACAGTCCTGCCCCGGCCTCTCCCCCCGGCTGTTGCCACTGCCCCACCCCGTTCACACACCAGACACACAATTAATCTGAGCCCCACAAAGCCAGCCTTGTCGCACTCCGGGCTGCACCCTGAGCAGGCACGGAGGGAAGGCTCCTGCTCTCTGCCACCTCCCTCCCCGCGGCCCCAAGCAGCTGCAGCCCCGCGGGTGCCTCCCGCCCGCCGCAGAGGAGCCTGGCCCCGCGGGACATTCCTGTGCCTTAGAGGGAGCCTCTCCCCAAGCAGCTTAGGACTTCAAGAGCAGGGTCTCCTCCTTACGGGGAGGCATTGGGGCTGGGAAGACGCAGAGAAAAGAAACAGGGGTTCACCACTTGACGCCCCTGCACCGAGAAGAGGCGCCCGATCCTCAGCTTTCCAAGAGGTCTGTTGGAGGAAGCCTATCGTTCCAATCTGGTAGGGGAAGTGTGGTCCTGAGGCTGCTTCTCAGCCTGGGGGTGAAGCACAGCCTCTCTCCTCTCTCCTGGTCGCCGGAGGCCACTGCAGAGAGCCCCTCCCTCCTCCTCCTCCGGCCGGGAGAAGGCTGTGCAGGGATCCCACCCGGCCCCACCCAGCACCATAGCAGAGGTTACCTTAGCTAAGGCAAGGTAGGCATTTTTGTATTATTATAAAACCTCTCAACATAGAGGTAATTATATATATTTTACATTTCACAAAAGCGGGCCAGTGATTTAACTTGAGCAGAAAGGAGTAAAAGAGGAGAGGAGGGGAGATGGAGGAAAAAAGAAAGGAGTAAGAGGAAAAGCGTAGAGAAGGGCCTCCCGCCATCCCAGACCCAGGTGGCAGGCCGGGCGGAGTTCCTCCCGCTCCTTTGCCTGGCTCCATCCCTACACATCTTCAATATTACCCTTTCCAGGACTGGAATAAAAACTACCCGCAAAACAACTCACCTCACCCTCACCTCAGATTGTACCCTCTCTTCTCACAGATCACCCCCCCCCCATATTAAAGATTTTCGTCACTACATTTTCTAATAACGAGATGATCAAATTCTAGACCCAGGGGACAAAGAAGGAGGGACTAGCTGAGGCACGGAAGAAAGAGGGAGGCGCCTGCCCCTCACTGCCAAGGCTGCCGAGGCATCTTCAGAGCTGACATGCGATCTCCGAAGGCTCTGGTATCCGTCTCCAGCAGTATTTCCCCGTGGGCTGCAGAAGTAAGGGGGGGAAGGTCCACAGATCAGTTTCAGGGCTCACGGATGCTTGCCAGTTTGGCTCCAAATAACATTTCACTTCAATAGCAACTGGACATTAAGATTTATTAGTGGTGCTAGAAAGTCTCTGCTGCTTAGCTTGTCCTAGAAAGCCATTCCACACGTGTGGGAGAGGTCATGGGTCAGCGAGTGGGGGCTGAGTAGATGGAAGGATTCACGGATGGAGATGGACATGGGTGAGCGGCTGGGTGGGTGGATACATAGGTGGACCTCTGTATCACATATAAAGATTCATCCTTTGCTTGCAGAAAGAAGTACTCTTAACAGTGGTCATCGGGAGCTGGTATGCAGCATTGGAAATGGCACCATAACCAATTTAGTTGTCTATATCCCTGAAGCATATTTAGACTATCCCATCAGCCCCAAGTAAGAACTTCAGTTTCTAACCAAGTCACATTTTTCAGTCATTTTTTTTATCGTCTTTGCACTCCCTTTCTCAGGTATCTACTTTCCTCCCACAGAAAATAGCACCTCCCAGAAGAGAACTCCAGCATCCCCACCCCCGGCCCTCATCTCCCACCCTTTCCCTAGCTGCCTGCTCTGTGTGCTCATCTGGACGCCCCAGGGCCCCTCCAACCTCAGCGTGCCCACATGAATGCTGAAGCCTCCTCTCCCACCTCATTCCAGCTCCCTTTGCTAACTTCCCTATTTTTAAAGACTTATTATTTCCATTCTTCAAAGTTTTAATAATAAACTGAAAATCAGTTTATATTTCCTTCCCTTCATATGTGATCAATCACCGTGTCATTTTGTCACACTACTACAAAGGCCTTTTGAAAATGCTCCCAGCTTCTGATTTCTCCCCTCTACAATCAGTGCCATGCACATATTTATTCATTCATTTATTCATTAATGCTACTCAAAGTATTCATGCCTCTGTAATGCTCAGTGCTGAGCTCTGCACCAGGGATACAAATGAATAAAACAGTTGCTGACCTGAAGTATCTCAGATCCTCAGTAAATACTTCATAAAACAATACATTGACTATATCTGTCCCCTCTTCAAAATTTGGGCAGCTACCTATTGTCTGGGATCCATAATCATTGGCCGAAACCTGTCTTAGCCTTGGCCTTGGAGACTGGTTTTTAGTGCAAATTCAATTCAGCGCTTACAGAATAATTACTATAAGTTGTAACTAACTGTATTGGAGCCTGGGCCCATGCCCTATACCTTCTCCTCTCAGAATTATGATGCCGAGACTTGGGAAGCTGACTTGGGGCTCAAAGAAATAGCGGAATCGGCTAAAATTAAAATATTGGTGATAAATCAGTTGGTCACCTGGGGCTAAGAATGCTGATGCTGAGAGAGCAGGAAAAAAGAAAATGAACAATAATAATAGTAAAAATACTCTCCTGGAATACAAGTTATCAAGAAGCTCAACCCCAAGTTAGCAGTCTCACACTTCTTAACCACGCTGGCACAGATCCTAAAAATATCAGAATGACCCCTGGAAGCACACCAGACAACAGATTTTAAAGCTAAAAGTGCTTTATAAGCATGAGACTTTCTGAATGTGATTTTATTTGGATGTCTTGAGGAAAGAAATGAAAACAATTTGGGAAGAGGACTTTGACTTCAAGGGGAGCCTGCCCTTTTGAGCGGAAAGGAAGGGAGAAATGGCTGGGACAAATTCCACCCCGTGTGCTGACAAACTGCTGTTTTTACATGTGCCTGGAAGAGTCGAGAGGATCAGAGGAAATGTGTATATCTACAAGCCGAACAAAGAGAAAAATGCCACCATAAAACTGAGGGGGAGGATAATACAATAAAACAATACAGAGTGTCCTATAACCACGGAAACAATAACAACGCTAAAACAGAAATAGCTTATTAAGTTAAAACAACAGTAAATCTGTCAGAACAGCCCATAGAAGCTCTCATCTTATGATAGTGAAAAGCCTCTTTCAGGCCTAGTGTCTTATACCTTCATTAAACTACAATTTTATAAGCTAAATTATGGTCAATTCTTGTTCAATTCCCAGAATGAAATCTAGTTAAACTCTTAATTTGGGAGATGTATCTTTTGCAAGTGACAAATCCTTAATGGGCCATTCCCAAAGCCTGACAACTTGAGAATGCAGGGAACCAAGGCATAGAAGTGCTGCCCAACAGTCTGGATTTGGGACCCTGTCTAGATATGGCCAATAATGATCACACAGAAGGGACTGTCTAGGCTACTCTCTTACCATTTCCCCAGGCACCTTCTGCCCAAGGAAGAGTGGAACAAGGAAACTGATGCTTTCCTGCTCCAGCTAAGAGGGTTCATATCTCAGAGGAAGTTGAAGTTCAAACCAGCCAGCTCCATTAACTCTATTCCCTCAAAAGCTAGGCCATCAGTCTCTGCAGGTCTCCACGCCCATCCAGCACCACATATACCAAGCAGCATGTAACTGAGAAATTCCCTGTATATCCCTGCTGGTTAAACCTTGGTTCTGAACCACTTACCTTACCTGACTGCCTGGATTATTTTACTGGTATCTGGTGGACAAGCATTCTTGTGGCAGTGTCTCAGGAAAGCATTTTTGTTTTCACCCACACATCCAGTTTTATAAGCTAACTTATTTCCACTACTTGAGAACTGCCAAGGATGACTTTAAGTACTTAATATAGCCATGTTATTTTTCACACAGCTTAGCACCCCACACAACAGCCACCAACCCCTCTTTCACTATCCAAACCCTAGCCCCACTTCTCCCCAGCCTCCCACCTCACCCACACACAAACAAAATGTTCTCTACCTGCCTTCCCCTCTCCCGCAGGTCTGACTCAAGCTTTCCTCTCCACCTGAAATGGCCTCCCCTTCCGAGCAAACCTCTCCCATCCTTCATAGCTCAGGTCAAGTCACACCTCTTGGAGGTCTCCCAGGCCCCTCCAAGTTCACGGTAAACTCTCACCCCTGATAGCCCAAGGCAGTTTGCTAATCCCAATATAGCATATATCCTTGCCTGCCTAGTGAATTGCTGAGAAAGAAAGTTACTGGTGTGAATATTGTTTTCTCTCATCCACCTTAGGACAAAGGAGCCAGCAATTGCTTTTCTTCCAAGATTCAAGTTGAAATTCACACACACATACATGTGCACACAGACATACACACACACACAGAATTTATGTTTCAGACCCACTGAGGAAGACGGAGCTGGGTTGCTGAAGGGGAGGCATGCATATGAATGCTGAAAGCGGGGAGAGAGAAGCCACCAGCTTGAGGAGCATTGTTTCCTTTGAGTCAGGGGTTAAGGCAAGGTGCCAGTGGCCTCACTAAGAGGTAGCGCCCTGCATGGGTAGGAATAGGAGATTGGGGGCTGTTGGATGGCAGGCTGCAATCACTGGGGGAGGTAAAAGAGGGGAATCTCTGTGACTTCCCCCGGAGCATCAGGACTGGGAGGCAGAGGGACAGGATGACTCTCTATAGGGCCACTGTGTAGGCAAAGAGCCAATGTAAAAATGGAAACACATGGTCCAAGGATCTAGTCCCTCCCCAGTTTGGGGTACCATGTAAATCCAGGATTCAGCTATGATCTCATAGAGAGGGAACTCCAATAATGACTGAGACTTAATTTCCCACCCAACAGGCAAATGGAGACTCAGAGTAGATAAAAATTTTACCTAGAAGAATAAAGGCTTATGACATGGATTGTATTAAAAACTCATACCTGCTACATTTGTGCTAAATCACTCATGGGCAGGCATACTTGCCTTCCCCGCTGGATGGGGAGCCCCTGGAATTAGGAGTCTTTTCCTCCCTCATGCCACCCTCCCTCCCCTCAAGCTTTCCTAGTCTAAATTATTGAGAGCATTCCCTGAGGTGGCAAAATAAAAACTGGAGGAAATGATGCCATTTCACCGGCAGTTTGCAATCCACAACCGTAAAAGGCGAGTGGCTAGGTCATCTCTCCATAAATCCCCAATTCTGCTGGAAAAGCAGACTGAGTAGCTGGGGAGCCAGGCTGCTGCTTTGTTTTTGCAACTTTTTCCATCGCAGTGCCCTTTATATATACAGCCCGGGTGGAATGCATCATAAAATGTGACATTTTATCACAGCAGTTTGTAAATTTTACAGAAGCAGGCTCCCTGTAAATCACCCAGCTTATTCCCTCGCTGACTTTATTACAGCAAATCCAGTCATGGATAAACTGTATGCCAGTTTACTTGAAATTTATCTTTTTTATTCAAGCCGAACTGAGTCCTTTTAATATTCTTCTCTCTTCTAATGATAAGGCATAATGATAACCTTATTTTCTATTCAGACAGCTTTAAGGACTCCCCCTTCTCTGGAAATGAAATTCCTATTTAGGGCCTCTTTTCTCCCAGAGCCATTTAGAATGTGTTTGTTGTGTCAGAAAATGTGGGGACCTGCCTGTACCAAGTCTTGTAAGTCTCTGGAACTTGAACTTGGTTTTATTCCTCAGTTTCCTACAGCATGTCTGCTTCCTCGGGCCCAGGGTCGTTCCGAGACCTCCTTCTACCCACCTAGCCTGCTCCCCGGAGCCCCATCCTCTAGATCATACACACAGGGGTAACACAGTGTTAAAGTAATTCAACAAGGAGGCCATGAGACTGATGCGGCTCTAGTGCCAATGGTGGCCTAGTAAGCAAACCAAAATCTAAGTGCAGAACAACTGATCACAAATAGCCAACTAGACTTTAAACTATAGCAAACCAAATAATGTCCTTTCTTTGCTTCCGCACTTTCTCTGTATAAGTCTTTCCCCTGCCTCTGGTCAGCACAGCGCTCTTAATCACTTCCAATTTGGCTCTGCCCAATTCTAATTAAATTTTGCTCAAATAAACTCTTAAAATGTTTAATAGGGCTCAGTTGGTCTTTTAACAAAGGCTATGTGGAATCATTCATCCATCCACACCTTCTTTGTTTTTTTATTAATTTATTTTTATTTTTGAAAGTATTACAGATGCCCCCTTTTTCCCCACCATTGATCCCTTCCGCCCCACATCCACCCCACCCTCAGGCCTTCCCCGCACTATAGTCTGTGTCCATGGGTTATGCATTTATGCATGTAAGTTCTTTGGTTAATCTCTCCCCACTCACTCCCCCACCCCTCTTATGTTGTCCAATACAGGTGGCTACAGAGCACTTGAAACATGGTCCGTCCAAGAGGGGATGTGTAGGATGTATAACATATACCCTGAACCTCAAACATTAATATCAAAAAATATATATATATCACACTAATAATTTTATATTGACTACATGTTGAAATGACAATGCTTTGGGTGTATTGGGTTAAATAAGACATATTCACATTAATTTCACCTGTTTCTTTTTACTTTTTTTAATGTGGCTACTAGAAAACGTAAAACGACATTGATGTGGCTCGCATCAGATTACTACTGCCCTGTGGTGCTCTGGGCACATTCTAGCCCCTTGCTAGATGAGGTCTCCCCTGCTCCTGGCCTTTCTCGTCACAGTGTTCTCTTCCTGCTTTGGCTTCTGTTTCACTTAGAGATCTCATAATTTAACAGGTGATTATTAATTTTCTTATCCCAAGCCCATGGGTCTCTCCATATAGACTCTGAGGCTCGTGAGAGCAGGGAGAGTATTTTTTAGTGACGGAAGTTCCCCTCAGGACCTTAAATAGGTTTTGTGCACAGTAAGGGACTCAGAGAATAGATAAATGAATAGATTCAAAACAGACCGACAGTTCTTGAACCTGGCTGGCACAGAGCCAGGACCCAGCAGTCAGGAGCACAGCTCTTTACTAGATTACAATTTTCTTGAAATGAAGGTCCCTGTCCTGATTATTTTCATATCCTCTACAGAGCCTAATTGCAAACAATGAAGTGTTTAAGTAAATGTGTACTGAGTTGACTGAATTCATATTGCACCACTGGACCTAACCCAAGGTAAAGGATTTTCATCAGGCCAAAGAACCAAGGGCAGATCCAGAACTGGGCTCCCAGGATAGCGACCACAGCCACAGATTAAATCCTTGACTAATATTACAATTCCCTTCTCTCTTCTCTAGACCATTACATATACCTCTATCCAAAACCATCTTCCCAGAACAATGCTTTTATCACATCCCTGCCTCATTCAAGAATCTACCATGGCTTGCTGCAGCCACAAGACAGTGAACTCTTTAACGAGTCAATCTACCACCCCACCCTCATCTTACACTTCCTAGTACGCTCCTTCCAGTTAGTGTCTTGACTGTCCTACAAATAGTCCAGGATGTGTGTGCAGGGTGATCCCTCTGCCCATATCAGCCTCCCCTGAATGATCTCTGCCCATTTGGTGTCTACCTGTGCCTAGAAACTCAGTTAAAAGTGCACCAGCTTCTCCATGAAGTCTTCTCAACTCTTCCAGCCCATTCCCATCTTCCCATCCCCGAACACCTACAATCCTGTCCGGAATCCCTACTGAGCTCGGTGTGCTGACATTGTGCTTCCTCAGCCAGATGGAAAGCCACTCATCTGCGGGAATCATAGCTCATAAACTCTGTGCAGAGTGCTATACACATTGTAATGCTGAGTGAATTTAGGCCAAATTGAATTAAGCCAGTTAAAATATTACTACCCTGAAAATGGCACTATCTACTGTCTCCACAGGACTGGTAGGGAAGGAGGTAAGCCCTGAAAGTGCCACAAAGAGCAGCAGTGGCTGTCCTACAGTGCTCCCAAGGGGAAGGCCTTTGCCTGTGCCTGAAGAGGGTTGAAAAGCAAGGCTAAACCAGGAGCCACACCTCAGAGACCTCGGGGAAGGCGATTCTGAGACCATTGTGAGCCTTCTCTAGGGCCACAGAAACTCCAAACGAGTCCTAGACACTTAAAACTATAAGGAGCCAGATAAATGACCTGACTCAACCCCTCATTTTTATAGGTGTGAAAACAGAGGCCTAAGACAGAGAAATCCATCTGCCGAGGGCCCAGGAATTAGTGGTAACAGGGCTCAGCCTTGACTGCAAAAGTGCTACAAAGGTTTTTCCCTCCCACACACAAGGTTCCTGAAGGCTGGTCAAAGAACCAGCTGTGTCAGTAGCACCTAGAAAGCTTTTCCAAGACACAGTTTAGGGTCCCTACCTACAGAAATTCAGAAACACTAGATCTGGGTGAGACTGGGAATCAGTATTTTTCTAAAGTTCCCCAAGTGACTCTGACACATGGCTAGGTCCAAGGGTCACTGCGCTCACTTATCCTTGCTGGGCTGTCATGAGATTGATGGCCCAAGGAGTCCTACACTATAAGGAGCCCCTGCTATATGAGGGGTGTACCAGAAGATAAGTGTTGAAACAAACCCTGCCCATAACTCACTGGCTGAACTCTACGCCCAAGACCACACAGCAACCACAGATGTAGACAGGAGAAGGTAGAGTTGGGGGAGAGTGGGATGGGTTTGGAGGTTACAGGAGGTTCAGCACCTCTGCCCAGGCCCAGGCTATTTCCTGATATTCACCGCCCACCTATATATGCCATTTGGTTAAAAGCCAAACACTCCAATCAGGAGAGCAATGAATAAATATTGGGAAGAGGCTTTAGACACTATTAGGTTTGGGAAATTCCAAAGGCTTACATGGTCTGGATAATTCAGAGAAAACTGCAGAGCAAAGAACCCTGTGAGCTTTCCAACATGCCTCCATTTATGAGGAGTCTTGTCTTCCAAGGGGCTCTAATCAACTGGAGTCAAGCTGACCACATGCCTCCAACTGCCTGCTCCACAGTGAACCTCAGTTGGAAAACAGCGCATGGTTGCCTAAGGTAAACCTGAAATGCCTTGACGTCAGTGTGGTGGACAGAACCAGGACTTGTAATGAAGGAAAATGAGTGTGAACTCCAGCTCTTTTGCTTATTATAAGATTTATCCTGTCTAACCTCAGTTTTCTCAGCTATAAAATGGAAAAGAGAAAAATCCTGCCTCTAAAGTAATATGCTCAGAAAACATCAGTTCTTTTCTGGATTCTATTTCTAGGAAAACAGTGTTTGCAGAGATTCACATGTTTGCACACACAAAGCCTGATCACTAAAAATCATCTGGACCCATGCTACTTAAAGTGTGATCCACGGGCCAGCAGCATCAGTATGAGTTTGTTAGAAATACAGATTCTCAGGTTCTTCTCTAGAAGGCTGATCGGAGCTGGAAGCGGGAGATAGTTGAAGAGATTGAGAGCATGTTTTAATGCTGAATTTAGGGGATCAGAATAAAATGCACAACTTTGGCTTTCCCAGCAACCTTTTTTAGTCTATGGGGACTTTGAGGGACTAGGTTAAACAGACCACAGATCAGTGTGATCTACTCTATTCCCAACTGCAACCTGAACTTAAAATAAGTGAGCCTGGGCCTGGGGGTAGGGATTGGGGGGGGGGGGTAGTCCCCTTGCAAGGAAATCAGGTCACCCTCTTCCTTCTGCATAGAATGGATATTGGTTTTAGTATTAGCTCAGGTAGAAAGATGTACTTGTCCTACAACTGGAAAGAACTGGTGCCTGATTGATGATGTGCCCTTGATGAACTAGTTCTTGAAATAGGAGAAGGAATTCACAAAGATAGAAAGGAGATGAGGGAGGGCACTCCAAAAGCAGGGAAAGGCATGAACAATGGCCATAAAGAGAGACTATATAAAAAGGAAAAGCCAGCAATGAGAAGACCGGTTATATCCAAGCAGAGGATTAGAGATGAGAACTGTAGAAAGGGGACAGATAGAAAAGGGCCTTGAATGCTAGTTGAGGAGTTTAGACTTTATCCTATAGTTCATGGGAGTTCTCAAACGTTTATGTGCTTTTGAATTTTGATTTATTTGTTCATGGTAAAGATGTTGCCTACGTATATGTTGAAAGTTAAGTTTCCAGGAAGCTGGTGTTTATGCACATCTCAAACTAATTTTTTCAAGGATGTTTGAATCGTAAACAACCTTGAAAATCTCCAGATCAGAAGGAGGCACTGTTTCTTGACCAACAGAGTAAAGCTTAAAGATACCTCCCGAGACATTTCAGGGTAGTAAAGATGAAGACTTCTCCTTCCCAAACTGGAGAAGATTGGTTTACTTTCCAGAGAAAATTAAGGTATCTCTCTCAGAAGTGAGGGACGGGCAGAGCTTCCTTATTGTGGGGTTTCTCACTTACATGTGGAATCTAAATAACATCACAAACTGATGAACCAAATAGACTTAGTGACATAGGAGCCTGGAACAGACTGACGAATCTCAGAGGGGAGGTGGGGGTAAGATTAACCAAAGAACTTATATGCATATATGCATAACCCATGGACACAGACAATAGTCTCCCCCACTATTTCCTCTCCAGTCCCTGGACCACCATGCCCACACTGCAGAAGGCAGAGCCAATTCACACAGTGCTTTTCATCTTCTTCCCAAATTTTCATAATTCACCCAAGACGGCTTTGTCTTAGTGCACCCAGTGCAACGCTTGCCCCCTCCGGTCTTTCAGCAAAGAGAGCTGCTGAGAAGCACCAACATCCAGGTCTCCTCTAGGGAAAATGCCAGTGTGAGAAAGGGTCTGCCATCCTCCCAGAGACTTATCAACCAGGGAAGATGGTGTCCCGAACTCCATGCAGTCCTCAAGGTCAACGCTAGCGTGCCTGGAAAGGGCACTTCGTTGGAAGTCAAAAGAATTGCATTCTAAAGATAGCTCTGTTACTAGCTAACTTTGAAACTTAGGCGAACCACTTGACCTCTCTGGGCCTCAGTTCCATCTGCAAAATGAGGATGTCTTATCGAGGACCCCTGCCAGCTTTAAAAAGCTATACCTGTATGAGTAAGAGGAGTGAGGAGTGACCTAGATAAAGAAAATACAAACAAAAAGATCTCCCAAACCCCCAATCATAGAAAATAAAACCTAACACAAAGATCTGCTTTCTAATTTTCTTTGCCCTTTTCCATACCCTTTGTCCATTTGATCCCATACTAAATTAACTAAAAAGAACATTTTTAGGTACATATCCCAGATGAGGAATCAGAAAAATCACACTGCTGGCCAATGATAGGACTGGCACCAAAATTAAGTATGCTAACTCCCAGCCCAGGGCATTTTATCTACCCCTTAGGGGCGGCCCTCAAGTTCTAAAAAAGGGGAGCATTTGAAGCCATATAATTTGTTTTTATTATTTTTTAAAATTGAATTTATTGAGGTGACATTGGTTAATAAAATTAGATAAGTTTCAGATATACAAATTCTCTAATGCATCATCTGTATATTGTATTGTGTGTTCACACCCCCAAAAGTCATGTCATTTGGCTTCAGTGTGTCTCAAATGTGAGTCACTACTTAGGGGTTTCAATTCCACCAACCTGGCAGCTATACCCAGGTCTTAGCCCATTCACACAGCAACGAGACATGCTGCTCTTCAGAATGGAAAGGGAGACTTCCTTTGAACCTTTCCGGGTGTTCTCTGGAGAAGTATTCTTTCAAATCCATTTTTAAAAACTAAGAATCTCACAAATCTGAAACATTTTCATCATCTTGGGACTCCTAAAATGAATTTTCCAAAGGATACAAAGTTATTATTACTTAACAGGAAAAAAAAGTGTTGTTAATAATTTACAGGAATAAAAAACACCCATTCAATTGTGGAATAAAGTGAAAGTCTTAAATGACCTGTGTGTAGATTTTGGACAACATTTGGACAAAGTAAAATGAAGGCTCTAAAGTGGCACTGCATTTTCAAGTCTCATTATGAGATGTAGTTACTTAACTACATGTTGTTACTACCTGATTACACAGATCTGCACTAATTTTGTAATTGTGTTTAATTACACTAATTAAGCCAATAATCAACCCACAAAAAACCACAAAGAATTTTATATGAAGAAATCCTTAGTAACCTGGACTATACTTAGCAAAAAAATAACCTTTAAAAGCAAAGCTTGAGGTGGTGAGCACACAGTACAATAGACAGATGATATATTATCAAATTGTACACCTAGAACCTGTATAATTTTATTAACCAGTGTCACCCCAATAAATTTAGTAATTTTTTTAAATAACAGATAAATACATAATAAATAAATAAAAGCTGTGCCTCACACCTGTCCCAGCTACAACCTCCCAACCTGTAACTACTGTCCCAAAGTGTGACTACACAGATCCACTCCCAGTGTAGATTCAATCACGGAGTGAGAGGAACAGTGATTTAAAGCAATAGAGGGAAAGTTTGAGATCTACTCCAACTCTGTCTTCACAATAGGAGAAAAGTAGGCCCAGAGAGGCTATCCAACTTGTCCAGAACCACACAACTAGTGAATGGCAGAAATGGACTTGGAATCCAGTTTTCTAAATTCCCAGTTCAATGCCTTTTCCCTTCACCAGGTCTTCATGCTGGAAGCCAAGGATGCTTCAGGTCTTAGATTCTAGTGTCTCTGAAACCAGGGCATTTGAAGATATTCATCTGAACACATCAGGTTTAAGATCTTGCTTTCTCTGTTTAACTCAGTGTTCTCCATCTGGGACAGGGTTTGACAACCCAAATCCCAAGTAGCAGTGCCTTAACTAGATATTTTGATCTCCTTCACATGACACCAATCCAGAGGAGATAGATGAGAGCTCCACAAAGGTTATCTAGACCCAGGCACTTCTGGTTTCTGCTCTGCCAGTCTCAGGGTATGAACCTGGTCTCATCTCCCAGAATAGCTGCAAGGTTTCCATCCATGATGTCAGCACCCCAGGCAACAGGAGGGAGTAAAGGGGGGAGCGAGATGTGGCTGTGCTTATATTAAGGAAGCAGAGCTTTCCCAGAAATCTTCAGCTTTCTTATCATGGGCCAGAACATTGCTACGTGGATACCATGAGCTGCAAGCTAGGCCGGGAATGAGGTTCCTTAGCTGAGCACATGCCACGGAGCACAAACTGAGGTTCTATTAGTAAGAAATAAAGCGTGGCCCGGCCGGGCGTGGCTCAGCGGTTGAGCGTCGACCTAGGATCCAGGCGATCGGGGTTCGATTCCCGGTCAGGGCACATGCCCAGGTTGCGGGCTTGATCATTGACTCTCTCATCATTGATGTTTCTATCTCTCTCTCTCCCTCTTCTTCCCTCTCTCTGAAATCAATAAAGATATATTTTTAAAAAAAAGAAAGAAAGAAAGAAAGCGTGTATGACTATTGGTAGGAAGCCAGCAATGTCTGCTGCACTCAGTTTAGTGTTTCCGTAGGTATGTTAAACAAAGAGAGGAAACAAAGATAAAGAGAGGCCAGCCTGGTATAATAAAAAGGATGCTATGTTTGGGACCAGGGAAACTGGGCCTCAGTTTCCTTACCTGAAAAAGAAAAGGGCTGGATAAGAGCAGTGATGTCCAAACTTTTGTTAGTGATAGAACTCATCTTTCAAAGGGACTCCTGTATAGACTCCTAACTATGAAACAGATCAAAGAAGAGCTGTTTCTGTCTAGGGACAAAGAGAAACAGTATAGAAAATAATAAAGATGCTGACAGAGTTTCACAAAAAGGTAAGATTTGAGACCTACTTTGAAGACTGGATGAGACTTTACCAAGTAGGCTGATGCAGGCAGAGGGGTGACCCCATATAAAGAACAGATGTGGAGAGGGCATGACTGAAATGGCCACTGCCATGTGGGGAGAAGCAGGAAACAGGCTTGGAGAGGGGGGATATGTAGGTCACAGCAGACACTGAGATAACGGTGGAGGAGTGTGGACTTCATGGCACAGCCGTGGGTGGGCCAGGGTAGGTTCTGGAGCAAGGAGGGACAGGAGGACAGCAGGATCTTAGAAGCATTAATTAGATGACTCTGTGGAGTGGCCTGGGTGGGCCAACCATTCAACGCCTTCAGAAGCGATTATGAACAAATAATTACACGTGTTGGGCAACTGACCCAGTTATAAGATGCTGAATTCGGTCACCAAGACAGTGCAGCTGTTAGACAAAGGTGGTGTGGGCATGGAGGGTCTGTGAAAGAGGGAGCAACTGCTGCACAAAGCAAGAAAAGAGGGGGGAGGCAGACAAGACATTGGTACAGATTACCCAGAATTTTTTATTTTTTATTTTTAATTAAGGACTGTTGCTATTGTTTAGTGCAGTTCTCAGGTTGAAAGATTTCAGGTTCTCTTTGCCCAGTTTCCAATTTTTTCTCAGCCCACAGTTTAAAATCACAGGGCCTCCTCACTTAAGCCAGCCTCCTTGGCACATATTTAATGAAGTCTAAAAACCACCCTTGTGATTGCTAAGGAAAATGCATGCCAACTAGCCCATTCTTCTTTCCCCTTAGCTAAGGTCCAGCCAAAGAGCTAGCCTGAGAAAGGTCTCCCAGGGGCTTTCAGAGACAGACATAGGCATGGCCAGTGGCTCCGAAATGACAGACTGACTCTTGCCATCCACTTCCAGCTGCTTGAGGAGCTATCATTTCTCACGGTTGCCTAATTGCTTGTGAACAGCCGGCCTCACTGTGGACTTTTGACAGACAGACTCAGAGAAAGAACATTCATCTCTTGTAACCGCAGCACCCCCACGTGGCTTTATCTACTTAAAAGCACTTACATACACAGATAGTAAAATGCCTCTGGCAACAGGTAAAATGTTATTAACCACTTCTTTCATCTCTGTCTCCTCACATACTTGATGGTCCTGGAAAGACCCTTCCAGGGCTTTAGGCAATTGGAGGACTTCCTCCTGACACATGCCGCCAGGGGGACAGTCCTGCGATATCCAGGGCTGCTTCTAGCACGGACAGATTTGGAAACCAAGGTGTTAATCTGTATTCCTTCAGAGCAAGAAGGTGGTCAGGCTTAAGGGAAGCTGAGATAGAAGAGCAGGCCCTGAGCCCATGGCTGGAAATAAGAAGCTGGAGGGTTTGTCAGGGGCCACTGGGAATGTTCCCTGCAACACCCTGCCCCCCAAAGCTCCATAACAGGACAGGAGGGGCTCCATCTTCCTGACACAAAAATGGGATTTCAGGGACCAAAGGCTCACGGGGTACCTCTCTGCCTGAGGCTGAACAGTCAAGCTATCTCTCGCTCGCTACAGCCTCTAGTTAACTTCCTCTGGTTTTACGCATATTTGCAATGTCCAATCTGGATTACTCCCTTAGAAAAGTAACCAGGGAGCACCTCCCTCCATGTTAACTCTGAATTCTTCCAGGTATTCAGTTTCTTAGCACGATGCCGGGGGAAATACCCTCTCTGTAGCTTACCCTCTTCTCCTTTCCCCCCTGGGTACATCTCTAATACTGTACAACCTTTAATCCCACAAAGCATATAAAGACAATTAGCAGAAAATAACATTACATGTATTTCCAACACTGGGATTATGCTGCAAAGACATATGGGGATTCCTGGGATCCGTCAGCCTGGAAAAGCCATTCCCCTCACATCTGAGACAGGCAGAGCCTGCTGCCTGTGAGTCAGGGCTTTATTTTAAAAGCGACGTCTGCCAGGGCTAACTCATCTCTCACAAGATGGGCTTTTCTCGGCGGCAGCTAGCACCTTCTGGTAAACCTCTGAGCCATAGCCCCACACAGATCTGTTTAGCTGCTTATCTGATTCATAGCTTTCTTCATTGAACAGGTCCTACTTCTACTGAATGGGTGGGAGAAATGTATTCCCCTTCATGATAGTGTTCTGTTCTTCCCTACTGAGAGAGCCCCAGTACCCACTGGGACCACCAACCTACCCACTTCTCCAGTCTCCAGCTCACTAGATTAAAGGTGTCCAGTCCTAGGTGTTCCAGGCCAACTGCCCAACCCATAGTCTCTGCTCAAGGAAAGACACAGATGAGCACGTTTTGTCTCCCAAGTGCCTTCCCCACCTACTCCCTGGCCATGGTTAAGGTGAGCTCCTGAACCAAAGACAACCAGACAGCAGGCTGGCCAGCAGCCTGTACAACACATTTTCTGTCTCTGAAATTTGAAGGAAGGAACATGGAAATGACTGCTCCATCGTTAGGAGGAGCCCAAACCGAAAAGACGCCTTCATGTAGAGGGGGGCCAGGCAGCTGAAGCCCTGTGCAAGCCACATAGTTACGAGGGAGAAGAAACTGAGTCAAAAACGGAGGACCCGGTGACAAGAACAACAGAGAGCAGTGATACGGAGGGAGGCAGAGATGTCACGAGGAGGGAGAAGCCGCACATGACAGTGAGAAACCTGGTCCCCAGACCCTGGGGTCCTTTCCATCCTGGGTGAGGTCCAGGTATTTGTAACCATCTTCTTCTTCTCTGGGCCTGTGCTCCTGTAGCCAGAAGAGCCTTATTGCACACACACACGCACACGCACGCACACACACTCCTATGCAGGTCCTAGAGTTTTCACCTATGTAAATACACTGAAATCCGCACACACACTCCTGATTTGAGAGATGTGCGTGGAGCCGGGTCCTGTTCCAGGAATATAATTGCATCAGCCTTAGTGCCTGGATGAATCCAATCGTAATATATAACCCATTGCAACACCTTCTTGGTCAAGCACACAAAGCACAGAGACATTTTAAAGAATTTGAAATTTTAAGTAAAATTTTAAAAATTAATGAGCTCATGGGCAACTTAAGATGTGTGCTGTTTGTGGAATGCATGTTATGTCTCACTACACAATTTTTTAAAAAGAGATGCCTACAACTCTTAGAAATATCAAAATAATACCTTACATTTGCCTCACATTTTAAACTTTCCTAGGCAATTTCACATTCAGTATGCTAACAATTTTTTTTATCTTTTTTTTTTTTTTTTACTTTTTAACTGAATTTATTGGGGTGACATTGGATAATAAAACTATATAGGTTTCCGGTGTACAGTTCTAGAATATATCATCTGTATACTGTATTGCGTGTTCACCACCCAAGTCAAGTCTCCTTCCATCTCCATTTATCCCCCCTTCACCCTCTTCTCCCTCCCCCCACCCCCTGCCCCGCTGGTATGTCTGTGTGTTTCCTTAATCCCCTCACCTTTTCCACCAGCCCACAGCCCCCCTCCCCTCTGACAGCTGTCAGTCTGTTCTCCGTCTGTGAGTCTGTTTCTATTCTGGCTAACAATGCTTGACATTGGTTGAGTCACCAGTGTGAGTCTTGATTTCAGAACAGGAAAATGGCAACTTGCTTGGTATGTTGGTGGCAGACTCTGTGTTAGAACATTTGTCTCTACCAATTTCTAATCTGACAGTAGCATTATAATTATTCTACCCTGGATAATCCTAATATTAATGCAATTCAGCAATGCAGAGAGTAACAAATACATTAAACCATCCATTCTTGTGACAGACATTTCCTAGAAATGGGACAGATATCCTGACATCCAGCTCACTGGTTTATACTTAGTACATGCTGAACGGCAGACTTTTTTAAAAATCTCTCTAAGGGGGGTGTGCGGAACCACCTCTCACCTAGCCAATTCATGGCTTCATGGTTCCTGCTGTAAATATCCCTGGGTACTGGACACCTCAGATGACCACTGACAACTTTGGCAGCTCCACAGCAAGTTCCTACTTTCGCTGTCACCATTGGAACCACTGTTCTCACTTGAGCTATGGTTCTGCAGTGTGCTTTCAATATGACTGATGACCTGTGGTTCAGATAGATGGGGTCATGCGTCCATGGAGTTCCCCAGGGAGATTCCTGGTCATCACATAATTTTGAAAAATAAGAAACAAGTCATTGTCAAGAAAAACAGAAGCTATTCTAGATGCTGCTGGTTTTATTTTTAAAACTTTATTTAAAAAATAGTGTTGATTTTGAACTGGGTTTCTGAAAGTTGGGCATCAATATAAAGACCATGATGCATTTTCCACTGTGGCTTTGTATAAAAACAAGGCCTAAAATAACAGTACTGCTTGAATTTAGATCAGGTGTATGTTTCCCACAGAAGGCCCCCACCCAGTTTCATTTGACCCTTTTCAAAGACTTTGAGGGTAAGACAGGTACCATCCCAGTTCAGAGATGAGGAAACCAAGGACTAAGAGACTCAACGTGTTGTTCAGTCACTCAGCTGGCTAGTGACCAGTAGGAACAAGATCCTAGGCGTCAGGACTCCCAGTAAGAACGTGGTATTGGCCTTCTCCAACCACATAACAAATTACCTCCAAAACTGAGAGACAGAGACCTTAATAATAACAATAATGCAGGACTAAAGCCTGAGGATAACCTCTAGGATCAGCACCCTCAGCCAGCAGCAGCGACATACGCTTCCACCAGAAGAGCCCAGACCTTCGGGCACCATCCTCAGCAAGTGGATAGAAATCAGATCCTGCCTACCGTGTACTTGGAGAGTGTCAGCTGAGCCTCCTGAAACATTTCTTTTGCTCCACTCATGAGAGAAAAATGGTGAAGCTCTGAGGCCCTGTGGAGACATTAGCTCAGTATCTTGGAAACTTGCTATTCACAACCTCGTTAGATAAAAACATTGCAAAGGCTTATAGGGTTTGGGGGGAAAACATTGCAGCAATAACGACACAGAGGAACATTAGCATTTCCAGTTGTTCGTTCAACCCACAGTCAGGAACAGCAGAAGCCGGCATCAATTTACAGAAATGGGTTTTAATTCCTGAATGGCAATCCTGCTACTTAGAGTCAAGATAAATGAACTCTGTGAGCGCACAGATACGCATGGAGCTGTGAACTATATGCTTGTACATGCAAGCACCTGGCTAATGCTCATGATGTCGTCAGAAAGTCAACAAGTTGAAGTTTAGCTAACAGTTATCAATGGCACATGGACATTCTTCAGAACAAATTGTTCTAATACCACTTCAGATAAAAGTAAATAAAAAATCCAGTTATAGATTTTATTTAATGCTCAAGTGGGGTCCATAGACCTGTTTCAGAATCAACTGGTGTGGCTATTAAAATTTCAAGTTATTAAGCCCCAGCCCAGAAATACTGAATTAGAATCACTGGGGATGAGTCACAGGAAAGTGCAACTTTAACAGGCACCCAGGGGATTCTTATGCATGTAAGAGAGAGCTAGGAAAAGAAAGAGAAAGCAAGAGCCAGGGTGAGAGACAGGGAGATGCAGAGCTGGGGCAAGACCCAGAGAGAGGTCCCGTCGTTACCCCAGCACAGCTTCCCCAGCTGCCTCTAAGGACCTCTGCCCCTGCAGGTTTAAGGTCAGCACTGCAAGGTCTGTGCCTACAAGAGCCAGACTTGCTGATTCTATAGAAGCCCCTTTGTCACTATCAAGTGGGGCCCAGGCATGGTCTGGCTCCCTCCACACCTGGCCTCTAACTTGGGGATATTAATGTTTAGCCCCTGCACACCTACATGAGCATCAGGCTGCAAACAGCCCAACCTGTACTCCTGGGGGTGGCCTGGCTGTCTATCAAGCCAGCAGTCCAGGCTCCCCTTCAGCCTCAGCTTTGCCACAGGGAAGCTCTGACCATCTGCTCTGACCCCTAGCAGGCTCTCTTCTGCAGGACTCCACTTTTGGATTCCTTGTCATCGGCTTGAGAGGCCATGGAAGAGACATCAGTGGTTGTGTAGGGGTATTGTCATTAGATGGATGCTATGACCATTATCTGGTCAGATCCTACAAAGAAAGATCCCTCCCTGTGTGAAAGGAGTGGGAGCTCACCTCCAGGGTAAGTCCCTCTCGGCTTTAATTATTTGGGGATGTGATGGACTGGCTCTTAAACTAGAAGCCTGAGCCCTCAGGGGAATTGCATACAAAGTGTGAGGTGGTTGTGATGTATCTTGGAGAAAGGTATTAGTTGTCACCTCCAAGTGAAGAGAAACAGGGATCTGATAATGAGGAGCTCACCCTGTGAAGTTGTAAGAATCTACAAGTCACCTTTCTTTCTTTTAAACCTAGAGAGTGATTTCTTGCTTTGGCTAAAAAAGATGCGTTTGACTAAGCCACATTGCTGCACATTTGCAGGAACCTTCTAGATGCCCCGCTAATCCATAGGCTAAGCCATCAAAGCACTCACTGTGTGGGAGAAAAGAGATGCATTTCTACACTGAGGCCATAATGCAGACTCTCCCAGGCTGAGATCCTTTGCTTTCAGCAAATCACCAAGATGCTGTGGACTCCACGGTCACATGAGGCTGCATGACAACTGAGCCCCTCCATGTGCACTTTGCCATGATCTGCGCTGCTTACGATGTAGGGGAGAGTGCTTCACAGTGTAGTCTTGATAGTTAGGTCATCTTAGGTGTGGCATCTTTGGAAATGAATACAGAGGGAAGCAGAGGTATATGCATGGTGCTCGACAAGTGAACTGCCCTAGATACGTCCCTCATGAGGCCGCCTGCCTCCGCTCCCCTCCAGCCGAAGCTGCCTGACCCAGCCCGTTCCAGGGAAGTGGCGCCGAGGCTGACTTTGCACGCAGGCAGCCACCGATTACGTTAGAGAGCAAAGGATGGCACGCTCAGATTCTTTTTGGTGGCCTTGATGTATGACGACACAAGACTGCCCGACCAGGGACAGTAGTTATTAGCTGATTCAAATAGATAAACTTTTTCATGAATTGGAATTGGAAATAGAGTATTAATCATTATAGTAGCCCAGGAGTATACTCCAGCAAGTATGTGGGTCCTATTTCTGAGAAGACACCAGAGTCCATGAGCAGCTCGGAGCCTCACTGGAGCCTTCCAGTTCTTGAACCATCTCAGCCTCCATAAGGCCCTACAGTGTGACTGCCCTAAATTTTGGAGAGATCCATATTTTCCTTGTTCTCCCATGTATCCTTACATCAAACACTCCGTTTACTAGGCGTAAATCAAGGGACTTTGGAAAAAGCTGAACACTATACTATGTCTCCTTATTGGGAGATTCAAAAAATTCAGTAATATACTAAAGGCTCTGATAAGTCCTACAAAACACACACCTTTTTACCTTTCACTCAGCATTTCCCAAAGAAATTTATTCATAAACTGGTCCCCTTTCTTTCTCAGAATAACTATTAATATCTTGGAAAACCAATAAAAATCCCTCCTAAAACAACTGATACGTTCACAAATAACACCAGCCTGTCAGTTGAAAGTAGAGACACAAGCTCTAAAGAAAGCTTCCAGGAGAAGGTGGGAATGAAAAGGACTCTTGGGACTGGCGAGCTCTGGATGAGCCAAGCATGGCAGAAAAATGGAAGAGCGTGAATAGGGAGGGGCACAAATGCAGAAATGAGCACCACGAATGGGCAGGAGCGGTGGGAGAGCGAGGGTCAGCCCAGGCACAAGCCAGGTAAGAGAAGGCGTACCCAAGCCTTGCCATTAGTGCTACCATTATGTCCCCATTTCACCAAATAATAGTCTCTTAATACATCTATGACAGCCCTTGATATGTTTGAATCTATATTCACATCCTTGTTATTGTTTTAAATTCACTGGGGATAATTTTAAACTAATCTTCTAATCTTTTTCCAAGAGCCCTCATCAATAACAACTGAAAGAATGATTAAAATCACCCTCTGTGTAGAACAAGCTAAGTCAAAATTACTGTGGGGAGTAAATTACTCTAACCGAGATGTAATGTCAATGCCATCACTTATAAAAGAATTGTTGCCAAAAGCTATCTCAATTCAAAAGTAGGCTCGGGATGTAGCCCGGTCTTTGCCAAAGTACCTAGGGAGAAAAAAGATACATGAGGGCTGGATTTTGGTCTTGATTAGCCCACTGTGTTGTAGGAAAGATGAAGGAACTGAGGTCCCGGACAGGTGAGGGAAGCCCTAAGTCTCCGCCAAGCCCAGCTCCATTCTGTAAATCAGTCAGTCACTCTTCCAGGTCAGCCCAGCCCCTGTCCCTGAAATGCTCCCCCTTCAAGGGCATTTAGCCCGAGAAGAGGACTAATGCTGAGATGTGAGAATGGCACAGTGAATACAGGTATCCACAGCCTCCATCAGTGGACAAAGATCGTACCTAGGTTAGGAATGGCTTCCCACAGGGGTGCTGCGGGCATTTCCCTAGTTTCTGGGTCCCAGATAGAGCAGCTGGTAGTTAGCAGCCAGCAAGGCAACATCTGTTGGGGAAGGATAGCGGCAGAGCAGTGTAGAGAATAAATATCAGGAGAGACCTTAGAAAACATATATATTTCATTCCCCTAAATTTGAAGAATGAGAAACTGAGGCCCAGAGATGATCAGCATTTGCCCAAGGTCACACAAGCTTATGAAGGCCAGAGTCAGAGATTTGTTTAGAGCTGAGATCTCTCACCCACATGCTCAAAATCCCAGTTTGATTGCTAGGTTTTGTTACACTACCAATTTTGGTCCCAATCCTCTCCCCAGATCCCCATCATAGCCCCACCCCCCACCTCCAGAAAGGCCACATCATTTGCATAGCAATGGAAATTAAAGCTAGATTTTTTTCTTCAACTAGGGCCTGAGGCCTGAGGTCTCATCAGCAAACTATAAAAGGGCTTTTGAGATGTCAGAGTTGATGAATCCATTGTGCCTGAGCAGCCTTCCAATGTGCCTCAGAAATCATACCCAGCAAGTAACCACCTAGAATCCAACCCATTCTCCAGTTCTGGGAGTTTCTGCCCTGGCCAGAGAAGACAAGGGCTTTGAACTGCCAGTTTCGCTCTACACTTGGCATTTCCCAGGATGGGAGAGCCTGCAATGTTTTCAGCTTAGAGCAGAAAGTTAAGGCAGCTGAAACAAGGCTTGACCTTACAGACACTAATAACTGATGCTCAAAAACAACTCTGACCACCTTCACATACTCAGGTTAACACAGGCGTGAAAAGCGCTTTTCTGCATCTTGTTTCTCTCACCACAAGCTTATAGTAAGCACACATTACAGATGAAGAAGTGAGTACTCATAGAGGTTATTTAAATTACCCAAGTGCAAGGAAATCACAAGTACAAATGAAACTTGAACGCAGGTCAGAGTGATGGCAACACCTTTTAAGGCCCTAGCTATACACTTTCCTGACTTTAACTGAACCTGCCCCACGGTGCTCGCCACCGATGGCCCGCAGTCCCCGTCAGCTTTCATGCTCACTGATAGGAGCTGCAGGCCCTGATAGAATCTGAGTGGACAAAGTGACCAGATCACAATAACCATCCCCACTGCTGGGAAAACAACCCAAAGACTAATCTTGCTTATGTTATCTGTCAAGGTCCTAGCAGCAAACAATTCTTCTCAGATATTTCAAATGAAGAGAATTTAATGAAAGGACTGCCCTCAGAGAATGGGCAGGGAACCAACAAAGGCCACTGAATGCCCAGAAACCAACAACAGGGGGAAGCTATTCCCCCCCGGAGGCCTGAAGGGGCAAAGGGAGAAGTAGTGTGATTGTAGCCTGGTGAAGGGCGGGCCACCAGCAGGAGCTGTGGTCAGCCAGGGACGCAGCCTTATGCAGACCCTTGGTGCCTAGCAGGGAGGGAGCTGGTAAGAAAGCCCCAACTTCTCTCTCTCCCACACTCCCAGCTCCTGCTGGTGCTCCCCCTGGTCAGACCCAACAGGAAGCCAGCCAGCAAGAGAGCCTGAGTCAGGCAGCCCATAAAGGTCAGCGTCCTGGGGCTCAGAACAGAGCAGGGGAGGGAGTAAATCGGTCTGGACTGGGGGTAGAAGGAGTAGAGAATAATTCAGATGAAGAGAAAAATTTGGTTTTACTGGGTAGTGTGTATGCATCTCAGTTCAGACCAAAGGTACAAAAAATATTTCACCTTTTTATTTTCTATAAACTAATTTTTATTTTTATTTCTTATCCAACCAGGATGACAGAAAACCTCACCTCTGGCATCCTTCGGGCTTTGCCAACCCAAGAGGTCAATGTACTAGGTGCCAAGGTACTGGGCCCTCTGGCCTTGGTCCCCTGTGCACACAGGCTCCCTCGGAAACGTCACTGTCCCAGCTGGCAAGACCTTTCAGACGCAGTGGCTCACCCCATCTTGGGAGGCATACCAGATGGGGCCTGGACCCCTCTGCCAAGAAAGGGAACCCCAGCTAGAGCCTCACGCACCTACAGCCATATTCTCTGGGGTCATGCAAGGAAGCTGAACCTGGGTTCCTGCTGCCCAGGGACATGTAGGTCCTCTCAAGGAATCTGGGGAAACTCCTTTCAGTCTGAGGAAAGCCACCCTTCCTCTTGCTTTTTCTAACCACTTTGTTTCTTCCACAGTTCCTCTTCTCTCTTCTGCCTCCTCTGGATCCTCTGGATCCTCTGATAGGCTTCTGTTGGTAACAGCAAAAGCTGGAGAGTCTACAGGCTGCTGTGCCTTCCTTTGCCACCGCCTACATCTTCTTGGACATTGCTCTGCGCTCCAATGGGTGGGAGGCAAAAAAGACATAAACTAAAAGCTCAAAATATGATAAGCTGCACACATATTTCTTTAAACTCCAAGACAACATATGCTCCATTTTTACCAATGGGGTTCAGAGCAGTTCAATTAGCTGCCCAAGGCTACACAGCAGGCAAGGATGCTGCAAATCCTGACCCGTCTGCCTCCAAAGCCGACCCTCCCAACTGGTCCAGAGACGGCAAACGGTTTTACCTCATGGGCCCACTCTGACTGCCTGGCATGGCTCGGCTACCCACAAGCCTAGCGTTGAGAAGGATTCTGATGCCATGACTAGCTCATTGGGAAACGCTGCCATTATTGATTGCCAAGGACCTCTGCAAGTATAGCAGGCCTATGTATTTTGTATGCATTTACTAGGAATTAAGACATTTCTTATATGCAGTTCCGTGAAATGAAAAAAGTGGTTTAAATTTGTAAAAATTCACTTTACACAAAATTAAAGGAGCGTATCTATTCTTGTGCACTGTATCAACAGAGAATCCACCGGGAGGATCTCCCCCAAATGAAGATCAATACTCTTTTAATCTTTATTTTAATTTTATGCTTTTTTATTCCAAAGGTAGAAGAAGGCAGCCTTTGTGCCTGTCTGATGGACGTTCCACTAGGAGCAAGCCTAGCAATTGACTTGTACAACCCGCTGTCTTTCTTCCTCCCCACTAATCCTTCCCAACAGATCACTTACCCCCAGGAAAGCAAGTCAGCAAAGCATGGATTACTTTATTACATTTTTCCCCTTATATTCCTCTTTTAGCGACTCTTAATGTCCTCCGTTTGAACACTGTAGGCTTGTTATTTTTTGTTTATTTATGTGGACCTGGGGATCTCTGTCAGTTTAATTAAGGAAAAATTACACTGCTGTATATGCTAGTCAACTTAATTTTCAGGATTTGTCTTGTTTTACATTGGAAACTTTGGGGACAATTTGTTCTGTCTTTAATCCATGCTTGAAGGTTTTGTTGTGTTTTTTTTCTTTTTTTCTTTTTTTAAATTTGTTGCTTGTTTGCTTCCAAGTTGATGTGAACAAAAAATGCTTCACATGTTCCCTCATTTCACAACCTGCACCACCATGTTTATATTCCCTTTGCTTTGAAGAAAAAGACAAACAGCTTGTGTTTTTATTAGAGGAAGCAGATTGAGCGTGATATAGATGAGTTTGTAGAGTACTGAGCAAAGAGACAAATACTCTGGTTCAAGTGCTGGCTCCCCGATTTTACGGGTGGCCTTGGACAGCCACGTGTCTTCCCTTTTCTGTAGAGTGTGTGAAACTGAGCTTTACAGAACAGGTGCAACACTCATGCTCACTTTGTAATTCACGGACCCTGTGTGCCTTGCTTGTAAGCAACAGAAAATTACTCCGGCTAATGTACATTTAAAAACTGAAAGGAGCCTGAGATCATTTACGAAATTTCAGAAAGAGCTGAACTGTCAGGCGTAGGGAAGACACAAACCAAAGAAATGCTAGAAATCCCAACCACAAAACCAGCAGACCTTCGCTCAAGGGCATTACCCTGGGGTGACTCTGCCCTGACAGCCTTCCATCCTTTTGTACCTTGGCTCAAGTTTAGAAATTCCAGGAGAGAGGCTACAATTGGCCCAGCTTATTCCTGCAGCCCGGGCATACTTTGTGGAGGCCCAGCCTGGTACAGCAAGTGTTACCAGAAGGGATGGGAATTGGTCGGGGAGAATAAGGGGCAGGTAAAAATAAACTGCTACCTTGGTCCACTGCTTGGGAGCTGCCCAGGACACAAACACACACACGTACACACACACACTTCTCTAAGTCCTGAACTCCTGGAAAATTCCATGGTGACCATATCTTAACCTGAAAGGGAGGGAGAAAATAAACAAAAAACTTTTTTTGTATTACACAATAGCAAGACGATGCAAGTAGAAGCTCTAATTTCGTCTCCCCAGCTGCCCATAAAACTGCAGCTGGTGTCTATGGCTCACCACCGCCTCTAACATCCACTTCATGTTCCCCTGACCTTTGACCGGAACCTCTGACAGAACCAGCTGAGGTGCTGTCACAACAGGAGGGGTGATTCTTCTAAGGCATCGGAGCCCTGATGGTCTTTCCTATGGAAGGATACAGCAGTTACACATGAACCTTGACCGCTTGGCATGGCACAAGAAGGGCTTCCTGACATTTCACCCAGCTTCTCTAAGTAGTAGCTACCTGGCTTCTCCTTGATTATCAAGGTGAATCAGCCCAGTCCACTCCATCACCATCTTTTCTTATTTCCAAATGGTGTAAGGAGCCTAACATGGCCTGGCAGCAATCTCACCTTCAGTTCAATGGACACATCCCTGCCCCTGATGAAAAAAATATTGCATCTGCTTACCAAGACCTCTAAAGCAGCAGAAACTAGATCCCCAAGAACAAAGACCAAAACTCAGAAAGCAGGTTACTAGATAAAATCACTAGCTACTTTAACAAATTAATCCAAAACTCTCAATGGCTTAACCCAATAAAACTTATCATCGGGGGTAGAAGAGTAAGGTAAGAACATCAGCTCCATAAAGTCATTCCGGGTTCCAGGATGATGAATGGAGGCCCTGCCATCTTCGATACATTGCTTCCAAGGTAGCCCTGGGTACCCACATCTTAGCAAATGAGGGAAGCCGCTGAGGCTTGTGCAGGGAGGGTTTCATAGGCCAGGTTTAGAGGAAGCATTCCTACTTCCACCCATAATCCACCAGCCAGAACTGGGGCACATGGCCACACCTAACCACAAGAGAAACTGGGAAGTGTAGACTAGCTTGAGCAAAGGAAAAGAAGTTTGGGCTGCAGCTAGCCCTTCTCTGCCACAAGGCAGGAGAACACCTTGTCTTCTACCTGGAGCAGGGAATGGTGATTTAGGAAGTCCACTGGACTCAGAATCGGGACACCTGAGTTCAGCCCCCTCTCACTACCTGTCAAGTCTTAGGCAAGCCAGGTCACCTCTCTGAGCCCTGGTTTCCTCATCTGTGAAATGAAGGCCTGGACTAGAGGATCCCTAGGCCTCAGTTCTCTCATACCGTGGGTCTGTGACCCTAGGGGAACACAGCTACAAATAGGGCCGAGCCGTAGCTCCAAGGGCAGCCATGCCCTGGGTAAGGTGGGGGAAGCTATTCTGGTCACGCACAGAGAGAAACTGCCCGCAGTAGTATCTTTTTTTCAAATCTGAAAGCCAGGGATCTTCTGGGAAGGTGACACATCTAGAAGTTAGGATGAGACTGGAAAGCCTAAAAGACGTCTAGAATCCCACCCTTTCTCACCATCTTTATTTCTACCAACTTCATCTCAATCACCTTCCCTCTCACCTGGATTGTTGCGCTGGCTCCCTAACTCGTCTCCCTCTCTGCAGCCTCCTTAAAAGTTTCAAGCTGTCGGATTGCTATTGCATTACTCCAAATGATACTTATTTCAATTCAGTTCAAAAAGCAATTATAGAACACAGCATTCTTATTTCTCACGTCACTCGTGCTTGGCCTACTCGCTTACTCCCCCCACATCTTGATCTCTGCCTGCCCCGCTCCTTCAACTCGCCACCCAAACCATTCTCTCCGCTTCATGAAGTAATTCCTGGCAAAGCTTAACCTCCCTTGCTCTCAAATCCTACCCTTACAGTTGTCATGCATTTGTGTGCTCCTCTGTGTGAGCCAAGTTATTTGTGTACACCTCACCTTCTCTACTAAATGGTAAGTTCCCTGAAGGAAGCGATCGTAGATTATACTATTTGCATTTGCACCATGCTAGGTGCTTAATTAATTATTGAGTGAATGAATGGCTAATGACTGTGGAGAATTGTTAAAAAGCAGGAATGAGGCAGTCCTGTTGGAAACAGCAGTGAGCTGGGCTTCCACTTGGCAAGTGCGTTGTTTTCTGATTGTTTTTCTGAGAGTCTAATGTGGTTGCACTGAACAGTCTGTAGGAAGAGCTGTAGGTGTGAATCTTCAGCCAAGATAATGATTGCACTGGGGTCTGATTCAATTCAGCCCGGCCCAGGGGCAGTATTAGGAAGCGAGTTAAATGAGAGATCATATTCTGTCAAATCCTGAGAAAATGGCTGGGCGTCTGCCAAATGAGAAAGTACAGCTGGTCAGTAATTTTTCTCTCCTTCCCTCTTTTAAATGTGAAGCCCTGTGCTCTGGAACAAAGCAGAGCAGGGAGATGAGAAGTTATTTGAAGAATTCAATCAATGTGGGTAATTGTTCTGCTAAATTCAGACAAAATCAGCCATTTCCCCCTCATAAAATTATGAGCTAGTTATATGAATCCACGTCTCAGCTTCCGTCTCCCTTTAGCCTGAATCAGTGGTTGTAAGTCAGGCTGTAGCCAGTTGGTTTATACGGGCAGAGCCTAGAGGTTACATTGTATCAGCCACGAGCCAGGTGCTCCTGGGGCCCTTAGCTACACTTCCTTCACAGGTCCAGATGGAGCCTCCAACCACAGGTACACAGCATGGCACCGGGCGGCGCAAACGATCTAGGAAGGTGAAAGACCAGCACAAACCATCCTCAGTACGAGGGGAGCAGCTAAGGTCCAGATGCATATCCTGAAGCATCAGTAATGCTGTTTTAACAGCACCAGGCACAGTGACGGCCCACAGCAGGGCTGTCCTAAGTGTTCACCACAATTACTCTCAGGGAAATAGCAACTGTCAGTTACTGAGCTTCTCCGCTGGGCCATGCACAGGGCCACGCACAGGTATTTCATGCACATTGTTTCCTGTCTACACAGCAACCCTGGGGAGTAGAAATTAACCCATTTTCCTGATGGGGAAACAGAGGCTCCCAGTGGTCCAGCGCATGGTCCAAGGTCACTCGGCCAGTGTGGGGTGGAGCCAAGATTCCAACTGATGTCCAAGTCCAGAGCCACGGGTTTCCCACCGGAACAGGCCGCCCGCTCTGTGCCGACTCCACCCACGCTATTCCTGGGTCACAGGGATAAAGGGCGTGTTGCAGACTCTGCAATACTCTTCTGTATACTTTAGCTCATTTATTCCTTAGAGAAGCCTGGTGAGGCAGATAAAGCAGATAACCCCCCACTTTAGAGATCAGGTGAGTTAGGACTGTGTGAAGAGTGAGAACTCAGTTCTAGCTCTTTCTCTAGATTCTGAGCCTGCGCACTGTTAGGTGACATGGAAACTGAGGCATAAGAGTGAAAATTATTTTTATTTCAAGGGGAATATATCCCACTTCCCTTTCTGTGACTGTGGGGTTGCTCTAACCACATTACTGCGCGATGTAAGGCCCTCTGAACCGGACCCCTTGCCTCGCCGGTCTCGTCCGCTCCCTGCCTGCCTCGCCACTTTCTCGCTGCGATCTCAAGCCAAAGCAACTGTTCTTTCTCTGAAGACGTCACACAGCAGCCCTTACTCATGTCAGTCCCTCTGCTTGGAGAACTCACACTTCCAGACTCAGCTCCTCCCCAGCTTCCCCAGAGAGAGCCGGCCACTCCCGGTCAGCCCGGGCAAGGCACCAGTTTCATCGCCACCAAGGGAGATGGCCACAGGTCGTGCACCGAGTGGGTGTCCACCTTCACTCATGAGACTGCCCTTCTGGTCATGACTGTCTCATCGGCTCCCTGGCAGGGAAAGCTGAAGTCCTCATGAAGGACCACAAAGCCCTGCACACCCTGGCCACATGCTGCGTGGCTGAGCCTAAGGCCCCCCTCTCCTCCCTCATTACTCACACTGCCTTCCTGCTCTCGCCTCAGGGCCTTTGTGACTGCTCTTCCCTTTGTTTAGAGCATCTTCCTCCCAAGCAACCGCTGGTGGGTAAGGCCTTTTCTAAGCCCCCCATCAAATCGCTACTACTACTCCTACTTTAGTACCCCCAACATCTGAAAGTACATATTTTACATATTTTTCTGGTTTTTGAATGAATAAATCTTTCTAGCCCTAACTCTTCCCACCCACATCCCAGTCCCTAACACAACGCCTGGCTGTGGAGTTATCTGGTCTCCTCTGCTGCCTAGAAAACCCTAAAGGCTTAGCCAAGCCCATTTTGTTTCCACAGCCACAACAAAGCCAGAGAATCAAAGGCAAATCATAATCCTGGGAGAGCTGTGGGTTAGGGCAGGCCAGCTGTGTCTAAGCAGTCTCTCAAAGCAAGGGAGTCCTGGAACAGCCCCTATCAGGAGCAAGAGTGCAGGAGCAAGGGAGCAGGGAGCCAGGGAAGAGGGAGGAAAGCCAGGGCCAGGGCCAGCAGACCCAGACAAGCCAGGGAGAGGGCAGGGTGAGAAAATCACAGAAACGGTGGGCTTTGACGTGTGCCGGTGATGAATTCTGTGGGCAGCCCAGAGTTGAAAAGGCTAATAAATAAATGTTTGCTGAATAAATGTGTAATCAATGGGAACGGTCTCGAGCTTCAGGTGGCCGGTGCCTTTCTGGCCCCTCCATTGAACAGTCTTCCTGTGTGGGAGTGGGAGTCACACCCTGAGGTGCAGGTGCCCCGCCAGCACGAGCCTCTAATGAGCATGAGCCAGTGCGGGGCACTGCAAGCGCTCAAAGCAAACTCTTCCTCTTTCGTCCTGGGAACGGAGGCCCACATCCCCAACAGATTCCTTTGAGGGAACTGTTCTATTTGATAAGCCAAGTATAGCCTTTGAGTTCATGGTCTGCGGTGCTGGCTCCAGCGTGAGGCCAGGGATCCTTTGTGGTTCCACTGAGCAAGGACAAAGCAGAGCCTAAGACAAACTGCTGTTCCACCTGGAGAGAGCAAGCACGCACGCTGGGTGGCGCTGGGACGTCAGCCAAGCGCAGGGAGACATTTCCAACTGGCACCATCTGCTTTAGAGGGTTATACTCTCAGGTGTATTTTGACTCTGGAAGTCGGGAAGCACAAGCAGCCTGCTCTCTGCCTCTGGATGTGGCGTTGGGAAAACGGGGAGGAGGGGAGGAAGCAGGGCCGAGAAGTCGCCATTTGTTCCTCTCAAGCCTTTCCGTGCCGTCCCTTCCATTCCACCATGAATGACTATTTTCTTAGAGTGGAGCCAGAGCTGGACTAGAGTGCTAGGGCTTTAAAAATGCTGCCTTTTTTTTTTTTTAAGATAATTTGTATTTGATGAGCACTATTTGAACTCAAATATTGAAACAATACAGTTATAGACATTTATATCACATTGACATAGACATGGACAAGCATAGACATAGATACAGATAGTTATAAATGTAGATACATAGTATAAAATGGAGCAGTGTCCCTTACCCTCGCCCCCACCTCCAAACACATTCCTCTTTCCACAGATAGCCACTGGTGACGACTCAGGGTTGCCTTCAAGTTCTTTCTGCATGCAGTTACAATCATATACACATTTGTTTTCTGCTTTAATGGGATCATTATACATCTTTTGCCTCCCTGCACCCACCTTTCCCCCTGGTAAACACCATGTTATTGTCTGTGCCCATGAGCTGTTTTTTGGGTGTGATTTTTTTTTTTTTCTTAATCCCTTCACCTTTTTCACCCAGTCTCCCAACCTCCCCTTCCCTCTGACAGTTGTCAGTCTTTTCTCTGCATCTATGAGTCGGTTTCTATTTTGTTTGTTAGTTCATTCTGTTCATTAGATTCCACTTATAAGTGAAATCATATGGTCCTTGTCTTTCTCTGACTGGCTTATTCCACTTAGCATAATGCTCTCCGGGTCCATCCCTGCTGTCCCAAAAGGTAAGATTCCCGTGTGGGGGTTTTTCATGGCCAAGTAGTATTCCACTGTGTAAATGTGCCACAGCTTTTTTTATCTACTCATCTACTGATGGGCATGGGCTGCTTCCCAATCTTGGCTATTGTAAATATCACCTCAATGAACACAGGGATGCATATATTCTTTTGAAGTAAGTGTTTCAGGTTTCTTTGAATATATTCCCAGAAGTGGAATTGCTGGGTCATGAGGCAGCTCCATTTTTAATTTTTTGAGGAAACTCCATACTGCTTTCCACAGTGGCTGCACCAATCTGCATTCCCACCAGCACTCCCTTTAAAAAATCAATGGAGAAAATATCCTTGGGTGAAGATTAACAACAACAACAAAAAAACCATCTTTGACTGTTCAATTAAGTTTGCGAGTTCTGTATTATTGATTCTTTGGGGAGCGTTTTCTTGGGGGGGGTATTTTGTTTTGTTTTTTGTCTCACATGGAATCTGGTTAAGCTATTTTATTTTATTCTTTTATTTTTTTTAATATATCTTCATTGACTTCAGAGAGAGGAAAGGAGAGGGAGAGAGAGAGAGAAACATCAATGATGAGAGAGTCATTGATCGAGCCCACAACCCGGGCACGTGCCCTGATCGGGAATCGAACCCCGATCGCCTGGATCCTAGGTCAACACTCAGCCACTGAGCCACACCCGGCTGGTGCTAAGCTATTTTAAAAATTCAACTTCCTTGACTATGTCAGTAAGATTCTAAGATCACGCTTTTCGCACAGGTTTTAGCATAATGTGCTGCACATCACGTGCTGCTCTCTAAGTTTCACTTGGTCAGCCTGAACCTTTGTCCTGTCATTACATGATAGTGACCTGGCTTGTTAGCATTATTATAAAAGCTTATATTCCTAATTACTATATTATTATGATTAGCAAGGCCATCCAAGGGTTCTGTTTCCTAGGAGATGAGAGACTGAGTCTATGCAATTACCTCTCCTCCTGAAGACATCTGGACAATTGAAAACCTTGCCCGCACACTGTTAACCTTTTCCTCAACTTACTGTGGGTTATCATTGTGCCAATTAAATCTTGGACCCTCTTTCTATGTCATTTTTATGTGAGACAATGAATACTGATCAGTTATTCCTGGTCTTAGTAGTTTCTACTATTTCCCTCCAGACTGTTTGGGAATACATTTTTAATATCTCTAAGATGCTGCAACAACAGATACACACTTAATAGAAAAAACAAAATATCCATATATGTGAACATTCCCCTGATTTTTTTGATGCTCAAATTGTTACAACTTGATTCTTTAGCCTGATTCCTTCATCCTTTCAGCTCCACCTGACACCCTTGAAATTACATTCTTTCCAGCAACCACAGAATATT
Source organism: Miniopterus schreibersii (assembly GCF_964146895.1). Lineage (NCBI taxonomy): Eukaryota > Metazoa > Chordata > Mammalia > Chiroptera > Miniopteridae > Miniopterus > Miniopterus schreibersii. The sequence continues at coordinate 25,396,881 of NC_138113.1, read as the reverse complement.
CTCAAATTTTCCTGTTCAAACACACGGAATCATTTTCCCTCCAGGAAGCTTTGGCTCCTACTGGGCCAATACGTGGGAAGCTAGGAGTGTGTCTGAGTGTCAGGAGTGGCCAGTCGAACTGTATCTATTGCTGGGCCACTTACAGAGTTGACAGAGCTAAAAAAGATATTCCTTTTTGAGGTCTTGAGTTCAAAACGATTTTTCTAACTTAGCACATTATACCAATATACCCTACTTTTCTTAGAGATGACTTTCTACCACTGGGACTATACATACCCGTCCAAGGAAAACCTAGTAAGGCATTTACTCCACAAATGCTTGTTGAGCCATATTAAATTGAAAGATATTCTGCATAGAGATATGGCGTTCCATTGTCCCATTATCTCTGATGTAAGGTTGATGACCAGTCTAATCTCCGTTCATCACATGCCTCCTTACCCCTAGCCTCACACCATCTATTCTTCACAGTTCACAAACAGAATGGAACCATTCCATCCAATAACCAACCTTCTGACATAGAAATATCATCAGAATCAGTTCTAATCTTTAGAAAATTTGTGGCACAACCCATGTTCATCATCACTGCCTGTAAGTAACCCTCCTTCTTTCTTTCTTTCTTTGCCCTCATATTAGGCAACCTCAATTCAGAGACATGATGGAGTTGCCAGAACCCCATGGTCAGAAATTTCCCTTCCCTTCCTCTTCTCTCATCCAAATGTATCTATTTTTTGTTCCACTCCTTTAGGCAAGTGCATAATTGATGTCATTGATTTACCTTACCGCAGAATATGAATCCTTCTGGCTAATGAAGGATTAAGCTATTATTCTTCCTGGGAACCTTAAGCATCCTGATAGAAAGTGGGGTGAGGGGACTCCTTGCCCTTCAACCTCATTGGAGTGAGCTACCAGCTTGGCTTTTATGTAAAGCTAGCACTGGGAAGTTGACCTTAAAAAGAAAGCCAAGGGAATGATCCAAAATAGTCAAACATTAAGATGGTCAGAGAAGAGTGGCAGGAAATGAGACTGGAGTGGCAGGCCACGCTTTTCCTCACAACCTATGGTGGCATTTTTGTGCACTATACCGAAGTTTTAACTTTATCCCCTCAGAATGGAGACTCTGTGGAAGGTTTTCTAGTGCCTACTATAATCAGATTTGTTCTTCAGAAATATTACTTTGGGAGCTGTGCGGAGTATGGGCTGGGGGTGGTGCTCTGCACGGCAATAGTCTAGCCTAGGAATAATGAGAACTAAACTAATGGTGAGGTGGGGGAGGTGCTGGAATTCACAGCATATCTAGGGGGGAGATCTGTCGGATTCAGGGATGAACTGGCTGTGGAGGAACAGAAAGGAGAGACGAGTCTAGGATGTTTCCCAGTTCTCCGATGAGGGTATCTTCAGGGATAGTGGCCCCATTCACCACGTCAGGGTTACATGAGGAGACACAGATTTGAAGCAAAAATGCAGATTCAGAATCGGGGCTCTTGAGTGATATAACCTACAGGTTTGCGGTACAGAATTGAAATTTAGAGACATGGACTTTGGGGTCACCCACAGGATTGGACACCATGAGACGGCCCAGGGAAGAGACTGGTGGTGGCCGAGGCTGGAGATGAGGTGACGTAAGGAGGAAAGTGAACCAAACAAGTACCAAAGCAGGCGAAGAACAGAGGCCTGAGAGCCACAGGCAGAAATGGACTCAAGAGAGCAAGGCAAGAAATTACTGTGTGGACAAATGATAAGAATGTTCTCTTCTGTGGAGGAAATGTAACTCCAAATTTACTGTTTTAATTAATTCACTGATACTGACTCATCGTTACTAAGGAGAGTTTGAAGTAGCTTATAAAATATAAGAAAATTTGGTGAAGAAAAAAGCAGATAAAGGGATCAGAGCAGAAAATAACACGAGTAGGATAATATTTGAAAGTATAAGCAAATTGAAGATACCCCCCAAAATGGATGTCAGAATGTCATATACGAAGGTTAAATGTCCCAATTTACTCCGAAATGTCATGGCAGCCAAAGCTAAAAAGGAAGCATTACTGACCACAAGAATCACAACCAACATAAAATTTTTCATATGCCATTTGTTTAAGAGAAAGGTAGATTTTTCTGAGTATTTAAGTCTGAAAAAAAAAAAAGTCTCCCATGGGCCCTCATAAAGGGTCTGCTGTTATATAGTTGGCAACACCCTCAAGAGGTACAACAAGCAGCTTTCACATGGCTTCTTTTTATGGCATCTTCATGGCTTCACCCCAAAGTCCAGCTCAGTAAAAACAGTTCATAAGACACCAAAAAAGTGTGGTCTAAGCACACAGTTCTTTGATGATCTGGCTTTACCGAGGAATAAATTTTGAGCTTCTGGAGGAATTGAGAGCCTTCTAACAGTCCTCCAATAGCTCTGTTCCTCACAACTGAGCTTCTGGTAAGCACTAAACAACAGAGTGAAGGTCACGGTCTCCGGCAGGAGCCTGGAGTAGAGATATCTTGGGGAAGCTCCGTATACTTTAACAGTCTACTGAGGGGGAACATTCTCTTCATATGCCTGTTTCATAAGAAACATTCTCTTATGCGAACGAAAGAGCCTGAGCAGGACTGCACCCCTCCCTCCCCCACCAAGGGAGCACCAGCTGGGCAGGACCAAGATCCTTCCTCAGCAAATAAATGGTTCTGCAGGTTGTCCTACTGCACAAAGTGAACGGCTAACACATTCAGGCTGCCCAGGTGCCGCTGAAGTCAGGGTTCTAGTAACATTACATTCAGGGTAGATGCTTGTTTTTGCGCACCTGGGACCCTAAATACAGGGGGCAGCAAGGAAGATGCAGCTAATAGAAGGAGGAAGAGACCATCTAGGAAGTAAATAGGTCAATTTAATGCCAAAAAATGATGGAAAGGGGGGAAAGAATGATTCCTTTTGTCGCTGAAAACTGTGGAATAGCAAACTATACCATAATTCAGCTCAGATTCACAATGACTGCATTCGCCCTAATCTTTACAGGCTACACACACATTCTGCTTCTCTCCAAGAAGAATCTTAGCACAGCAGGAATTGCCCCTGTTGACAGGGGCCTACAGCCAGCCTGGGACCAGAAGCGAAGCTCTGGAAAGCCGACTGGCCAGTGCTCTAAGCTGTATCCTTCCTTTGGTGCAGTTTTATCCATAAAGGAAGCATGTGCACTTTATCTTTCTGACTCAGAATGGGAAGAGGATAGAAGAGTGTTATTTACTGGCGCCTGAAAACCCCACTGTAGGATGGGGATAACAGAGGTGAAGAGTGAGCTGATGGAGTGCAAGTCTATTCCTGGTAGGCTCTGACAGACAACCTGAAATGGCTACAGCAGCAGAAGCCTTAGACCAAGAAGAGAGTGGCTTAAATTAGCTAATGAGCTGCTGACTGCTGTGGCATAAGTTAGAGGAAGGGACAGATGCATGTGCCATTTCCGATTTTTGTTACAATCTTGGTAATGAGGGCAAGGTGTCAGGTGTCTTCATTCTTCAAACTCTAATTCAAGGGATTGAACTGTGAGCTCTGTTACTGCTCAGTAAAGGTCTTACTCTTCAGAATCTTCTCTGCCTGCTTTTAGCTACTGTTCTCAATTTTGGACAGGAAATTCTAGAGCTCCCCAGAAAACTCCATGCCCTGATGGGTAGGGTCAAATGAAGCAAAGTGGAAATCCTTCCTGGCATTTCCAAGTATAAGTCTGGTCCAAGAAGCCTCATTGGGAGCCAGGTTACTTGCTGCTGAAGCACAGTCTCCAGTTGACTCTTGTAGAAAATAATCTGATCTCATTACTACAGTTATCAAGCTGCTAGAAAATAATCTAAATCCCTCATTAGCACCTATAATCTACAGCCAATTCCACGTCCAAAACTTCAAAGGAATTGACCTTCCTTAGAAAAAATATTCTGTGTCTTCTCTTTTTCTTATAGAAAACAGTGGTCAAACTCATTCACAAGCTGCTCAGGTCTTGAATCCTACAATGCTCTAGTCAGAAAGAGCTTAGAGAACTATGTTAGTCTCTGGGTACAAGCAACAGAAATGGACTTTGGGTAACTTAAGTAAAAAAGAATATTCTGGAAAACTATGGGCTGCTGACAATATTGAAGGGAAGACTAAAGAACTAAATATTGAAAAAGACAGATATGAGGAGGCTCCAGAGGTTTTGCTGTCAGTTGAGCCCTGGTCCCATAGCTGGAAGAATGAATTTCAATAGTTCCTCTAACCTAGGTTCACTCTACTCAAGAATGAATTTCAATAGTTCCTCTAACCTAGGTTCACTCTACTCAAGAATGAATTTCAATAGTTCCTCTAACCTAGGTTCACTCTACTCAAGAATGAATTTCAATAGTTCCTCTAACCTAGGTTCACTCTACTCAAGAATGAATTTCAATAGTTCCTCTAACCTAGGTTCACTCTACTCAAGAATGAATTTCAATAGTTCCTCTAACCTAGGTTCACTCTACTCAAGATCTGAAGTCCTACAAGAGAGAGGCACCAGTATGCCAAGTGCAGGTCCTATCCTGCCTCTTACTGAGCCAGGAGGGTCTCCATCAGCCCAGATGAACGAAAGAGACAACAATGTCAGTGGAGATCAGGTGAGAGAGGAAGGGGGGGGAGTTCTCATCATCAGCCACAGTGATTTAGGAAGGCTCTATGAAGGACTGGAAGTTTCAACTTGACCTTCAGCAATGATTCTTAATTTAAGTCAATGTTCTCTTAGGGCGCACATGAATGGAGCTGTAGGAGTCAATGCATTTTTCTGGGATGACGTTTCATGGCCTTCACCAGATTCTCAAAGGGGTGACTAAAAATGTTACAAGCCATTACCTTGCAAAAAATTGCATAAACAATGTGGAAGAAAAGCAGTACCCTAAAGAGGGGGACAAGTAAGCAAAGGAATGGTGAGGGAATGAACAAACCAGTTAAGAGGGAAATGAGCAATACCAGTCCAGCGGCAGTAGTGGTCTCATGCTCATCTAAGACAATGTCAAGAGATGGAGCTGGAAAAGCCGGTTGGAGCTGAGGAGTAAAGGTCCTCGACTGTCAGGATTATGCTGTGGGCAGTACTCAGGTGAATGGCACAGTGACATGGGCTTTAGGATGATTAATCTGACCAGTTGAGGCAGGCAACGGTGGAAAATGGCAAGCCTGAAGTGAGAGAGAGGTCTAGTCCAGTCATGAGGATCAAGAAAATGAGTTGAGCTGACTGCGGTAGCCATGGGATGAATGAGGGGGACTCTGGAGGCGTTGAGAAGAATTGATAAAATTTAGTAACTTTGAGATATGGAAGGAGAGAGAAAGGAACCAAGGATGACTCAAAGCCTCAACCCTGGATGCCTGAAAGAATGATGACTCATTCGCAGAAATAAGGAACAGTGGATAGAAAGCTGGTTTCCAAGAGAATGGTAAAGACTTTGCTTTCTAACATGTAGAGTTTGAGGTGCTGTCCCAGTTAACAGTTGACAACCTCTTTATCAAAGGCACCAAATTTTCACACTCCCAAATATAAGATGGGTGCTGTCTCCAATCATGATAATCTAGCCCAGGGCCCTCTATCCTAGATACCTGACTTAGTCGGACTACTTGAGAGACTGCACTGTTAACTCCAAGCTGTGTCGTTTTTGTTTTTTATTAGCAATCTTTCCTAAAGCATTTTCTCCCAATGACGTTATCACAGTGTGATTAGGAGACATGCAAGGACATAAACATTCCAATAAGATAAAAGCAGCCCTGCTTTCCCAGTGCTCTCAGAGCACTTCAACTTCATTAGGCTCCGTGTTGTTTCATTAGAGTCAATGCCATTTAAATTTTTATGTTCATTTCAAGGCTATTTGTTTTGACAAAGGACTTTAAGAAAACGCAGTATGAACTTTCTGGGTTTTATTTAACTTTATAACCCTCTCATTTACTCCTCAATAAAGGAATAACTAAGCATTCCTGTTATGTTGCTAAAAAACCTCTTTGCATAATTTTGAAATACCATGCAAGACTCTGCAATGAGGAAATTCATGCTAAGAAAATGCTGACACAAGCTATCCAGTGTTTGGTGCTGAGGTTTAAGGATGAGACACTTTCTCTCTACAATGGCACACACACACCCTATAGGACCGAAAGACACCTCCTCTATTTATATACTGTTATTTTTTAAACAAGTGTGTCTCTGCCCTATCTCATATAGGATACAGAGAGCTCAGCAGGGAGCACCCCACGGCCTAGGAATGTCAACAGAGGGAAGAAAACAATGAGTAACAAGGGATGGGGTGATGTAGCTGGAGGGAAGCAGGAATGCATGGGTTTTTCAGGACCATTCCTCATCTCTCTCCAAGATGACACTCTAATTGACTTAGACAGGCCTTCTCACTTACCCATTCACAAATCAAGCCACTGCTCAACTCTTCTTTTGTACGATGACCCCCCTGGTGGGCAGGATTTCTCTCTTATCTATCTAACTACAGTTGATCTTTCAATACCTACCTTAAACCCTGCCTCCTGTCTGAACCTCTTTCTGTTTATTCCAGACCCCTGGATCATTGTCTTCTCTCAACTACGCAACCAACAAATGCTTTTGAGCATCTGCTAACTGAAGGCATGAGGTCCCCTGTACGTAGTCCTTGTTTTCCCCCCACCCCCGACTGCGGGAGTATATTCATATTTTCACTCTAATACACATGATGGTTTCACTTCTTTTGTATTCCTCATAGTGCCAGACCAATTCCTGGACAGGGTATCAATTAATGCCTATGTGAAAAAATGTGCCTGGTGCATTCTAAAGAAAAACATAAGAAACAAAAACACTCAGGCAAATCCAGCACTAGCTGTCATTTCAGGACATTGAGAAAGAAAAGTTAGAGAATGGAAATATATCTGGGGTTTTTTTAAGCAGAAGAAACAAGAGAATGAGTCTGCTGAAAAGTGTTTCTAATACAATAAGCTGAGGAATGTGTTTGGGTGGCTTTGCAAAGTGTGAGAAGAGAGTAGAACAAATTTCCGCTTGCATCTCACAGAGTTACAAGTCGGGGTGCGGGGGGGGGCGGTGCGTGGCTCACGCTGTCCTTGGACGTGGGCAGCAACTTGTCCACCTCTTGTGTGGTAACAGCCAGCATGTGCTTCCAGAAGCGGGCCTGGAACTCACAGACTCTAAAACTCACGTCCAGTAAACTTCCCCGGAGGTCACCCTCTAAATACAAAGTTTGAACTCCCGGGGGGGGGGGGGGAGCATCATAAGCAAAAGAAAAAGATACTTGGAATAAGAAGATATTTTGAAACAGGGGAGCTGTGTCTTGGTATAGCCTCGTACATAGCTTTTTCCTAATTATAAAGTCAGTGCCACCACACTCTTTCCCCAGCACAGACAAGGGTCTCTTTCTTCTACCTCATGGCTCCCAAGCGGCTCATATTATCCTATAGGCAGCAATGAATACTTATCCAACTGAACTGCAATTTTTCACACAAACATCCGGAAAATTCTGGGGCCTCTTAACTATTACATTTCCATAGCAAGCACATTTTTTATTTAAATCTTTTATTTATAGTACTTTTGTGTACATCCAGACCAACAGGTATACTCTGAGGTAGAGATTTTAGCAGAAGAATAAAATTTTTAACATTTAAAACTTTCACAGCATGGCTTTTTATAACTCAGGGGAGAAAGGCAGGGCAATTAAAAATATTGTCTATGGACTCAGGAGAAAGAAAGAAAGGAAAGCCTTTATTAAAGTGGCCACTGAAGAAACATCTCCTCAAACACATTATTTATCATTCTCCCAAAACAGGGAGAAAAAGGCATGCGCGTGCTCTTTAAATTAGAGGAATCTCCGTGAAGTGGTTGCATTAAAGCATATCTTTGGTTTCAGCTCTAAGAAGCCACAGAAATTTCAATGATTAATCTTACACAATGAGGAAAAAATGAACAACACGTACTCCTGTGGGCTCTAAAATTATACAGCCCTGGGGTCAAATATCAACTTTGTCAGGTGTTAAATGAACCCCACTTAGTGATAGCCAGATGGTCTGTGCGACCATTGTAAAGTTTCAAAGCCTCTCTGAGCTTCATCTGCACAATGAAGATAAAAATACCAACCCCCCAGCACTGTTTTGAATATTAGACAAGATCATATGTGACCCCTTATACAGTCACTGGCTATCTGGCATACTCAATAAATGTGGATTTTTCCTCCCTATATCGTCACACCCCTCCTCCCACCCTATGTGCCCACACTGCTCAGAAATTGGGGTCTCCATTCATATCCATCATAAAGCAGCATTTATTAAAAACATTCTTGAACTTAACTCTTCGCATCAGTTTCTCCATGTGCAAAATGGAAACATTACCTATCCTACCTACCTGATAGGAGTGCTGTGACATCTTTGAAATCTACATAGTACTGAAAACAATGTCCGTGAGAAGGGGGGAAGCTCTGGGCTGACTTTCAGAAGACTGGGGCCTAGTTATGTGACCTTGGGCAAGCCTCTCAGCTTCATGGTCCTCGTTTCCCTTACATTAGAGAGATAGCGATGACTTGCATTACTTAAGGCTTAAGGTTGTAGTAAACCCTCCTTTTCCATTACATAGCTTGCTCCTTGGGCCTCTGAAACCAGAAAAGGTTTGGTTCTTGGTCACCCAGCTATTATTTAAACCTAGATTTTATACTATGCCTGAAGTTCCAAAGTCTTGCCTTCTCCTAAACCAGAATGTTGACATTGAGGGGTAGCGTTATTTCAGAGGGAAAGTTCTTTGAAGGCAGAGACTATGCCTTTCTTCTTCAGAGCTGCACTTCCACCTCAGTAAGGATCTAGATAGTACCTTACACAATCAAATGCCAACATGTGTTTATCAAATTTACTTTAATGTGTCTTTGTTGTATATGAAAATTTTCATGCAGAATTGTCAATGAATACTCATGCAATTAAATACACTGAGGCAGTGCAGTGTGTTAGTAAAAGCATGGACTTGAAAACCGGAGCAGCTAAGTTCAAATCATAGTTCTTCTCCTTGCTATCTGTGTGCCTCTGGGAAAGAGACATCTCTCCAAGCATTGGTTTCTTCACCTATCACATGGGAAAAACTAGAACTGCCTCATAAGGTAGTATAGAAATCAAATGAGATACCAAATTCACGTAAAGAAGACATTTTCTCTCTTTAGATTCTGTGCAACAAGGGAAAAGAAGCAGAGGGCACTACATGGAAGCTAAGAACAAAGTGGGACTTTTGGCAATCAGAGAGCAAGAGCTCTAAGTCCAAAATAACTGAGTGAAATAGTAGGAAAAACTAATAAGGTGTTAGGGAGGGAATAAAGTTAAACCCCACACTTTTACCTTTCTCATAGTTCTAGAGGCTGGAAAATCCAAAATCAAGTTTCCAGCATATTCAGTGTCTAGTGAGAGCTCATTTTCTGGTTTGCAGATGGCCATCTTTTGTTATGACCATACTTGGCCTTTCTTTGGTACGTGCCCATGGGGAAAGAGAGAGAGGCATCTCATGTCTCCTTCTCTTTTTATTAGGGCATTAATGCCATCATGTCAGCCCACTCTCTGACCTAATCTAACCCTAATTACCTCCCAAATACCTTACCTCCAAATGCCATCACATTGGGGGCTAGGATTTCAACATATCAATTTGGGAGATACACAAACATTCAGTTCTCAGTATATCTCACAAAAAGCAAATAAAAAAACATAAATCAGCCTGGCCAGTGTAGCTCAGTGGTCAAGCATTGACCCATGAACCTGGAGGTCATGGTTTAATTCCCAGTCAGGGCACATGCCTGGGTTGCAGACTCAATCCTCAGTGGGGGGCATGCAGGAGGCAGCTGATTGATGATTCACTCTCATCATTGATGCTTCTGTCTCTCTTTCCCTCTCCCTTCCTCTCTCTGAAATCAACAAAAACATATTTTAAAAAAACATAAATCAATGAAAACTAAGAAATCTGAGGTTCAACATCCCAAACTAGGAGTTCTAAATAGAGAAGAAAGAAAAAATACAGGGGAAGAAACTGTGAAAGGAAAAAATACAAGGATATAAAATATAAATTATAGAAGAAAATGACTTTCCAGGTTGAAAATACAAAGGCCTAATGTATTGAAGAAAAAGATTTACATCAAGGACATAACTGTGAAACTTCAGAATCCAAAGGATAAAGAAAAGATCCTAAGGAAAGAACAAATGGCATATGAAGAATTGAGAATAAGAATGGCATACGTCTTCTCAACAGCAACATTGTAAATTAGAGATAGTGAGTATATATTCAAAACAATCAGAGAAAATAATGCCCAACTTATAATTCTATACCTAGCGAGACTATGAAATAAGAGTAAAAATAGAGATATTTCCTTATATACAAGGTCTGGAAAAACATACCTCCTACGCACACTTTCTCAAGAAACTTCTAGAGGATAAGTTCCTGAAAAACAAAAAACTTACTGCAAAATTGGAAAGAGGAAAATGTGGTAGCCACATAACTAGGGACTCAGGGAAGGTAAATAGCATCTCCAGTATGATAGGAAAGTAAGTCCCATGACAACAGCTGAGAAGCCATTTTAGAGAGCAACCAGTCTGAATTAAAACAGAAGATAAAAGGCTCTGAGAGGGAGGTTTCCAGAAGAAAATAAAACTGGTAGATCTTATGACAGGTTTATGGTGTGGAAAACTGGATTGAGAGTCATTTTACAGAGATATTGGGGGATATAGGAAAAGATTAGCAAAAGATTTGAACAAAGCTAAGTAAAAATTTTTTTAAAGAGAAAAAGAACTTCAGCAAAACCAAAGTTTGAACAAGAAAGAAAAGGCATTCATAACATAGTTTTGGCTCAAAAACTGAACAATGTTAACACAGTAATTAATCATGAAATTGATGAATATGATGATACCAAGTTGTGATCAATTATATTGGAAAGATACAGGAGACAAAATATGTATGAGTGATGGATGATTATATCAGATATATATTTCTGTGTAGTAAACTGCCCCAAAACTTAGTGAGTTAAAACAACTGTAATTTCATTTGCTTATAAACCTGTAGATTAATGGTTTGAATTGGGCTCAACTGGGCAGTTCTTCACTCATCTGACTGCTGTCATCCGGAGATGACATCTCAATGAATACAAACTATCTAGAACGGCCTCACACTCATGTTTGGGGACTATCTGCCACTGGTAGATCTAGGGGCCTCAGCTAGGACATCTCGCTGTGTTTTTCATAAGGCCAACAGCCACCAGTAGATTAGATAGGGCTTGTTTACATTAGAGCCCCAGGGCAGTGTTCTGAAAGAGTGAGAGCAAAGTACAAGGCTTCTTGAAGCCTAGGTCTCTAAGTCTCCCAACGTCTTTGTCAGCAGGACTATTGGTCTAAGCAAGTCACATGGCCAGCCCAGATTCACAGGGCAGGGAAAGAGACCCTACCTCCTGACAGAAGCAGCTACAAAAGCACATTGCAAGGACTATGATACAGTGATGACAGAATTTGTTGTGGCCATGCTTTCTAACCATCTTCTATAACAGTATATAAGAATCAAGTCTTTATCTTCTATAGTGTGAACTCAGTATAATGTATAATGTGGAAAAATCAGCAAACCAGTATGTAATTCAGAATTATGGTAAATGAACAAAAGTTGAAGAGTTTAAATAGGCTGTCTTTGAAGAAGGGATCAGGGGTGGAGAGAAGTAGGAGAGGCAACTGCTAAAGAAGATATCAGAGCAGGCGATTGAAGCTTACCTATACCTGGGTGTGTTAAAGACAGTTTGTGTAAGTCCTTGTTAAGAGGCCACAGACTGGAATGGATGAGAACCTTACAAAATCCTACATGCCTCAAATATTCCAACTCAGTAAAATATGTCAGCTGACAGGATCATTCACCAGTCACTTACCATTTATGCATTTATCAATCAATCTGCCTAGTGAACAAGTTGGAGAAAAGAGTATTCTTTTTATTTTTTTTGCTTTTAATTGATTTTTAGAGAGAGAGAAAAAAAAACATAGATGTGAGAAACATCAATCAGTTGCCTCCTGAACGTACCCCGACAGGGGGTCGAACCCCGCAACCTGGGTATGTGCCTTGACTGGGAATCAAACTCACCACCTTTTGGTGTACGTGACAAAGCTCCAACCAACTGAGCCACACCAGCCAGGGCAGAAAAGAGTATTTTTATAAAGACTATAATGTCAAATATTGTTGATCTGTATTCATTGCAAACATGACTGCATTTTGTTGTTGTTTTTCTAAAAGGTGGAATATAAATGCTTGCCTCGTCTTCCAGGGTGATCTCAAGAGCAAACTCTCCTGTCATCACAGAAAAAGGAACAGTTTTGAAGGATTTGGACTCTGCATCTGGGATCCTTGGAGTCTCTTGTGAATGAACAGCAGGAGAATAGGTATGGGGTTGGGGAAGGGAAACAGGAAAAGGAGAGAGGAGCGACTCTGAGAATAATGAAAAAAGAGATGATTTCCCCCAAATCAAATAAAGGTCAAAAATTTAGTGACTTTTGCTCACTCCTCACCACTACCTGTGTCCCCAATCCAGGCTGGTACACTGTGACCTTCAATACTGTGTGAGCAACAGAGAAAAAGCCCCCATACCTGGGTTCAGATTCAGTAGAGGAAAACTGGGGGTTCTGGAAACCTGGATCTGCGATAGAGATGAGTCCCCCCTCATCTCTAACTGGTGACCTAATGGAAATACTGGGCCGAAATGATATAATCTCAGTAAAATTTGATGTGCTTTGTAAAATGTGATGCTATTGATTTGGGGAACCAAAGGTGATTCTGGTATCTATAAAACTGAACTTTTTTATTCTACTGAAATAGCAACAACTCTTTGCACCAGGTTTGATATGAAAGAGCTGGCAAAAGTTCCTTCAAATTGTGACCCCTTCCCCAGAGGTATGAACCATATCATTTTATAAATAAAGAATAGCAAGGAAACACCAGAAAAATACTGCAATTATTCTTATTTTTCAACCACTTAAACACAGCAAGTGTAATTATGGATAGTGTGAAACAGAAGAAATAACTATTTGGTTGCCGTTTTCCCAGCCTTTCTCTGTAGACACTGACCTGTACCTCAGGTGACCTTATATCTCCCGGTTGCCCTTATCCAGAAGTCCTAGGGACGGCCTTGCCCTGTGACCCAAGCAGGGTCTGATCCCAGGTCACTCTAGCAGGACTCAGGTTCCCAGAATCTGTGTGTTTCCATAACAACCAGTCACCATTCTAGATCTGCCTCTTGGGCAGGCATTTTACAGCTTCTTTCTGGGGGGAAAGGAAAGAGGGAAGGGAGAAGAAAGATGCAGGTGGGGGAGGTAAGGGGCAGAAGAAGTGAGAGAGGAGGGAGTGTGGCACTGGGAAGGAGCTGAAAACCCATTACACAGGGAACCAACACACCAAACAGCCTAAAACACACAAGCATTATTCACAATTAGAAAGACTTCCAGGAACCTTTCCATTATGATTATTTTTTTGCTTTCTCTATTTCTCTCCTTTTCACCCTGAATTTCCCAGCACCTTGGCTTTTCTCAATATGTTTTTTATCTACATGAAAGTTCCCCTTAGAATTTCAATCAGCCAACACTGGCAAATTTCCTCCCTTCCCTTTTTTGCATTTAATATATGAAAATGAGCCGGGGATCGCCTACAACCAGGTGAAATCACTAATCACTGCAGTACTAAATTGCCATATACACACCCCCACCGTGTATGGAAAATTGCTTCTTACTTCTGGCTGAGTGTGGGAAGGGTGCATCCAGAGCCTTACTCTGAAAGGGAGCACTGATATCCATCACACCACAATCTCACCAACAATTTTAGAAAACTCATGAGACGGCAGTGGATCTTCAAGACAAGGTAGAAACCACACACAACACACACACACACAGCTTGTTCTCTGAGCACTTTCCCCTCTGCCACTTAACAACACCCACTCTCCCTCCTTCTGACTTACTGAAAGCGACACAGCATTGCTCCAAAGTTCTTTAGCTCTTCTTTTCCATTTACAAGCAATTACTTCAAAAACTGTATAATAATTGCAATAAGATATTGTTCAGTTCTTAAGACTCTGTTACATCTCCTCTGAGGCAAGGTAGGAGAATAGGAGAATGGGGAGCCATACTGGCGTGCCCTTCAGAAAAATGTGCTAATCGGCCCGAGGTGAGAAATAGCCACCTCACTCTTCATAGCAGTTAATATTCAATTGTGCCCCTTTAATATCCAAAGATACAGTGAGATATTTTTCAGCCACGTATGTTTGGTTTTTATCTAGAAATCCAAGGACATCTGATTTAATGATAAAAGCAAACGATTTAGGACCAAATGAGCTGCTTATGTTCTGCTCTACCCCTCTGCTCCTCTCAGTCAGTTGCGGGAGCCCCCCACCCCCACCCCCCACCCCCGGCCTGCACGCAGCAGGCTGAACCCCACAGGGCAGCGGGAGCCCAGGAAGAGGGGGTGGAAGTCCTTGGAGAGCCTGAGGAGGGCGGGAAATAAAAGGTAAAGAGGGAAGGTGGGAGCCAGCTAGTAAAGGCAGAGATAGGTAGAGAAAGAAGGAAAAGAACAGGCAGTTTTTTAAAGGGAGGGAAGGGGGAAAGCAGAGAGGAGAAAGGGAAGGAACAAAGGGCAAAAGAGCAAGGAAGCAAATAACAATATAAAGAAACAGAACGAAATGATCCAGGGAGAAACGGTAGTGCGGGACAGATGACACTGAATCTCTGACACACCATGCATTTCAGGAGGACCCTGCTCTCATCTACAATGGCCTGCCTTTGGGTTCCTCTGAATACTTGGGCCAGCACCCTGAGCATGATCTGATTAATAAGCTGTGGCAGGACCTCATTGCATCTTAAGGATTTAGGATCTTCCTTTCACTTCCCACGTGTGGTTATGGGCCTTTTATCTGCTTTATCTGTGGAGCTTAATGAATTCCTGTTAAGTCTTTATAGCAGCTGTCCCTTCCACTTAAATCTTCCCCCGATCCTATTTAGCAGGGTTTACAGTTCAGAGTGTTGTGTGCTAAATTGTTTGTGTTTCCACAAACGTCACTAAATGCTGACTCTGGAAAGTGGTTGAGTTGCCAGAAGGATAACCCTCGGGTAAGGAGCCACAGGAGCCTGATGGATGGGTAATGCTTCCTTTCGTCTTCCACCTGCTCCGTCTGCTGTCCCGGGTGCAGAGACTCAGCACGCACGGAGGGGGCTTCCTAGGACCTCCACTTCCCTAAGTTTTAAAGGAAACAGACTGGCAGTCAGGAGGCCTAAATTTGTCCCAACCTTGCCTGACTAACCAGATGAGCTTGGGGTAAGTCATTCAAGCTTTCTGAGCTGCAGTTTTCCCGTCGGTAAATTGGGATCAGTACACCCCCTCCTCTACACCAAAGTCGGGAGAGGAACCTGGTGTAACTGGGGAATGATAAAAAGGGTGTGTGATTGCTGCAGAAGGTGAGACTAAGGCACTGAAGATACAGACAAACAGGTGAGCTGGAGCCAGAGATGCTTGCATCTCCCCATGCGTCTCAGCTCCTCACCTGTAAAGTGGGTAGAAATTAAGACAGCTCTCTTCATAGGTAGGTTGAGAAGCTGCTTGAGCTCTCTGGATTAAAAAGTGCTAAGAAATCTGGAAGGATTGTGTCCCTGCTCTAGTGATCCACACTCTTCCTGCAACCCCAGTCCTTCAATGTCCTGTGTCCTGAATTCCCCCAGCTCTGCATATGGTCCTATCTCTGTTATGGCTAAAGTAGCCTCAAGAAAATCTCAGGCTCCACACAGTGCCTCTCAATGCAGAATATTCCGAATCATTTTATCATGAGGTCCAGGGTCCTTAGAGAATGATGCCAAATGGACCTCTGTCAGATAGGTTTGCTCCAAAACAGGCCTGTTAAGACATAACAGAGGCACTGGGGAAGACTGTGGTGTTTGGCATGCTGCCTTTTCCAGGCCTCTTTCTTTCTGTCCTTGCCATCAAGATGACAGCGCTCTCCGTGCTGGTGAGCATTTTTCGGCATTCCAGTGATAGTGAAATTTTCAGACAAGAAAGATACCCTTATACTGTGGGCTGTAACACACTACTAAAATAATTCATCTTACCAGATCTGTGTGTTTAGGTTCAAACCCACAAGGTAAAATTTTAGGAATATAGGACCCCTTATATTTTGTTGCTTAAATTCTAATTATTAAAGTTAACAGTTTCTGGAATACATAGAGCACACAAAACATATCTGTTGATATGGAATAAAGGAATGAATGACTGAGCTAATTACCTAGGATAAAATTTTTAAAACCACAAAGAATGGTAACTCATTAAACATTTCTATTAGTATTTAATGCCTTGTTATAAAAAGAAGTTTTTAAAGGGGGAAAAAATTGGAAGGAAATAAACAATTGCTGTGTATACTACATGGTTAGTGCTGTGCTGACATGTTATACATATATTTATGTAAGATTAATATGTTTAATCCTCACAATTGCCCCAGAGATCATTAACATAATGCCTCTTTTACTTTTGAGGTGAGGCTGAGAGAGTTTATGTGACTTGCCTAGGGTCACAAAGTTGGTAGAAATGGGAAAGTAAGAGGGCACTAGAGTAGCAAGGAAACAGTGAAACAGGAAATGGGCTGCCCCATCTTACCCCACTCAAAAAAAAGTAACTCCAAATAAATTAAAGACTTAAATGTAAGACCTGAAACCATTAAACTCCTACAAGAAAGCATAGGGGAAATCTCCTTCATATTGAACTTGGCAATGTTTTTTTTTTAATATGATACCAAAAGCACAAGCAACAAAAGAAAAATCGAATAGGTGGGGCTACATCACACTAAAAAGGTTCTGCACAGCAAAAGAAACAAAATGAAAAGGCAACCTACTGAATGGGAGAAGGTGTTTGCAAATCATATATCTGATAAGGGACAAATATCCAAAACATATAAGAAACTCATAGCAAAAAATATATAATAATCCAATTAAAAAATGGGCACAGGAACTGAATAGACATTTTTCCAAAGAAGATATACAAACGACCAATAGCTACATGAAAAGGTCTCAGCATCAATAATTATCAGGGAAATGCCAATCAAAACCACAAGGAGATGTAATCTCACACCTATTAGGCTGGCTATTAAGAAAAAGATAAGAGATAAGTGCTAACCAGGGTGTAAAGAAAAAAGGGAACCCTTTGCACTGTAGGTAGGAATGTAAATTAGTACAGCTATTATAGAAAAACAGCATGGAGTTTCCTCAAAAATTAAAAAAAGAACTACCATATGATCCAGAAATCCCACTTCTGGATACATGTCCAAAGGAAACCAAATCACTCTCTCGAAGCGATATCTACATCCCTATGTTCACTGCAGCATTTTGTATAACATCCAGGACATGGAAACAACCTAAATGTCTGTTGACAAATGGAACAGGTAAAGAAAATTTATACACACAGAATATTACTCAGCCATTAAAAAAAAAAAAAAGGAAATCCTGCCATTGCGATGTGGATGGACCTTGAGGGCTTTATGCTAAGTGAAGTAAGCCAGGCAGTCAACGACAAATACTGTACGATCTCACTCATATGTGGAACCTAAGAAAAACCGAACTCATGAAAACAGGAAGCTGAGCTGTGGCTGCCAAGGGCTGAAGAGGGGGATTTTAGGGTACTGGAGTCACCTGAACTCCTTCACAGGCAGAAGAGGAGGCAGGAGGAAGGGAAACGAAGGCCTAAGAAATAGATCCACCAGATACATTGAAGGGGAGAGCTACCTTTCAACACTTAAAATAGAATTTAATTTGCAAACATTTCATTTTCTTAAAGCAAGGTATGCCAGCACTAAAAGATCTGACGTCTTAGCAGATGACTGAAGGGCAGCATGGACAAAAACTGGGCAATACTCTTCTGTCAAGCGTCCTAGTGTCCTAGTGCCCAGGACCCGCTATCTAATGTGCAAGTTGGTGCTGAGTGTTTAATCTCATGTAAAAGCGCAAGCCGGTAAATAATGACTGGTGGTGAGCTGACTCAAAGGAGCTTCACTGAGGCATTTCTATCACGTCCTGTCAGAATTCATGAAGTTCCACGTGCCTGTCCGAGGACTACTAATATCTGAGTGAGAAAAATGTGAATTTTTTATGGAAGCATAAGACATGGAAATCTCCACTCCCTGTTCTTAATGAGAGAGGCAAAGACAAAATACACCCATGTTCCTAGTCGAATATCACCAATAACTTAATTGCTTTAATCTTATTGTGGTACCACAGATTACCATCTTAAATATTTGGGGCTCTGACTTTCATTAATTGAAACTCAGTGTTTTCATTTCGACATTTATTTTTAATCAGTCTCAACAAATGAGCCTGATTACCCTGAATATTAATAATAATAATAAACTTGCTGGTGACTTACTTTCCCTCAAGTGGTGGGATTAAGCACAGCCGTTTAATCATACTCATCAGCACTTTTTCCACTGGAGAAACTAAATTATCAGCAAATGTAAGAGCTCATTTTTCCATGCACATCCACACAAACTTGTCAATAAATTTTCTATTCTTTTCTTGTGTTTTTTTTCCCTACTTTATCTCCAGGCTGGAGTACTTGCTGTACTCTCCAAAATGCACCAGATCCTGTCAGATAATCATCAGAGGAGAATGAAGAGCCAGAGAATTTATACCATTATAACCATTATTAATTATAGCAACTGCTGCTGTTGAACACTCAGGGGCCAGATGCTGTTTATAAACTCCCTACGCATTATAGATAAAACTTAAGAGGTAGGTACTTGTAGTATTTCTATTTGGCAGATAAGGAAACTGAGACTTAGAGAGGTTAAATAAGAAGCAAATGGCAGAGCTCTTGTCTCTCTGACTCTAAAGTGGGGGCTCTTAATCTCTGGCCTGCCCCACTCACTCATAGGGCCCTCACATTAGGTCACATGGTCCCTGGCTATAAGCCCTTTAGAAAGGAATTGTCCTAAGCAAAGAGGCACATTGGGCTAAATTAAGTCAAAAATGTGGAGGCTGTTCTAAATCCATTCACAGTCATGTTGGGTGCCAGGTGGAAGGACCAACTCCTGGAATCCGAGAGCTCTATCACTAACCTGAGGCCTTGGAAGAAATCACCTTCACCTATCCAGTCCTTGACTGAACCACAAACCAGCGCAGCTCCTGGAAGACAGCAGCAGGGAGTATACAAGGGTTGGGAAAGCCCCAGTGACTGGGAGGTTATTGAGAGAAGCCCACTATCACTCTACCTGAGTGATTGGGGCCACATATGTGGAAAGCCTAGCAGGGGTGATCAGTCCCATGTGAGTGGTGTGGGAGCCCTAAAACAACATTGCCTCAGGGCCTGCCTTCTCTGACCTCATCATGTATCCTCCACTCCAGCCTGCTTATAATCCTTCCATTCTGGTCCTTGCCCAAGAGACAGCTACGTGCACCTGCCTATGAGTCCTACACAAGTCTAGCCAACACCTTCGACCATGTACCATATCTAGCCCTGCTAACTCTACTCCTGTTCCTTTGGACAGATAATATTCCATCTCATTGGCCCCTGTCTTAGTCCCATCAGGCTTCTATAATAAAAATGCCACAGATTGCATGGCTTAAAAAACATCTATTTCTCACAGTTCTGGAGGCTGGAACATTCAAGTTCAAGGTGATACAGACTCAGTATTTGATGAGGGCCTGCTTCCCGGTTCACAGACAGCCATCTTCTTGTGTCCTCACATGAATGAAAAGAGGTAAGAGAGCTCTCTGCATCTCTTTTATAAAGGCACTAATTCCATCTGTAAGGGATCCACGTTCATGACCTAGTCACCTCCCAAAGGCCCAGTCTCCTAACACCATCACACTCGGTTAGAATTTCAACATACGAATTGTGGGGGGGAACAAACACCCAGTCCATAATGACCCAAAGGATATATAGCTGTCAGACCCCAGTTTCTCTTGCGAATAAATAAATTCTCAGATTAGGCTTAACAAGGTATTTATACACAGTCACAATTAAGCTGAACCTAATTCAGAAGGAAAAACCCCCAAAGCAACACAAGACAGTAGCCAGGTTTTCTTACTTTTTCATGGTCTTAGTTAAAAGTAAAAGGGACTTGCAGAGTTAGCTTAACATTAAAAAAATCAAGCATTGTGATATATCATATTAATAAAATAAAATATAAAAGCCACATGATTATCTCAATAGACAGAAAAGGTATGACAAAAATCCAAGACCTTTTCGTGATAAAATAATCTCAAAACTTATTGCAAAGTAATCAAGACAGTGTGGGACTGGCATAGGATAAATATATAGATCAATGGAATAGAGCCTAGAGTCCAGAAATAAACTGTCCTATTTATGGTCAAATGATTTGAGATAAGCATGCCAAGACAATTCAATGAAGAAAGAATAGCCTTTCAAGAAATAGTGCTGGGACAACTGAATATCCAAGGTGGAACTCCACTTCACACCATCCACAAAAAACATTTCAAAATTGATCATAAACCTAAATGTAGGATCTAAAATTGTAAACTTCCAGAATAGAATGTAGGAGTAAATCTTCATGACCTTGGGTTATGCAGTGGTTTCTTAGCTATGACACCAAAATCAAAAGCAACAAAAGAAAACAGAGATAAACTGAACTGCATCAAATGATACCATCACAAAAGTAAAAAGACAATCTATTCCAGAAGTTAGGAGAAAATATTTGCAAATGACATAGCTAACAACGTATTTGTATCTAGAACACTTACAACTCACCAATAAATAGACAAATAACCCAATTTTTAAATGGGAAAAGTTTTGAATAGACATTTCTCCAAAGGAAATATACAAATGGTCAATGAGCACATAAAAGATGCTCACCATCATCAGTCATCGGTGAAATGCAAATCAAAATCACAGTGAGATGCCGCCTCACATGCCCTAGGATGAGTACCATCAAAAACAGAGACAATAATAAGGGTTTGGTGAGGAGGTGAAGAAATTGGAAACCTCAGTCACTACTGGTGGCGTGTAAAATGGTGCAAACATGATGGAAAACAGTCGGTAATTCCTCCAAAGATTAAGTATAGCATTACCATATAATCGAGAAATTCTACTCCTGAACATATACCCAAGAGAAATAAAAACATGTACACAAATGTTCATAGCATCATTATTCATAATAGTCAACAAATGGGCAACCCAAATGTCCACTGACTGATAAATGGGTAAATAAGATGTGATATACCCATACAACATAATGTAATTTGGCAATAAAAAAGAATAAAGTGCTGAGACATGCTATGACGCGGAGGAAAGAAGCCAGGTGCAATAAAACCATATATTATACAATTTCATTTATATGCAAGGTCCAAAATAAGCAAATCCACAGAAACAGAAGTAGATCAGTGTCTGGGAATGATTCAGGACAGTGGAGGGCGGGAATGAGAATAAGGAGTGACTATTACTGGGTATGGCATTTCTTTGGGAGGGGAGGGGTGAAAAGGTTCTAAAATTAGAAAAATGCAAAAGTGAGGATGGAAACCCAAGAAAAGTGATTGATGGTATGGTCAAGTTTAAAATTCTTCACCAGGTTGAAGCCTAGAAACCAGACAGCATACGCAAAAAAAAAAAAGTCCACTGTTTTACATTTAAGCCCCACATAATTTATATGGATCTACCCTACACGTAGTCATATGCTTTCCAAAATTGGCAGGATAGCAAACAAACTTGAATCCATCAGAAATCTAATCCCTTTCTCCATCAGTAGTTTAGTGTGGGATTTGTTCACATCAAACCTATATATCATTTCCTCATTAATAACTCATCCCTGTCCTCTGTGCCTGCACAAATGTCAGATAAGTTGATATGGGGGAAAAATGAAAACCTTTCATGTTTTCTAAATACTCTAGGAAATGCCCATCTGAATGTGCCTGAAGAGCTGGTAAAAGAGCCACCAGAGTCTACTCACCCTGAGAGCGCTGATCAATGAGCCACATGGAGCAACAGACCAGGACAGCCCTGGGGTTCCTTCACTGGCTTGCAGCTAGCAGGAACTGAGGGAACTTGTGCAACATTCTGTAGAATCAAGTGGACCCCACCCAAGGTGCATTTGTACCAGCCCACATTTGAAATAAATAGAAATAAAAAAAAGATAGCCATTTGCCTATTTGTGAATTGGTTTGCACATGCATGTTATTTATTAGCATGAACAACCTGATTCAAGGGCCTACTGACTCATTTTTATTCTCTGGAACCCACGCAGCCTCTCCTCCAAGGCCCAGGAGACTCTTAAACCATTAGGTTGGGTAATTAATTCTTTTATTTTTTTTAATAATTATGTTTATTGAGACACAGTTCACATGCCATATGATTTGTCCTTTTAAAGTGTATAACTTGATGGGTTTTAGTACATTTACAGAATTATACAACCATCATCACTATTTAATTTTAGAACATTTTCATCACCCCAGAAAGAAACCCTGTACACATTGGGCAATTCCTCCCCATTCCTCCCCCTCTCAAACCCTGGCTACTGCTAATCTACTTCCTGTCTCTACAGATTTGCCTATTTTGAACATTTCATATAAATAGAATAATTCAACATATGACCTTTTGTAGCTTGCTTCTCTCACTTAGCACAATGTTTTCAAGGTCCATCCATGCGGTAGCTTGTTTCATTTTTATTGCCAAATGACATTCCATTGTATCAATGATTTTTGACCGGTGTGCCGCAAGAATTTTTAAAACATGCAATACCTGACCATGTAGTCAGGGGCACGGACCTCTTTCCTCTTAGATTGTCAAATTAAAACAAAACAAAACAAAAAACAGCCAACACAACAATACCCATCTGGTGTAAATGAATCAACATTATACCTTTCTCTTTGCCAGATCAGCAAAAAATCTATTTTTCAGTCTGCCACAGAACTTTAGTAATTAACTTATGTGTGCCATGATGTGGTATATCACTGCATTATATAGATATGCCACATTCTGTTTATCCATTCATTAGATGATGGAGATCTGGGTTGTTACAGTTTAGCTGTTATGAACAATGCTGCTGTGAACATTCATGTTCAAGTTGGTGCCCAACTCTTTAGGCATCTGTCTCTCTCTTGGCAGTGCTCCTGGCCAGATGAACAGACCTGCAGTAACAGGTCTCTTTTAGGCACCCCTAGCACTGCTTACTCCACTCTGTACTTTTACAAGGAGACAGGTTCACATTCTTTGCTGGTCTCCCTGCCTCCAAGCTCTTTCCAACTCTAATTCTCCAAACATTTGGACACCAGCTTTACTTTTCTTGGCACTGACCTTCATGGTATCAATTTCATGCTCAGGAGCCTTGGCAAAGGCCTTGCCACTCAAGGAGTCACATCTTCATTCAAGCTCCATGCAGCAGGAGTCGCCTTGCACATCTCTGTTCACCTCTTCATTCACCCAGCAGACATTGCTGAATTCTCATTAAGTGCCTGGACGCAGGGATAGGCATTGGAAACATCAAGAACTGAATCAAAAACTATCCCTGGCCTTGAGGACTTCATATTCCAGATCTGAGTGGGCAGGGGGAGGTAGGATTGGAGAGGGAAATAGCCATGTTAACAGACAATAAAGAAGCAATGCAGTTATGCAGAAATGGCCCATTTGTCTAGTCCTACCAGTGATTCAATCAGCCTTTGCAGAACCTTTTTCTCACGCCATATGAAGTTTTTGTTAAAATATTTTTGACCCAGGGTTTTCATGACTGAAATTATGAGGACTCTTTTTGCACATAGATTACTAAAAAAGGGTAAGCAAGCCCCATGTGCCCCCAAGAGGTGACAGAGGCTGGAGAGTGGGAGGCACTCAGATTTCCCTGGACAGCCACATCTGCACTCTGTCAGGATTATCAAAATTGCCATGACAATGACCCAAGGGCTCTTCCTTGGATAAACCCTGTAAACACTCAGTTGATTTCAGCCAGACCCAACTGCATGCCCTTGAGGTTTGCATGTTGTTAAAAAAGAAGAAAAAAAAGGTTGGGGGTGGGTAGGAAGTGGGTAAAGGAAGGACAGAGAGCCCGAAAAGCAAGAGAGAAGAGGTAATGAGGCTGCTCAACCTTGGAATAACACTCACCTGAAGTATGAAAAGAGCTCACTTGACATCCTGACTTCACCTTCCTTTAAAAATGTAGAGGTAGAGCTGCTCGCAGTTCCAGGTCAAATTGCAAGTATCCCAAGGTCTCAGAATTTTTCCTCACTGCTGACCACAGGAGGGTGGCCCTGTGAAGAGGGAAGGAATGCATAGAGTTTAATTCCCCACGGGTTCTTATTTAGACCCTATAGCTAGAGCTTAGCCTCTGCCACACTGTGATGTTGCTACATTTAGACTTCAGAGACCTGGCTTCCTCAACGCTCCCACTCCCACCCTGGGCCCCTGATACAAATTGAGGATCAGTTCCCCTCATCATACAGATGGACATGCTGAGGCCTAGAAAATGTATCAGTCAGGGATACTGAAATACCTCTGTCAAAAGAAGGTTGGATTAGATGACCCCTAGTTCTGTTCCAACACAAAGGCTCTATAATTCTAAGACTTGTCCAAAGGAACCCAGCTAACCAGAGGTTGGACCAGAACAAAGATCTGTCCACTACCAGTCCAGTGGCCACTGGAGGATGAGCCCTAGTTCGTCTTTGCTGAGGAGTCCACCACCAATTTTTCAGCTCATATCTTAAACATCTGATAAGCACCATTATCTTGGGTGGAGGGGTAAAAAAGGAATAGAGCAGGAAGACATGCAGAACTCCCTTTATGCAACTGATATTTTCCTTAAAAGCTGAAAATACTATCATGTTCTGCAAACCAAATTCCACTTTTAAATCAAAGGCAACTGCCCTGTAAATGGATTTTACTATGAATTTTTATAAAGAGGGCAATCCTTTTTGTAAAGTGAGAGACCACTCCTTAATGTGTCAGTGTAGGATATTTAGATGTTTGGGCTTGGTTCTCCTTTTACAGACAGTAAAACCAAGCTCCAAAAGGGAGTTATGTGTCATCCAAGGACATCGTAGGACAAACTCAGCACTACCATGACTCTCAAATCTCTTCCCTAGCCACCCAGTCTCACAGCCTGAGTCTCTCAGGAACTCCATCTGGTGTCTTCACCTTCCCTACATCAGAGCCCAGAGCTCCAAGTTGGCCATAACTTGAGATTTTTAAGCAAGGCTCTCAAACAGCCTTGTGCTGGATACTGGGATACTGGCATGGAAGAAGTGGACCATGCCCCTGCCACACAGAGCCACTCAGCTCTCCTAATCCCAAAGCAATCCCCTGCCTGCTGGGTCTTATTGCTGAAAGGGAACATGAGCTCCTCTGACACTGACCTGGACAAGTGCTGTGCATTTGGGAAGACAGAGAAAAAAGACAAGCAGAAAACATCTTTAAGTGCATTATCAACTTGCTTGATTTCTGCAGGCTGCTCCAGTAGGCCTGACCCCCCTCTCTGGAGGAGGGACCCTTGAGACTGGAGGCTGGCAAAGCACAGACTCCCTAGGACGTGAGTGAGCTGAAGGAACAAGCTGTTCCTTTTCTCAGAACACGCAACCCTGCAAACTCACCCTTACTGGAACAAAAAGCATTAAATTATTTTTCTTCTTCCCATTTTTCTTTAAGGTTACAGTCACTGAACTCATACTGCTTATTGACTAGGCCACTCATTTGCCAATTAAGCACAACTGCAGCTCTTAAATTGTTGTCAGATGCTGATGATCAGCTCTCGTAAGGGTACATAACTTCCTCCTAGCTCTTTGAGTCCTCTCTCTCCAACTAGGCTGTATGCTCTTAGGAGACAGGAAGAACACTATATATCTCTGCTTTACCCACAGAGTCTTGCTAATGTTTGGGGTAAAATTGACATTCAGTGCACTCATTAAGCTATGGATGAGAATTTTTTAAGGGCTTATAACCATTATGAATCTAAATCAACAAACTGAGACATGCAAATATATATATTTCTTTATTTTCATTAAATCAAATTAATTTCTGTTTTGAGTTCTCATCTTCCTAGACTTGCAAGAATTTCAATCTTTGGCATTACTGAGGTATCCTTCCTCCTCAGGGTCTCCCCAGAATTCAGTTGGCTTCCACAGTGCTCAGAAAATCAGAGTAATGCTCGCTGCTGACACCTTCATTGTCCCAGCCAATGGTGAACCCTTAAAGTCTGGTATCTCTGCTTCCATGACCAGCCTAAGAAAAGGAATTTTTGCCTTGAGAGCAAAGGGGCCTAATGTCAGGCTCTATAGGTTCATTACTCACCCTCCCCTGATATCTTGCCACCTCCGCTTTGCGTATGGGGCTCTCATGTTGCCGAGCCCAGTCCTTGCCAGCCTTTCTCCCTGCCTCCTCCCCAGCACTGGTGTCTTGTTAAGAGTCTGAGGGAAATCGCTCTCCCACTCCTTGCTGCTGTCCATGGCAATCACCCAGCTCTTAAATGACGCCACCAAGACAAGTCAGGGCAGCCTCTTACTCAGAACACAATTAGGAAGTCAATCTGCTTGCTACGAGAAGTAGGAAGCAGTTCTTTCCACTTTTGGCCAATAGAGAAAAGAACAGAAAAGACCACATGTGGAGCCCTAGCCAGTGTGGCTCGGTTGGTTGGAGCGTCAGCCATACACCAAGGGGTAGCAGGTTCAGTTCCCAGTCAGGGCACATCCCTGGGTTGCAGGTTCAATGCCCAGTTGGGGCACGTAGGGGGGGCAGCCAATCGATATTTCTCTCACACATTGACAAGACCCCATGTGGAAAGAAAAGTACAGAGGCTTTGTATATGATTGAGTCCTTTGGCTGTAAGCAACTGAAACTGACTCTGAAAAATATAGACAAAATAATAATAATAATTCATTTGGACAACAGACATTGGGTAATGTCCTAGAACTGAAGGAAGATATAAACAAGTAGTCCTGAAGACAGACAGGAAAAAAGCAGTTCCGAGAATTTCAGTCCGAATCTCGGAGGTGAAAGAAGAGTGACTCAGCTCTGGCCGCCTCTGCTGACAAGTCGTCCACTAAAGACCGAACTCCCGAGAGAGTCTGAAGGCCTAACCCAGGCCGTGTGCTCGCCACCTCTCAGGTAAGAGAGTCGAAGACCAGGGAGCACTTAGGTCAATAGGTTCACAAAACACCTTGAAGAGGGGACAGAGGGCCCCTGAAAGCAAAGCAGGGCGCTGCTACCAAGGGAGAGAGAGGAGGGAGGCAAGGTGCCTACTGCCATCGCTCCTCCAGGCAACGAGCTGCCGGGGCAGAGCCCTGCGCGGGAGGGAAGCAAAACACCCTCACCGATGGCAATGACAGCTGATCCTTAAAATGAACCTGCAACGCTGGAAGATGCAAAAACCAAGAGCTGGTGAAAGAAGAAGAATACAGCATTAATGTAAGAAAATGATCGCCCCAGAGCAGATTGTGTAGGACCAGGAAAGCGTCCCGTAGGATCAGGATATGGAAACACTCAGAGAAGAAAACTAAGTAACAGACCCAAAAAAAGGCTGCTTTCTTAGGGGTAAAGATTTTGTCAGTTTTCCTGGAAAGATCAACTTGAGATTTACTCAAGAACCTCACTCCAAAAAACATATCTCATTGCTGTATAAAGGTATATCTAGGCTAGCTATATATTAAGATACATATAATTCTCATAATTATATGTGAGTTCATTTGTTGTCAACTAATTATTTTATGGTTTTTCAAGAAGTCCCTAGCTAAAGAATCCATCCTGTTGTTAAATATTGATACCTTAACTGGATATTATTCTGGGGAAGACTCGCAGACCTGTGCAGAAGCTGATACCACGTGGTGCACCCCTCCCCCAGCCCAAAGAAACCTGAGTTAGTCTTCATCGCACGCAGGCTGACATCACAGGCAGATTCACAGGGACTTCAGTGACGCCAACGTCCCAATTGGAACCTCGCTAGTATCAGAATGTGATGAAAGTCTATACACCGAGATTAGCCGCCAGATCTTCTCCCAACCCTGCCCACCCTCCATCAGCTAAGCCGTGCCCCAAATCCTGACCCACAAGAACTGTGTGATAACAAATACGTGTTGTTTTAGGCTGCCTAATGTGTGGTAATTTGTTACACAGCAATAGGTAATTAAAGCAGGTAGCAATAAAAGTATATTATTTAGAAATAAAGCAAATGCCATGGCTGTGAATGGGGGGGGAGGGATATGAGAAAGTATATTTTTCAATATTCTGTGTTTAAAATCATTTGGACAATTTTAGCAGGAACACTTTGATGCAAAGAAAAATTTAAGTAAAAACTTAGACATATTATTGTACTCTTGAGGTGGGTGTTATTACTTGAGATTGTCTGAAACTGGGACAGCCAGTCACAGCAGAGTCTGAAGGGAAGGTGAGAGTCAGGACTGAGAAAGACCAGATGCTGATATAAAGTGCAGAGTCAGAGGTGGTATCCTAAGCTCAAGAAAAAGCGGGGCAGAGTTGAAAACCAAACCCCTGATGAAACTGGTGAGAAGGGGGTTATAATGTTTACATCTGAGAACCACATAACTGCTCAGGAAACCAGCTGGGCTCTGTGCTGGCTTCAGGGGCTACCAGGAGCATGGTACATGACGTGTTGAGCTGACCTGGAGGTGCAGGATTGGGGCAGAAAATGAAGTTTGGTTTTCTTCTCAAAGGAACATGTTTATATTATTGGACTTACAATGTAAATATTACTTTGGACTCTAACTTTTTTATTTAACATATTCAACTCTTCTATGTCTCTTAATTCATCCGATTGTTTTAAATTACTGCAGTATTTCATTAAGTGAACCAATTTCTTTAAATCACTGTAATATTGCTGGATATTCAGGTTATTTCAAATCTGTCATAAACACACTACTATAACAAACATCTTCATCCTCATGGCATTTTTACTCTGTTCGCTTATTTTCTTTGGAAAATTCTCAGTTCTAGAATCACTGAATTGAAGGTTTATACACATATGCCTGGATCTCAGTAGGCATTAGCATATCACTTTCCAAAAGGCTTCAATCACTTTAAACATGTGGATGTGTTTGTTTTACAATTATTTCTCTACCATGTGGTGTTTGCTTTAAACGACTTTTCTTTTGGCTAATGTAGTAGAAGTGAAGTCATACATCAGGTTTTCTTTAATTTCCATATCCTACTTTCAAGGTAGAATAAAGTTTCCTCTGTGCCTGCCTATCAGGGGTCTTGTTTCTTGGATGGACAGTCCATTCCCTTGGTATCACCGCATTCCCGGCTTCTCCGACGGCTCCTCCCGCCCCTCCACATCCCTAACGCAGGGAGCCCACCCACCACGCTGTCCTGAGCCCAGCTTCATCTATTACCTGGAGCAGTGTTTCTCAGAGGGTAGACTGGGCTCCTTTTCCAAAAAATTCACCTGGGACACTTCTAAAATGCACTGTCCTGAGCCCAATGTGCAGAAGCAGATTCCCCCAGTGAGCCCCTAAACCTACCTCTTAAGTAACTTCCCAAAACTGATTCTAAGAGATGACCGCCATTCGGGTAGGATGCCTGATTCATCTCTCCCGTGTCAGTGTCTCCCTGGCTCTGCACCCGTGTAGTTCAGCTGCCTCCTGGGTCTCTCCAGCCAGCTGTCACTTCAAACTCCACACAGCCACGACACTCCTCGTCTTCCAGGCGCCCCGTCTCTCACAGGCCCTCAGCACTACTGCAGGTCGGCTTCCACTGCCTCCCCTTCTGCTGGAAACAGAAGCACCATTTTCTGTCTGTGGCCCTACACTGCACAGTTCAGTGCCGACCTGCTATTCCTCTATTGTCTTGCAGGCCTTAGGGTGATGACTGGCCTTTCTGTTTGTCCACATATGACATGATGTCCAGAGAGCATAATTCAATGTGACAGGCATTATCAGCACCATCTGGCAGACATGTGGCTCTCTGTGCATCTCTAATGGAGCCACATGCGAGCAAGAGGGTCTCTCAGTGGGAATGGGAGCCGGACATCAAGCCTGACCTCAGGGGCAGGAGGGTGAAAGGAGAGGCCACCCCAGCACACAGGGCAGCCAGGAGGAACAGAGGTTTTCTTCACGCTCCAGACCCTAATCTCTGTGTTCTGAATGCATCTGGGGCAAGTCACATGGTTTGCTCCTGGAACAGTTCTGAGGGAGGAAGCTTCCTGCAGACTCCTCCCTCCCCTCTATCAAGGTGCATCCACCTCCTATGGGTGCTGGGTCTTCACACCACCCCAGGGCCCTCAAAACTTATTCTGAAAAAAATAATTCAGATGAAGATATAATCAAACCAGTTGCCCCTACCCTGTGCTGTATTTTCATTTTTAAAAAGAAGACTAGCAAGGGCAATGCTCGCCCTAAAAGGATATATTGATAACATTGGGATTTCTAGACCTTACTGTCCAATCAAAGGCTGGAGGGAGAAAAGGGATCCAGACAATCTTCCGGATCGCTACCAAGTCCACATATTAATAGGCTATATCCAAGGTCAGCTCTGGTTTCCAGTTCAGTGAATGGGTTCTTTGCTATAAAAGTCACTTTTCTCAACCTGTATTCCCCAATCAAGATTCCCAAAGTATGTCCCAAAGAAACACCAGTCCCCTGCACATACTATGGCCCTCTTGGCGCTTCAGAATGCATGTTAAAAGTTCTGAGAAACTGTCTAGTAAAGAACTTTAACCCAGTTTTCCCAAAATTTCTTGAGCTTTGACACCTTTTTCCTAAATACTGCCAATGATCATGACATGCAACCAGTATCCTGTGGTACACACTTTCATTAATTCTACATTCGTTTTTTAAAAATCAAATCCTGTTTCCTTTTTTCTTTATTTCATCATATCCGAAAGTTTTCTCTTTCCTTGCGTTGGCTCCACCTAATATTTTAGTTTGAAATTAGCTTTCTAAACCAAGGTTGCAGTTTACTAGGAGTCCTTTCCTAAAATAGAAATGCTTGGAGAATTATTTAGCAAAATGCAGCTTTTCTACAAAGAAGAATACTGTATTTCTACGACACTGCCTCTTTTTTCACTCATTCACATTCATTCATTTGTTCATTCACTCACCGGGCCAGTTTATCCCCAGAAACACAGTGATAAATGCTACCAATCAGAGGGGAAAGGTGAGTCCCATGACAGAGAGAAGGACAGAAAAGCCCTATTTCTTTGCTAGCTGAGAAGGAAAGGGCTAAGTAGGCAAGTCAAATACAAGTCCCAGCAAGGCTGATAGGAGAGATTCGGTAGCTTGGTTGCAAGTGAGAGAGTCTTAAGGGAAAGAGAGGCTGTGTTGGCTCATTACTTGGCAAGTCCAAGGAAGGTGCCGGCCTCTAACTCTGTTTGCCCACGTCATCTCTCATCATGGGGACAGCAGCCCCCAACTCACTCATATCCTTCCAACAGCAGGACCAAATGGCAGGCCCCTTCCCGAGCTCTCTCCAGCTGTCCTGGAGGATTTTCATGGCCCAGGCTGTCCTTCAGCCTCCATTCCCAGGCCCATCCCTAGGGCTAGGTGCCCATCAGCCTGCAGGTTCGAGTTAGTCCCTCCTCAGGCCCGCAGGAACCCCAGGGCCGAGCTGGAGGTGGCACAGCTGACCACATCCGTGATTTCACACCAAGCGGACAAACGGAGATGAAATTTCCAAGCAAGCCACAGGGAGGTTGCATGACATTTCATAGTGTAACTTGCGGCGGTCAACTTTTTTGTTTTGTTTTTGTGGTTGTTGTTCCAGGTAGCAGAGTGGACAGCTCACAGCCTAACTGTACTTTTCTTTCCTTACACATTTTTTTCTTCCTCCGCCCTCCTTTCCTTCTGAGGGAAAGGTAAAACCACTGCTTTTAAGAGGGAAGAAATATCAGTTATGGTACTAAGGGTATGTGTTCAAGAATCAGAAAATCTTACCAACCTGCTTGAGGTCTTTTCATTACTTTGCCAACTTCCCCCAGTTCCTGTGTCTTACTTAGTGTGATGTCAAGTGCCCCTGAATTCCGACCCAGGGAGGCATAAGGAAAATAAGAGCTATGATCTTGTGAAACTGCTCATTCTCCCCTCGTCCAAAAGTATTAAAATAAGTAAACTGATTGCTATTTAAAAGTAAAAAACCTCAGTAACACATACTAAATTTCTTTGACAATAGGTGAAATTCTTATACTTTATTCAGAGTCCATAGGAAGGCTTTTTGAGCTTTGTCTTCTCCTGGCAAATTTAACCCTAGAATTTCCATTTTAATGTTTCACAAATTGTGCTCTGGGAACCCCATGTGTCAAAATTGCATGGGTGCTTGTGAAAAAAGACTCCGGGGCCCCATTCCATATCAACTGAATTAGAATCTCCTTGGGGAAAGAGTCCCGGGAATCTTCATTTTTAAAGCTTCCCAAATGATACTTCTGCACCTTAAAATATGAGAAGCCCTGTTCTAGAATTTTGAAGAATTTTATTAGGATTTCTGAGTTGTAGTGTCAGATATTTTTGTATCTCTAAGGTAGAATAAATGTCTTGTGAGTTCCATGAACTTTAGTTCGTCGGTAAAATATAATTAGTAATCCTTGTGGGTCATGCTCTTTTGAAGTTGTGTGACAAAAGTAACTATAAGTACATGACACAGAAGTTCTTCAGATTTAAAAATATTCACTCTAAATAGGTCACCTATTAATGAGCAGGATAGGTAAATTCCATTGTAACAATCTTTTGTGATTATAACAAACAGTCCATGTGATTTTGTTATAATAGGTACATTGCAAGAATCAATGTGATAATTAAGATACAACAGAAATTAATCAGAGATATAAAAATTATATGAAAACTCATTTCAGTTATGAGTTTTATTTCCAACCCAACATAAGCAATAAGAAGTCAGTATACACAATCTAACTCCTTCCACCAGCAATACAATAGGAGCTGCCCACAAAAGCCTTGCATTATAGAGCTAGAAGAGCCTTGATCTAGCTGGTTTGGCTCAGTGGTTAGAGCATCTGCCAGTGAATTGAAGGGTCCTGGGTTTGAGTCTTGCCAAGGGCATGTACTTGGTTGCAGGCTTGGTCCCTGGCCTCAGTGGTGGCATGTGAGGGAGGCAACCAGTGGATGTGCCTCTTTCACATCGATGTTTCTCTCCCCCCCTCTTCTTCCTTCTCCCTCCCTCCCTCTCTCTTTCTCTCCCTTCCACTCTTTCTGAAAAGCAACGGAAAAAATATCCTCAGATGAGGATTTTAAAAAGTAATACAATAAAATAACTATATAGAAGAGCCTGAAGGATGTGAACTCCAACACCCCCTCGTACAGATGAGGAAATTAAAGACCAAGTCACATGGTTGACAAGAGAATAGAAAGGAAAATCCAGGTATCCTGACTGCCCTGTTCTCTTATGGGAGTTTAAGTAGCCCCCAAGGATACCCAAGCACAGAATCAAATGCTTCTTCAGGGGTGGGTGGGAGCAACCATTCTTTTTATATAACAGATAAGCTATGGAGTAAAAAGAAAAGGCACATAAAACATAAGACTTGAATAAATGCCACTTGGCCACCTTAAAGTATTCATTCTTTTTCTCCTGCAATTCAGGATACGTGGTGGAAATGTTTGAAAAGCCCAGAGTTCTACCGGAGATCCAAGATGGCAGTGGACTGAGTAGAAGCTACAGACACTCTCCTGGGACAATCTGGATTTACAACTAAAACATAGAGAAACCAGCCTGAAAACCAACTGAAGACGAGCCAGAGAGCACCCTCATAATCAAGGAGGAAAAGTGGAGGCCACACAGAGACTGGTAGGAAGTGTGGAGGCATGGAGGGCTGGCTAGGCTCCCACAGGCAGCCGCTGAAGGTCTGCAGGGAGATCTCAGCTGTGGGGGTTCCCACTGAGGACTCTGGGGCCTGAACCCCAGGCTGAGAAAGGTGCCCACATAACAACTGGCTGTGAAAAGCAGGAGGGTTTCTGTCTGCCAGGGAGAGGTGGCTGGAACTGCAGGCCCCTCTTACAGAACCAACGCACAACATTTCATGTGTATCCACTCACCTTGGGCTCTGGCGGAGGGGGAGTGGACTGGAGCTATGAGGGGAGAGTCTGGGGTTGTGGGCTCTGGAGAGTGAGATCAGGGGACGCCCGTCTGGATTCCTGTGCTGGGTCATTCCTCCAGACTGTGGAGGTCATCTTTCTCAGGCCCCAAATTTTTGGCTTTTGCCTGAGGGGGGAAGCAATTGCCCCACCCGCTGGAAAGCCCCTCGACCTGTCCAGAGGAGTTTCTACAGCCTGAGGCTCATTAAGAGAATCAAATTAATCAGCCTGCAGGCAGAGGCAGACCTCAGGGTGCTTTGAGTCTTTGCCTGATCTGCTTCGGGACGCAGGCCTTAGAAAAGCAGACTTTGGTGTGCATCTTGGTCCTGGCCAAACACACCCAGCCCCAGCAGTGGAGACCTCAAGCCTAGGATTGTTGATAGCTCCAAACAGGGTACTCAGGGCCAGTCACAAACTGCGTCTGACATTGGCCTGTACCAAAGACCCTCCAAGACTGAGAGTCCTCGCAGATCTACCTAACACTTAAAAAAACAAAAAAAGTAGCCAAAATAGGGAGACCAAAAAACAAGCCCCAAATGAAAGAACAAGAGAAGTCTCCAGAAAAAGAGCTAAATGAAATGGAGATAAGCAATCTCTCAGATACAGAGTTCAGAATACTGATTGTAAGGATGCTCAACAGCATGAAAAAATATATGAAAACTATGATAAATGACCAGTCAGAAATGAAGAATGACATTGCAGAAATAAAGAGTACATTGGAAGGAATAAACAGCAGATTAGAGGAAGCTGATGATCAGTTCAGTGAATTAGAAGCCAGGGTAGAAAAAAATCACTCAATCAGACACCCAAAAACAAAAAACAATTAAAAACAGGAGGACAGTCTAAGGGAGCTGTGGGACAGCATGAAACATAACAATATTTGTATTATAGGAGTGTCAGAGGAGGCCGAAAGTAAGCAGGGGTTAGAGAACCTGTTTGATGGAATAATGGCAGAAAACTTCCCTAACCTGGTCAAGGAAAAAGTCACACAAGTTCAGGAGGCACAGAGAGTCCCAAGCAAGAAGAATCCAAAGAGACCCATGCCCAGACACATCATAATTAAAATGCCAAGAATTCAAGACAAAGAGAGAATCTTAAAGGAAGCTAGAGAAAAGCAATCTGTTACCTACAAAGGAGCCCCCATAAGGCTGTCAGTTGACTTCTCATCAGAAATTCTACAGGCCAGAAGGGAATGGCATGAAGTATTCAAGGTAATGCAAAACAAGGATCTGAAACCAAGACTACTCTATTCAACAAGATTATCAATCAAGATAGATAGTGAAATAAAGAGCTTCCCAGACAAAAAAAAAAAAGCTAAAAGACTCAGTGGACTTTAACACCCCACTGACTTCACTGGATAGGTCTTCCAGACAAAAAATCAACAAGGAAACAGTGACCCTAAATGACACACTAGATCAGATGGATTCAATTGACATTTACAAAACATTCTACCCCAAAGCTGCAGAATATACATTCTTCTCAAGTGCACACGGGACATTCTCAAAGACAGACCACATGTTAGGACACAAAACAAGTCTCTACAAGTTCAAGAAGATTGAAATCATATTAAGCATCTTCTCGGACCACAGTGGCATGAAATTAGAAATCAACCACAATAAAAACACTAAAAAACATTTAAACACATGGAGGTTGAAAAGCATGTTTTTAAACAATAATAGGTTACCAAAGAGATCAAGAAAGAAATAAAAAACTTCCTGGAAACAAATGAAAATGAACACACAACAACTCCAAATCTATGGGACACAAGAAAGCAGTCCTGAGAGAGAAGTTCATAGCACTGCAAGCCTACCTCAGAAAACAAGAAAAACTTCTAATAGACTCTCTAACCCTACAACTTAAACACTTAGAAAGAGAACAACAAGAAAAGCCTAGAGTAAGTAGAAGGAAAGAAATAATAAAGATCAGAGCAGAAATAAATTACATGGAGACAGAAAAAACAATACAAAAGATCAATGAAACCAAGAGCTGGTTCTTTGAAAAGATAAACAAGATTGATAAACCTTTAGCCAGACTCATCAAGAAACAAAGAGAGAGGATCCAAATAAACAAAATCAGAAATGAAAGAGGTGAAATAACAACTAACCCAACAGAAATACAAAGGATTGTAAGAAAATACTATGAACAACTACATGCCACCAAGCTGGACAACCTGGATGAAATGGATAAATTCCTAAAAAAATACAACCTTCCAAAACTCAATCAGGAAGAGTCAGAAAGCCTAAATAGGCGGATAACTGCTGATGAAGTTGAAGCAGTAATCAAAGGGCTCCCAGCATACAAAGCACTGGCCCAGATGGCTTCACAGGGGAGTTTTACCAAACATTCAAAGAAGAATTACCACTTATCCTCCTCAAACTATTTCAAGAAATCCAAGAGGCAAAAACACTTCCAAACTCTTTTTACGAGGCCAGCATTAGCCTAATTCCAAAACCAGATAAAGACACTACAAAGAAAGAGAATTATAGGCCAGTATCCATGATGAACATAGATGCTAAAATCCTCAACAAAATATTAGCAAATCAGATCCAGCAATATATTAAAAAGATCATACACCATGACCAAGTGTGATTTATTCCAGGGATGCAAGGCTGGTACAATATTCACAAATCAATAAATGTGATACATCATATAAACAAATTGAAAGACAAAAATCACATGATCATATCAATAGATGCAGAAAAAGCATTCAATAAAATCCAACACCCATTTTTTATAAAAACTCTCAGCAAAGTGGGAATAGAGGGATAATACCTCAACATAATAAAGGCCACATATGGCAAACCTACAGCCAATATCATACTCAATGGGCAAAAACTAAAACCATTTCCCCTAAGAACAGAACCATTCCCACTTTCACCACTCTTATTCAACATAGTACTGGATGTCCTAGCCACAGTGATCAGACAAGAAGAAAACATAAAAGACATCCAAATTAGAAAGGAGGAAAGAAAACTGTCATTATTTGCAGATGAAATGATATTGTAATAGAGAATCCTAAAGACTCCACCAAAAAATGACTGGATTTAATAAATGAATTCATCAAGGTAGCAGAATACAAAATTAACACCCAAAAATCGATGGCATTTTTTATACACTAATAATGAACTCTCAGAAAGAGAAACTGAAAAAAAAACAGTCCCATTTACCACTGCAACTAAAACAATAAGGTAATTAGGAATAAACTTAACCAAAGATGTAAAAGACCTTTACTCGGAAAACTACAGGACACTGAAAAAAGAAATAGAGGAAGATATAAACAAATGGGAAAATATACCATGTTCATGGATTGGAAGAATTAACATCATTAAAATGTCCATACTACCCAAAGCAATCTATAAATTCAATGCAATGTCTATTTAAAATGCCAATAGCATATTTCACAGATCTAGAACAAACACTTCAAAAATTTATATGGAACCAAAAAACACCCAGCATAGCTACAGCAATCTTGAGAAAGAAGAACAAAGTTGGAGGGATCACAATACTAGATATCAAGTTATACTACAAAGCCACTGTAATCAAAACAGCCTGGTACTGACACAAGAACAGACATAGATCAGTGGAACAGAACAGAAAACCCAGAAATTGACCCATGCCATTATGGTCAATTAATATTTGACAAAGGAGGCAAGAACATACAATGGAGTAAAGACAATCTTTTCAATAAATGGTGTTGGGAAAATTGGACAGGTACATGCAAAAAAAAAAAAATGAAACTAGACCACCAACTTACACCATACACAAAAGTAAATTCAAGATGGATAAAAGGCTTAAATGTAAGACATGAAACCATAAAAATCCTAGAGGAAAACATAGGCAGCAAAATCTCAGACACCTCTCGTAGCAATATGTTTGCTGATGCACCTCCTAGGGCAAGAGAAACTAAGGAGAAAATAAACAAATGGGAGCATCAAAATAAAAAGCTTCTGTATAGCAAAAGAAACCATCAACAAAGCGAAAAGGGAGCCCGCTGTATAGGAGAACATATTTGCCAACAACACATCTGATAAAGGATTAATATCCAAAATATATAAGGAATTCATACAACTTAACAAATGGAAGACAAACAATCCAATTAAAAAATGGGCAAGGGACCTGAATAGACATTTCTCCAAAGAGGACATACAGATGGCCACGAGGCATATGAGAAAATGCTCAGCGTCGCTAATCATCAGAGAGATGCAAATTAAAACCACAATGAGGTGTCACTTCACACATGTGCTGGCCAGGGTGTGGAGAAAGGGGAACCTGGTGCACTGCTGGTGGGAACGCAGACTGGGGCAGCCACTGTGGAAAACAGTATGGAGGTTCCTCAAAAAATTAAAAATGGAGCTGCCTTTTGACCCAGTGATCCCACTTCTAGGAATATATCCTAAGGAACCTGAAACACCCATCACAAAGAACTTATGCACCCCTATGTTCATAGCAGCACAGTTTACAATAGCTAAGATCTGGAAACAGCCCAAGTGCCCATGAGGAGATGAGTGGATAAAAAAGCTGTGGGATATTTACACCATGGAGTACTATGCAGCTGTAAAAAAGAAGGATCTCCTACCCTTTGGGACAGTATGGAGGGACCTGGAGAATATTATGCTAAGTGAAATAAGCCAGGCAGAGAAAGACAAACATCACATGATCTCACTTATATGTAGAATATAATAAACAAAATAAACTGATGAACAAAATAGATCCAGAGACATAGAAGCATGGAACAGACTGAGGGATCTCAGAGGGAAGGTGGGGAGGGGGGAGGGGGTGGGAAGAGATTAATCAAAGAACTTATATGTTTATAAGCATAACCCATGGACACAGACATTGGTGTGGGGAAAGCCTGGGGGTGGGATGGCTGCAGGGTGGAGGGATCAATGGGGATAAAAAGGGGGCATCTGTAATATTTTCAACAATAAAGATAAACTTAAAAAAAAGAAAAGAAAAAGCCCAGAGTTACTCCAACTTCCCTACCAAAATCTGACAAAGCTAAAAGAGAAGAAACATGACCCAGATAGATCCAGTGTGGTTGAAAATAAATCAAGCAAGGTAGTTAAGCCCACCTCAGATGATTTATTGAGCACCTGCTATAGGTCTGTGCGTGGGTTTCATTTATTCATTCTGTTATTCAACAATATATACTGAGCACCCACTAGAAGCCAGAAGCAATGACATGCCCTAGCAATACTAAGATGAATGGACAGGAGGAAGCAAAATTAAAGCCATAATTACAGTGTGTTATATTACCAGCTACAGAAGGAGCTGCTATGGCCACGAGTACCCAGGTAAGTTGAATCAGAGAAGCTTCACAGTGGAGCCGACACGGGGCTGAGTTGTGAAGGACAGCTAGGACTTTACCTAGTGAAATGTGGTAAAGGAAGAGAAAATTATTCCAGGTCAGGGGAACAGCAAATGCAGAGGTGTGAGAGGGTGAGGGGTAGTCAGGTAAGCCGCTGGAGACAGGGATCCAGAACATGAAGACAGTCAAGT
Source organism: Miniopterus schreibersii (assembly GCF_964146895.1). Classification (NCBI taxonomy): domain Eukaryota; kingdom Metazoa; phylum Chordata; class Mammalia; order Chiroptera; family Miniopteridae; genus Miniopterus; species Miniopterus schreibersii. The sequence continues at coordinate 25,357,421 of NC_138113.1, read as the reverse complement.
AGACTAAGCTTTGTTTTTCATGCCGTCTAGCACAATGCTGTCCACTAGCAAAACGAAACGATTTTTTAACTTTTTAAAAAATCTACCTTCCTTGGGCAAGAGACTCCAAGAGACTAGAGACTGGTGGCTGAGACAGCCTGTCCATGAGAGGCGGCTTCGAAACAGAAGAACAGGAACCTGTTTTTACTTCCTGGCTGTACAGCCTTAGACACCCGCCCAGCTCTCAGCGTCTGCCTCTTCCAGAAAGACTTCTAGGATTCCCAGAGTCCAAACAGAGTCCTCGGAAGGAAGGTAGGAAAAGCGTTTTAATGATGAAATTAAATCGGGGAAATTATGGATCCCCAGTCTACCATAAAATTTGTCTCCTTTCCAAGTCCTTGGAGTGCGGGTCGCACGTAGTTTTTTGCATGGGTGACAGATAGGAGTTCAAACAAGTTTCTGCTGGTGGTGAGCTGTGTGACTTGGAGGAAGTCGTGCAGCCTCTCAGGACATCATGTTTCTGGTCGCAGCACCTGCTGGGCTCCTAGGGCGCTTGGAGGAGACCCAGGGAAAGCACCCGCCGCAGATCCAGCCCGCCCTGGGCCTCCCGCGAAGTCACCGCCGTGTATCATCAGAGCCGCTGCGCTTACTCGACAGTCCTCACCTCGGAGCAGCCAGGGGGGACTCGGAAGGGCCCTGCGCGGGGTTTGCGCTCCAGGACCGCCCCGCCTGACGCAGACCCTGTAATGCCCCGAGAGGGCCCGGGAGGGGGCAGAGGGTACGGGGAGCCTGGAGGGAGGTGCTGGGGGCAGAGACGGGGATCGGCCGAGAACGAAGGAGGGAGAAGCTCCTCGGCTGGAGGGGGTGTGGCCAGGACCCGAGCCTGCGGGTGCGAGGGGGGAAGCCGGGGAGCGCCGCCTGGACGGCCGGGACTGCCCCCCACGGCTCGGCGCCCCCCCGCCCAGGACGGGCTCCCTGCAGGAGGGGGCGGCCAGGGGACGCGGCGGCAGGAAGGGGGCGCCGACCGCGTCCCACGTCGAGGCCAAGCAGAAGCTCGGCGGCGGGGCGCCCCGGGGGTGCGGGACGGGGGGCGGGCCGAGGGGCGGGGAGAGGGGCGCGGGCCGCGCTCCCGGCCGGCAGGGCGCCCGCGCCCGAGCCCGCCCTCAGGCTGGCCGGCCATGGGGCAGCCGTGCCAGGCGCCCTGGCCGCTGCTGCTGCTGCTGCTGCTGCCGCCGCGGGCGCTGCCCCGGGCGCTGCGCCGGGCGCCCTGCCCCGAGCCCTGCAGCTGCCCCCCCGACGGCGCCCTGCGCTGCCCCGGCCCGCGGGCCGGCCTCGCCCGACTGTGAGTACGCGGCGCCCGCCCCCTGCCCCGCTCTCCGCCGCCCCCTGGCACCTGGGGAACGCCGCCCCCCCCCCGCCCTCGCGGGGCGCCCAGGGCCAGGGCCGGCGCTCCTCACCTCGGCGGCGCCGGGGGGAGCCCCACTCGCTGGCGGCACGGGCCCCTTCCCCAGGGCTGGCCGGGCTGGGGGCGGGAACCCCCGGGCCACAGGGGCGCCTCGCTCCCTGACTGCCTGCAGCCACTGGAAGGGGACAGGGTGCGACGCTCCCGGCAGCCCTGTCTCTGCCCCGGGAAACCTTGCGTGGTCCCGAACCTTGGGCCTGCCGGGTTGGGAAACTGCGGTGGCTCTGGCGTCCTGGGTCCCCCAGGAAGGAGGCGCTCAGGCCCTGTGGCCGGGCGGCCTGGCCGCCCAACCTGACTGCGGGGAGCCGCCCCTCCCCGGCGCACCTGCCTCTCGGCGCGCCCGCCGGCCCTGCTCCACCCAGGCCAGGGCACGGGCGTTTCCGTCCAGGCCTAGGCAGGCAAGGCCCTGAGGCCTCCCTGGGCACAGCGCCGCCGCCTCCACACTCAGGGTGGCCAGGGGAATCCTGTGCATCAGCGCGCAGGTGAGGAAGCTGTTTGCTAAGATAATGGGGTGGAGAGGAGAAGGGGCCTTTCGTGCTAGTGTACCGGTGTCACCAGGTCTCCTTTCTTCAATTTAGAAAAAGATACCACACATGGTTATGATTCTATTTCTATGAAATGCCCAGATACACAGAAAGTAGATTAGAAGCGCCCAGGTTGTAGTAAAGGCCAGGTGATAGTTAATGGGTGCAGCTTTTGGGGATGACAAAAATTATCTAAAATTAGACTATGGTGATGCTTGCATAATTCCATGAATATACTAAAAACAATTGCTTTGTACACTCTAAATGGAATTTTATGGTATATGAATTACATTTCAATAAAGTTGTTACAAGAGAAGAGGGAACAGAAGTAGTGCTATAAAAGTATCCAAAAGGCACCAGACTGGTGGGGGTCTTGGCTATGTTCTAACAACTAGAGGTGATGGAATTCCATGCTGGGGGAGGAAAGAGACAAAGCCCCCTCCCCAATTCCTTGGGCCCCAGCAGTCGGTCAGAGGCCCACCTCACTGAGGGTCATCCCCTCCCTCCTGAGGGGCTGGGCTTCTCTCCTGGAAGAGTGAGTGGCCTTCAGGGAATATTTGTGGTTGACAGATTCGGTTTAAAGTTGAGGGGTTTATAGTAATTAGTTTCCATTCATTATCTTGTCAGTTCAATTCCCTAAAGGTGAGTACCATGCTGGTAGAATCCGTTTCAATCAATCAACAAATCTATGGGACCTGCCTTTAAGGCCCTAGCCCTTGTCCTTCTCTGACAAGCCCCTGGTCCTGTCTTATGAATGTGCCACCAACAGCCGTTTTCACTCACCTGGTCCTCATCAGACTGATTACAAGGCTCTGAGATCCAAAGAGATGGAATAATCTACCCAAGGCCCTAGAGCTATTGGGTAGCAAAGACACTTAACCTATTAATTACCTTTTTATATTTGCTTTCTTAGAAAGAAAATTACCCCTTCAGAGATATATATAATTTTTTCCCAGCTTCTCCAAAGTTGGCACTGAGTGGAGAACCCCTGGTGGGAGGCAGGAGTGGGTGAACCAAGTCCCAGCTCCTTTCAGATTCAGCTTTTCACTGAGATCTCTCAACAGTTCCTGCGGCCACATCCCTGGTGGCCTCAGGAGTGTACCCCTTCCCTGGAGAAGACTGAAGTGAAAAGAACAATACAAAATAAAAATCCTCTTGTTGCCCCACAGCACCGTTTAGAGGAGCCGAGAACCCCTCGGAAAGATTGTAAGGGCTGACTGGGTTGGGGGTGCAGTGGGAGACAAGATCAGGACTGCTAGCATGCTAAAACTGGCTGCTCTCGCTCCCGGCGAGGAGCTAGCTGTCGGTGCCCAGGCCCTGAAGCCCTTCGCCGTCCCTGAGGGATTCTGGAGAACCTTTGACGTCCTCCCTTCACATGCACTATCATGGCATCCACACCAGGAGCATCTTCTCCTAGACGTTCAGACCCTTTAGGTCAACAAGCATCTTCCCCTCACAGGGTCGGACTTCCTGAGGGTCAGACAGTTGAGAGATGACCTCAGCCTTCAGGCCAGGACCCCATGGAGGCAGAGCCAATAAAGGCCCAAACAAGGTCACTTTTTCATCAGGATATGGGGACGTCAGCATCACTATGACAAAAGACATGCATAGGAAGGAACAGGAGGGTAGATGCTTTAAGGCAATGTTCTTCAAACTGTGGTCCCCAGCCAGCAGCATGAGCATCGCCTGGGAAATGTTAGAAACACACCCTCTCGGGCCCCAGCCCCCATCTACTGAGCGAGAAACTGAGGGTGTGGTCCAGCAAACTGCGTTCAACCGGGGCCCCAGGTGATTCTGATGCTCGCTGAAGTTTGAGGCCCCAGGTGTTGCTCTCCACAGAGGATATAATCTTCTGGAAGGCAAAAAGTACGTTTTAAACTTCGTCGTGCCATTTACTTCCTTTCCCCACCCCCACCCCCCCCACACACACATCCACAATACCTACGTATTGCAAAAGGCAGCTGTGATCACATTAAAACCCCAAGTTCTGAGACATATGGAAAATAGGATTGAGAAAAGTTTTTCTTTAAAGAAGACTAGGGAAAGGAATCCATTGAGAAGGACAGACACTGACCACACAAGGGAAGGGGAGGAATAATACTTGGCGGAGTGGGGTCTCGGTGCAGGTGGGAGGAGAGCATTAGTCGTAGGTCACAGGGGAAGGGCCAGTCTTACGAAAGAATAGAGAGACTTCCGAGTTGTGGGCAAGAAGGCGGTCGGGTACAGGTGTAATTCCACATCGAGGCAAAGGGCAGGGAAAGCGCATGGGTTATGCTGAAATCCGCCTTCCTTCATGACGAAGGAACGAAATGGTAGGTGGTAACTACAAGATAGACAAATGTTATGAATCACAAGTTGCCAGGAGTTTGTAGAAAGAAGAGAGCTGAAACTGTAAGATCAGGCTCCCAGAAGAAGAGGGATGTGGCCTTGCACTGAGTTATCCGCATGACCTGACTCAGCGGGAGAAGGGGAGCACTCGGTGCTGGGGTTGGAGAAGGGGGGCACCACAGAGCACCTCAGGATTCAGAGGAGCCCCTCTGCAGGTGCTAGTTCATGTTTCAATCATTTCAGGCCTTGGTAGTCCCGTCTTTTAAGACCTCCAGCTAAAGTTCACTATTTGGTTTAAAGGTGGGGGAAAACCTGTGGATTGTAATTGCTTATCATCGACAAGACCACTCACTGCCTGCGAATTTTGAAAATGGCATTGTTCAATTGTTTATATCTCCCCATCCGTTCCATATTTTTTTTTAAACTTAGGTATTTAAAATCTAAAATATGATACAAAAAAAATAGCTTCCCACGTTTTCACTTGTTTTAATGGGGAATTTAAAAAATAATAGAAAAAAATGATTTAAAAAATTTTTTTTTCCTTTCCTTATTAGTTCCAGACAACTGGAAGGGAGAGAGAAAAATCTCACCTTGCCTATGGTTATATAAAAATCTTTGTCTCTATGACAACAGAAAGGTTGATCTGCTTGATATAGAAACAGCTTCTGAAAAATCTGTTTGTAAGAAAATGCTAATAATAATTATGGGAATTTATTTTTTGCATGTTGTTCCTACTAAACAGAGATTAAACTTTTAGACTTTATTATAAGACTCAATCCAGAGACTTGGAAATAAAATGTGCTGTATCCATGAGCCCAGTGTCCCAGGAGGATGTTAGCACCCCGACATTTTTCCTGAATGTCCATCTCCTTCCTCCTGCAGTGAAATTAGGGTCCAAAACAGTATTCAGTGTTGTAGAGGGATATACAGGAGGAGGGTGTGGTCCCTGTCCTTGAGGAGCCCACAGTCTATGTGGAAACACACCCAAGAGACTGATGTACATGGGGAAAGAGGCAACAAGGCCCTAAGGAAATCAGAGAATAGACCAATCACTGTGGACTGAAATCCCCAAGGGCTTCATGAGCCAAGGGTCATAGGCTGACCTTGAAGGGGGAAAGGAAAGGAAAGTCCAGGTGTAAGAACCACAGGTTTTAGTAGACTAGAGAAGCACAGATAAGGTTGAATGGATTTTTCTCTTATTATGCTTCTCCCAGGCTCTTTGGGGGAATTTTTTTTTAAGAGAAGATATGAAGTCACCAAAAACATTTGATTAAATTACCCAGAGAGTTGTGCATAAAGAAAAAATTCCAGTATGTAGTTCTTGACTAATAACTTTCAAAGTCATTCTTGGACAGTTAATTAAAAGACATTTAAGTAAACATCATGATTTGGAGTCATTTCCCCATGAAGCATTCCCCCAATGTCACCTCCCATCCCACCCCACCCCCCACGCACACGTACTTGCTTCAAAACCTTGTACTCACATATGTTTTTGCACATATCCCACCACAATGTAGCCATTCATTTAATGTGTGCCTCTTCCGCTAGAGCAGGGTTCTCAGCCTCAGCGCAATTGACACTTGGAGTCAGGTAATCATTTGTTGTGGGGGCTGTTTCGTGCACTGTGGGACGCTTAGCATCATCACTGCCTCTACCCACTAGGTGCCCTCCCAAATGGTGACAACCGAAAATGTCCCTAGACATTTGCCACATGGCCCCTGGGGGTAAAATCGGCCCCCCTTGGTTTTGAATCATTGTGCTAAAGTCAGAACCAACTGAAGAGGTCTCATTCAACTCAAGATTCCCAGAATTTTGCAGGTAGTGTGATTAAACTGTTCACTGAGCTACGTACATGATCAAGCTGCGCAGACAGCTGAATGAGAACAGTGAACCAGCGGCAAAAGGAAGCCCACATGTTAGTTAGCATGTACCATATCTAAATTTAGCATGTTAATTAGCATGTACCGTATCTAAACGTCATTTTAAAAGTCTGCATCCTAGAAAACAGGCAGGCAGGGGGTGCTATGGGTACTGGAGGGAGTTCTGTGTTATATCAACATCTAGGGCCCAGATTTTGCAGACCCCCAGGTCTGTCCTCTGAATGGGCCATAGTAGACATATCAGCTTCAGAGAAACAAGACTGGAAGCCTACCTATATTACTATAGCCCATCCAGATTGTTTTAATTTTTATTGTCTACTTGTTTTAACTCACTCATTAGGAAAAAAATCAATACCCAGCCCAGGATCCATTAAAGCAAAACAAAAACACCAGCAAGGCAGCCTGAATGGAGACCAATGGGTTTCTAGTCCGGAACACCAGGTAGGAGCCCACAGAGCAGAGGGGAAGGCTACTAAACTCTTACAAGTAGGACAGTTTGGCCTGTCCTCAGCTTCCCTAAAGCTGATCAGACCAAAAACAAATCTCAGAATTCAGAAAGCTCATGTCCCACCTCCCTACCCCATAAAAGCAAAGGCCCCAGGTAGCAGTTGATCTTTAACTTTAGTTCTGACTCAGCTCCCCCGGCTCTACCTCCAAGGCAGTTCTTAAACATGGCTGTGCCCATAAACAAGCTCCTTGGGGGAAGCTTTGCAAGAACCAGATTTTATTACTTTAAAAATCATCCTTTGGGGAAAAGTGAATGATGGCCCCTAGTGAGACACTAAAAAGCAAGCGATAGAGTTCCCAAACTCTCAGTGGAAGTGTAGAGCCAAAAGGTTCACATACGGACGTTTCTGGCATTGGACCCGGCTCCCCCCTTGGAGAGCAATCATTCCTCGGGGTTTTTCTTGCCATATTCTTCTTTTTTATTTCAAAAGCAGAGTTACATTCAAGGCTCAAGTTCTGCTTCTTTACCCACCTCTATCTTCTTTCTAAACCCCTCAATTTGGCTTCTTTTCATCTCTTAAAGTGAGGCTTGAAGGCTTTCTTTCCAAAATATAACCTCCCAGAGTAGCTGCACCAGACAGCCATGTGAAACTCTGACCTTACACAAGGAACACTAAGGCCAGCTGGGCCACAGTGGTGGGAGAGGCCCTGCTGCTCACGCCCAGACCCCAGAGGGCTGGCTCCACGGGAGCATGTGTTCTGTTCTGGCAGCTCCCCTTGGCGTGCGAAGAATCACATTCAATGCAGATTTTAGCAAGTCTCCCACTAGCTATGTTTTTTTAAAGAAGGGAATTAAAATAATCCCTCCTACCAGGCAGGTGGGCTCTCTGACTTGGTGGGCAGCTTCTAGCAGCTTCTCTACATGGTCCTCAGTTACTCCAGCTTCTGCCCCACTGGGAGATGAAACCCTCTCCCGGCCAGCAAACCATTCACAGCTGCTCTGTGTGGCCCTGAGCCACAGCTCTGCAATGCCACCAGAGCCAAATTCAGATTCATCCTTGACTCTGCATGAGCAAGAGCAGACAGCATTTCTCAGCCCACAGGGATGGGGATACTCTGGTATGACAGGGTAGGAGGGTTCAACACAGCCCCCAAATGACTGAATTGATCGACAGGGCAAAGACCAGGCAGACCTGAGTTCTAGCACCAGGTCTCTTTTCCCTAATTTGCACTGTGGGTTCAGGCTACTGATAAAACCTCTGAGCTCTCTGTAAAAGGGGTGTGATGATTCCTGCCCCTGAGTGGGTGTGACTGTGTAAAGATAAAGGAGACAGCAGAGCCAAAAGTACTGGGAAGTAAAGGTCTCACATAACTACAAAGTATTATTGTTACAATCTGGTGATGCAGAGAAGACTGCATTTACTGCTCAACCTCATAACCCACATATGAGGTTGAACAGTAAATATCAGTATTCCAAGGGGCAGGCCTGATGGGCCAGTTTTGTTCTTGGTAGCTGTTAATTAGAGAAAACGACCCACTAGGTCTTCTCAACCTTGAAGGTAAATAAGTTAGAATCCCCAAGAGCAGAGCTCTTTATTGCCTGGAGTCGGATATGCTGGTCTTTTCAGCCCAGGCTGAGCTCTCTCTCAAACATGCCACCTAACACCTGATTATAGGCTGTTTTCTGTGTTCAATCGGGTCACTCCTGTCTGCCCAGCGAGAGCGTCTGAGCCCATTCAGCCTCCTTCTTTTCCCCATTCCCCATCCCTAAGCCTCAGGCTGGACACATAGAAACCCTTCAGGTCAGACTTGTTGACCACTCAGGAACTAAACACTGAATTGGACAGGTCAACGCGCAGGACCCAGTGAGTCTTCAGGCTGTAGGAGAGAGAGGACTACAGTCTTCAGATGATGACAGGGAATGATAGAAGGTGATAAAAGCCAAATAAAGCTTATGAACAAAGTCCAATAGGAGTTCAGAGAAGGGAACCTTCCCTTCTAGCCAAAGTAACAAAAAAGGTTTGGTGGAGGTATTATTTGAGCTGCAGTTTTTTAAGCCTCACCCTCCATAGGGGCAGCTGGGTTAATGTCGTTATCCCATAAGGTCAGTCCTAGCCTTTGACACCAGCTGGAAAGGCCACTGGGAAACCACTCTACAAAGTTTTCTGCTCCCTCAGTGACCACCAGCACATGTCCTGCCTGTGTGAGGGAGCGTCAGTGGGACAGTGGGCCACTTCCATTGGAAACCTTGGGTAGGGCTCTGAGAAGGCTTTTCTCATTTGCAAGCACCAGAAATCATCTCTGACGAACTTAATCATAAGAGATGAAATCACAAGAATAAGGGGGGAGAAGGATGTGGGCAAGATCCAGAGAGAATCTGGCACGTTAGCAGGAAGAGGGGAGGGAACTTCTTTCTAGATTCCACCATCACAATGAATCAGCTCCAAAGACTCCTTCTGTCTGTTACGGGTTTAATTTCCCAGGAGAGAGAATCTGGCTGCCTCCCCCCTGCCCCACCCCAAGGCAGAAGCACATGAGCCCGGTCAGTGAGGTGCTTCTGCCCTGATGCAATCAGCAGTGACATGCTCCCAGAGAAGGGGCATTTCTGAGCCAGGCAACCACACAAGTTATCACCGGAGAGCACACATGCCGGTCATTTCGGGCACTTCAAACCCATCCTCAGGTTAATTAAAATATGTGGTATATTGGCCACAACCATGTTTTACAGGATCACTAAAAAGTAAAACATAAAATAGTTTTTAGGTGCCTGGACACAGAAGCTTGTAATGAAAGAGCTTCCTGAAGCATGTCTGCAATGTCCCTGCCCTGACGGCATAATATTCTCTGCTTCTAAAAAATATTTTTGAGAAATCATTACAGATGATGCAGACATTCCCCCCGGAAGAATTCAACATGCAATTTTATTTGCCAGAGTTATTCTTGTCATGTTATATTATTGCTAGGAGAATTCTAGTTTAGGGGATAAAGATTGGATCATTTTGCTTTGTGTCTTTAGAAAACTTGAAATGGGTTTTGAGTGAGGGCTCAGATGTATTTACCATTTTCCTCTGAGGCTTTATATTTTTAATTTAGTTGTAGCACAAATGACTTGGAAAATCCATTATCCAGGAATCTTCTTGAGCATCTTGGTTCACACTATAACTCATGAGAACTAGCAGCTCCCCGGGTGCTCTGGAATGCTGGCTGAGAGGACGGTCCCTCCGTTGGCCTTTCCAGTGGTAGACTTCCAACTCACTGCACCTTTCAAATCAGCGAGCACATGCGAACTCTGCAGAGTGGCTCCCGAGAGTTGAAATATTTAAAGGGAAGTTATTCATTACCATTTCTTTAAAAGCTATCAGGTGAGGCCTAGAAGAGATACCTGGACCTAAAAGAAAGGTGCCACTTGGGTGTGTTCACCCTTCCTCTCAGTTGTCCTATGTATGATCAGCAGATAGTCAAGTGTCAGGGACAAGTCTCAGTTTTCTAAGCTTAAGGATGACCCGAGACAAATAGAAGAGTATATTCCAAAGTCCTGAAGCCACCCTACCCCACCCCGGACAAGGAAGTAGAGTTACCATAAGCATAAGTGGGGTAGCTTGAGTTTTTTAGTCAGCAGCTATGAATTAAAAGGACTCACTGTGCCCTTATCTTGTGCTTGATGCAGTAGCAGTATTATATAAACATTTTCTTATTTAATCTCAAAAGTCTCTGGGTTAATTAGCATCATCATCATTTATAGATATGGACTGAAGCAATGATTTGAACCCAGACAGCCTGGCTGCAGAGGATACACTCTTCATTACCCCACTGCATTGCTTCCAGAGAGAAAGCACATGCGATTGGTGGTGAAAACAACACTCCTTAAAGTATGTAGCACCTGAGATTAACCAAGGGTAGGACTTGACCAGCAGAGAAGTGCAGATGTGCCAGATGGTGGAGACAGTGTGAGTGAAGGCAGGGAAGTGAGGCAAGTTCAGGAAACACGATAGTCTGGTTTCTCTAAGGAGGCTGTCCAGAAGAACTGTCATGTGAGTCACACGTGTAATTTTTATTTTCTTATAGCCACATTTAAAAAGCTTTTAAAAGGTGAAATTAGTTTTAATAAAATATTTTATTTAATCCATTATGTACAAAATACTATCATTTCAACATGTAATCACTATAAAATTATTAATGAGGTACATTACATTCTTTTTCTTGCCAAGTCTTCAACAGCTGGTGTGTATTTGACACTTACAGTGCATTCAGTTTGGACTGGCCATATTTCAAGTGTTCAGTGGCTATGTGGCTAGTGGCTGTGGTGCTGGACAGCACAAGTTTAGTGTACTAGTTATATGAGGGGAATGGTGGGTGACAGGGCTGACAAATGAAGTTTAAGCCTTTATTTGGAGGGCCTTGAATGCAAGACTGAGACACCTGTAGATGCCTGAGTATAAGAGTGATACAGTAGGAGTTGTGAGGAAGATTAAGCTCGACTGGGCAGGGGAAACCCAGGACAGGGTGAGAGGAAACCAATTGGGGGAGTATAGAATGGTCAAGGTGGAGAAAATAAAGGCCAAGAAGAGTGGCAGTGGGAGAGGAATAAAGGGGCTAGAAACAAGAGATGTGTGACGGCAGAAGCCAGCAGAGACTGGGTGTCCAATGGTGGAACAGAAGAAATGTTCACATAAGGCACCTGGCAAATTTCAAATCACAGTGTAGTAAAAAACAAAGAAATAAACAAACAAACAAAAAACTATGTAGTTATTAAGTGCTGAGGAGAACAGAGGAGAGAAAGGAATAACATCTGGTAGGCTCTGAAGCTTCATGGAGGAAGAGGAATTTGAGCTGCATCTTTGGTGTTGAAGACTGTGAGCACATGCCCTCAAGAAGCTGGTGGCTTTGTCAGAAAGCTAGGTTTTCACAGGAGAAGCAGACGATTGTGTAGCAGGGTGTATGAACAACCCCCCAAAGGAAGAGCACTGATGTGATTTGATTAGGGAAGGACACAGCACTGGACCAGGAATGAAGTGACCTGTTCTAGTCCAGACCTGCCACTGAATTGCCACGTGGTTTCAGGGAAGTCTTTTCACTTTTCCTAACTTAAGGTTTTTTATCTGCAAAGTGAGGGGTTGGATCAAACCACCTGCAAGTGGCCCTTTCACTCTGATTCCTTGAGCCTAATACAATGCGTGCTTAAAGAAGTGGTCAAACAATAGTCAAAACTACCTGGATGTATTTTTAACGCATGTCCCAAAATGTTTTGATGTAAAACTTAACATATTGGATGTCCAGCTATGCTGACTTCATATTTCAGTTAACATGGAAGTCTTAGCTCCCTCAAGGTAAATGCTAAAGACAAGAGGCCAACAAATGAAGACATACCCAGCAATGAAGTTACCAAATAGATTGATGCATTTTAAATAGCAGAGATTTAAAAAACATTTGGAAAGAGAAAATCCATTTTATTTCATTCCAAGATGAAAGCAAGTTTATTGTAATTACTGAGCAGCTTTGAAAAGAATACAGGAATTCTTAAGGCTCTGTTAAATATAGAACAAGGTCTTACATAATAAATACAAAAACATTAACATTCTTTTGAATTTAAATAAAGTACTGCTTCTCCCTCCCATTTCAATGAGTTCATTAGGCAAAAAAAGCTTTGACCAGTTCTGATTTCTCTCTTTTTCTCTCCCTTTGATTTTGTAGCGTTTTAAAATTCAAGATGTGTAGCTCCAGCAATAAACTAATCATCTGTAAAAGATGGATGGATGTTTGTAGCTTTCCTAAATCGATCATATAGATGGCTTTTCTAAACAATTAGAGGGAAGTGAATAAAAATATTTCACTTCTGTCATGCTGGGCAGAAGTGAGGCAGGAGAGTAGGAAGCTAGAAAAATTCCTTGACAAGTAGGATGGGGAAACTGAGACAGATAGCTGGTTCAGACTGGCCTCCTCCAGCACCCTGACTCACCCGCCTCCTCCCATGAATGACACTCCCTTAAGCATTAAGCCCTCGAGACGATTAGGTTATGATCAGCTTCACCGGCATCATAACTAATTACAAGATCCCAGAACTAGGGTGAGCGCTTTATTTCAGTCCTAAGGAACAGAGGCTGCTTCTACTTCAACTTTAACTACACCTGGAAGCGTTGGGAACTTGCAGGCAGGATTCTTGAGTAGATGGAGGTTCCAGAAATGATGAAACTAAGGCAGCCTTTGTCATCCAATCTAAGTATTTATTTCAACATCTGTGCCAAAGGCTCTTGGTCAAGGTGGGTTTTGGCCATAATCCAGGTGTCACCTATGTTACATCATTCATTCATTTAGAAATTAAAGTTTAAAACTGTAAAAAGGACTGTGAAGGTGTAGTGAATGTAAGCAGCTGCATGGTTTCACGGCCACATTCTTCTATAGCCATCTCACTTTTCAGGAGGCAGAGAGAACTCCCCACGCCGCAAGTTCAAACTCGCATTTGCCCACGAACCCTGGCTCTTCACCACCCGTCTGAGATGCAGAGTTTGGAAGCGTCACTCTCTTTGTCTGAGACAGAAAAGACTCTGTCCCTCCTATATTTTTCTTTGCTTTATGCATAGCTTTCATGCCTTTTTGGCCCTTGACAGCAGAGTCACTGAACTGCCCTTGCCTTTGGCTGTTTTTTCCAGTTTTCCTTGGCCTCTGCGCCGTATCTAATGATAGCGACTAGACCTTTCCACAGGAGTTCCTTAAGTTCGCAAAATTATTGGAATAGATGCAGGCCTAACTTAAAAAAGGAAGGAAGGAGGGAAGGGAACGATGAAAGAACTCAACGCATCAAAATAAAACTTCTCTTTTCTATTTGTCTCTAGCACGGAGTGAAGGTGATCGTATCTCTTCATTCACGTAACATTATCATTGGTCCACCCCAAGCCCCTCTCTGTTACTAGTTGTTTATTTTATCCCCTCTCCTACTGCCCTTTGATTCACCGTGGGCAACCATCCTAATGTGTGTTTACATGTTTTCTTCTTAAATGTCTATGTTTGCTGTGCCAGTGTTTTGATTCTACAAGTGGTATTCCATATATACCTCTCTGTCTCCCGAATCTCCTTTCCTCTCAGCACCGTGACTCCAAGGCGCCGGGCTCCGCTCCGCGTGCTCTCAGCCTCTTGCCTCCGGCCGCGGCCAGTTGCCGGGCGGGCGCCCCCCGGCCTCCCCTTCCCCGCACTGGGCAGCGGGCACCCAGGCTGCCCCCAGGAAGCCCGTCCCCACGGTCACGGGGCGGGAGCCAACCAGGTTAAATACAGGAGACTGACGCTTGAATGCTTGGGAACTGCTGACAGTTGAAGATGCTTCAGAAATAAAGACGTGACATCTCAAAATACAAACACAAGTCAGCGAAAAAAACAGCTTCGGATTTACAAAAGCACCCCCCACCTGGCTTCCCGAGAACACGGCCTGACCGGCTGGGCGCTCCTGCCTCACCGGCCCTCTCCCCGCCTCTGGCCCCCGGGCCCCTGCCTCGCCCCAGCCGCACCCGCAAGGCGACCTGCTGTCGGCTGGGGGTTCCTTCTATGGCGGGAACTCAGTCCCTCTGCCTTCCTGCTCTGTGGCATCCGCGTCAACTTCAAAATTTCATCTTGCACCGGGGCCTTTCCAGCCCGGGGGCGGCCAGCGCACGACCCAGCGCTTCTCCCTTCCTCTGACCGGTGCCCCTCGTGTCTCACCCCGCATCAATCAACAGCTCAGACCTCCCGGGTCAGCCTGCGCCACACTGTCCCCGAGGGCCACGCGGTGCCCTGCGGAGAGGAGCCTGCGGAGAGGCTCGCCCCGGCCATTTGCATATAAATGGCTCTGAAGGGCTCGTGGAAGCTTTTATGGAAACACTTTCCCAAATATGTTCTGCGCTGCATTATCCCCGCAGTAAAGATTCTGGAATCAGAATTTGGCTGTCAGTTTTATTGATGTTGCATGGGGTACAGCAGAATACAGCTTTCTCTTCTGGAAATTTATTGACTTGGCAGTGCAGAGAGCAATAAAACTGTGTTTTTAATCAGTAAGCCAAGCGGACATGATTCCAGAAGAAATATAGGAAGCAAACATGCCATCGTAAGAAGATTTGTCCCCCACTGTCCCTGTTCTTCTTGGATGCCCTGTTAAATAAGTTTGGGTGTTGAGCGATGCGCTTGGGGGACTGTCTTCAGGAGCAGAGTCAGAGGACCAAGTTTGGATCTTCCTCAAGGTTGTACCACCTCCGAGAGGCTGCTGAGTGAAAGTGCTTTTCTGAAATGAAATGTCTTCGCGTCAGCCCCTAGAGAGGAACTGCTGGTAAGGTGCTTTGCAGAAGGAATATCGAGAGTGTGGCATGCCTCCCCTCAAGAGAAGCAAGGTTACAGGGCCTGCCCCTGCGCCATGCTCACCGAGAGAGGGTTACCTGGGTGTACATCCGAAGGAGATGAAATCACCACCTCCAAGTGGTGTCCGCACTCCCGCGTTCACTGCAGCGTTATTCATAACGGCCAAGATAAGGACACACCCTAAGTGTCCTTTGACAAATGAATAGGTAGAAAATGTGTGGTGTGTGTATATATATATATATGCAATGGAATAATTTCAGCCATAAAAAAAGAAGGAACTCCGCCGTTTCTGACAGTATGAAATGACCCCGGGGGGCATCATGCTAAGTGAAATAAGCCGGACAGAGAAAAACAAATATTGTATGTTATCACCTATATGTGGACTCTTAAAAATATATATTTAAAGCTGATTTCATAGAAACAGAGAACAGAATGGTTGCCAGGGCCTGGGAAGAAAGAAAATGGAGAGATAGGTCAAAGGGTACAAACTATCAGTTATAAGAGGAATAAGTCCTGAGGATCTAATGTGCAGCATGGTGACTATAGTTAATACACAGGACTGTACACTAGAAAGTTGCTGTGAGTGCACCTTAAGTGTTCTCACCACACACAAAAAGAGTTAACTATGGGAGGCTATGTACATGTTAATGATCTTTATCTTGGTAATCACTCCACACTGTATATCAAATCATCATCTCGTACACCTTAAATACATACGAATATGTTTGTCAATGATCCCTTGATAAAGTTGGGGAGGAAAGGAACAAAGAGAAAGTGAATTAGGAGTCATGTGCTTTGGCCCGGTATTGCCAGTGGGAAGAACATTTGGACTCAGTCTATTTGGTCATGTCACCGTGTTCAAATTACTTAATCTCTTTGAGATCCAGTTTCTTCTGCTCTCCAAGGGGAATACTCACCTCGCTCCACTACTGAGTGGATTTAACAAGGTTATGGGTGGGTGGGTGTCACTCCCACAGCACCTTGCACTGGCAGCAAGTCCCTGGAACGCTGAGCCATCTCACGGGTTCAGTCTGCTCGTCATGGAGGTGTTCTTTCCTGCCAGCTAAGGCAGCCTCTGCTGCAGAGAGGCATGAAAAGCAGCGTCTCCCTCCTCTGTTCTCATATTCATGATATCCGTGTCCCACCTGAAATGTGCTGCTCCTCTCCCCTTCTCTCCGCCAGTCCTCGGGCTAAACCCTTGAATCATCGTAGATGCTTGATACATGTTGGTTGAAAATTCATCTCTGCCCGCAGATGCTTTCTTCTGAGTTATCTTAACTCCAGTTTCCTTTATCACTTGTATATCATCCTGTTCCAGTTTTTGCTGTTGCTGAGTAATCGCTCTATTCTCTACTCTTATGTAATGCATAATTTTTATCTCAATTCAAGAACACTCAGATTGTTCCTCTGCTTGTGAGTGCCTGAAGGAAATGCTCCATAGATGTTCCGCCGAAATAGCATGAGATGTCCGTGTGATTTAACCATATTAGCAAGTGCTCTTGGGATAATATTGAAATAGGCTGCCTGGAGAAGATGGAGCATGTTCTTAATGAACCTTCCCTTCTCCTGTCTGCCTGATTTTCAATTGCATTTTCCCCATTCATTTCTCTGTTCTACTCAAAAAAGCTTGTTTTCCTCTCAACCAAGCCTATAGGGCCACTCTAGAACTATGTATTAACTATTTACTTGGTGCCAAGCCCTATCCTTTACATGGGTTACCTTGATTAATCATCACAACATCGCTGTGAATTTGGAATTATTATTTCAGTTTTATATATGAAGACACTAAGAGAGGGGGCTTAAATAACATGCTCAGGGTCACATAGCAAGGTAGCGAGAGAGTGGGGATTTGCACTTGGGTGTGTCTGATCCCAAAGTTCAGGATCTAAACCAAAAAATTACACACTGTTTGATATAGACCAAGAATAAGTCATAACACATCTCTTTATGGATATAAGTTAAAATTCTCAACCTAGATTCAGTTGTTGAGAACTCTGTAGTCACACACACACACACACACACACACACACACACACACACACATTTTATTGATGAACTTAAAAAGGCACCCAATCTTAAATCTTAAACTCTTGGCCTTCCTTTTTTTCTTTTCTAGATCACTCACCTATCTCCCTATCAAAGTAATTCCATCTCAAGCTTTCAGAGGACTTAATGAAGTCGTAAAAATGTAAGTAAGATACTGCATATCAAAAGACATTCATAATTGGAATAATACATTTTTTCTAAGAGAAAGCATAGTTGAAAGGGTAATGTTTCTAGAAGAGAAACTGTATTTGGGAAACCCTAGTACTTTTATCTTTTTAATACAAATAATATCTAGGGACCTTTGAAGAAGGGTATGATTTTCAAGAGTCATTAAAATCTAGATAATTAACTTTGCTTTAATGAAGTGAATGTATTTTGATAAGTGATGATAAACTTCTCAAGTAGAAATGATAGATTCCGAGCATAAAAATTCTCCTGCTATACCAGTTATTCCCTCTATCACATTTTTTTTTAAATATATATTTTATTGATTTCAGAGAGAGGAAGGGAGAGGGAGAGAGAGAGAGAAACATCAATGATGAGAGAGTCATTGATCGGCTGCCTCCTGCACGCAACCTGGGCATGTGCCCTGACCAGGAATCAAACCGCAATCTCTTAGATCCTAGGTTGATGCTCAACTGCTGAGCCACACCCGGCTGGGCCCCCTGTCACATTTTAAGGTAACACCCATATGGAAGAAAACGTATTGGAAGTTTATTGTGCATGAGAATATAATGTTTGTATCTAAAACACAATAAGCAATGACAAAAACACAATATTTATAGCCTTATTGATAAAAGGTACTTATCAAAGTGTAGAGCAGCCTTATAAGGCAGTGTCATCTCACATTCATGTCAGATGTAACTTCAGTCCTTTGCCCTGGGTCTCAGCTTCTATGGTCCAGGACCGCATCCATGGAGAGAGACCTTTCTCAGTACTCCAGGATTCCAGCATCCTCCTTAATGTTAGCCTGAACCAAAGGATCGAATGGGCCTTTAGCTCCAGAGGACATCTCTGATCTTAACAATCCATTGGGCTTTCAAAGCTATTCCAGCTCCTTGAGGAACCTCTGACTGCTCTTTGGGATATTAGCAAGCAATGACCATAGTAAAAGTAACTACTGAAGAATTAGTGCATATTATGAGAAATTCACTGCAGGTTGCAGAAATGTCAGTTTGCTTGAACCTAACTCTTACTCTTCTGCTCTCAAGTTATAAACGTTGAGTTTTGAGAACTTTTAATGCATTGAGACATCCTGGTGAGAAAATCAGCCACAGTTAACTAAATAAACTATTAAGTAGGAATAAGATGAATCAGCCCAGGAATGATCCATTATTGTATTGTTCATAAAATACATTAACTGCCTTAGGCTCAGCCTTTCTGTGGCCTAAAGCTCTCATGAAGTTTGAAGTCTTCAGTGAATGTTAACCTTAAAAAACACACAAATGTACAATTTGTGAATTTGAGACTTTTTTCTTAGCTGGCAGCAAATAGTAACTTAGGTTGAGATTTTAGAATAACAGTGACAGTACCTATATGTTTGGGGGTGGTATATGGCAAAACTGTTTACTTTTGTGTCTTTTTTAAACAAAAATCATTTCATTCATTAATCCATCCATTCATTCATTCCCAATGTGCCAGGCATTATGAGTCACCAGGGTTCACAAAGTGAGAAAAAGAGTCAAAGAAATAGACAGTCACAACCCAAGAAAGACACTATGTGCAGGAGTTGACTGCCTTGCATTTGCCTCAGCACGGGATTTGGGGAAAAGGGAAAGAGTTATGAAAAAATGAATCCAACCCTATTAAAACCTCACTAGAATGATGGAGTTGGGAACCCAGATAGCTTGGTCCTGGTCCTGAAACCTTCCTATTATCACTAGGTACCTCTGGTGTAGCCACTATGGAAAACAATAAAGAGGGTCCTCAAAAAATTTAAAATGGGACTGCCATATGACCCAGTGATTCCACTTTTGGGTATATATCCAAAGAAACCCAAAACACCAATTAGGAAGAATATATGCACCCCTATGTTCATTGCAGCATTATCTACAATGGCCAAGATATGGAAGCAATCCAAGTGCCCACCAATAGATAAGTGGATAAAAAAAAAAAAAGCTGTGGTACATTTACATGATGGAATATTACTCAGCCATGAAAAAGAACAAAATCTTACCATTTGCAACAGCATGGATGGACCTGGGCGGTATTATGCTAAGTAAAATGAGCCAGTCAGAGAAAGATAAATACCACATGATTTTACTTAAATGTGGAATTTAAAGAACAAAATAAATGAACAAACAACGCTGAAACAGACTCATAGATACAGAAAACACACTGATAGTTGCCAGAGAAGAGGGAGTTGGGGGACTGGGTGGAAAAAGTGAAGGGATTAAGAAACTCAAATTGGTAGTTACGAAATAGTCATGGGAATATAAAGTACAGCATAGGGAATATAATCGATAATATTGTAATAACTGTATGGTGCCAGGTCAGGGTGAACACTTCGTAAAGTGTATGATTGCCTAACCATTATGCCGTACGCCTGAAACTAATACAAAATAATATCGAATGTAAACTAATTGAAAAAAATTTTTAAAGAAATGATATGGACATAAATAAAAGGTAGATGGGGGAAAAAACACTAGGTGCCTCTCCTCTTAGAAACTCAGTTTTCGGAACTGTAAAACAGGGAATCTGACTAGATTTTCTCAAAGGGCCCGTCCAGTTCTAATAATCTATGAAACCATCTCATAATAAATAAGAAGGAAAAAAAACAACCCTGTTGTAATAAACAGGGGTTACCGAAAGTTGCATTGCAACAGCTCCTGGGTTGTAGGTGTCCGTCGGTGCTCCTTAAGGGAGATGCTAGCACTTCATGATGTGAGGACAGCTTAATGCGTCCCTGTTCTTTCTTGAAGGGACATCCTACTTGTTAGGCCACATGCACAGCTACTTACGATGCAAACATAGTCATTTATTTCATGTTTCTTCTTTGTTTTCCTCTCTCCTCTAGTGAAATTTCTCAGAGCGATTCCCTGGAAAAGATAGAAGCTAATGCCTTTGACAGCCTCCTCAATTTGTCTGAAATGTAAGCATCAGCTAACAGACCGTTTACGGCTGTACACTATGACTCTCACTGGCTGGAGCCCACTCAGTTTTTGCATCAAGCATTCACTGCTAGAAAGCCAAGAGGAAAAGCCTACGGCAATTACTAGGTCTGGGCAGTCACTAATTTCTCTCCCCGCAGAGGCCTGAAGGTTGCCATGGTGACAACTGCATCTCCCTGAGAGCTGTGTAAACTCTGAAACATCACAACACAAAGTCAGGAATTTAAATTGGCATTGTGGAGTCCTGCCAAGTAGCTCTTACCTTGTGGAAGGAAAGGTGTGGAGTACTTGGGGTGGTAGGAAAATTTGGAAAGGAGCTTAGAGATCATGAATTAGCTCATTGGGAACTGCGAGAGCACATTCATTCATTCAGTAAATGGCTCTTGAGTACCCGCCTGGTAAAAGCCCTGTGTTGCGCATGTGTATGTTGGGTTTGTTGTTATTGTGATGTCTTAAAATTGGTTTTTAAAAATTACCCTTTCCAAATTATCATTTTCCTCCAGTTTACAAAAAGGATGGGAGAAGGCTGGCTAATTTCAGTTTTCAGGTGATGAACTTGCATCCTAAAGAGATTAACTGACTTGCTTGATGTCACACAGCAAGTTAGCTGGGACCATAAATCAGGTCGCGTGACTCTGGGTCACGTGACTCTTACTGCTGCCTTATTTGGGCCAAACCTGAGCTACTACAAACTTCACCTGCATAGGAGTTTCAAAGGTTAAGGGAAGGGGAAAGGTGTTAGCAACAGTTTTTAAGCACTTGTGCTTGGCATTTATATCCTCTAGGTCGTGTCATCTAATCCTCACAGCCACCCCGTAAGGTGGAGTAATTATCCCTTTTGTTCAAGGGGAGAACAGAGGCCCAGAGAGGTCAGTCACTTGACCAACGCAGCGCCTCAGACAATGGCGGGGATGGGATTCAACCCCAGCCTGTCTTTCTTCAAGGCGTGTGCACTTTCCACTGTACCAGAAGGCCTCCCCATGAATGGTCCAACTAGCAATTATCTAAAGAGAATAATTTATTGGTAAGTGTGAGAGTACCTGCCACATGTGCAACCAAGGGCCAAATGC
The DNA here is from genome assembly GCF_964146895.1 of Miniopterus schreibersii. Taxonomy (NCBI): domain Eukaryota; kingdom Metazoa; phylum Chordata; class Mammalia; order Chiroptera; family Miniopteridae; genus Miniopterus; species Miniopterus schreibersii. The sequence goes on along the minus strand of NC_138113.1, from coordinate 25,336,259 downwards.
TGCTGGAGTACAGAGGAGGAAAAAATACGAATCTCCCCCAGGAGATGACCGTGTGGCCAGGCGAGGGAGAATATCTCACCAAACAATTATGGGAAATCCGAAACAGTGGGTGTTAAGCACTGAAGGTATAGTCTGGAATTGTCTGCGAGAGAATTTCCTGGGGGAGGGAGGAGCTAATTACAATTATAGATGACAGTTCTTCCTAGAAATCTGCAGTTTTAACAGACTTCCCGAGTGATGCTGAGTCAGCACAGCTTCCATTGAGAACCACAAGAGCAGCTTCCAATAAAGTTTCTCATGATGCAAAGCAACGTTTATCAACAGAAAGAAAAATGAAGTGCTCTAGGGAAAGTTTATGGACCTTTCCCAAGGAAGGTCCTGAGGTTAGGATGTCAGCTCTGCACAGGTTCTGTTTGCTTTGTTCACAGCTGTATCCCCAGCACCTAAAGAGAGCCTGGCACATGTAGGAGCTCAATCAATGTCTGCTGAATGAACGAATGAATGAATGGTCTAAGGTCAAAGCCCAAAAGAGATAAGAGTCCCTTAAAGAAATAAAAGTCCCTTACGTCTCATCCACATAATGCCTTATATGGCACAATTGATTCAGTTGTAAAAATAATTACAACAAAGTGTCACTCACCTTTAAATAATCAAAAGGACTTAAAAGATGGAGCTAGGCACCCAGAGGTGGGTAAATATGGTAAGGTGGAATGAGCACTAGACCTGGAGTCAGAAAAAACTGACTCAGAAAAATCATTCAATTTCCTGATTTCATCAACTATGACAATAATTGTTAACATTGGTTGAAGCCTTACTGTGAACCAAACATACACATTTATTCCTTTAAAACTGCCCTATGAGGAAACTGAGTTGTAAGTGGTATATCCAAGACCTACAATTAGTAAAACCAGGATGTAAAACCAAGCTGACCCCAGAGTCCGTCCACCTAACCAATACACTATATTTTCTCTATACAAGAGTAATTATTGTTTCCTCAGGTGGTTGTTGAATGGGTTAAGAAAGCCAAAGGCATTTACTGGCCTTCTATTAAATCCAAAGTAGACAGGACCCAGCAACTGAGGCCTCTTCTCAAATGGTCAAAATCACTGGTGGAACTAGGGACAAGAGCAATAACACCACTGTGATGTTATGGCTGTACTTTTTACACTCTGCAAAGCCTGCCTTGTACATTGTCCCTACATATTCTATTACTACCCCTCAACCTGTGAAGTAGGACAATTGCATATTTTTATGTCAATATTACAGAAGGGAACACCAGCTCAGGGAAGTTAGGAGACTTGGCATCATCACACAACAAATTATCTACAGAATAAGCATAAATCCCCCAAATCCAAGCCTCTGGACTCTGTGCTGCTGTTCCATAGACTGAGTGACCATCTGGATAATTGGTCAGTGTGGCCGGCAGCCCAGTATGAAGAGAACCAGTTTACCTCAAGGGAGAGCAGCTAATTTGCTCGTCTCTCCTGGGAGCAGAATCTCCCATCTCCCCCAGCGTTTAGGCTCCAGGGTGGGCAGGACCTGCTTGGCCAGGAGTCCTGGCCGTTGATGCTGCCTGGGGGAAAGAGGGTGGAGGGAGGTGGAACAGCCTCCCGGCTAGGAGGCACCTGCTTGGCAGGAGGCTGAGAGCAGAGCTCCCTGGAAGTAGCCACTGGCTCACCATGCTGTTTCCATCCCCAGAGTCTCAGGAGCTCCTCTCAAGCACTTGATTTTGTCGATGCTGTTTTCAGCCAGCATCCTCTGATGATCACGGTCTCCAGCATTCCAAACACATCTAGTAAACTGCTGACTGTTTTCCTGCCTCTCTTTACAGACTGATCCAGAACACCAAAAACCTGGTACATATCGAGCCTGCAGCATTTACGAATCTTCCCCGGTTAAAATACCTGTGAGGAATTTTCCTTTTTAAGCAACTGGGGAGGGGAAGATGGGCATCTGATAAAAAGCAAAACAATTCCAAGGTTGGGAAGAATTTTTTTAACCATATACTTAAAATGATTTGCATGTCTGCCTTCAGCCTTCTGATTTAATCAGCATTTCTTGTCAGCCACTGTGCTGGGCACTTTCAAATACCTATAAGTGCTTCTCAACATTGTCTTCTGTCCCAAACACCAGAGAAGACCATCACCTCTTTGCAGTGATTTTCAAAACTGGTGGTAGGAATGGGAGGGCTCATGATGCTTTAAAAAGGGTAAATCAGAATCTCTAAGGTGAGGTGGTGGTGTGGACAGAGCAACTTCTCCCATCGTGTTAGTGGCTTTTAAATTCTCACAGTCAACAGCTGAAAGAGTGACTAGTAAAGCCAAACTCAATATTTTTAAATTTAATGTGAAAATAGTATTTGCAAAATGCCTTTCTACTGTTTTTATCTTTATGCCTTAATAACAATTCCTTTCACTCACTCCCTGCCCACATCCCCACTTTGCCCCAAATCACAGGAGCATCTGCAACACTGGCATTCAAAAGCTTCCAGATGTTACAAAGATCTTCTCCTCTGAATTTAATTTCATTCTGTAAGTACCAGGCTGATTGCTATGCATAACAGTTTCCTATTTGCAGCTAAAATTTGGAAAGTAAATATTTCTCATTTCACTCCTCAAGGGAAATTTGTGATAACTTACACATAACCACCATACCGGGGAACGCTTTCCAAGGGATGAGTAACGAGTCCGTAACGCTGTGAGTAACTGCCAGGTTCACGTTCTGCCCTACAGCCTCCTGCTCTTCACAGTCTAGCTTTAGGCGACCTCCTCTCGTCTTTTACCACATCCCTCACTCACTGGTGACATTCTTTTTGACCTAAAATGCCAAAGGTGAGAGGAGTTGTGTGGGATCAAAGCTGGGTCATATGTTCGTTCACATGACAACCAACCAAGCTACTCAGTTTAAAATTAATCAGATGGGTCCTGAGGATTTACAGTGACCAAATTTCCAGCTGATAAAATTGCTCACTGCATCAGTGGAACGCTTTGCAGCTGCAAAGAGACAGCCTGGAGTGGAGTGGCTGCCCTGGTTAAAAGAGAGCACAGAAATTTCAAGTTTCATCTGAGAAGAGCTTGGAAGGATATTCTCCAAGTAGGAAGAGTAGTTGATCAATAGACCCTGAACGCTCTCTGTCTCTCTCTCCCTCTCTCTCTGATTTTTCACTCTCCCCTGGGGTAACTTTGTTTCTGAAGCAACGACATCTATGCCCATTCCCTAAATCCCTTAACACTAAATTTGAAAATAATGTCCTCTTATTTGATCATCATGAATAGCCAAGACTCCCTTTGATTTTGACCTAAATCTAAAAATAATCAGGAACCAGTAGGGACTCCTCTCAGGTAAATGTACAGTGATGGGAGTGGAGTGGAATGGGAATGAAAGGGCAGGAGACCTGGAGGCAGATCAGCAGGAGAGTAGCAATCCATGGGGTTCCCCAAGCTCAGAAGGCTGGGCCCCCCCACCAAAGTCACAGAACAGCCAGAGATTCCTTTACACATCATATTTCAGCATGTGTACACAGAGCTACGTGGTATTTTATCTGGGGACTGTTAATTTACATTAGTATTAATATACATTAGCCTGCCAGCAGGGCGAAATCGCCCCACCTCTGAAGTTGATGAGGGTTGTGGGCCCACCGCTCCCAGAGGGCCGCAGGGCGCTGTGCTCCACCCTCACTCTCAACCCGCGTCTACACCGGGAGAGATCAGTCATTTGCTTGGTACCCGTTCTCAGTTCAATGGGCCCTTCCAGAAGCGGGGGATCATGTGGAGCACCCCCCAGGGAAAGGGGTACTACACTTAAAGAGGAAAGCCCAATTTTCTCAGCTACGGGGTTCAGCTCCCTAATTAGAAAATACCGAAAGCCAGCCTTCTCTCCTCGTGAGTAGTAGTTTTTGAGCTTCTGCTTTTCGTGGAACCTTTCTTGCCCTCCCCCACACCCACCCAAATCTGTACCAACTGGGAGTTCATTTAATGAAAACAAAACACTTGATGCTGGAGAAGCTCAGTGGGGCTAAAGCTAAAGCTATGCATTATACTCATGTCCCTTTATAGCCATTTGGCATTTCATTAAATCTCTTCAAAAGAGCACCTTGAAATGTCCCCCCTAGGTAATCAGGATTTGGCTCTACCACTTTTAAAATAGTCTAGATCACTGGTCATACCAGTCTCAAAAGGTGACAACCTTGATTCACGTCTGAACTCCACAAAAAGAAGGAAACTAATTCTCTAAGACCCTTCAGAGAAGAGATGCCTGGCAAAGAATGACAAGACTTCAGGTTGCACCTGTGGCAAGCCTCAGTCGGGAGAGTGCTTGGCATTGAAATAGGAAGCTTGGGTTCTAGTGCTGCTTCTGCACGTAACCAGCCTTAGTCAAGTCACACCACCTCCGCATACCTCGCTCTGTCTCTGTCTTTCCAATGGGATTTTTAAAAATATGTTCTTATTAATTTCAGAGAGGAAGGGAGAGGGAGGGAGAGAGAGAAACATCAATGATGAAAGTCATTGATCAGCTGCCTCCTGCACGCCCCCTACTGGGGATCGAGACCAAAACCCAGGCATGTGCCCTGACCAGGAATTGAACCTGACCTCCTGGTTCATAGGTCGATGCTCAACCCCTGAGCCACGCCAGCTGGGCTCCAGTGGGACTATACATACCTCCTTCTATAAAGTCAGTCACATTGTATCATCTACACTGCACCCTCACAATTAAAAGCTAACATTCAGCAAACCAGTTCTTTTAGACCACCCTAAAAACACTGTCCCATCATCTCATTTTAAATATTTTTACTTTGAAAAATTTAACTGATAATTGGAGTCACTCTCCATGTCTCCCCACTGACAACCGGAAAGGACAGTACTATGAACTCCTTATATATCTTACCTAGATGCACCTACGGAGTTCAGCTCCCTAATTAGAAAATAAGCTTAAGCTTAAGCTTCCTTCTTTGAAATCGTCTGAAACTAGGTGAGTACATGATCCGAAAGGGAACTGTGGCAGAACATTAATGTAACCCCAGAAATGCTTTTAGAGCCCCGGGAATATTTGGAGTTTGTTATAAGACAGCATTCAGAATTGAAGTGTCATCTGTGGTTACGTTTTAAAGTCTGAATCTTATTTTGAATAAAAAGGTAGCATTCTCTCTGTTTGAATCACAATTACTGACATTTGAATAGAGAAGCTAGACAATGCTTTAAAGTAAGGTGCAACTATTATAATAGAGGACAGGAGGAGGAGAATTCATTCCGGAGCCTGGGACAGCATCCGCAAGGCAAAGGAAGCCCTTCTCATTTAATTCGGACACCAGGATGTTTTGGGAAAAAGTTATCTGAAGTGACTCTCCAGATGTTTTAAAGGGCACAGAGCATTGTGCAGGCCTGACTACATGAGGTCTCCCACTCGCATCTGTGATTTCTCCAGAGTAAGAAAGCCAGCCCTTTCATCAAAACAATGCAGTGCACGCTACTGTGTGAGTCTGGCAAGAACAGAAACGGAGGGCAGCAGCTCAAGAGGAAACAATGAGCCGTGTTCTTTGCAAAATTGGCACAAGCAGGACCCAGACTCTAAAAAAAAAAAGACATGAAAAATGTCCAAACGCAAAAATGTCAGTGATGCCCACACAGACCAAAGGTGGTTGAGGGCTTTCAGAGGGCGAGCACATCAGGGGCAGCCCAGGCCACTGAACGGACCTGCTCCGCTCAGGAACAGAAAGGCCCCCACCCCAGTGGGGTTCACTTAAGCAGGTGGCTGCATTTCATGAACATGCTGGCCGGAGCACGAAAGGAACACCATTTCCCTCGGTCTGGTCAGAGAGCTGGAGGCCACTGCCAAATATATGAATGACAGAGGCAACACATTAAATGTTTACTGTGTTCCAGAACCTGTTTTTAAGTGTTTGACATGTTACCGTTTTAATCCTCACAATAACCTTTGCGATCAATACTATTATTATCGCCCCTATTTTCAGATTAGGAAATTGAGACACAGAGAGGTTAAGTAACTTGACCAAAGTAACTCAGCTCATAGTAGCAGACTGGGATTCAAGCCCAGGCAGCTGGGCCCAGGGCTTGCAGACTTAACTTTGAGGTGGCACTTAGAACATTCATTGTAAGCTCCACACACACACAAAAAAATACAAAACCCTAAAATGTATCAAAACGAGGATCGTAAGGGCAGCCTCTAGCAGCGATGGGGAATGGCATCCAGACAGCCTCTGGTAGCTTTGCTTTGCTAAAATCAAAGTAGGGGCTAGTTCTTGGCCCTCTACACATGCAGCGTCATCACTTCCAAGGCAGAGAAAGCAGTAAGGGGCTAGACTCTGGACTCAGCTCTGACGCACAGACCATCTGGTGTGCACTGTGGAAGTGATGAGACTGCTTCGTCCTAAGTGGCGGGCCTGAGGCTGGCTGGGAGGGCTTGCTATGAAAGTGCGTGCTCCCAGATCCGCTACCAGAGTCTGATTCCGCAGGTGATTCTGATTCAGGGGGTGGAGGAGACCATTTGACAAACACTGGCCTAGACTCTAAGAAATCCAATTTCAAAGAGGTTCAGAGAAAAGGCAGGTATGAGTCTTTCATCTAATAGAGATGCTGTAAATGACAAGATACTACCAAAAAATAATATTCTAAGTGTAAACTGAAGAAAAAAAAATTAGTGGGACTGAGTGCTAAGGAGGAGAGAAGGTTATTTGTAATTATACAAGACAACAGGTAGAAACCAGATTGAAAAAATGGCATCCAATAATTGATTACAGAATATGGTTAAGAGCTAGCACGGGAAGCTTTAAACTCAGGAGACTCCGAAAAGGAAGCACAGGAGAGCAGGGGAAGCCGGGGACCGCGCTGCCTCCCACGGCCGCTCGCTCAGGGCTCCTGCTCTGCCCGGCCCGATGCTGAGCCCCCGCTGGGTAACAGGCATTGTGAGAGGCCTGCGGGTCTTACGGAGTGAAGTCGACATGCTCTCTTTGAATTCAATCCAATAAGAAGACTTTACAAATTATTTCACAACCCTGTATTTTCTGAATTTCAGGATTCAAATATCTTGTTTCAACGTGAGTCCCACTTCCATTTGTTTATATGCTGGTTTGTCCCAGGTGTGCTGTGGACTGATGGAAAGAAACCACACACACAGAAAATATTCATACATATTACACACATACGCACTACACCTACACACATGTACCAAGATAAAAATGCTTGTTTTATTTAACAAAGGCTAGGGAAAACTTTCAGGTAGCAGCCGTGCGCAGTGAGAGCAGGCAGAGCCTGTGTCTGAGCCGTTTCTCACCTCGCACCCGCAGCCTGTTCCTGCCAGGGCCATGCGCCCACCGCAGCCCTGCAGAGGGAAGCTAGGACCCTGCCACACACAGGACTTAAATTTTATATTTTACCACAGCCCTTTCTCACTTGAGTCTTAGATCATTATTCATGAACTTACACAAATATTTCTACTTAGACTGTGGCTTTCACACTTGTTTGACTATAATTTGTAGTAAGATATTCCTCTTCCATAGACCCACTTGTTCATCCAATTCACTTAACACTTATTGTAATCATCCCAGGTGCCAGCCACTGTCGCAGATGCAGAAGATTCTGCAATGAACGAACAGTTTACATTCTGCTGGGGGAGGTAGACAATGAACAACTATAATATATTCGTGGTCCAGACCGTGATGAAGCAACAGAGGAAAAACAAAGCAGAGAAGGGGGATGGAACGCTGAGGTGCTGGGGGAGGGGAGGATGGTAGTTTAAATTGGGCAGCCCGGAAAGGTGACACTGCGACTCAAACACAGCCCTGCAGGAAGAGGGATGGGGGTCACCTCAGGGAAGAAAAGGAAAAACCACCTGTAAAACCGATGTGCTAGAAGTAGCCACAGGCAAAGTGTGTGCTGGTCCCATTTTTGCCTCCTGTAGGCTTTAGACAAATCACTTTCCTCTCTGATCCTATTTCCTTCTTTGCAAAATTAAGGGGTGACACTTGATTCTCTCCAAGTTCCTTTCTGGCTCCAGCATTTCCAAACATCTGTGTTTTAAAAAGCCTCTGATGCCCTGGCCAGTGTGGCTCCATGGTTAGAGCGTGAGCCCACGCATTGAAGGGCCGTGGGCTCAATTCCCAGTCCTGGTCGAGGTGCGTGCAGGAGGCAAATAATTGATGTGTCTCTCTCTCTCAATGTTTTGCCCTCTCTCTTTCTCTCTACCCCTCCCTCCCTTCCACTCTCTCTAAAAATTCAATGGAAAAAATATCCTCAGGTGACTATTAAATCTGACGTTTTATTCTGGGCAGACGTGTGTGTGTGTGTGTACACTTATATGTATATAACATACAAAAATTATATAACAAAATTTCATAAACAGTACTACCCTAATTGCATGCAATACACTGATATTTTCCATTCTGTTCTAATTACTTCTATTTTATTTTTTTAAATACTGATTGCACCCAACTAAACTGATTTCATTATCCACTAATGGGTCTTAAAGAGCTGTTTATAGACACTGAAATCTTCTTGGAGCCAGGTACGGCATCACCAACACCACAGACTCATCCAAGAAAAAAGGTAGCGCACTCAGCACGGAGCCTTCTCCTGCCCTCAGCTTTTAGCAGCCCGGGAAGCCCCTGTGCCCACACGGGCCTGCACAACCCGAGGCAAGACCCGAGTGTCAGTCAGACAGCTCGGCCTCCAATCCCAGTTCCATCACTGCTTTCTTTGGCCTCAAGCAAGCATCACGACAACACTGAGTCTTCGGTTACTTATCAGGATCCTGGAAATGACAAAGATTAAATCATAAAATATATGTAGAATGGCTGGTTAAGTACCTGATACTTAATAAACACTTAGAATCGGTGGTGGTGGAGGTAGGAGTGGTGGAGGTGGAGGCAAACTGGAGCAAAAAGAACAGCCTCATTTTACCAGGACCTTAGAACCTAAGATGTTAGCGAAACACAGCTAGCCATCATGAATGCCGGTGATTATCTTAGTGATAAATGCCACAGAAGGAGGAGTGTGTGATTCCAAACCATTTCTTTAGAACCTAAACCCTCTCTCTTCCCTCTTCAGCAAACTGTACGGAAATGGATTTGAAGAAATACAAAGTCATGCGTTCAACGGGACAACGCTGATTTCCCTGTGAGTACGCTTATTTCCCCAGCTCATGAATAAAAATGAAATATTACTCTGGCTACCAGATCACATTCAATTTTCAGCAACTATCTCAGGACAAAAATAAACTTTCAAGTGGCTAGTCCTCAGTGTTTCATGCATGTTACTAGGCAACTGGCTGGCTGGAAACCCCAGAGCACCCTGATTTCAAAGATAGATGCAGCCAGGATACATTGAAGTTGACAGTTTGCTGAAATATTCAACAGCCTACTTTAGGCGCCTCGTCTCACAGCCTCCCTCTCTAGCCCGTGCTCGGGTGGAGGGTGTGTTAGAGGCACCATGATTTCAGCATAGAAATTCTTCCCACTGGCCCTGCTGCAGAGAAATTGAGTAACACCATTTACCAGCTAATCAGCCACAACAGACCCACTCAGCATCCCATCTCCCCGCTGCTGGGGAGAGGGGAGGCAGGGACAGGTTCTCATTCTCCAAGGGGTGAGGGGGCCTTGAATGTTCACCACACCCTACTTGAATCCCCAGCGTTAACAGCTTTTAAATCCAGGGGAGCGTCCCAACCAACTGGTTCCTTCGTTGTTCTCAACCCCTTTCTTTGTGTGGCCAAAGCAAAAGCAAACAGGTGGAAGGAAAACCAGCAGAGTACGCCCTTGGGAGGTCATGGAAAATGGGACTTCAGGAAGGGGCCTTTGGTCGGCAGTGTCTCCGATGCTTCAGAGATGCCAAAATGGGTGGACTTCGAAAAGTTCAGCTAGTCAAGATTCTGTGTCCCTCACACCTCATTGTTGGGAGAAAGAGGAAACCAAGCACACAAATTTCATTTATTTATTCGCTCAGTAAACATTTATTAAGTATCACCAATATATTAGGCACCATGTAAGTGCTGAATCACAATGGTACAGTAACAGTCCCTGCCCTGAAGTTTCTGTTCTAGCATAAGGGACAAACAAACAGGAAATAAATTTCTTGCAGGCAGTGATATATACTATGAAGAAAATAACCTGTTGCTGAGATCTGCGAGAGTACAGAGGGACAACCTACATTAGGCTAGGTGATAGCCTCACTGAGAATATATTTAGGTTGAGCCTAAAAGATGACAAGGAGTCCACCATGGCAATAACAAGAGAAAGTGTGTTACAGAAAGAAGCAGCACGTGCAAAGGTCCTGAGTTAGGAAAGAAAAGTTTATAAGCTTCAGGAATTGCGAGGAGGCTAGTATGGCTGGAGGGTCATTGTCAAGGGGAAGACGGGTGGGAGATAAACCTGGAGGTGGAGCAGGAGTGGCTCATGCAGAACTGAGGGGCCATGGAAAGGAGTCTGAATTCTCTTCTGAAAACAGGAAGACCCACTGAAGGATTTAAGCTCAGAAAGAGAAGTTTTCAAAACTGTCAAGCAAAACTTACAAACTCTACATTCAGCCCAGTGCCTGACACCTTCCTCATTCATAGGCCTGTCCAAAGTTGTGCAGAACAATGACACCAAAGCTCTGCAAAGTCCTCAGACACACTACTCGCTAAGGCAGGACAGGGTGGAGAGGAGCAGCACCGAAGGAGTCCGAGAGTCAGTGCCCATCGTTTCCAGAGCACCCTGGTTAGGAAAGCTTTGGGTGGAGCTTGGGGGTTCCCCACTTTCCTGTGCTTCTCACACCCGGAGAACCAGGTCACCTGGGAGAGCTCCCAAAAGTGTCCCCCAGAAAAATGAGGTAGATGAATTTATTTTTGACCCAGTTACATAATGCAGTTATCAGTATACAGAAAGATCTGACTTTTAATAGAACATGCAAAAAACTGTCATGAAATTTGAAGAATTAATTGGACCTGGCTGACATGAGGGTTATCTGCTCACAGAGCCCAGTTTCAATGCTTTGTGACCATAACTGAACGTAATTAAAACGAACCAAATCAGGAAGAAGAGCCATGGAGGCCTGAGAAGGAAAATTTCTTTTGATTTAGATTTTACACAGCAATTGACTCTGACAACCTCATCTTTTGAAAGTGGAAATACACCCAGGGGATGGGACAATGTGAGACTGACAGGTGCACTGTGATGAAAGGGCTGAGGGGTGCCAAGGAGAATGCTTAGAAGCAGCGTGTGGAAAACAGCTACCCAGGGAGGGAGGTGCAGGGGCTCCTGCAATATGTCAGTGGCAGGCATGATCTGGAGACATGCAGAAAGACGCTGGAGAAGGTGGCACGCTGTGAGGCGCGCCAGGCAATTACGCAGGCACCTGAGTGAGGGCCGTGGGTGTTGGTCCCGCCGGAACACTGTAACAGGAGGCAGAAGAATCCCGTGCCCATGCTCGGACTCATCACACCAACAGTGGAGATCTGCTGCGCCCGCTGCCCAGGGATTCCACAGTGCTCTCGGAGCCACCACCCTTCTCTTATAGAAAGAAAAGTGCTGAAAAGAAGGCTGGCAAGTGTGAGCCCGGGGACTCCTCTCCCAGCCCCCTTGTCCACCCAGAGAAAGGCCTTGCTGGGAGCATCAGGGCGCAGACAGGAGGCTGCTCTGCAGGGCCAGCCCGGCTGTCCCTGAGCAGCTCACTCGGAGCTGCCTGAGTCAGGGAACAGGCCTCGGGCAGCCACTGCCTTAGCAGCTCTGGGCTTCTGCCACCGGCTTAGGGGCAGTGGCCCTGAACCCTTCTGTTTCCGTAACGAGCACACCTGGTGATGGTCACAACACAGCATAGACCAGTGGGGCGCACGGGTAATGGGACAGTTTTCTACACAGCCTGCGCTTCCTCTTCTTTCTCAGCCACTTAGAAATGCATATTGGGGGGGAGTGCAATTAACATGATGAAAGGGGTAACACTGAACAAACCCTACTTTTTCTTTTTAAGTAATGTATTTGCAGACCTGGGCAGATCACCAGTAAATTCTGAGACCTCCAAGGTCAGGACAGCTGAGGGCCTTGGTACAGGACAGGCTGCACTTGCACCCCTCAACCTTGAACACTGGAGCAGCGTTTTCATGCTCACCCAGCTGCCTGACATAATCTCCCACAACCCAGGGCAGGAGGGCGAGGACCTCAAGTTGTAGGACAAAGGGTTCCGTCAAGAAGGGGTATCGCAGAGGAAAGGCGGGGCCAAACACACAGCTGCACAATTTCGCCAGGCACTAGCATGTCCTCTTCCCACTCTACCCCCTTGCACCCTCAAACCCTGAGCATATACACAGGCTGCTCCCGACATGAGTGCTCACAGCTATGGCTGGTCACACGGGAGGTGCGGACTCCACTAAGGACACTGTCCTTCCCCACAGGGAGCTAAAGGAGAACGAACACCTGAAGAAGATGCACCAGGGAGCCTTCCAGGGGGCCACGGGGCCCAGCATCTTGTGAGTACAGTGGTGCTGCCTCCCCTCCCCGCCCAGTGCACCCCAACAGGCCTGCTTAGGGTGTCCAGCCTGGTTTGTGGGGCATCAGCCTCTATGTGAAAGGGCTGCCCTAAACAACATGCATGGCTTAAACAAGAGAAATGTAATGTCTCTCAGTTCTGGAGGCTGGAAATCCGAAATCAAGGCGTCAGCAGGCTGGTTCCTTCCGAGGGCCCGGAGGGAAGGACTTGTTCCAGGCCTGTCTTCTCACTGCTGACACTTCCTTCTTGCCGTGGCAATATAGCCTCAATTTCTACACAGCGCTCCGTGTGTCTGTCTCCAATTTCCCCTCTTTGTATAAGGATACCAGTCATATCGGATTAGGGCCCATCCTAATGAGCTCGTTTTAACTTACCTCTGTAAAGCCCCTATTTCCAAATAAGGTCACATTCTGAGGAACTGGGGGTTAGGACTTCAATGTATGAATCTGGGGAGACACAGTTCAAGCCATAACACTAAATATGGAGGGCGGCCCCCTGTGCCAGTAGAGGGGTGGCTGCCTACCTGGCATCCACTCATGGCGACCCCAGGCCAGAGGTCTGACTTGCCCTGTCACCTGGCTGAACACGGCTCACTTTCTGTGCATCAGGCTCTGTGAGGGTGCAAGGAGCGGAGCCAAGTTCCCTAAGTTACTGGAGTTTAGTGTGAGGACACGTGGGAACAGTAAGCGGAACGGGAAATTGAATCAGTCATCTCCTGACAAAGCCTTGGGAAGCCTGAAACACACTGCGGGGAACAACTGCAGCTGCGGTCAGCCTTCAGGGAGAAATGCAGCAGGGTCCAGACACTGCAGCTCTACCGCAGGGTGACCTCATCACCCCTCCAAAGAGGGCCAGTCCGTTGCTCCCCGCTGCAGCACACTGTCACTCATGCATCTAACAAGCATGGGCTGAACATGCCCTGTGTGCCTGGCACCATGCTGGAGAGACTGGTGAGCAAAACAGCTCTGGCCCTTGCCCTTAAAGAGATTACAGTCACATAGGGCAAATAACAATTAACAGGCAAAGCAATAAACAGAAATGAGGAAAGCGTAGAAAGATAGTGAGCTGAAGCATGGGGGGGGGGGCAGACAGAATCAAATAAGTAAATAAAATACATCGTGTGCCAGATGCTGTTGGATGTGGAGATGATTCAGTTGGGGGCGGGGGCGGGGGTTAGTTCTAAGGAAGGGGAGCTGCCGTTTTAAAGAGGATGGTCAGGAAAAAATATCCTTAAATTTTGTCATTTAAGCAAACACCTGAAAGAAGTAAGAGAGCAAGTTATGTGGATTTCAGCAGGAAGAGCATTCCAGGCAGAGGGAACAGCAAAAGCAAAGGCCCTGAGGCAGGAACTTGCCTTGTGTATTTAAAGAACAGAAAGGAGGCTGGTGTGACAGAGTGAGCAAAGAGGACGGTCCTCAAACATAGGGACAAGAGAGGTGGCAGGGAGCCAGGTCACGGAGGGCCCAGTGAACGTTAGAGGGATTTGCCTGTTCTCTGAGTGAGATGAAGAGGCTTTAGGGTTTTAAGCAGGGGAAGGGGTGAACTTACCCAGCTACTCTTTATGCCCTTGCTCCTGCCAGTATCATGATTCCACTTTCTACGCCCCTCCATTATAAACTCCAAACCCTACTGACTTAGCTCGGCCACTATCAACTCCTGACCATCTGCTCCCAGCTCCTCCTCACTGCCCGCTCTTGCCTCTGTCTACTTCCTCCCCCTGCCACCACCAACCCGACTGAACTAGCACCCACCGCCCACCACCGTCAACTCCGACTTCATTTACATTCCAGCTCCTATCACCATCCATTCTGATTATTTTCTTCCTAACTTTGCCACTGTCAGTCTCTCTCTACTCTCCACTCGACCTCATGACTTCTTCTTCCTTAGCTTCCACCATCTCGTGGCCCCTACTTTTTTCTCAGCTGCCTCTGAGCTTCTGCCATCCTGCCCCAGGGGTCTCTTTCTCTCTGTCTTGTATTTAAAGTACACCAGGCTCAGAATTGTATAGGTTGGTTGAATGCTGCCTAGTCTAGCACACCCCGTAGGCACAGCTCTTACAGCAAGCTAGCCACCTACCTGGCCACTGGACAGCTAACGGGGTCAGTCAGGCACAGGGGGTGCTCTGGTCACAAGGCACCCTTGCATGACAGTCTGCTTGAAGAGCTGCTTGGTTGGCCTGCTTAGAAAGAACTGTGAGTACCGCAGGCATCTGGTCCCCTCCGGAAAAGTGGGACCAGGCCTACATCTCTTACTTCCCAAGCAGCTATCCTCATTACACCCTGTGGATTTAAGTGGTGTCTGTAAGAATTCCTTCCACCAACACCCCCAAAATACATCCCACACCCGTCTGTCACTGAGACTGAAAATCTATTATCAGAGATTCACTCCTTTGTTCTGAGATCTTGCCATTTCTAGAATCCTGATTTTAAATATGTCCCCCCAACACACACACCACCGCCGCCACCAGGCCTGCAGAGAGTCATGTGCTCAACCCCTAGCACATCTGAGGTAGCAACTCTATAAAACAGAATGAGAACACTAGTCACCTAAACCAGCAAGGACACAAAAGCAGCAAAAGCCTGCAGCCCCTGAGCCAGGTTTCCTGCCTCGATTGTTCCACAAAGGTCCTACACTAGTCATCATTCCCTGTGTCAAGTTCACCTGTCTATCCATCACCTATTAATCCCTTCCCATGTACTAGGCACAAGGTGTTGGGGCAGGCTGCTGGGTGGGCTGGCGGGGGTGGGGTGGGGCAGTGCTGCTGGAAGAGTTTCATGGAGAATCAGCAGCAGTGACTTAGAAGGTGGGCAGAATTTTTAAATTTCCACTGACTGCTCTCCCTCCTCACATTTAACCTGTTTCGAGTTTTCTTGGACATTGCCTCAAGCCTAGAAAAACCAAGGCATTCAGGACCTTGTTTACAAACCTAAGCTTTCCGCAGTTTTGCACGTGTGGCCGAGTTTGCTCGCTGGGGACCGATGGATGCAGTTTGCCTTTAGAACATGCATTCTGCTTCCCAGGTAGATGGTGCCTAACGCCACACAGCAGCTCTCAAGAGCGTAACCAGCCTGTGCTTCATGAAAACCTACCCTGCGGGGCTTGGTCAATCAGAGACCAGGGCACCTGAAGCCCTGAATATTTCCTCTGGGGTAGAACACAAAAGCTGATGTCACTGCATGTGCCTGCTGTCCCTTAAAGCGGGCAGTTACTTCACTTCTCCTAAGTGGAGAGAGGGGGAGGGAGAGGGAGGGAGAGGGGGAAATGCTAACGCATGTATGGCGGGTGCACGGAGTTATACTCAGCCTTGGAAGAATACTGGGATGCATACAGGGAAAACACAGTATAGCTTTTTTGGATTTAGATCTTAATGAGAGTAACTGAAATGGAACGTTAGGGGAAAGGTAAAATGGAGAAAAGATTCCCCAGAGCCTAGAATGATGCTTATTGTTCAGAGGAGGTTTCAGTCTAAGAATCAAATGTATAAAGTAAATAAATAAAAAGCCTTTCTCCCTTTTCTTTTTCAGGGATATTTCTTCCACCAAACTGCAGGCCCTGCCTGGCTATGGGCTGGAGTCCGTTCAGACGCTAATTGCCACCTCATCCTACTCCCTGAAAAAGTTGCCAGCAAGAGAAAAATTTACCAATCTCCTGGATGCCGTATGGACTTACCCCAGCCACTGCTGTGCTTTTAGAAACTTGCCAACAAGAGAGTAAGTAAAAAACAATAGGTAAAGCCTGCCCAGCTGTGGCAGCAACTCAGACATGGAAACAGTCAGCTGGTGGCAGCCCCCTGCCCTTTCACTCCCTGCCTTCTGGACCATTTTCCGACAGACAAGAAAATGAACCATCCTGGTTCCTCCTGAACACTGTCTGAATAGTCCGTTCACCCTGCAGCTAGAAGCCCTCTGCCCCTATTCTGAGCTAACTGAATGATAGCCTTAAGTTATTAGGCTCTAATAGCAGCTGCAAAATGGATACAAAACTGGCCTTTGGAAGATCAATTAGCTCTAATCCTTATCAGAGAGAGTGATTCCTAAAGAGGCGAGGGACGCGGCCTCAGGAGGGTACATTTTACCTAATATCTTCATCTTTAATAAAATATGGACAGAATCCCGACAGAAGGTGTTTTTTAAGCTATTTCTCTCACAGAGGAAGACCATCTTCTGCTTCAGAACAGAATCCTAGCTCCCTAAGGATCAGCCTGGGGACAAAGAGGGCACAGGCTCCTGGCCGGTGTGTGTCCAGCGAGCAGCATCCTGTGGATTCAACTGGCTCACTTCAGTCCAGGACGGAGTGGCAGGGTGTGCAGGATTTCACTCTTTCCTTAAAGCATTGTTTTCCAGACTTTTTTTTTTTTACTGAGATACATAGTAAGAAATACCTTTTCTACATTGCAACCCAGTGCACGTCACATATGTAACTGAAATAAAACAAAGCAATACTTAATTTTTTACATGATACATGCTCTGATGTTTTCTTGTGTATTTTAGTCTGTTTTGTTTCGTGGTTGGTTGTGTGTTTGGAGTGCTCTGGGAGCACAGAGGAAGAGTGTCTGACTGACAGCAGGGCTCTTGCTTGGCTTCTTGAGGAAGGACTTCCACTGAGTCTTGAAGAACAGATAGGCGCTGGCCAGACAGGTGTGGGGGAAAGCATGCCCAAAGGACTAAATAGTTCCTGTGAAGGCACAAAGGCAAGAGACAGTGGGATGGAAGTCATCCAGAAAAACTGGACAGGAAGCCTCTGGGTACATGGAGGAAGGTGTGTGAGGAGAGGGATTGCGACAGAGGTGGGCCACAACGGGCTCTGAGTGCCAGGCCAAGATGTTTAGAGGCTGGGGAACCACTGAAGAATTTAAAGCAAAATTACTCAGATTTCCTTTTGTAAAATATCACTCTGGCAGCAGGATGGAGGATGGGTTGGAAGTGAGCAAAGCTGGTGAAAGACCAGAAGAATAGAAGAGATAGTGGTTGATGCTAAGGCTGATCCTGGACACCACTTTTGTGGCAAAGAGGGTTGCATCCCTCCCTTCTGAAATTACTGACATGCAAAATCTTTAGTTCAGAGCCTTTTGATTCCGGTAGATGAAAGAGACTACCTCTAGGTATAAAGAACAGGCGTGGATTATACACTTGTGGGCCAGTATCAAAGTGTAATGGGAGTGTGGTCACACAGGGGTTGTCCTGATTGGGATTAACTGACTCCTTCTATGTCCCTAAAGCTGGAAACCTTGGATGCTAGTGAGGGTGCAGAGCCTGAGGCAGGGCCAGTGGGTGTTTGTGCAATCTCTGAGTCACCCTCTGCCCTGCAGCTGCTAAGTCTGGATAATGCTCACAGCTGCCTGGGCAGAGGGTCCCAAAGACTTCCTTGGTATCTATGATTAAAATTTCAAAAAAGATAGAGTAGACAGAACACAGTGCTATTATCTGAAGGACAAGAACAGCCACATTTCATGTTAACTGTAGATTGGTTCACACAGAATCTCTTAGTGTCAGATTAGAGCCAGCGTGCATGTGTGTGTGTGTGTGTGTGTGTGTGTGCCTCCCTCTCCCTCTCCCTCTCCCTCTCCCTCTCCCTCTCCCTCTCCCTCTCCCTCTCCCTCTCCCTCTCCCTCTCCCTCTCCCTCTCACACAACACACACACATGCAATTTGATACAATTTTCAGGATGTACAATCCTTACCCCAAATAACAAGCTGATTAATTTTTTAAAGTGAGTCCAGTGGGTCAAATAGTTCTGATATATTCTCCACTTTTCTGCTTTTATAGAAAGTCATTCCTAAAGGAATTGTCTTCTTAATATTGGAGATAATAGTGCATAGAAACGGCCAGTTCAATCGCCTCATTTCTCCCTCCTTAGGAAAGGCTGAGGTTCTCCCAGCCTGCTCCCCTTTCTTCTATTTCTTCACCAACTTTCTCTTTGTTTCTTCCTTCGGTTTCATTTTAGGGAGATAAGTACAGGCCTTCTTTTCATTCTCTGCCATCCCCCTCCCCTTTCCATGGGCTAAACTGCTTAAAGGGAAAGATGAAGGAAAAAGGAGCACCCACATCTACTCCTACACATAACTGGGGGGAAAAACAGAAAACTCACATAACGATGTCAGAACCGGTATCTTCGAATCCTTACAAAAGAGATTCCCAGTTACCATTCAGAGCCGTGAACTCTGAAGGATTGTGTGTTCAAGGCCAATGCAGTGAGGAGAGTGGTGAGGAGCCATCCTTAATATACCATAAAGATAGCCTTTAATGAGCATTGAAAGATCCGAGATCCAATATGATGAATTTAAGTTTTTTCCTCTCTAGAGCCCACACAAAGCACTTAGCATTCAGAAGCATTTTATCAAAGCTGGAGGCACTCTAATGACCATTCAGAAGCCTTTACTCTGTCCCCAGGAAGCGTTTCAGTTAGGACAATGGTACAGACCATGAAGTCGGTGTAATCGGTAAAGAATTTGGATGAACAAAGCATAAATAGACATGATCAGATTTAGTTTAAAGATCAAAAGCTCAACTGTTGGTTTTTTCCCCTCACCTCTTCTCTTTCAGGCAGAGTTTTTCATTTTCCATTTTTGAAAACTTTTCCAAACAATGTGAAAGCACAGCAAGGAAACCAAATAATGAAACACTGTAAGTATTTGCATGCAAAGGAACTCGGGAAGCCCTGTCTCACTCTGTGTGCCCCTTATTATTATTATCATTGCCAGCAATTTTCTTTTGATAAAAGTCCTGGTTGGGGGGATGTTTGCAAAGCATTTTTAATAGCTTAAAAATGAGAACTTTTCTTTGCAAGTGGAATCCAGTTGATCAGATATCTCATTCAACTGGTTAAAAAAACAACAACTAAATAAGTATCTACATGTTCATTCTACAATTATATTAAATTCTCCTCAGAAATTCAAATTTTATTTGCAAGTATTTTAATGTCATTAAGGGCTTGTTTAAATGATAGCTTCATTTGTAGGAATTTTCACTAGTCATACGGTCAGCATCCCACAAAGATTAACTGATGGTGGATGCGGCTTCTAGAAGTAGCCACTTCCTTCCAAGAGACTTAGGCCACCTGACCACTCTGCTCTGGAGCTTAAAATTATAATGCTATCACTAACATTCACTGGGCGGGAGCTATGTTTTCATCGTACTGACTTATTTTTTTAACATTTTCCTGGCTGCCCTGCATTTCGCATACCTTCAAATGTAAGAAAGCATGCCTCCGAAGATAACCCCAGTGTCCCCATGCCACATTCATGCGAGTGAGAAGTTTTATCATTGCCCCCAAGTGTCTTCAGGCTACAAAGCCAGATCCCTTCCAAGACCTTGCCAGTTCCCCTTCCCTCATCTGCATCTTTCCTCTTTTCTCTTCTCCCCCCATCAATCTACACGTGGCCCGAGGCAGTGGGTGGTACGAAGGAAGGACCTGGGGCTCCGCGGCTCCTCAGAGTTGGACGTGGCCCCTTGGCAGTGACGTTCCTGTAACGCTGGCTATTCCTGGACAAGGCTTACGTTTTGGGAGCCTTTTTCCCTCATCTGTAGGGACAGCAAAAATACCGTTTGCCTTTCAGAACTATGAGTGTGAAGGGAGTTGAAGACTGTGACAGCACCGGGGGCACATTGTCAATATTATGCTCTGCATCCTTCTCTTCTGTTTCTTTTCATGGGTTCTGTCACCACCTGGCCTCCAGTGTTTCTTTCCCTCACCCTTCCCACTCTTCCCCCTGGTGTTCTCCCCATCAGTCACCTTCCACATTGCCCTTCTGCAACTGTATGGCTTTTCTCTCACCAACAGGAAGCCACTTCTGGGTGCAGCCAATGGCCGCGCCTGGGGTGCGTGGGGAGGGGAGGCTGTAGCTCCCTCTCAGTAATCCTCACCGGCCCCACCGCGAGCCTTCCCAAAGGAGCACACACTCTCGCGTCTGCTAACACTGCTTTAAAACAAGTCCCCTAATCTCCAACGTCCCCAAACTACCTGAAATTAATATATCATTTAAGTTTAAAATGCATGCTTCCTGCAAAACATTTTTATGATAAATCTTTCTCCCTTCCCATCAGATTGCTATTCCTGAGTCCCTAGAGTTTAGAAATTCTAGAGGCAGCCACTAAGGCCTACCTGCTCTCCCCAAGACATCACGGTGCCCTTAGTGCTGTGGGGGCCCCGCCGCTCTGCAACTCCCGCCCTTCCTCCTCTCTTCATGCACTGCGACTGCAGCAGTGGTTCTGCCTCTCCCTCCTGGCTCAACACTGCTAAGCCTCTGCGAGTCCATTCCCATCCCCTGCACAAGCCTTCAGTACTGAACACGGCTCCGTGCTGGGTTTTGTCAATAAGCACGCTGCTGCCCTCAGGAGCCATCACAGGACACAAATGTAAGTAGCAGCAGATGGGTATTTGGTCTGGAGACAAATTACCAAAGAGAAAATTGCTAGACACATGCCCAGGAGCATGCAAGAAAAGATAAGGCAAAGGACCAGGGGAGTGGGTGGGAGAGGGAATATGCTTGACCTCTTATTGATACTACATTTATTCAGAAATCTTGGCAGAATTTTTAGAAGCTTGAATTAGTGCTTCTAGAAGCTGAACTAGTTTTGCTAAGGGGAAAGGAGTAAGGGAAATTAAGGCTGAAGAGTTGGAAAATTTTCACTAGATTTAACAAAGGCTATTATTTTGCAGGACTCATCCAGGGAACTTGCTTGAAACGCAGATTCCTGGGCTCTGTTCCTAGGAGGTTTGATTCAGGATTTGAAGTAAAGCCAGGAATCTGTATTTCACAAACACCCTGGTGATTCTGACGGAAGTGGTTCAAGGACCACACTTTGAAAAATGCTGAATGGGAGGTGGTGAAGTAGAGGAAAGGCCCCCGGACTGTGGGTGTGAAGACCTAGCGCTGCCACCAGTGCCTAGGGCTGAGGGATCTTAGGCGAGCCACCCACCCGCTTTAATCGTGGCTACCTCATCAATAAAATGAGGGTTCAATGAGATGGCCTTAAGGACCTTTCTAATGCTAAGAAATAACCTATAACCTATTTTCTTTCATTATTCTTTATAACCACCCTCTTTAAAGATTAAAAAATGGGTAATTAAATTGATGTGCATGAAAGGGAACAAAAAAATGTGCTTATATTTAATAATAAAACAGGTGAGGTTCCTTTGCAGCCTTCTGTGCATGGCAGCAGTCCTTCGCCAGTTCCAAATTGGTTTCTATGAATTCTAGCACCTTTTTAAAGTCCCACGTCACAGATTTATTTTTCTTCTTTTTTTAATCTGTGTTCTTTCCCTTCGGTAATTGTACTGTTCAAATATATCATTTCATCCACTCACTGAATTAGGTACACACTTCCTTATATAAAACATGAGAAGCTAAGTTTTGAAAGCAGGAAAAAAATACTCTTTTAAGATGTGTGAGGAACCTTCAGGTGAAATACATAATGGTAATGGCCCTGACAGAAAAAAATTTGGCCAAATTCTCTAGCTCCCAAGATTATACAGCAGACTGTGGGCAAAGAGAAAATCTGTTGAGCCTACATGCATCACACTGTATACAGTGATTGTCCTTGCATCCTCTCCATCCCTCTCAGAGCCAGGATCACTCTGGTTTATTCATTGCACACACATTTATTGAATGGATACTCTGAGCCAAAACTGTGTGAGGCACTGAGATTTCAGAAATAAATAAAACCTAGTCCCCTGCCATCAATCAGCTAATAAACTGTTAAAGACATGCCTCATCACATAATGACAATATGGTTTGATAATTACAGTAGTACCTAAGCACAGCCATGGCAGGCAGAAGGGGTAATAAACTCCTTGGGGGTGTAGAATCAAGACACAGAATCATAGAGGAGCTCATCTCCGAGGAGGAGGAGGAATTCAGCAGAGGGGTGAGAGGAAGGGAAGCAGAAGAAACATCACACACGTACAAAGACAGGAGATGAAACAGAACTTATTCTGAGAGCCACAAGTCACTTCACGTGACCAAAAGGATGACTGCACAGGGGATTTGCAAGATAATTATAAGAATCCCTAACATTCACTGTGTGTCAATATTCTAAATATTCTATATGTGTTGATGCACTTAATCCTTACCGTGACCCTACCAAGGAAGATACGATTATTATCCCTATCTGGCAAATGAAGAATTTGAGGCACAGAGGTGTTAAATAACTCTCCTGGTTTACACAGCTTGCAAAGACTGAAACCCAGGCAGTCTTGCTTCAGAGAAGCCCATGTTCTGAATTGTGCAGCACTGCTGCTTCTTAGAGAAGGCAGAACCCAGATCAAAGAGGGACCTGGAGGTCTCACGAGGAGTCTGGGTTTTATCCCATAGCCAATGGGAACCTAGGGAAACTGAAATAACAGATTTGTGCTTAAGAAAGGCCATTCCAAGAGGAATGTACAGGTGGACTGGGTGATGGCTAAAATTGGAGGAAGGATGCCTGAAAGAAAACAAATGTAATTTCCCTTAAAAGAAGACGAAAACCTAAACTAAAACAGTAGCAATGGTGCTGGGAGGGAGTGGCAGAGGTGGGACTGTTTCTTCACTAGGGACAGAGTTCCTCTTCAATCCACTTTCTGAATTTAATGTATACCCCTAAGGAGTACCTATTTTCACAGTTTCTTCCTATTGTCCATGACTATATTCTTCCTCTGCTTCTAGGGTTCTAACAACCCATCCTTGGTTTCTATTTCTCTCTGGGCTATTTGGTTAGCAGGGACTAGCATGCAAGCAAGTCCACCACTAGCTGACTATGTTCAACAACGTGAGCCTTCCAATTCCATTTGTGTTCTACCACAAACAGCTTCAGAGCAGTTTGGGTGGCAGCTAAATGAGATAAATAGCTAAGGAAATGCCAAGAAAGAGTTCTTTTCAATTTAGCAAGCATAGATTGTATCTCTAAATTTGTTTTCCAAAGAAAATCTTCCTCTGTAAACAGCTTCATTAAGTCTTTGCATCAATGTATAAAATCTATATATAAAAGAAGCCTAAATTTTTTTATTCCCTTAAGGAACTCCTACATCAATTCAGAAGTCTCAGATAATTTAACAAATAAATGTAAGACTGAGACTGTTGTGGCTTTGTTTCCCTTTCTTAGTCTTTAAAAAAACCACTAAGGATGATTGTTGAATTTTTTAAAATAATCAGAATCATAGAAAATCCCTTAAGTTTATATTGAGCTTAAATATTCTTCTTACAGTTATTCTGCCATCTTTGCTGAGAGTGAACTGAGTGGCTGGGATTATGACTATGGTTTCTGCTCACCCAAGACAGTCCGATGTGCTCCTGAACCAGATGCTTTTAATCCCTGTGAAGATATCATGGGCTATGACTTCCTTAGGGTCCTGATTTGGCTGATCAATATCCTAGCCATCGTGGGAAACATGACTGTCCTCTTTGTTCTCCTGACCAGTCGTTATAAACTGACAGTGCCCCGTTTTCTCATGTGCAATCTCTCCTTTGCAGACTTTTGCATGGGGCTCTATCTGCTGCTCATTGCCTCCGTCGATTTCCAAACCAAAGGCCAGTATTATAACCATGCCATAGACTGGCAGACGGGAAGTGGGTGTAGCGCTGCCGGCTTTTTCACTGTATTTGCAAGTGAACTTTCTGTCTACACCCTCACAGTCATCACACTAGAAAGATGGCACACCATCACCTATGCTGTTCAGCTGGACCAAAAGCTACGATTAAGGCACGCCATTCCGATTATGCTTGGAGGATGGCTCTTTTCTACGCTGATTGCCATGTTGCCCCTTGTGGGTGTCAGCAGTTACATGAAGGTCAGCATTTGCCTCCCCATGGATGTGGAAACCACTGTCTCACAAGTCTACATATTAACCATTCTGATACTCAATGTGGTGGCCTTCATCATCATTTGTGCTTGCTACATTAAAATTTATTTTGCAGTTCAAAATCCAGAGCTGAAGGCTACCAACAAAGACACAAGGATTGCTAAGAAAATGGCAGTCCTCATCTTCACCGACTTCACCTGCATGGCACCTATCTCTTTTTTTGCCATCTCAGCTGCCTTCAAAGTGCCCCTTATCACAGTAACCAACTCAAAAGTTTTACTGGTGTTTTTTTATCCGGTCAATTCTTGTGCCAATCCATTTCTGTACGCGATTTTCACAAAGGCATTCCAAAGGGATTTCTTTCTGTTGCTGAGCAAATTTGGCTGCTGTAAACGTCGGGCTGAACTTTTTAGAAGGAAAGATTTTTCAGCTTATACATCCAACTGCAAAAATGGCTTCACTGGCCCAAATAAGCCTTCCCAGGCCACTCTGAAGCTGACCACGTTGCACTGTCAATATACAGTTGACAAAACTTGCTGTAAAGAGTGAACTGTTCCATCAGTAACCACATTACTGAACTATACTTAAATATGTAAAAAATTATCTGTACCGGTAATTTTAAGAATTGCTTTTAGGAAGTTATTTATCCTGAGGCACATTAAGCAAAGGGAGAGCTATACCTAGCTCAAAGGATGGTCCACAGCCATCGCCAGTCTAAAAACTATCTGTCATTGGTACATGATGACATACAACACAGAAGTTGAGAGTACTTAGAAACTTTTCAGCAATTTTGACAGTAATTTTATGTCTGTTGAATGTACTACTTAAAAAATGAGGTGGCATTTTACGTCTGATTTTCTTCTCATTTCATCTTTGTGGTAATTTTCATTGCATTTTACAAAAATAGTCCAAAACAGATTTGAAATTTAAAATAACTCACCCTTTTCCTCAGATAGTTTGAGAAACACTCTAGAGATGCACTGTCCAATCCAGCAGCCACTAGCCACATGGAGCTAAATTCAAATTAGATGAAAACTGCAGTTCCTCAGTTGCATTGGCCACATTTCAAATGCTCAGCAGCCACAGGTGCCCAGTGGTTACCATACTGGACAACACAGACACAGAATACTTTCATCACCACAGAAAGTTCTTTTCAATGGTGCTTTATAGAGGCTTTTATTCATCCCCTGTCTAGGTTCTGTTATTTAAATTTTAAGGTAAACACCTAAAGGCACTTTTCAGCCTATTTTCTTGGTTCACTGCTTAGTCTCTGAAGACCAATGAAACATTAAATAGTAGAATGTCAATTCCTTATGGGTAGGACCCCGATCTCAGTGTTGCTGTCCTGTCTCTTAGCTCAGGATCTTGGCAATAGTATGCAATAAATATGCTAAATTACACTGAAGTTATGAAATCTATAAGGAAAAAAAAATTGTTTTCTTTCAAGGGCCCTTTTTATTTAAATATTTAAAAATATTTAACTTTATGCCTTGCCCATGTGGCTCAGTTGGTTGGAACATCATCCCGTACACCAAAAGGCTGCAGGTTTGATTCTCAGTCGGGGCACATACCTGGGTTGCAGGTTCCATTCCTGACTGGGACACGTATGGAAGGCACCCAATCAATGTTCTCTCTTGCATCGATGTTTTCCTCTCTCTCCTTCCTTTTCCCTCGCTCTAAAAATCAGTAAGTATATCTTTGGATGAGGATTAAAAATAAAATTATAAAATAAAATATTTTAAAAAATAATAAAATAATAAAATAAAAAGTTAACTTTCATCCTTTCTATCCTTTGAAGGGTGGTATAGAAATATATCTCCAATATTTGCTAGAAAACATTTTAATTAATCAGAATTGATTCTTATAGGACAATGAAATTATGGTTTTAATTGCAGTGTTCTATGTATGCTTCTTCGATTTCTAAAATAAATGTTACTGAAAGCTTATTATATGTCAAACATAGGTATTTTATATATGTTAACGCACTTAATCTTCATAAGCTATGATGAAGATACTATTATTCACATCTTACAGTAGAGGAAACCCTATTACAATTTCCCCAAGTTCTCAAAACTAATAAAAGATTTAATAAGATTCAAACTCAAAGTTCTGATTCAGGGCACCAGCTTCTTAACCACTATTTTACTGCCTTCCATATGAGCAAATAGTCATCCAAAGGCTTCATGTGTTCCAAGTTCCTTAAATTTTCCCCAAGCTTTACTGTGAACATTTTCAAACATACAGAAAAGTTGAAAGAATTGTATAGTGCACACCCATATATGAGAGTCAGCATTTTAGTATATTGGTTTCATTACAAACTATATAATTACCTATCCAGTATTTATCCACCCATCACTTCTGATGCATTTTAAAGCAAGCTGCAGATACTGGTGCTTGTTATCCCTAAACACTTCAGCATGCTTATCATTAACTAACATTCAATATTTGTTTACATTTTTAAGTAAAATTTACATATGGTCAAACGGACAAATCCTAACCATGCCACTTAATGAGTTTTGAGAAATGCACCCACCCATGTGACCCAACACCTCTATAAAGATATAGAACACTATCACCCTCAGAAAGTTCCCTCATGACCCTTCCTAGTTATTCCCTCACTCGCAGCCCCCCGAGGTAACAATAATTCTGATTTCCCCATAGATTCTTGTTGCCTGCTGTAGAACTCCACATAAATGGGCTCATGCAGCACATACTGCTTTGTGTAAGGCTTCCTTGACTCAACAATGCTTTTTCTATTCATCCACGCTGCTGCTTGAATCAGTAGTAGTTCATTCCTTTTCATTGCTGAGTAGAATTCCATTATATGAATATAACCCTGCTTTCCATTCTCCTATTACTGGATATCTGGGTATTTCTAGTTTTTACCTGTTCTTTGATATTTTATTAAATAAATGTATAGTCATAACTAGACCTTCTTCCTTCCCTGTCCTCCTTCTGCACCCTTTAGACACCCCACTACAAGTTTATCTTCTTTATAGAGCTCTCCTTAATGCCTCCCCCCAATCTAGTACAGTCAAGACACCGCCTTCACCTAAAATAAAGTAGGGCATAAATAGTATGTAACCCACAATGGTTTTTCTCTTTAGACTTCTTTACCATCCATTTGTCTTTATCCTATATTGCTGGGTGTTACCATCTTTACATATACTGTGTATCTTATTTCACCTGTTAAGAGATTTCTTTAATGATACACTAATCTATTTCTTTGTTTCTCCTACCATATATACCCTAGAGCCTTACACATGGTAGATGGTTATTTTTTTTTATATGATTCACTTTTATAACTGAAATATAAAACAATCATAATGGAAGCCTTTCCCTTATTAGATGGTCTCATAGAAAGTGTGTGTATTCTTAAGCTGTATAAGCTCTCATACATAAATCATAAAAACATCAAATGCTCAAAAAATACACATTTCTATCTTGTGTTGTTTTTTAGGGTTTTTTTTTGTTTAAAGTATTACAGATGTCCCTTTTTCTCCCCAATGACCCGTTCCCCCCCCCCCCGTTCCTTCCCTCTCCCCAGTCACTCTCCCCACCATTGTCCGTGACCTTGGGTTGTGCATATATGCATATTCTATCTTGAATTTTTTTCCACAATGTTTGATACTATCACTGGTTGGCTACAAAATGACTAAAAATGATTAATCAACCTGGAATAACTCATCTTAACTTACTATTTTCAAAAGCTATTTTGGCCTCCATTCATAACATTTGGTTTTAGTTTCCTCAAAAATGTATTGAGTCCATGTGTAAATTAAGAATCTTTATGTCACAAAGATTTCAATAAATGTGTTCATAATTGGAAATAATATTTTTTGAAATGTGCAATATTTTTATTAATATTGAATTTCTTCCTCAGAGTTATTGCCATGGGCTTACTATTTGTAATTTAGGTTTCTAGTTATAAATCACTAAGTTCCCACCTGGCTTAGAATGTACTTACATGAAAAACAGCATAATATTAACCTACTAATGTGAGTCAAAAAAAAAATCCCCCACTAAATTCCTCTGCTCACCACTCCAATTAGCTGTTGCTATTCACTCTAAGGTTATTAGTTTTCCTACACAACTTAACTAACTGAAACTGAGGGCCTCAACCAGAACTGGAGTCTCATTGACCTATGAAGTCTGAGCTATACCTATGATTATTTATACATATTATAGCACACTGAATAAAATAGGTAAAGAAGGTATTCCAGGCAAGGCCAGTTGGTCAGTCCCTAAGACACTAACTATGCAAACTCAGCATGATCCTCTAAACCAACAGGGAGAGGTGGAAAGTATGTAAGAAAACACTGTAGGATGTGAGCATGAGAAAAAGTTTGAATTGGGAATTATGATACATGATACTTTCACAAATT
Organism: Miniopterus schreibersii; assembly: GCF_964146895.1. NCBI lineage: Eukaryota > Metazoa > Chordata > Mammalia > Chiroptera > Miniopteridae > Miniopterus > Miniopterus schreibersii. Next base: position 25,307,629 of record NC_138113.1, on the reverse strand, counting down.
TCATTTAACACAGTAAACTGTACCCTCTATAATTATAACCTCTGCCTATAAAAAGGTATAGGATGATATTTGCCAAGGTATTATATTTATAAGAACTTAGAACCTACTTTTGACATTTTATTATAACATGCAACAAGAAATCTTTAGCTTGGACATGTTGAAGAGGTTCCTAAAAGTAAAAGTAGTATCATAGCAAAGCCAAGTCTTAGATAAACTCCACCAGCTCACAGGGGCTAAAAAATAATTTTCTCTTTTGTAGTAAGATTTGTCTCACTCTATCTTTAGCACATGCATTAAAAGTACTTTTTAACTATGAATAATGACCCATCACTAGGTAGTGAAATCAATGTACTGGGTCAATACCATCATTTTTAAGTGCAATAGAACAATATCAAGTAGAAAAAATATATGAGGTTATTATGTGCTAAAGACAAGCATGATTTTCTAAAATTTGTTTCATTTGCTATGTGTATCTATGTACATGCAAACATATACTTATTAGAGTATATAAAAATTGTGAAAATTCACTCATTTAGACAGTTTCTCAAGAACCAGAATTTTTTCTAGCATCATTTGAAACTAATAAAAGGGCATGAGGTCCAAAATAATTGAGCAATCTCTTAACTCCCTCTGCAATCATCACCAAAATTATCATTTATATTAGCATGCAAGGATAATTACTGAACTTTATTTTGTTGTAAGCTGACTTTTAAATTGATTTTTTTGTTTTGTAAAAGATCAGTGGCATGAAGGCATGCAGAAACTCAAATGAGACAACTGTGACTTTTTTCTGATGATTAAACATACCACATAAATAAAGATGGCCTATGTAATAGTATTTGTAATGTGCCACCTAAAAAAATCACTGAATCAAAGTAGTTTTAAAATTCACAGTGGAAAAAGGGAATGATAGAAACAACTATTATTGCCTCTCCCAAACACTTAAACACATTAAACCCAATTCCCAAGTGAATTCACCCTGTCAATAAATTTAGCCCTTATAATTTGCAATGTTTGCCTACAGCACGTACAGAATGACTGGATCAGTCTGGGAGGAAGAAAGCAGGAAGAAGACTAGAAAGTGTACTCCTCAGCCCTGGAGGGGGTACATTTCAAGGATAGACACAAAGAACAAGTGCCCTCATTCTGCGTTCCATGTAGAAAAGATGGCCATTTCGTGGCAGGCAACATCCATGATGAGAACCCACAGCACCTGGAAATTCTCAATAGGCAGAGGAAAACCTGGAACAGCAGTGGTGGTAGGGAAATAGACAGTCACACTGAGGATGAAGAGGCCACAGCTGGAGAATCTGGTTAGGACACCAGCCCACTTACTAATACAAACTGAATCCTTGTGCAGCTGCCAACCTTAGACCAAAGACAGTACCCAAAGTATGTTGTGAGAGGCCCAGAAGAGACTTATCCAGATTTTGAAATGATCTACCAGTAGTGGCTGAGTCCCTTGGGAAAAACAAGACAAGTGTTGGAATAAATTAAACTCTCTAATTGGGGTTGCCTCCGAGAAAGAAATGGGGAATTCGCCCTGTGACCTGTATCCAAACCTTAGGGACCTTTCACAGATTGTAACACACTCATCCCAGCACTGCTTTCTGTGTGAGTACTGTCCTGGAGAACACCGTTCAGAGCTCAAACTAGGGATCCTAAATTTAGAGAACATGTATACTACCCCTTAAGAGAAGCAGAATGAGGAGGAAAACGTTCTTTGATGGATTTGAATCTACTAAGGAAGAGAGTATGACAGAATAATTTTGGGGATAATTTACCTTGTTTTTATTGGTGCAGGAAAATGAGAGCTATTTGTGTTTTACATTTTGTTTTCTCTCCCTGATTTTAAGGCAGTTATCCAGGTCTTCTTGTCACAAATAAGATTAGGCAACCTCATCTGGCCAAAGCAAAGGTTCCTGAAGACAGTATCTCTTCCTGACTTATTTTAGAAAGCCTAAACTCAATGAGGGGATTCCTGTTAGGGAAAAGGAAGACAGGTGGTATCTTGGAGAGAGAACGAGTTTGGAAAGGGGTCTTCCACTGTAAGAAAAACAATAAAAAATTAAGGAGAAAGGGAAAATCCCCTATGACTAGGAAGAGGACAGAAGTCTGAAGTTTCAACAAGTAGAATGGGAACCTAAACCACTCCTCCCTCACAAGTCCCCAGAGAGATAGGAGGATACAAGAATGACCTGGCCAAAGGATAAGCCCAGAGAGGCTGGTTCTTAGCTCAGGAACCCTGGCCTCGGCAGAGTTCCACGTTCATGTACATTATGGGTTTAGCAGAGGCATCTACCTCCAAGGGACCATCCGGGCTTGCACAATCAGCTGATCACTAGTAAGGAGTGTAGACTAAAAGACCCAGAGAGGCCTTCTTGAATATCCTACTACTTACTTGGTGAGAGGTAGGAGGAACACTGGCTCCAATCCAATAATTGATACTGACTTCACTATGAAGGGGAATTGGTTTCTGATTTAAATTTTACTTCAAGATGAAATAAATATGACATTTCTTCATGCTCCATCACACCTGATGCATCTTTGCTTTGTTATGATATAGATAATGAGGGTTTTTTAAAAAAAAAACTTTTAGTAAATGAAAAATATAGAACTGTATATTTTTATCTGCATCTGAATTATAATTTTATTAAATTCCATGCAGTAAAACAAAAATTTGAGCAGCTCTGTGGACTATATTTAAATAAAAATAAGTTTCACAATACATGATATAGTCCCCCTGATGTTTATGATGTCCTGAGTTCATAAGTTTTACCACTCTGCATCACCAATGGCTTTTGCAAATACATAGTCTCTCCCTCCAAAACACATGACACCATCTTTCAAATAGAATTTCCATTTGTTCTTGCTTCGATGAATCTGGAGGGAGAAAAAGTCTAAATTAATTAATTTTAAAGTCAAAGGATTATTTACATTTCTTTGCATATAATGTGATTATTCTGACCCTAAATGTGAGTTCATCAAAAATAAAACCTCCCCAAGATAGTTCATTCATTCATTTAGCAAATACCTGAGGTTCCTGTGTCAGATATTGTAGGCACTAGAAATACCAGTTTTTAAAAAGAAATATATATATAAATTTTAATAAACAGAAAAAATCCTATCTTTGAAGAGTTTACATTTTACTAAGGATGGGGGAAACAGAAACCTAATAAATACATAAATGATAAAGACTATTAAGGGTGATAACTGCTATGAAAAAATAGAGCAAGAAACAGAAGATCACAAATATAGAGGTGAGATTACAATTTTAAATAGGAGAGTCAGGGTAGGCCTGACTTTTGAGGTAACACTTGAGCAAAGACTTTGGAAGAAGGTGAAGGATAAAGCCAGGAAGATACTGACTGGAGAGCATTCCAGGAAAAGGAAACAAAACTGCAAAAGTCCTGAGGAGGGGCATGCCTGGATTGTTCAAGGACACAAAGAGTTCAGGATGTCTATTAAGGAATAAACAAAGAGGATGTAGTTAATATAATCAGAAATTTTTTAAAGTGGTGTTTCATTTTGAAGAAAGAAGTCACAATAAAGCACTGAGCAAGGTCAGAAAATAGTTTATAATCTTTTAGATTTTATCAACTGTTCTTTGAATTCACTAAGTCAGCCTAGATACCAACAAAATAAAAACTAGGAAATACCACCTCAAGAGGTAAGAAATTATAAAATCACTGTTACCGCTGGGTAAGCCACAAATGACTACATATTTTTAAAACCTTAGCAATGTATGATCTAAAATCAAGGGTAAAAATTAAACCTAGTTGTTGACTACAAAAAGTCAAATCAAGAAAGGTCTGTGGCTACTATTTGGATGCATTTCGTGGAAGCATAAGAAAATACAAAGAAGAAACCCCCTATTTGTGTCCTAATAATGGAAAATTTCTTCTCCAATATTAGGAATTAGGAATATTAGGTTCAATATTAGGAATTTATTAATATAAAAACTACAGTGCTAGACCTAAGGGGACAAGTCATATAATCATCTCCAATGATACTGAAAAAGCACTTGATAAAACTCATGCTTTTTATTTTTTAACTCAAAAGAAGAATCAAAGACTATGTCCTACACACACACTCCTACTTCAGCCTATAAGGTATTGACTTAATGCTTAGAGGGGGAAAACCTAAAAGTATTCCCACTAAAGTCAGGACATAAGAAGGATACCTACTATTATCCAACTTTTCACTCTAGAGATACTAGTCAATACAATTAGACAAAAGGAAAGTATAACTCGTACTAGCCAACACAATTTGACCACATGTATGAATCAAATTTTCAAATGACTAAATAGGATTCAGTATTGATAGCCTTTATGTATACATGTAGCAAAAGATATAAAGAAGGAGCCCATTTACCAAAGCAACAAATGAGATAAGACAGCTAAGAATAAAATTTTAAAATACTTGATCTACTGGCACCATTCAACACTCTCCTCTTTGAAATATTTTCCTCACTTTGCTTCTAGAACACTCCTGGTTTTCCACCTAACTCCAGGCACTTCTTAGTTTTCTTTACTGATTCTTCTTCAATTTTACCTCTCAATTTTACAGTATACTAGGACTCTCTTGGTGATCATAACTAACCTCATGGCTTGAAACACCATCTATGCTGATGACTCCCAAAATTTGTATCTCCAGTTCATACCTCTCCCCTAAACTCCAGATTCTCATTCAACTGCTTCAGCATCTCTTCCTGAATCTCCAACAGACATCTCAAACGAGTTTAAACTAGGACACCGATAACCTTGCTCCCAAATCTCACAGTTTTCCCCATCTCAGTGGGGAATGGCCATGCATTCTTCTAACTGCTCTTAGAGACATTCTTTATGCCTCCTACTCATATCCCACATCTAGATCCAACAGTAAATGTTAGTTCTACCTACAAGGCATATTTATATTCCAACCATGTCTAGCTCCACTACTACTGCTATCACTCGTGTCTAAACCACCATCCTCCCATCTGGATTAATGTGTGCCATAACTAGTTTTCCTGTTTTCACCTTGTTCCCCTTTAGTCTACTATAAACATGGATGACAGGGGTAGCCCTGTTAAAGATATAAACCAGATGTCATTTCTCTGTTCAAAATTCTCTAATGACTTTCCACCTAAAAACTAATGTCCTAAAAATGGACTACTAGATCCTGCTCTTCACCTCACTTACTGCTCTGACCTCATCACTGTTCCCTGAACACACAGGTATTTGTCTACCTCAGGACTTACAGATTTACTGTTTCCTCTGCCTGAAATGCTTACATCCAAATATCCTCACGGTTCATTCTCTCACCACCTTTTGATCTTTACCCTATCACATTCTTCTGGACATCCATCTAAAACTGCAACCTACTCCTCCTTAACATCATTCAAATACCAAATTCTATTAATTTAACATTATCTCAATGAAAATACAAACAGGGTTCGTTTTGAATCAGACAAGCTGATTATGAAGTCAGTATAAAGAAATAAACAATAACATCCAGGAAAATTCTGGAAAACTACGTTACAAAAAAGTACCAGCCCTACTAGATATCAAAAACCTCAATAATTAAATCAAAAGTAGATCCAAATCCATATAAAAATTTGGCAGATGATAAATCATTTTCTTATCAATGCAGATGACATATACTTCTCAATAAATAATGTTAGGAAAACTGGTAGCTACCTAGAAAAAAAAAAGTTGGAACCGTATGTCACATTATACACCAAATCAATCATTTTAAAACAGAAACAAAGAAATATTAGAAGAAAACATGGTGAATTCCTTTAAAGTCTTGAGTCAAGAAAGAACTTTCTATTCATGAATCAAAATTTAGAAGCCATAAAAATAAAGGTTGACAAATTCATCATCTTCATGAAAGAGAAAGCACTGAAAGCAAACTGAGGAAAAAGTATTTCTGCATGTAACAAGGCTAATGTCCCCCAAATAACAGAGCTCTTAGAAATCAATAGACAAAGATTAAGAACAAGCAAATCACATAAAAGTACATACAAATGGCCCTTAAACAAAAAGTTTAAAATTTCATCAAAATATCATCTTCTACCTTTCATAATAACGAAGATCCAAATGTCTTATTATACTCTATTGGCAAGGCTGTAGGAAAAGAAAAGCACTTTCAACTACTGTAATGAGAGTATATACTGGAATATCATCCAGGAGAGCATTTTGGCAGTATCTAACCATAAACATTTGTCCTTTGGCCCAGTAATCTCACTTCTTGGATTTATTTAGTAGCTATAACTGCACATATAAAATGTCTTACATACATGGTCATCAATACCAAACGACTGAAAAATAACTCAAATATTCATCAGTAGGGGAGCAGTTAAATAAATCTTAATAATTCTACAATGGAATATTATACAGCTATACAATACTAGCAACAAAGATCTGCAACATATACTGTTGGAAAGATCTCCAACATATACTTTCTTTAAAAAACAAAGTACAGAATACAGTGTTGTTGGTGCTACCTTTCAGGCCTGTAGTGTCATATTTATAGCATAGAACACTCCCATCTATAGTAAAAGGTTTCATTTTACCATTAATCTTCCCTATATTTTTATTACTTTACCCTTTATATTAATCTTAGACATTCCCTAGGCTTCTGAAATAGCATGTCCATACACTTTAAGTAATTCTCCCTCAGCATCTTGACCAGTAACCTTCATTTAACCTTTTCTCATTGTACATCTTAATATTTGCAAAGTATTTCCCCAATTGTTAACTTATAAATTTTAAAGGTAAATTCCAATTCCACATGCTAATCAAAGCCAAAAATATACTTTTTCAAAAAGTGCTTCTCAAAGTTTAACAAGCATGCAAATCACCTGGGGAGTCTTGTTTAAATGCACATTCTGATCTAATAGTCTGAGGTAAGACTCAAAATTCCACATCTGTAACCCTCCCAGGGGAAACCAATGCTACTGGCCTTCAAGATACACTGAAAAGTCAATTCACTTGAGTCTTTTGATACTACTTGAAACAAGCCAACCAATGACCAGAACTGGGAAATTACTCTTTTATATAAATTCATTGCCACAGTGGTCTTTCCCACTCCGTTCTGACCTTAGAGATACATTCTCTTTGTAAGTTATCTTTTGACTTCATCACTCCCTTTAAAAAAACTTTTCAATGGTTCCCAATGCCTTGGTTCCCACTAAAAATTTTAGAACTTAAAATATTAATTAAAGAGTACCCTCAGACAACTAGATTTGTTAACACTATACATCTAATATCACTCCTATCTACCCCACAATGTTATTGTAAAAAAAGCGGAAATGTATGAGAAAATACTTTGAAAAATACAAAGTACTATGTAATTAATTACAAGCTATTTCCCACAATGAAGTACAACAAAGGATACTCTATCCATCATGGTCTAGAAAATTCTTTGTGCCTCTATGGAATGCACATATAATTTAGTGCCTTATAATGTTTCCTTCATAGAAGGCAATATACTGTTTATAAAGAAGTAAACTAAGTTTGGTCCCTTTTCTGTTGCCTATTCCTTCTTATGCTTATGTTTACCAGCATCTAAATTGCCATTTTCTATGTGTATAAAATGTTACATAGAAAAAATGATTTATTTTTACAACAATTCTAAACACCATCCTGTTTCATGCAAGTATATTGAAATTGTTAATGAAAAAAGTCAAAGATGCAAACATGCATTAGTTATCAGGGAAATGCAAATCAAAACCTCAATGAGGTATCACTCCACACCCACTAGGATGGATAGAATCAAAAAGTCAGATAACAAGTGTTAGAATATGGAACAATCTAAACCCTCAAACACTGTGATGGAAACAAAAACTGGTACAGCCACTTTGGAAGACAGTCTGGTAGTTCCTCAAACTATTATCACATGACCCAGGAGTTCCACTCCTAGAGAGAAATGGAAATATATACTCACACAAAAACTTGTACACAAATGTTTATAGCAGCATTCTTCTTAATAGCCAAAAGGTGGAAACCACCCAAATGTCCTCAACAGAAGAATGGATAAACAAAATGTGGTATATCCATTCAATAGACTAGTATTTAGCAATAAAAAGGAATGAAGAACTGTTACATGTTACAACATGGATGAAACCTTAAACATTATATGAAGTAAAGAAGGCAGTCATAACAGATCACATATTACATGATTCCTTTCGCATGAAACTCCAGAATAGGGAGATCTAAAGAGACAGAAAGTAGATTAGTGGTTCCTCAGGCCTGGTAGTGGGGATGGGAGGAAATGAGGAGATATAGTAGTGAGAACTAATGGGTATGGGATTTCTTTCCAAGACAATGAAAATGTTCTAAAATTGACTGTGTTAACAGTTGCACATATCCATGAATGTACTAAAAACCATTGAGTTGTACACTTTAATTAAGTAAATTGTGTAGGATGTGAATTATATCTCAAAGTTCCTAAAAAAGAAACAAGATGGCAGCATAGGTAACCACAGTACCCGCCGCCTCCCACAACCACATCAAAATTACTACTAAAATACAGAATAACCATCACTCAGAACCTCCTGAAATCTAGCTGAACAGAAGCCCTACAATGAGGGAACTGAAGAAGCAATGAGACCGGTAGGAGGGGCAGAGATGCAGGTGGATCAGGGCTGAATTGCGAAGACGCGGCCGCAGTCCCACACCCAGGTGTCGTGGTTTAAAACCCGAGGGATATCTCGGTGGTGGAGGTTTCCCGGAGGAGCAAGGGGTCCCAGCCCCAAAACAGGCCCCCAGGCCAGGGTTCCAGTGCCAGGAAGAGACATCCCCACATCTTCAGGCTGTAAAAACCGGTGGGGATTGTGGCTAAGTGACTCAGAGCTGCGGGAGTGCCAGGCAGCTCCTCTTAAAGGGCCCGCGCACAGACTCACTCAGACATGCTCCCTCTGAGCTCCAGCGCTGGGCAGCGGCTTGAAAGGAACCTGGACATTTGGGGAGGAACTAACTTGCCTGAAATCAGGATGAGAGGTAGAGCGGCAGCTTCCTCCCAGGCAGAAGAGCTGGCAGAGGCCATTGCTCCTTTGGCGAGTCCTCCCCCCACACAGCTGGCAGGCAGGAGCCATATTTGAATCGCCAGCACCTGACTCACACCTTTGGCCCTGAGACCCCACCCCTCCCTATTTGCAAGCTCATCTAAGCCATTTCCAGTGGCTTTTCTATGCAAATGGCCTCTCTAGCCTCATGCAAGCAGCAGCTGGCCTCAGCATGCCCCACACGTCTTAATAAGTGGCCCCAGGTCTGGCACTAGTGGCAGCCTGCATTGGCTCATAGCTTGGCCTCTCCTGGACACCTCCAAGCCCAGCACAAGTAGCAGCCAACTACGGTTTGCTGTGTAGCTCATGCTGGGTGGCCCTGGGAAAGGCACTGGCAGAGGCAGAAATTGCACCTCCCGGGAGGCCCCAGAGACAGTGGACCCGGTGGTCAGACTCGACCATGCTGGATTGCAACCCTACCACATCCATGAATGGCACACTCAAGGGGCATACTCAATGAACACCAAAGTTCTACTGAAATAAATCCTGCTCCACAGGGGTATCTCCAGCACAGCAGCTCTTTGTCTGTAGTTGCAGCTGGTCCTCACAGCTGATTGGCCAGGGGGTCAATTCCTCCCAGTGACACCAACAACAACCAAGGCTCAACTACAACAGGACAGTGCACACAGCACATACAGGGGAGCATCTAAAAGGCCCAGGTCAGGTGACTGGGGAGGCTGAGCCACTGGACCCTACAGGATACTTACTACACAAAGCCACTCTACAAATTCCAGGAGACATAGCAGCTCTACCTAATACATAGAAACAAACACCTAGCAGCAGCCCAAATGTGGAGGCAAAGAAACATGTCACAAAGGAAAGAACAGAAGAAATCTCCAGAAAAGAAACTAAATGAAATAGAGCCAAGCAAGCTACTAGATACAGATTTCAGAATAACGATTAGAAGGATGCTCAAGGATCTTAGTATGACTATTAAGGAAACTAGGGAGATCATCAATGACATAATAAAGTACCAATCAGAAATGAAGGCTACAAGAACTAAAAAGAAGAAAAATTTATAGGGAATCAATAGTAGACGAGAGGACACTGAGAATCAAATCATCAATTTGAAATATGAGGAAACAAAAAACACCCAAATGGAGGAGCAAAAAGGAAAAAGAATCCAGGAATGTGAAGATAGTGTAAGGAGCCCCTAGGACACCTTCAAGAGGCCCAACATTCTTATTATTGGGGTGCCAGAAGGAGAAGAAAGAGACCAAGAAATCAAAAACATTTTTGAAAAAATAATGACAGAAAACTTCCCCTACCTGGTGAAAGAAACAGACTTACAAGTCCAGGAAGCACAGAGAGTCCCAAACAAGAGGAACCCAAAGAGGCCCATACCAAGACACATCATAATTAAAATGCCAAAGGTTAAAG